>NC_092719.1:17288123-17888123 GCF_047496885.1 Scyliorhinus torazame | reverse complement strand
AAATGCGACACGTCAGGTGGATAAGGTTGGGGTAAAAAAAAGCTAATGGACTTCACGGATTCATGATGAGGAATAGAATATGCAAGTCAAACAGTAATTTTGTTTTTAAATTTAGAATACCCAATTCATTTTTTTCCAATTAAGGGGCAATTTAGCGTGGCCAATCCACCTACACTGCACATCTTTTGGGTTGTGGGGCGAAACCCACGCAAACACGGGGAGAATGTGCAAACTCCACACGGACAGTGACCCAGGACTGGGATTGAACCTGGACCTTGGAGCCGTGAGGCCGCAGTGCTAACCCACTCCACCACCGTGCTGCCCTTAAGTCAAACAGTAATAATAGGCAATTAATAAGAAGTCAGGGAAGGATATTGAGGCTGTTGAGAAGGTACATGTAGCACAAGACCACTGGCTGACTTAAGGAAATTAAAACATGATGAGACACATGAAAAAATTGGTTAATATTTTAATTAGAACAACACAGATTACAGGGTGATATGAGAGAACTGCTTAACATTATGAAAGCATCACTTCCAGCGGCGGCCATGACCTGCTAGGTCGTGCGTTCACGGCAGCTCCCGCCAAGGTCAGTATTTCGGCCGCTGAACGGGACGGCAGCGGCATTTGGAGGCTGAGACCGGTGTGGGGACGGACGGTGGAGAGGTTCCCCCCCGGTACTGCATGGAGAGAACGAGGAGTGGGACCGGCAGACGTGCAAACGCGGGGAAAAAGGTAGAGAAGGTCCGGGAAGACAAAATGATGGCCGGAGAAGATCTGGAGGTGTGGGCTAAAGAATAACAAGAATTCCTTAAAAATCTGCTTTATGGAGCTTAAAACGGGGATGTTGGCCTCCATGGAAAAGATTGTGGTGGCCCAGAAGGCGCAGGAGAAGGAGGTGAGGAGGAAGGTGGCGGAGAATGAGGACGAGATCCTGGGCCTGGCGGTGAAGGTGGAGGCGCACGAGGCGCTACATAAGAGATGGCAAGAGAGGCTAGATGACCTTGAGTACAGGCCTCGGAGCCATAATCTGCGGATCCTGGGCCTTCCTGAAGTGGCGGAGGGGGCGGACGCGAACACGTACGTGACCACGATGTTGGGGACGCTGATGGGTGCGGGGGCCTTCCCGCAGCCCTTGGAGCTGGATGGGGCGCACAGGGTCCTCGCCAGAAAGCCGAGGGTGAACGAGCCACCGAGGGCGATCGTGATGCGGTTTCATCATTTGACAGACCGGGAGCGAGTCCTGCGGTGGGTGAAGAAAGAGCGGAGCAGTAAGTGGGAGAACGGCGAGATCCGCATCTACCAGGACTTGGGAGCTGAGTTGGCGAGGAGGCTTGCGAGGTTCAACCGGGCTAAGGCGGTCATCCACAGCAAAGGGGTGAAGTTTGGGCGCCTTCATCCGGCGAGACTCTGGGTAACATACCAGGACAGGCACCATTGCTTTGATACGCCGGATGAGGCGTGGTCATTCATCAGGCACGAGAAGCTGGACCTGAACTAAGGGACAGTTGTATGGGGGTAAAATGGGCGGGTGGGGGTGGACCGGGGGTAAGATGGCGGGTAAAGCATAAGATTATTTGCTTGTCTGCTCCAGTTTGGTTGGTGGTTTTGTTTTTCAGGGGTTTGGTTTTAGGGAGCGGGACAGGTTGTCTGGCGCATGGGAAGGTCCCGGTTTGCGCTTGCCCCTCTACCCTGTCGGGGAGGGGGGGTTGGGTGGCCCGAAGGAGGCAACATGTTTAGGGTCGGCATATCGGGGTGGGAGCGGCCGGGGTCAGCATGGGTGAGCTGACTCACGGAAGTATAGTGGGGGGAAATCAGAGCTAAGCGGATGCTTGGGGGGGGGGGGGGGGGGTGCTGCTGTGCTGACTGGAGGGGAGCCAGATGAGGGGAAAGGATTGGATGGAGAGTCGGGCTGGGGAGCCGCCGAGGGAGGGCTGGAATCTGGAATCGGGGGCACATGGCTGTCCGAAAAAGGGAGATGGTTAGTTGGCAGGATGGGGGGTTGGCATTTAAAGGGGTTGAAGGGGGACGTGGCGATGTTGCAAGAGACTCACTTAAAGCTCGCGACCAGACGAGGCTAAGGAAAGGATGGGTGGGACAGGTGTTTCACTCGGCATTAGTCTCAAAGACCAGAGGGGTGGCAATTTTGGTTCGTAAACGAGTGGCATTTGAGGCGGGGAGCATCGTGGCGTACAAGGGGGGCAGGTACATAATGGTGAGTGGCAAGCTGCAGGGAGCCCAGGTGGTGCTAGTGAATGTGTATGCCCCAAACTGGGACGATGCGGACTTCATGAGGCGCGTGTTGGGATGGATCCCGGACTTGGAGTCAAGTAACCTGATTATGGGAGGGGACTTTAATATGGTCTTGGACCCGATTTTGGACCGTTCCAAGTCCAGGTCAGGAAAGAGACCGGCGGCGGCCAGGGCCCTGTGGGAGTTCATAGACCAGATTGGGGGTGTGGACCCGTGGAGGTTTGCGCGGCCAAGGGCGAAGGAGTTCTCCTTTTTCTCCCACGTCCATAAAGTCTATTCGCGGATAGACTTCTTTGTGTTGAGTAGGGCGCTGATCCCGAGGGTGGAGGAGGTCGAATATTCAGCCATTGCAGTCTCGGACCATGCCCCGCACTGGGTGAACCTGCGGCTGGGGGCGGAGTGGCGTCAGCACCCTCTCTGGAGACTGGATGTGGGGCTGCTGGCGGATGAGGTGGTGTGTGGGCGGATAAGGAGGAGCATTGAGAACTATGTGGGAGCAAATGACACAGGGGAGGTAATGGTGGCAGTGGTGTGGGAGGCTTTGAAGGCGGTTGTTAGGGGAGAGTTAATCTCCATCAGGTCCCACAGAGAGAAAAAGGAGAGGGCGGAGAGGGCGAGGCTGGTGGGAGAGATACTCCAGGAAATATGTGGAGGCCCCAGAGGGGGGGCTGCTGAACGAACGCCGGAAACTTCAGGCAGAGTTTGACTTGCTGACCACGGGCAAGGCGGTGACGCAGTTAAGGAAAGTGAAAGGGGCAGTCGGGAGAAGGCGAGCAGGATGCTGGCACACCAGCTGCACAAGAGGAAGGCGGCTAGAGAGATTGGGGTAGTGCGAGATAAGGAGGGCAACATGGTGCTGAGCCCAGAGAGGGTCAATGAAGTCTTCAGGGAGTTCTACTTGAATTTATACGAGTCGGAACCCCCTGGGAAGGGGAAGGGATGAGGCAGTTTTTGGACCGGTTGAGGTTCCCGATGGTGGAAGTGGAGCAGGTGGAGGGATTGGGGGCCCCAATTGAGTTGGAGGAGGTAGTCGGGGGGGGGGGGAGGGGGGGTTGGCAAGCATGCAGTCGGGCAAGTCCCCGGGTCCGGACGGCTTCCCTGTAGAATTGTATAAGACGTTCTCGGAGCTACTGAGCCCGCTCCTGCTAAGAACCTTCAATGAGGCAAAGGAGAGAGGGACCCTCCCCCCGACGATGTCGCAGGCATTGATTTCGCTTATCTTGAAGAAGGAGAAGGATACGCTTCAGTGTGGGTCCTACAGGCCGATATCGCTCCTGAATGTAGACACCAAACTGTTGTCAATAATTCTGGCCACCAGAATAGAGGACTGTGTCCCGGGAGTGATTGGGGAGGACCAGGCAGATTTCGTTAAGGGCAGGCAGCTGAACACGAATGTGAGGAGACTCCTGAATATTATCATGATGCCCTCGGAGGGGGGGGGATGCGGAAGTGGTGGCTGCAATGGACGCGGGGAAGGCCTTTGACAGGGTGGAGTGTGAGTATTTGTGGGTGGCGTTAGGCAGGTTTGGATTCAGTGAGGGATTCATTGGGTGGGTCAAGCTGCTGTATCAGGCCCCTGTAGCGAGTGTGTCCACGGACCGGCTACGGTCGGAGTATTTAAGGCTGCACCGGGGGACGAGACAGGGGTGTCCCCTGTCCCCGTTGCTGTTTGCCCTGGCAATTGAGCCGTTGGCCATTGCGCTCAGGACTTCAAGGGATTGGAGGGGGCTGGTGCGCGGGGGGGAGGAACACCGGGTCTCCCTCTACGCGGGTGACCTGTTGTACATTTCGGACCCGCTAGAGGGGATGGGGGAGGTCATGCGGATCCTGAGGGACTTTGGCAGCTTCTCGGGGTATAAATTGAACGTGGGGAAGAGTGAGCTGTTCGAGGTCCACGCTAGGGGCCAGGAGGAGAGATTGAGGGAGCTCCCGCTCAAGATAGTGGAAGGAGCTTTTGGTACTTAAGGATACAAGTGGTCAGGAACTGGGATGTCCTGCACAGGCTCAACTTAACCCGACTCGTGGAGCAGATGGAAGGAGAGTTTAAACGGTGGGATATGCTCCCGCTTTCCCTGGCGGGATGGGTGCAGACTGTGAAGATGACGGTTCGCCCCAGGTTCCTCTTCATCTTTCAGTGCCTCCCCATTTTCATCCCCAAGTCCTTTTTTAAGCGGGTGAATAGGATTGTTACGGGATTTGTGTGGGCGAATAAAACCCCGCGAGTTAAAAGGGCATTCTTGGAACGTAGCCCGGGGGGGGGGGGGACTGGCGATCTTCTGCAGCTATTATGGGTGGCCAATGTGGCCATAATTAGGAAGTGGATGGTGGAGGAGGGGGCGGCTGGAGGCAGCGTCATGCAGAGGCACCAGCCTAGGGGCACTAGTCACGGCTCCGCTGCCGTTCTCACCGCGCGATACACCGCAAGTCCGGTGGTGACGGCAGCACTGAGGATTTGGGGGCAGTGGAGGAGACACAGGCAGGAGTCGGGGGCCTCTGTGTGGACCCCGTTACGGAATACCCATAGATTTGCTCCAGGTAGTATGGATGGGGGGTTCCAAGGCTGGTATAGGGCAGGTATTAGGAGGACGGGACTTTCCCCAGCATGCAGGCGCTGGAGGAGAAGTTTGGCCTGCCCCTGGGGAATGCGTACAGGTACCTCCAGGTTCGGAACTTTCTTAGAAAACAGGCGGGGACATTTCCACTGCTGCCCCCGCGTGGGATCCAGGACAGGGTGGTGTCTGGCATCTGGGTAGGGGAGGGGAAGGTTCGGACATATATCAGGAGCTGCAGGAGGTGGAGGGAGCCTGAGTGGAGGAGTTGAAGGGCAAGTGGGAGGAGGAGCTGGATGAGGGCCTGTGGGCCGACGCCCTGGGCAGGGTGAACTCCTCCTCATCACGTGCCAGGCTCATCTTAATTCAGTCTAAGATGGTGCATCGGGCGCATATAACGGCGGCAAGAATGAGTAAGATTTTTGGAGTGGAGGACAGGTGCCCGAGATGTGCAGGGAGTCCGGCGAACCATGCCCATATGTTTTGGACATGCCCGGCGCTTAAAGAATTCTGGCAGGGGTTTGCGAGGGTATGTCTAGGATTTTGGACACGCGGGTGAAGGCGAACCCAACAGTAGCGATATTTGGGGTGTCGGAGGATCCGGGAGTGCAGGAAGCGAAAGAGGCCGAGGTACTGGCCTTTGCCTCCCTGGTAGCCCGGAGACGGATCTTGTTAATGTGGAGGGACTCGAAACCCCCGAGTGTGGAGACCTGGGTTAGTGGTATGACGGGGTTCCTCAGCCTGGAGCGAATAAAGTTCACCTCGAGACAGTCCTTGATGGGGTTCTCCTGGTGGTGGCAACCTTTCCTTGACTTTCTAGGAGAGCAGTAATTGTCAGCAGCAGCACCTGGGGGGTGGGGGGGGGAACTGTTGATATAATTGTAAGTTTTATACAAAGACAACACCCACCTTGCTCTGTTTAATAATTCTTGTTTATTTTTATTATTATTTGTACTTCTATCTTCGTTATGTAAAAACGTTGGTTGGAAAAGCTTTAATAAAACATTTATTTTTTAAAAACATGATGAAAACATTGGTTGAGGTAGAAAGAAGTTGAATATTTCCAGTGCTTGAGGATTCTAAAATGATGGGCCATAGATACAAGATTAATGTATGAGATTAAGACAGAGAGCAAGAGAAACTTCTTGATACAGAGAGTAGGATTGGTGGGTGAAGCAGAAATTATGCTAACATGCAAATTTGTTTCAGATAAGTAGATGGTAGGTGAAGCAAAAGGACAGGAAGAGATCTGGGAAGAGAGTGGACTGTTTGCTCACAAAGAAATTAAATGCTGACGGGTTGGGCCAAATATCCTGTTTTCATCTGTAATTTCTATTTGTTTCATATGTTAGCACCACATGGTATAATATCATGCCATCAGTGATCATCATTATGCTTCAAACCTCTCGGAAAATATCATCGTTGATGTCAAACCAATCGGAAAAGATGAGAAAGCAGTGGGAAATTGAAGTTGAATTCTCATCTACACTGCAATTACCCTTTGAGGCATTGAATGGAAACAATGACATCTTATCTGTGTTCACTCAGTACTTCTAGAAATTTCTCCCACTCTTAAATTCTTGGGGCCCTGGGCTCCACTCACTGATCCATTAAAGATCAAGCATATGGTAAAATATAAGAATTTACATATTGCATTCATTATAAAGCAAGTAGCGCAACAATATACTCTGCAAAAATTAACTTGAAGTGTTGATTATTGTGATATGATTTAAGTTTAACAGATTTGCAATGGGTCCTTGAGGACATTCATTAAACAAATTGTCATAATTGTGATTTCAAGGTGCAAAATTTTTTTTTCCGATGTATTAGCAATAAATAATATATGCACCATCTATTGGAGATGTGAACTTGATGCATCCCAGGTACGCAAATCTAAAATTGGAAGGACTTTCCTCACAGTTAAATAACTAACCAAATCTTCAATTATCCGATTTGCATGTGGGTACCAGAGCAAGGATAATCCATAAACAACTAATCTGTCCCATAATTTGACTGAAAGAGTTGTACATTTGCAACGTTTGCAGTGCAGCAAAAGAATCAGGAGTATTTAATTTCTCAGTTCCAGATGCTCTTATTTTTAGCGGAGTATTGTTTCACTGGTTCCAGCAACCCTCTGGGTACCTTTCCTGGAGATCCCTCTTCATTTGTGATCCCAGTTGGTGAATGTCAAAGAGCCACACAGCCGTGTCCGATCTTATTTTCACCCAACATCTAATTTCCAGTAGAAGCCGGTGGATAATGTTGAGGAGCAGGACCCTGGACGATCTTTTTTTTTCTCTACTCAAGTTCAGGCAAGCCAATTATGCTTTTTGCTACTCTGTCCTGGCTGGCATCAGTGAACTCAGCACAGACTGGGAATATGAGTCCAGCATCTTGTCTGTGCAGCTCATTACTAACAGGACAAGATTTCACGTTTTAAACATTCAGAGCTCGAAAAAGGAACCTTGACAGGTAAAACTAGTGGGAGAAGTATTCAGCCAAATAACTATTCCTGAAGGCACGCATTGGAGGTAAATGCAAAGCAGATCATTAGAGTTGGATCATCATCTCTGTGGCCATAAATTTGTTGTTCGTTAATATATATTCACTAGATATCAATGTTGTGTTGGTGTAGCAGCACGTGGAGCTTGGAGGTGCTGGAATCTTGGGTGGCAGCCATAATAATAATCATCTATTATTGTCACAAGTAGGCTCACATTAACACTGCAATGAAGTTACTGTGAAAAATGCCCTAGTCGCCACATTTCGGCACCTGTTTGAGTACACAGAGGGAGAATTCAGAAGGTCCAATTCACCTAACAGCACGTCTTTTGAGACTTGGGGGGTAACTGGAGCATCCAAAGGAAACACACGCAGACGGGGAGAACATGCCGACTCCCCACAGACAGTGACCCAAGTCGAGACTCGAACCTGGAACCCTGGCACGGTGAATCAGTGGTGCTAAACATTGTGCTACCGTGCCGCACTGCTGAGTTTTGCAGCTCAGTAGCATTGCTGTGGAGCAAGAAAAATGCATGTAAAGATGGGAGAACCCAAAAGGACGATTGGGGCGGCACAGTAGCACAGTGGTTAGCAATGTTGCTTCACAGCGCCAGGGTCCCGGGTTCGGTTCCCGCTTGGGTCACTGTCTGTGCAGAGTCTGCACGTTCTCCCAATGACTGCGTGGGTTTGATCCGGGTGCTCCAGTTTCCTCCCACAAGTCCCGAAAGAGGTGCTTGTTAGGTGAATTGGACATTTTGAATTCTCCCTCAGTGTATCCGAACAGGCGCCGGAGTGTGGCGACTCGGGGATTTCCACAGTAACTTAAGTGTTCATGTAAGCCTACTTGTGGCAAAAATAAAGATTATTATTATTACTGCGTGTACCTGCAAGCCCCTAACTTAGCAACAGGCCATGCTCTCAGCTTGTGCCTGTGAAATCTGGATAATGGAGGGAAGAATAGAGGCTAGGTTTTTTTTTTAAAGTAAATAAAATTTGGTGACACTTTGTGATTAAGTATTACTTATAGGGGGCAGCACGGTGACACAGTGGTTAGCACTGCTGCCTCATGACGCCGAGGTCCCAGGTTCGATCACGGCTCTGGGTCACTGTCCGTGTGGAGTTTGTACATTCTCCCTGTGTTTGCGTGGGTTTCGACCCCACAACCCAAAAGATGTGCAGGGTAGGTGGATTTGGCCATACTAAACTGCCCCTTAATTGGAAAAAATGAATTTTTAAAAAAATTAAATTTAGAGTACCCAACTCATTTTTTCCAATTAAGGGGCAATTTAGCGCATCCAATCCACCTACCCTGCACATCTTTGATTTATTGGGGTGGGCACTCTAAATTTTGTTTTAAAAAGTATTACTTTATAGGTGCAAAATCTAAAACTTTACATCATAAATCTGTTCACTGGGCAAGCAGAATCGATTGGGAAATGAAACTCTTGCAGCAGAATCCAGCTCGGAGGATTTTTTTTATCCATTGAATATTCAGTCTTTGTTTGTTTCTAGGATTTCAGTAAAGCGTGCATATGAAATGTTCTTGCAGCCATACTGCTGCCAACTTTTACCAGTATTCCAGTGAAATGTAATGTGTGGTGTGTGTTGAACTGTGGACAGCACACAGTCTATTATTATAGACTCTGTCCTTTCGAACATGGGTTTTGTTTGGAGAGAACACTTTGAGGTGCATAAATCACAGGTAAAATGCTGCTGCTTACAGATCTGTCACGGATGGCAGTTGCAATGGAAGCAAATTCAGATGGTCAGTTATGTCTAGGTTCTCAGAACCGTCTTGTGCAACATTAAGGCATATTGATTTGACTTACATGGGATTTTTGTTTCCAGTTGTACGTTGTGTCACGGTCCAGACCTAAAGAAAAAGTAAATATACACACATATATACATTATATATTCGTCAGCTGGACTAGTTTATAAATTTGTTTGTTTTTGTGCTTTACAAAATGGACAATTGCTGAGCTGATAGATGGCTCCAGCTGGTCACCTGCTGGCTTCAAGAAGTTTCAAAGTTAACAAAAAGCTAACACCTCAAAAGCCTGGAATGTTGCATTCCTTGCATCGTGTAAACATTCCAACCCAGCCAACACAATGCCCAGCAGGCGGTCAGTCTGTTCCAACCAACTTCGAACAAAGACAGCCCTTTGCAGATCCTAATCTCCAATAATGGTGCTAATGGCCTGAGCTTTAACTGTTCTACCACAATGGTTTCGACAAGAGAACCTCGTTTAACAACCCAAAATCAGTATCACCTGACCGAGACTTGGGCATGCTGATTTTTAAAATATATACAATGTATGGACCTTACGGGCTGTTGCTGTTGGACTTTGGAAGGAAACAGCAGCTCCAGGCAAGCAGCCTGCATTGTCCACCATTTTACTGTCAAGCCAGTGGCAGCAGAAAGAACTCTGACCCTCATTCAGAACTGCAGTGCTGGATCCTGGGAACTCGTGTCTCCAAGACTTACTCTGTATGCCTCTCCCATCATGGAAATCTCACTCTGGAAAGACAGATCACCCTACAATCAATCAGCCTTCCCTTGGAAGAAACCTGTTAGACTTCTGATTTTGAACTCTGGACACATAGATTCATAGAATCCCTACAGTACACAAGGAGACCATTTGGCCCATCAAATCTGCACCCACCCTCTGAAAGAACACCCTACCTAGGCCCACACCCCACAAACCCCGAACCAACCTAACTTTTGGACACTTAAGCGGCAATTTAGCATGGCCATCCTCCACAATAGTCCTCAACACCGGCGCCCCGCAAGGCTGCGTGCTTAGCCCCCTACTCTACCTCCTGTACACACACAACTGCGTGGCAAAATTTGGTTCCAACTCCATCTACAAGTTTGCTGACGATACGACCATAGTGGGCCGGATCTCGAATAACGATGAGTCCGAATACAGGAGGGAGATAGAGAACCTAGTGGAGTGGTGTAGCGACAACAATCTCTCCCTCAATGCCAGCAAAACTAAAGAGCTGGTGATTGTCTTCAGGAAGCAAAGTACTGCACACACCCCTGTCCGCATCAACGGGGCCGAGGTGGAGATGGTTAGCAGTTTCAAATTCCTAGGGGTGCACATCTCCAAAAATCTGTCCTGGTCCACCCACGTCGACGCTACCACCAAGAAAGCACAACAGCACCTATACTTCCTCAGGCAACCAAGGAAATTCGGCATGTCCACGTTGACTCTTATCAACTTTTACAGATGCACCATAGAAAGCATCCTATCGGGCTGCATCACAGCCTGGTATGGCAACTGCTCGGCCCAGAACCGCAAGAAACTTCAGAGAGTCGTGAACACCGCCCAGTCCATCACACGAATCTGCCTCCCATCCATTGACTCCATCTACACCTCCCGCTGCCTGGGGAAAGCGGGCAGTATAATCAAAGATCCCTCCCACTCGGCTTACTCACTCTTCCAACTTCTTCCATTGGGCAGGAGATACAGAAGTTTGAGAACACGCACAAACAGACTCAAAACCAGCTTCTTCCCCACTGTTACCAGACTCCTAAATGACCTTCTTATGGACTGACTTCATTAACACTACACCCTGTATGCTTCATCTGATGCCAGTGCTTATGTAGTTACATTGTATATGTTGTGTTGCCCTATTATGTATTTTCTTTTATTCCCTTTTCTTCTCATGTACTTAATGATCTGTTGAGCTGCTCGCAGAAAAATACTTTTCACTGTACCTCGGTACATGTGACAATAAACAAATCCAATCCAATCCATCCACCTGACCTGCACTTCTTTGGACTGCAGGAGGAAACTGGAGGACCCGGAGGAAACCCACGCAGATTCGGGGAGAATGAACAAACTCCACACAGTCACCAAATGCTGGGTCCCTGGCTCTGTGAAGCAGCAGTGCTAACCACTGTCCCACCGTGCCGCTCCCATGTAAAACCTTAACTGGCATTTTGTTGTGGTTTGTGCCCTGAACCTTTTTTCTTACCCCCCATTTACTGTGTGAGTGAAAAGAGATGGACATTGCGAAATGGGGGGAACTCCGAATTAAAAAGTGCCTTTCTGTTTACGGATGGGTAAACAACGGGGAAATCAGAGCAGTTTAAATCCCCACAACCCGAAAGAGCACAGTGGTCAGCACTGTTGTTTCACAGCTCCAGGGACCCGGGTTCGATTTGCGGCTTGGGTCACTGTCTGTGCGAAGTTTCCATGTTCTCCCCGTGTCTGCGTGGGTTTCCTCCGGGTGCTCCAGTTTCCTCCCACAGTCCCAAGATGTGCAGGTTAGGTGGATTGGCCATGATAAATTGCCCAACATGACCAAAAGGATTAGGAGGGGTTATTGGGTTACGGGGATAGGGTGGAAGTGAGGGCTTAAGTGGGCCGGTGCAGACTCGATGGGCTGAATGGCCTCCTGCACTGTATATTCTATAAATAATTTTTCATACATAATTGGTTGTAATAATACAATCAATGGGTGGGATTTACCAGCTGTTCACGCTGGCGTTAAATTCCGGACTCACGCTGGCACAAGGGTTTCCCGGTGTCAAGGGGCGCAGTTAATGGGAAGTCCCCTTGACAACGTTGGGAGCGGTAGATTCCGCTGGCGGCCGCCTCCACCGCCGAAAATCATGTGGCGAAGTGGCCAGTAAATCCCGCCCTCTGTTTTGTGGACTTTGACAGAGTAGAAGTAAAACAGAAATGAAAATACTCAGCCGACCTGGCAGCATCTGTGGTGAGAGAAGAAGTTAAAGTTTTAGGACTGTGACCTTTGATTGGATGCTGCCAGACCAGCTGAATATTTCCAGCCTTTCTGTTTCATTTCTGATTTCCAGCATCCTTAGTGGAGCCTTTAACTAACTAAAATGAATAAACTGACTCGCATACTGCAGAAATGTGTTTCAGCCCCATTAGTGTGCAGCTGTTACATGGGGCGCGATTCTCCGCTCCCGCGCCGGTTGGGAGAATCGCCTGGGTCGCCAAATCTTCCCGCGACGCCGGTCTGATGCCCTCCCGCGATTCTTCCCAAGCGGCGAGAACGGCCCCGTCGAGTTCCGCGCGGCACAGGCCGGAGAATCGCCCGAGACTCCCAAAATGGCGATTCTCCGGCACCCCTGCTATTCTCAGGCATGGATGGGCCGAGCGGCCAGCCCAAAACGGCGGGTTACCCCCGGCGCCGTCCACACCTGGTCGCTGCTGGCGGGAACAGCGTGGGAACGCTGGAGGGGGCGGCCTGCGGAGGGGGGGGATCCTGCGCCGCGGGGGGCCTCAAATGGGGTGTGGCCCACGATCGGTGCCCACCGATCGTCGTGCCGTCCTCTCTGAAGGAGGACCTCCTTTCTTCCGCAGACCCGCAAGATCCGTCTGACATCTTGCTGGACGGACTCTGAGAGGATGGCAACCACGCATGCGCGGGTGACGCCAGTTATGCGGCGCCGGCCACGTCATGTATGCGGCGGCGCCTTGATGCGGCGCCAAGGCCTGGCACACGTAAATGACGCGGCGCCGCTCCTAGCCCATTATCGGGCCCTGAATTGGTCGGGATAGGGGCCGTTTTGCGCCGTCGTGAACCTCGACGGCGTTCACGACGGCGCGAACACTCTGCCTCCATTTCGGATAATCCCACCCATGGTGTACCAGTGACAAGAATGACAATTGTGATATCGTGTTAGTTAAAGTTTAGTCAAAGCAATAATTTTTATGGACCTGCATTTATAGCGCTGTCACTCAGCCATGGTTATGGTCTCCCCCATGTTAGCGGAATATTTCAGTGTTGTGTGTTGCTGAAAATTCAGGAATCCAGCAATGTTGCAACTAACACTGAGCTCAGGTTCTTCATGACCATGACCATGCACTTGTTTACCTGGAAAGTGAACCTGCCCCATACATGAACATTGACAGCGGGTACAAGAGATCTTCAACGGTCATCTGAATTAATTGCTCCTGAGGACCTTCTTCACCCAAAGGGTTGTGAATCTATGGAATTCCCATGCCCAGTGAAGCAGTTGAGGCTCCTTCATTAAATGTTTTCAAGATAAAGATAGATAATTTGTTGAAGAATAAAGGGTGGGGAAAGTGGAGCATCCACAAAAGATCAGCCATGATTTCATTGAATGGCGGAGCAGACTCGAAGGGCCAGATGGCCTACTCCTGCTTCTTATGTAACACTTGACCCCTCGGTCCAGAGCAATTGTGTGTGACCTGTAATGTCCCTTATTGTACTTCCAACTGTGCAACCAGCTTTCCTCAAAGTGAGAATGAAAAAGTAGGAAGATATGTTCCTCTGCATTTGACTGGAAAGATAAAGTACTTTTTGAAACTGCACGTGCTTGTACTTATTTGGGATGGGTAAAGCTTTTTTCCAAATTGCATGTTTAGCTCCCTCACAAAAGTAAGGGAGAGAAGCCACCCAGTCCATCAAATTCATTATTTTTAATGAAATATATATCCTCCACTTTCCCCAACCAACAGCGGCCAACATCTTGAATGATCTGAGCTTTCCAAAAATACAACTTGTATCGTTTCTTGAACGCAATGAAGGATCCCAACAGGCCTTATCGGAGCATTATAAAACAATGTGTGAAACCGAGCTCCACAAAGAAATATTAGTCAGATGGTCAAAGGTTTAGTCAGAGAGATGGGTTTTAAGAGGTGACTTAAAGAAGGAAAAAGAGATGGTGAGCACCAAGGTTTAGGGAATTGCAGAATTCAGGTGCAAGGCAATTAAAGGTACAGTCACCAATGGTGGAGCAATTAACAATCAAGGATGCATAGATATCTCAAAGGTTTGGTGGACTAGAGGAGATGTAAAGGGAGAGCAAAACTATAAAGGTTTTTTTAATTAAGCTGATAATTTTTTAATATATAGGTTACGAGGAGCCAATATAGGTTAGCGAGCGTGGCTGATAATGGAACGAGACTTGCTGCAAGGTAAGGCACGGGCACCAGAGTCTACCTCAAATTTATGTCGGCTGGAATGTGGGAGAGCTGCCAGGAATGCCATGGAGTAGTCAAGTCTGGAGGGCAGCAAAGCATGAATGAGGGTTTCAGCAGCAGATGAGCTGACGTATGGGTGAAGTTGGCCTATTTTACGGAGGAGGAAATGAGTGATCATAGTGATGGCACAAATATGAGGTTAAAATCTCACCTCGGGGTCAAATATTTGCAAACAGCCTGGTTTATTCTCAGCCAGTTGCCAAGGAAAGGGATGGTGTCAGTCATGAGAGAACCGAATGTTGAATGGAGTCAAAAACAATGGCTTCAGTCTTTCCGAAATTTAGTTTTTTCATAGAATTTACAGTGCAGAAGGAGGCCATTCGGCCCATCGAGTCTGCACCGGCTCTTGGAAAGAGCACCCCACCCAAGGTCAACACCTCCACCCTATCCCCATAACCCAGTAACCCCACCCAACACTAAGGGCAATTTTGGACACCAAGGGCAATTTATCATGGCCAATCCACCTAACCTGCACATCTTTGGACTGTGGGAGGAAATTGGAGGAAATGGCTGCGCAACCAGGACTGAATGCCGGATTGGAAGTCTGATAATTTGTCAAATGCTGGAGGAGTTGTGTCACGCATGTAGATGAGTAATAGGAAGGAGCCAAGGATAAATCCTTGGGAGATACCAGAGATGTTCCAGCACCAGTATCTTACTCTGAAGACCCAATTAAAGCTATAGAAATTGAAAATTGTTGATTACCTTGGAGGACCCAGTCATCATGTTCCAGTTTGATCATGGTGCTTGGGCGCTATTTCACCTGGCCAACAATTTTTAGCCCTTAAGTAGTCAGGAGATTGGTGCTTTGCGGCTAAAATGAAGTGTTATCGGAGTGTTGTCAGACCAAATCTGAATAACAATTTAAAGGACATACACTGTGAAGCACACTGGAACAAGCAGAGTTCATGAATGGTGCTATAAAAATGCAAGCTTTTCTTTAAGATATTTAATAATGTCCCTCGTGAAAGAAGTCATAAAAGTGAAGGTGAATGTCATAATTTTAACTCTTTCTGGACCACCTCTGCCAATTTTATTTGACATCTATTTTGTTTTAACAATGAATCCTGGTGGAAATAATGATGCATTACTGGTTTAAATTAGTGGAGCATGGATGGGGACAGGGTGGTTCATGGTAGTGCTCATAAAGAGGAGAAAAAAGAATCAATAAATGAGAGTGGTCCCTACCGTTTCTAATTCATAACGTCCGGTTGCAAATTGCAATTGGGAGACGTCTTAGAATTAAGTCATGAATTCATCTTTAGTCGGGGAATTCCTGCACGTTACTGGGAGATTAAAAAAAAGAGATAAAAGCAAAAACAAACTTTCTCCCTCAATAGAAAAAAGTCAATTCACAATCAATTAGCAACAGCTTGCACTTCTGTTGTGCTTTTTAAAAAATTTAGAGTATCCAATTTTTTGGTTCCATTTAACAGGCAATTTAGCTTGGCCAATCTACTTACCCTGCACATCTTTTTGGGTTGTGGGGGTGAGACCCATGCAGACACGGGGAGAATGTGCAAACTCTACACGGACAGTGACCCGGAGTCGGGATCAAGCCCAGGTCGTCAGTGCGTGAGGCAGCAGGGCTAACCACTGCGCCACCGTGATGCCCTTTCTGTTATGCTTTTAATATACAAAAACAAATCAAGGCTTTCACAGAAGCAGAAGGGAGAATGAAAATCAGACCAACGTTTGTCAATCGATTCATTCGCTAAATTAATTTAAACAGCTTTAACTTGAGATAAATCCTTCCCACAAATAAAAAAAATACATATACAAAATAGTCCTTCCTAATAGTTCACTGTTTTTTGAAGTTTTACTGCTGTCTCGAGGACAACTGGCAATCGGCAATAAATTAATGCCATATGCCAAAAAAACATTTTTTTTTAAACCATAACGACGGTTTTATGGCCATGCTGCACCCAAAAACAGCTTGCCGTGGCGCAGCGTGGCTGATAGAAGCCAAGAGACCCCGCTCCCAGGATCTAACCGCCTCATGAGATTTAACGCGATCTTGCGAGACGTTGCAATGTAAATCCCACCCAATGTGGACGGGGTCACTTTTAGCAAGTCTCACTCTAACGTGCAGATTCCCAAAGTAGCCAAGGCTTTGGGATCAATCTCCATCGCTTCGAAGACCTCGGGCAAACACCATTCAGTATGCTCTCCACAAATGGGGACCAACTGGCATGACACTCGGGGGTCACCCAGGGGATCGGAGGCACCCAGGTGCATGCCCTTTGGGCAGCTGGTACCCTGGCACTGAAGGTGGCATCTGGGTACTCTGGCACTGGCACCCTGGAAATACCACCTGGGTGCAGACTGGCACTGCCAAGGTGCCACACCAACATTTTCTGCATGGTGGCGATCTGGCCAGGGGATATGGGGGGCTGCAGGACACTTCCATAGAGTGTAGGGGCTGGGGGGGGCGGGGGGGGAAGAGTTCAGATCCTTTCAGGGGCTCCAGAGAGCGGGATGCCATGTCATGTGTGACCTCAGCCATGTGTTCCCCACTTAGGTCCCCCATCTAACCCGGGTGCCGTTTTATAGTGTGTTTCTCAGTGCTGCGAGGGCTGGAACTTTGTTCCCATTTAGTTAAATCCCACCCTTTATGTTGCCTCACTCACAGACCTGTTCTGTTGCATGCACAATGTATAAACGGAACATTGTTTTCCCAGGTTCAACAGCAGTAAGTAAAGTCCCAGGTGACCAATAGCTGATTTCCCCTTGAGGGGAAGAGCTGACTGGTGGTGATTTAACCTGAGGATCACCACACCTCAGGCAAGATTGAGAAGGCCTGAATAACCTTGGCTGGTACGGGAATTGAACCCACGCTGCTGGCCTGGCTCCGCATCACAAACCAGCTCAGCTGTCCGACTAACTGAAGGAAATGGTAGCAGGTCCACAGCAACTACATTTCCCAGGATGAAGAGTACTTGCTTCAGCCCAGATTAATACACAAGCAGTTGAACAATCCTCCTGTAAAATCACAGATTGAAGATATTACACCATGTTATCATGATGATAAAACTTCGTTTTCTTTTAGCACTTCAAATCGATTTACTTTCCATTATGTGGCAGAGTAAAACATCCCTGTTTAATAGTGTAATTTAGGCCAATTGGTTGCTTTGAGACACAATCACCCTGTAAATGGGATGGCAGATTGCAAGCTTTGCCATGCTTTCACCATACTTATTGAATCACTTCACAAAAGGTAATATAAATTATTTTTTTGTATTATGATTGGTTCATCCTGCAGTGCTTAAACCTTATTGCAAATTCCACAATCACAACTAAAGCGCCAGATTCAGATCATTAAGCTCTCAGCATTAGCTAATTATTTTCTGAAGTCGTATTCAAATTCTGTGAAAATGTGATCAAGCTACAATTTTTCATCAAATTGACACTTTGTTCAGAGCTGCATTTTGTATTAACTGTATGGTGAAGCATTGCTGCCTCACGGTGCTGAGGACCTGGGTTTGACCCCAGTCCCAGGTCACTGTGTAGAATTGCATGTCCTAGCCATGTCTGCGTGGGCCTTACCCCCACAACCCAAATATATGCAGGGTAGTTCGATTGGCATTGCTAAAAATTGCTCCTTAAGATTGGATTTTCTTTTATTATAAACAAGTATGGTGAGGCAAATGCAATTGCAGTTTTTGTGGGGGGGAATATGGGGGGATCAGTTCGCTCAGTTGGCTGGATGGCTGGTTCGTGATGCAGAGTGGCGCCAACAGTGCGGGTCCAATTCCCATGCCGGCTGAGGTTATTCATGAAGGCCCCGCCTTCTCAACCCCCTCGCCTGAGGTGTAGTGATCCTCGGGTTAAATCACCATCGGTCAGCTCCCTCTCCTCAAAGGGAAGAGCCGCCTATGGGACTGTGGAGACATTTATATTTTATAACAGATAAAGGTGAACAACATCTGTTTTTGCTCATTACTACTGCTTAGATCATCATTGTTCCAGAATCGGATTTAAACTGATAGAACTTAGAGACACGTTTTGGAATATATGGTTTATAACCAGTTTCAAACTTCGAAATGTTTTTTATGACCTTTCAGAACATGTAACGGTGATTGTTTCTTATTTTCATGCATCAGGACATTAAAACCAAGGTGAGACTTGAATACATTATCAATTCATTTTCTTGCATTTTGTGCTGAATTTATGTAATAGTTCAATAAATAGAAAGATTTAAATAGCTGCAGTGTCACGCAGGCAGATCTCGAGATTTTTGTTGAGACAGTCGCTTTGGTTGAAATGAAATGACCTGTTAGTGGAGTGATGGATCTATCAAAATGGATTATACCCGCGCCAATCTCTTCACAACCATTTTGATGTACTGGAGTTTAAATGTTCTTTCTGCCCAATAGAAAAATGTTAATTCTGTTGCCTTTGCTCCACTGTCCATAAATCTGATGCGTTTATGATGGCAAGGTTGTTCCCTGCAGCAAGTATTTCCCAATTTAATTCCCTTTTACACTGCTGTGCAAAAGGTTGTAATTTTTATTGCCTTTGCTTTTCAGAACTTTTACTCACAGACAGTGCTGCTTCAGTGACATTAAACTGGAGACACCAGTAATAATAAAACTAAAGTTCCAAATGGGTTATAAAAGACTTGTCAGTGTGCCTAACCACATCTCTATTCGCACTTGTATCTCTATACCCTCTCGTATCTTGGATATTTAAATTTATTCTTTAATGGGCTTTGCTGGCTGGGCCAGTACTTACTACCCATCCCTAATTGCTCTCAAGAAGGTGGTGGTGGTGAGCTGCCTTCTTGAACCGCTGCAGTCCATGTGGTGCAGGTGCACTCACAGTGCTGTTTGGGAGGGAGTTCCAGGATTTTGTTCCAGCGACATTGAAGAAGGAATAGTATATTTCCAAGTCAGGATGCTGTGCGGCTTGGCGGGGAACCTCCAGATGATGGTGTTCCCATGCATTTGCTGCCCTTGTCTTTCTTGATGGTCGAGGTCGTGGGTTTTGAAGGTGCTGGCTAAGCAGTCGTGGTGAATTCCTGCGGTGCATTTTGGCAATGGAACCCACGCTGCGACTGGGCGTTGGTGGTGGTGGAGGGAGCAAAATTACTGCAGGGCTTCAAGGACGCAACTCACCATCAAGGAAAGTAGATATCTCAAAGGCTTGTCGGGATGGAAGAGATTAGTGATCGAGTGGGACAAAGTCATGGACAGATTTGAAAACAAGAATGAGAATTTTTTTTTTTTATTAAATATTTTATTGAAAATTTTTGGTCAACCAACACAGTACATTGTGCATCCTTTACACAATATTATAACAACACAAATAACAATGACCTATTTTATAAACAAAAAATGAATAAATAATAAATAACAAAAATGAAAACTAGCCCTAATTGGCAACTGCCTTGTCACAAGTAACACTCTCCAAAAATATAATTTAACAGTCCAATATATAATTATCTGTAGCAACGACCTATACATACTATACAGTATATATTAACAACCCTGAGAGTCCTTCTGGTTCCTCCTCTCTCTCTCTCTCTCTCTCTCTCTCTCTCTCTCTCTCTCTCTCTCTCTCTCCCCCCCCCCCCCCTCCCCGATCCTGGGCTGCTGCTGCTGCCTTCTTTTTCCCATTCCGTCTATCTTTCTGCGAGGTATTCGACGAACGGTTGCCACCGCCTGGTGAACCCTTGAGCCGACCCCCTTAGGACGAACTTAATCCGCTCTAGCTTTACAAACCCCGCCATGTCATTTATCCAGGTCTCCACCCCCGGGGGCTTGGCTTCTTTCCACATTAGCAATATCCTGCGCCGGGCTACTAGGGACGCAAAGGCCAAAACATCGGCCTCTCTCGCCTCCTGCACTCCCGGCTCTTGTGCAACCCCAAATATAGCCAACCCCCAGCTTGGTTCGACCCGGACTCCTACTACTTTTGAAAGCACCTTTGTCACCCCCATCCAAAACCCCTGTAGTGCCGGGCATGACCAAAACATATGGGTATGATTCGCTGGGCTTCTCGAGCACCTCGCACACCTATCCTCTACCCCCAAAAATTTACTGAGCCGTGCTCCAGTCATATGTGCCCTGTGTAATACCTTAAACTGAATCAGGCTTAGCCTGGCACACGAGGACGACGAGTTTACCCTGCTTAGGGCATCTGCCCACAGCCCCTCCTCGATCTCCTCCCCCAGCTCTTCTTCCCATTTCCCTTTTAGTTCATCTACCATAGTCTCCCCTTCGTCCCTCATTTCCCTATATATATCTGACACCTTATCATCCCCCACCCATGTCTTTGAGATCACTCTGTCCTGCACCTCTTGTGTCGGGAGCTGCGGGAATTCCCTCACCTGTTGCCTCGCAAAAGCCCTCAGTTGCATATACCTGAATGCATTCCCTTGGGGCAACCCATATTTCTCGGTCAGCGCTCCCAGACTTGCGAACTTCCCATCCACAAACAGATCTTTCAGTTGCGTTATTCCTGCTCTTTGCCACATTCCATATCCCCCATCCATTCCCCCCGGGGCTAACCTATGGTTGTTTCTTATCGGGGACCCCCCCAAGGCTCCAGTCTTTCCCCTATGCCGTTTCCGCTGTCCCCAAATCTTCAGTGTAGCCACCACCACCGGGCTTGTGGTGTAGTTCCTGGGTGAGAACGGCAATGGGGCTGTCACCATAGCCTGTAGGCTAGTCCCCCTACAGGACGCCCTCTCTAATCTCTTCCACGCCGCTCCCTCCTCCTCTCCCATCCACTTACTCACCATTGAAATATTAGCGGCCCAATAATACTCACTTAGGCTCGGTAGTGCCAGCCCCCCCCTATCCCTGCTACGCTGTAAGAATCCCTTCCTCACTCTCGGGGTCTTCCCGGCCCACACACAACCCATGATGCTCTTTTCAATCCTTTTTAAAAAAGCCTTTGTGATCACCACCGGGAGGCACTGAAACACAAAGAGGAATCTCGGGAGGACCACCATCTTAACCGCCTGCACCCTCCCTGCCATTGACAGGGATACCATATCCCATCTCTTGAAATCCTCCTCCATCTGTTCCACCAACCGCGTTCAATTTAACCTATGCAATGTGCCCCAATTCTTAGCTATCTGGATCCCCAGGTAACGAAAGTCCCTTGTTACCTTCCTCAACGGTAGGTCCTCTATTTCTCAACTCTGCTCCTTTGGATGCACCACAAACAACTCACTTTTCCCCATGTTCAATTTATACCCTGAAAAATCCCCAAACTCCCCAAGTATCCGCATTATTTCTGGCATCCCCTCCGCCGGGTCCGCCACGTATAGTAGCAAATCGTCCGCATACAAAGATACCCGGTGCTCTTCTCCTCCCCTAAGTACTCCCCTCCACTTCTTGGAACCCCTCAACGCTATCGCCAGGGGCTCAATCGCCAGTGCAAACAATAATGGGGACAGAGGGCATCCCTGCCTTGTCCCTCTATGGAGCCGAAAATATGCAGATCCCCGTCCATTCGTGACCACGCTCGCCACTGGGGCCCTATACAACAGCTGCACCCATCTAACATACCCCTCTCCAAAACCAAATCTCCTCAACACCTCCCACAAATAATCCCACTCCACTCTATCAAATGCTTTCTCGGCATCCATCGCCACTACTATCTCCGTTTCTCCCTCTGGTGGGGCCATCATCATTACCCCTAACAACCTCCGTATATTCATGTTCAGCTGTCTCCCCTTCACAAACCCAGTTTGGTCCTCGTGGACCACCCCCGGGACACATTCCTCTATTCTCATTGCCATTACGTTGGCCAGGACCTTGGCATCTACATTTAGGAGGGAAATAGGTCTATAGGACCCGCATTGTAGCGGGTCCTTTTCCTTCTTTAAGGGAAGCGATATCGTTGCTTCAGACATAGTCGGGGGCAGTTGTCCCCTTTCCTTTGCCTCATTAAAGGTCTTCGTCAGTACCGGGGCGAGCAAGTCCACATATTTTCTATAGAATTCGACTGGGAATCCATCCGGTCCCGGGGCCTTTCCCGCCTGCATGCTCCTAATTCCTTTCACCACTTCTTCTACCTCGATCTGTGCTCCCAGTCCCACCCTTTCCTGCTCTTCCACCTTGGGAAATTCCAGCCGATCCAAGAAGCCCATCATTCTCTCCCTCCCATCCGGGGGTTGAGCTTCATATAATTTTTTATAAAATGTCTTGAACACTCCATTCACTCTCTCCGCTCCCCGCTCCATCTCTCCTTCCTCATCCCTCACTCCCCCTATTTCCCTCGCTGCTCCCCTTTTCCTCAATTGGTGTGCCAGCAACCTGCTCGCCTTCTCCCCATATTCGTACTGTACACCCTGTGCCTTCCTCCATTGTGCCTCTGCAGTGCCTGTAGTCAGCAAGTCAAATTCTACATGTAGCCTTTGCCTTTCCCTGTACAGTCCCTCCTCCGGTGCTTCCGCATATTGTCTGTCCACTCTCAAAAGTTCTTGCAGCAACCGCTCCCGTTCCTTACTCTCCTGCTTCCCTTTATGTGCCCTTATTGATATCAGCTCCCCTCTAACCACCGCCTTCAACGCCTCCCAGACCACTCCCACCTGGACCTCCCCATTATCATTGAGTTCCAAGTACTTTTTAATGCACCCCCTCACCCTTAGACACACACCCTCATCTGCCATTAGTCCCATGTCCATTCTCCAGGCTGGGCGCCCTCCTGTTTCCTCCCCTATCTCCAAGTCCACCCAGTGTGGAGCGTGATCCGAAATGGCTATAGCCGTATACTCCGTTCCCCTCACCTTCGGGATCAATGCCCTACCCAGCACAAAAAAGTCTATTCGCGAGTAGACTTTATGGACATAGGAGAAAAACGAGAACTCCTTACTCCTAGGTCTGCTAAATCTCCACGGGTCTACACCTCCCATCTGCTCCATAAAATCTTTAAGTACCTTGGCTGCTGCCGGCCTCCTTCCAGTCCTGGACTTCGGCCTATCCAGCCCTGGTTCCAACACCGTATTAAAATCTCCCCCCATTATCAGCTTTCCCATCTCTAGGTCCGGAATGCGTCCTAGCATCCGCCTCATAAAATTGGCATCATCCCTGTTCGGGACATATACGTTTACCAAAACCACCGTCTCCCCCTGTAGTTTGCCACTCACCATCACGTATCTGCCCCCGTTATCCGCCACTATAGTCTTTGCCTCGAACATTACCCGCTTCCCCACTAATATAGCCACCCCCCTGTTTTTCGCATCTAGCCCCGAATGGAACACCTGCCCCACCCATCCTTTGCGTAGCCTAACCTGGTCTATCAGTTTCAGGTGCGTTTCCTGTAACATAACCACATCTGCCTTAAGTTTCTTAAGGTGTGCGAGTACCCGTGCCCTCTTTATCGGCCCGTTCAGCCCTCTCACGTTCCACGTGATCAGCCGAGTTGGGGGGCTTCCTACCCCCCCCTTGTCGATTAGCCATCACCTTTTTCCAGCTCCTCACCCGGTTCCCACGCAGCTGTATCTCCCCCAGGCGGTGCCCCCCCGCCCATCCTCTCCCATACCAGCTCCCCCCTCTCCCCAGCAGCAGCAACCCAGTAATTCCCCCCTCCCACCCCCCCCCGCTAGATCCCCCGCTAGCGTAATTACTCCCCCCATGTTGCTCCCAGAAGTCAGCAAACTCTGGCTGACCTCGGCTTCCCCCCGTGACCTCGGCTCGCACCGTGCGACGCCCCCTCCTTCCTGCTTCTCTATTCCCGCCATGATTATCATAGCGCGGGAACCAAGCCCGCGCTTCTCCATTGGCCCCGCCCCCAATGGCCAACGCCCCATCTCCTCCACCTCCCCTCCTCCCCCCATCACCACCTGTGGGAGAGAGAAAAGTTACCACATCGCAGGATTAGTACATAAAACCCCTCTTTGCCCCCCACATTCGCCCCACCACTTTGTTCGAACGTTCTTTTTAATAACCCGCTCATTCCAGTTTTTCTTCCACAATAAAAGTCCACGCTTCATCCGCCGTCTCAAAGTAGTGGTGCCTCCCTCGATATGTGACCCACAGTCTTGCCGGTTGCAGCATTCCAAATTTTATCTTCTTTTTATGAAGCACCGCCTTGGCCCGATTAAAGCTCGCCCTCTTTCACGCCACCTCCGCACTCCAGTCTTGATAAACGCGGATCACCGCGTTCTCCCATTTACTGCTCCGAGTTTTCTTCGCCCATCTAAGGACCATTTCTCTATCCTTAAAACGGAGGAATCTCACCACTATGGCTCTGGGAATTTCTCCTGCTCTCGGTCCTCGCGCCATCACTCGGTATGCTCTCTCCACCTCCAACTGACCCGCCGGGGCCTCCGCTCCCATTAACGAGTGCAGCATCGTGCTCACATATGCCCCGACGTCCGCTCCCTCCACACCTTCAGGAAGACCAAGAATCCTCAGGTTGTTCCTCCTTGCATTGTTTTCCACTGCCTCCAACCTTTCCACACATCGTTTCTGATGTGCCTCCTGCGTCTCCGTCTTCACCACCAGGCCCTGTATATCGTCCTCATTCTCGGCTGCCTTTGCCTTCACGACCCGAAGCTCCCGCTCCTGGGTCTTTTGTTCCTCCTTTAGCCCTTCGATCGCCTGTAGTATCGGGGCCAACAGCTCTTTCTTCATTTCCTTTTTGATCTCTTCCACACAGCATTTCAAGAACTCTTGTTGTTCAGGGCCCCATGTTAAACTGCCACCTTCCGACGCCATCTTGGTTTTTGCTTGCCTTCCTTGCCGCTGTTCTAAAGGATTCACTGCAATCTGGCCACTCTCTCCTCCTTTTTTCATCCGTATCCAGGGGGGATTCCCTTCTGGTTTACCGCACAGTGTTTTTAGCCGTCAAAATTGCCGTTGGGGCTCCTATCAAAAGCCCAAAAGTCCGTTTCACAGGGAGCTGCCGAAACGTGCGACTCAGCTGGTCATCACCGCACCCGGAAGTCCAAGAATGAGAATTTTAAAGTCAAGGCATTGCTTAACCAGGAGTCATTGCAAGTCAGTGAGCATAGCTCTCGGGTAGGTATTAGAAATTGACATGCAAATTCTGCAACTCAAATCCATTGAAGGTCCCAACCTGAATCTTAAACCACACTTGAAGTAACGTCCAGTGTTAGGTAAGCGTAATCTGAAGTCAACCCCCATTCTTTGAGGGTTGAGGTCAGAATTCGCAGATTACCCAAGCTCATCAGTGATTTTATTGAGAAGCAATAGTTTAAATGTAATGCATATATTAAATAGAAATCCAACCTGGGAGATGAAAGCAGTTTACCGATCACGAAGGACTGACAGACAGGTGACACCCAGCTAGTGGCCGATGGCTGGTACTTCTGTTGCTTAACTACGTGGTTTATGGGAGAGCTGCCGCTTAGAATGGTAGGAAAGAGCTTTCGGTATCTGGGAATCCAGGTGGCCCGGGAATGGGAGGTACTGCACAAGTTAAACCTATCTGGCTGGTAGAACAAATGAAAGAGGACTTTAAGAGATGGGACGTGCTCCTGCTATCACTGGCAGGGAGGGTACAGACCGTGAAAATGACGGTCCTCCCCAGATTTCTGTTTGTCTTTCAGTGCCTCCCCATCTTCATCCCAAAGGCCTTTTTCAAGCGGGGGAAATAAGGTTACTTTGGGCTTTGTGTGGGTGGGTAAAACCCCACGAGTGAAGAAAGTGTTGCTGGAGCGCAGTCGGGGTGAGGGTGGGTTGGCGCTGCCGAACGTCTGCAATTACTACTGGGTGGCTAATATAGCCATGATTAGGAAGTGGGTGGGGGGCGGGGGGGGGGGGGGGTGGTTCGGTGTGGGAGCGGATGGAGGCAGCGTCATGCAAAGACACAAGTTTGGGAGCACTGATAATGGCACCTCTTCCGTTCTCGCAGCCCGATACTCCACAAGTCCGGTGGTGGTGGCCCCTCTGTGAATCTGGGTGCAATGGAGGAGATATAAGAGAGTGGAGGGAGCATCTGTTGAGACCCCGATTTATAATAATCATCGGTTTGTACCGGGTAGGCTGGATGGTAGGTTCCAGAGATGGCAAAGGGCAGGAATTAGAAGGATGGGGGATCTATTTATAGACGGGAGCTTCCCCAGCTTGAAAGCCTTGGAGGATAAATTTGAATTGCCAGCAGGGAATGGGTTTAGGTATTTGCAGGTGGGAGACTTCCTGAGAAAGCAGGTTCTGACCTTCCCGCTGCTGCCGCCACAGGGGATACAGGACAGAGTAGTCTCCAGTACCTGGGTGGGAGAGGGGAAGATATCGGATATTTACTAGGAGCTCTCGGAGGCGGAGGAAACTCCGGCGGAGGAGCTTAAGGGCAAGTGAGAGGACGAGCTAGGAGGAGAGATAGAGGCGGGTCTGTGGGCGGACGCCCTAAGCAGGTTTAATACATCCTCATCATGTGCCAGGCTTAGCCTGATACAATTTAAGGTAGTCCACCGGGCACACATGACAGTGGCTAGGATGAACAAGTTTTTCGGGGTAGAGGACAGGTGTGGTGAAAGCCCAGCAAATCATGTCCACATGTTTTGGGCATGCCCAAAGCTTAGAGGGTTTTGGCAGAGTTTTGCAAAGGCTATGTCCACGGTACTAAAAACACGGGTGGTGCCGAGTCCGGAGGTGGTGAACTTTTGAGTGCCGGAAGAGCCGCCGGGAGTTCAGGGACGAAAGAGGCCGATGTCTTGGCTTTTGCCTCCCTGGTAGCCCGGAGACGGATCTTGTTAATGTGGAGGGACTCGAAGCCCCCGAGTGTAGAGACCTGGGTTAGTGACATGGCTGGGTTTCTCAGTCTCGAGAAGATAAAGTTCGCCTTAAAAGGATCAATGGTAGGGTTCACCCGAAGGTGGCAGCCATTCGGCGACTTTCTCGGGGAAAATTAAAAGGTCAGCAGATGCAGTATTCCAAAGGTTGGGTGGGGGGGGGGGGGTGGTGGGGGGGAAGAGAGGGCCGGATTGTTGTTTTATGGTTGGGGTGTGTGAAGATTGTGATGGGGTGGAAATGTTTATTTTACCATGTTTATGTCATTGTTATTGTTATTATAAAAACTTTCAAATACCGTAATAAAAAAATATTTTTTTAAACTACGTGGTTTATGTGCGGGCCTTGAGATCCAACCTCATCAAGAACGTCTGTGCTAGAGGCAGGTTCTTAGCAGAGACAATAGGTCTATCTTCTATTTATCAACCGGCAAGCTGCCGTGGGAGATGTCTTCATAAGGTTTCCACAATATTCAATAATGTTTTCAAGATTTTGCAAAGCAATTTCTTAAACTTTCAACCTGACCAAAACTGAAGGATTCTGTGCAGAACCCCTTTTGTTTTGTGTGGATTTTGAATGACCCAGCAAATTATTGAGCCTGATGGAAGCTGATTCACCTTGCACATGAGAGTTTCATTGAAATGTGTTTGGGTCCTGACAGTAAGTTGTAGCATAGCATTTGAAAAGCACTCCCTGAATCTCTGATCTCCCACCCCAGTGATGCATTATTAGGCTCCAAACCTGGGCCCTAACCCTTGGGTCACCATGCTGCCCCCTTTCAGATAATTGGGCTCCACTGTACGCAGATTGGAATTTATGTCCTTTTTGTTGTATATCTGACAGATATTTATTTATTTCAAGTATTACGTGTTTAAAAGACTCAATTCTCAATCTGTTCCTGGTGTTCATCTTTTTATTCATTTTAATGCCTTCCTGACAATTCTTGGCACACTTCAGTGTACTTTTCACTGGTTCCAAGTTTCCTTATCTGCTTCTGGTTTGTGTGCTCCATATTCATTCACATTATCCCCTGCACATTCCTGTCATGTATCAACACCATATTGCATTCCCAGTGTATCTCTGTCTGTCCCTTTGTTATTCGGTTTGTTATTCATTGTTCCAGACCGGTGATTCTCTCTTTTATCATCACTCCATTTGAATGTACTTTTATATAAAAGCAAATTACTGTGGATGCTGGAATCTGCACACCACCCCAGCACTCAATAAAAGCAAATTACTGTGGATGCTGGAATCTGTAACAAAAGAGAAAATGCTGGAAAATCTCAGCAGGTCTGGCAGCATCTGTAGGGAGAGAAAAGAGCCCCACTTTCTCTATCTGTTAGCTTTGACAAAGAGTCATCGGACTCGAAACGTTAGCTCTTTTCTCTCCCTGCAGATGCTGCCAGACCTGATGAGATTTCGATTGGATTTGTTTATTGTCACGTGTTCCGAGGTACAGTGAAAAGTATTTTTCTGCAAGCAGCTCAACAGATCATTAAGTATATGGGAAGAAAAGGGAATAAAGGAAAATACATAATAGGGCAACACAACATATACAATGTAACTACATAGTCGGGTCAAAGGTCTCCTCGGGCCTCCCAAGATTTTCCTGCATTTTCTCTTTGGTGAATGTACTTTTACTTTGGTGTCTTTTAGCAACAATTCCTTTTTAAATGTTTCCAATGAAGGGGCAATTTAGTGTGGTCCCTCCCCTGCACATCTTTGGGTTGAGGGAGTGAGACCCATGCAGACACTGGGAGAATGTGCAAACTCCACACGGAGAGTGACCCCGGGTCGGGACCAAACCCGTGTCCTAGCCCTTGGGCCACCGTGCCACCCCCTTTCAGCAACAATTCCTGCCAGCTTGATCAATCTTAGCAGCCTTTCAAAGACTCTGCTTTTCATTGCTTCCTTCCTCCAGTTTATTTTTCTGTGTCATTTACCATCATCCAGTTTAAATCATCGTTCTGCTGGATCCCAAACAAGAGCAACTCCACAGGTGTCTTTGCAAAGGATTTTAAAAATGTATTCATGGAATAAGGGTTTTGCAGACGAGGCCAGAATTCAGTGCCCAACCATAATGGCCCTTGAGAAGGTGGTGGTGAACTGCCGCCTTGAGCTGCTGCATTCGTTGTCCTATAGGCATACCCACAATGTTGATAGGGAGGGAGTTCCAGCACTATGATCCAGTGACAGTGATGTTGTTCCAAGCCAGGATGGTGTGTGGCTTGGAGGAGAATTTGCAGGTAGTGATGTTGTTATGTATCTGCTGCCCTTGCCCTTCTCGATTGTGGGTTTGGAAGGTGTTGTCCAAGGCGCATTGGTAAGTTCCTGCAATGCATCTTGTAGATGGTACACACTGCTACAACTGTTGGTGGCGGAGGGGTGAATATTTGTGGTTGGGCTGGCGATCAAACAGGCTGCTTTGACGCAGATGATATTGAGCTTCTGCGTTTTTTTGGAGTTGCACTCATCCAAGCAAATGGAGAGTATTCCATCACACTCCTGACTTGTGACTTGAGTTAGGATCCCGGATGAGAACCCAACTATTTACAATTTGTAAAACTGAGGAAAGGTGACTGCACCGCAGGAATCATAACACTGACCAGTAGGTATATATTGTGTTGATACAAATTTTAATTGAAACACAAAATCAATCACATTAGCAATAAAGTAAGGACTGCAGTTAACAGTTAAATCTGTTCTGAAATAAAAGGAAAAACTTTAACTCCCAACACCTGCAACTATATATATTCAAATTAAGCGAACCAATATTGTTCAAAGACCACTACAATCATGTTTACTTGCTTTTTTCTGTGACAAGACCACATTAGATCTCGCGAGGCGCTGTGAGCCGGGTAGATCCCAGGAGAGGGGTCGTCTTGCTTTCACCGGCCACGCCGTGGTGAGCTGCTTTCCCGGCGCAGTGTGGTAATTGGTTTGCGCCCAAAGTATTTTTGAAGGAATTCAACATGAAGTGTGTATATAGTTTGTCATGCTACAAAATAAATAAATGTTAGATATTTGTTATGAATTCTTTTGTGTTGTTGGTTTTCAGTTCATTCCATTACAACATGTTTTTATTTGTATTTTGCCCAAATCAAGCAATCATGTCAACCTCTCAAACTTTACCCATGAAAAGTAGGCTTGATAACTTTTGACCTTCAAATTGGTCTCAGAAATTTGGCTTTACAAGTCTATATCTAGCAAATTTGATGCACCTTGATGGATTAACTACAGAGTAAAAAGGATTTCTATTGATTAAGGGCATCTAGAGACCTGGGGTGTTCGCGGAATTAAATGAGTCGAGTTCTTCAGGCAGTATGAAACTTGTAACAAAATAGCTTTATTTGCCACATGCATGTGGGAGGGCTAAAACTCACCCGTCTTAACTACAGCTCCGGTCCAAGTTGCTCTGGCCCATAAAGCTGATTTACACACCTTATACACATTTGGATAGTCCGGACTAATTCAAAAGATTGAAAGGTGATTCAAAGTACTACAATACAATCAATTATCGATACCGGCAGTTTGATAGGTTACAGTCACTTCCCCGATTAGATGACGGGGATACATTGTTTGACATAATCTACTTTTAATTGTTCAGTAGGCACATCTTGTCCATTTGCTTTGCAATACAAAGGAACGTCCTTTAGACAATCAGCCTGTAATGAGATGATGAGTACTCTATTTCCCTGATACATGTATACGGGTGGGTCGCCAATGCCTCTTCCAGACATTCAGGAGCGAGGCTGAACTTTTTTGATTTGCAGGCTACAAAATGTGCTCCCTGAGATATGTCTGCGTTTAGTATGTTAATTTGCGTTTGTCCACATTTTGGGTTTTTGAGATTGTCAGGTTAACCCTTTCCAGGCATTCCCTTCCCTGCTGTTCCGTGTGTACCTCAGATCCTCCATTTTCCCTACTACACGGGGTTTGTCTGGTTTCAATACAGATCCAGTGCATGGAGTTGCATGGTGCAAAACTGACTGCAAACCTGTTTATGCTGTTTACAGGGCAAATTGATGTGAACATTTCAAATGATACTGCAAGAGCAGATTGTTGTTTTGCAATTTTGAATAATATCAAATCATAAATATGTCAAGGAGAAACTTCTGTTTTAAAGCAAGACATATTGTGAGGCAGAAATCCTGAAGCAATGTTCTTTATATCCCTTCTGTTCTGGATGGCTAGTTTCTTGATTTAATTCCATCTATAGATGGGATTTATGAAATGGATGAGAACACTGTTTTCCTCAATAGCAGAAGCGATGGACAGTATCTCTGACACTACACATTGCTTTGGAGTGTGTATAGTAAAATGCAATCAAACAAATGTAAACTTCCGAAAAATCAATTGGCATTCAGTTCTACATGAGTTGGCACTGTTAACAAATCTACAATAAAGTCAATCTACAATAAAGAATTCACTCTTGTGTTTCACACCTCCCATGACGCTTTCTATCCCTGGTCCCTTCCTTCATGGACCTCTATTAGCACTGCTATAAACTGGCTTCCTGGAGGTGTTCAAGAGTTTTTGGGAAATCTCCTGTTTTTCTTGAATTGTGTAGAATCACATGATCTCAGTGATCCTCCTAAATTGACTTAAGGCTTGGTGCTCAGTCCCCTACACTATTATTAAACTGGAATTGATTGCATTCCCTCCAGCCTTTCTTGACCCACTGAGAGATGAATGTTGATAGCTTTTATGATTATGCATAGTGTCATAAAGCTGCACAATGTAGTCAGAGTGTAAACAACACCATTATAAACAGAGTTTCCCAAACATTTTCGGAACCCTTTTGATCACCCAGGAGTACTGACTGAACGCCTGAGAAGCATTCTTATTGTGTTGATGAGTTAAAGCACAAAAAAATGGATTGTTTTTGTGCAGCCGGTAGAAACATGCAAAAACCTAATTTATAGCAGTCCTTTCTATTTCTTTTGTACATTTATTTATTATAATTAAAAAGTTATCTTCTAAAAATGTACTTGCGTCTCACCTGTGTGTCATTTTTAATGGGAGGAATGATGCTGGAAAGCTGGATTCTCATATCGGACACATGCATGCTCTCACCACACGCACGCACGCACACACAGACCGATAAATATTCTCACATCTCTGTCTCACACTTTCTTTCTCTCTCACACACACTCACTTCTCTCACAACCACAAACACTGACACTTTCACCTCTCTCACACACATGTACCTCTCTTAGACATACCTCCCTCTCTTTCACACACCAGTCTCTTACAGATACACATGCCACACTCTCTTACACACACTCATACATTTCACTCTCACACCTCAATCTCTCTCACATACCTCCCTCTCTCTCACACACCACACTCTTTTACAGATACACATGCCATGCTCTCTCTCACACACATTCACACACCACACTCTCTCACACACCTCCCTCTCACACGCATCCCTCTCCCTCAAAACTCAGCAAAGTGACGCAGGGCAACGTCATCCCGGTCAAAGTAAGAGGACATGGAGAGGTAAACATAGGAGGTATAGAGCTCCAGGTTGATCTGCTTGTTAACAGAACATGCTCTCTCTCACACACATTCACACACCACACTCTCTCACACACCTCCCTCTCACACGCATCACTCTCCCTCACACACTTTACTCTCACACGCCCTACTCCCTCACACCTCACTCTCCCACACGCCCTACTCCCTCACACCTCACTCCCACACACCTCACTCTCTCACACACCCTACTCCCTCACACCTCACTCTCCCACACGCCTCACTCCCACACGCCTCACTCTCTCACACGCCCCCTACTCTCTCACACGCCTCACTCTCTCACACACCTCACTCTCTCACACGCACATCTCTTTCTTCCACATTCACATACTTCTCACACACACCTCTCTTATAGAATTTACAGTGCAGAAGGAGGCCATTCGGCCCATCGAGTTTGCACCGGCTCTTGGAAAGAGCATTCTACCCAAGGTCAACACCGCCACCCCATCCCCATAACCCAGTAACCCCACCCAACACTAAGGGCAATTTTGGACACTAAGGGCAATTTATCATGGCCAATCCACCTAACCTGCACATCTTTGGACTGTGGGAGGAAACCGGAGCACCTGGAGGAAACCCACGCACACACGGGGAGGATGTGCAGACTCCGCACAGACAGTGACCCAAGCCGGAATCGAACCTGGGACCCTGGAGCTGTGAAGCAATTGTGCTATCCACAAGGCTACCGTGCTGCCCCTTTTTTTGTACACACTGTGGTGGTATATATTAGGGGTAATATGGTACCTGTGAAGCCGAGAGGCTATTGGCTGACAGGTCCCGGGTCCTGGTTGGATCTGCCGACTTCTGGCTCCGCCCTGAAGGCGGAGTATAAGAGCTCGAGTTCTCACCGCAGCCTCATTCTGTTACTGAGCTGCTGGGGAACAAGTCTCTCTTAATTAAGCCTAGATAGACTTCATCGCATCTCGTCTCGTGTAAGTCATTGTGTGCTACAATTTATTAAGCGAACTTGAAAGACTTCGGAGCTCCGGATCGCCCCGTAGTGCCTGCGGATCAGCCCCCATGCAGCAAACTCGGTGGCCGTGTTCAAACACTGGCTAGCATGCTTCGAAGGCTACCTTCGAACGGCCCCCGGCCGGATCACGGAAGAGCTGAAAATGCAGGTCCTGCATTCAAGGGTATTTACTCGCCTATAGAAGACGCGGAGGATTTCCCAACGGCGCTCGCGTTGCTGAAGGGCATCTACATTCGGCCCGTAAACCAGGTCTACCCACGCCACCAACTCGTGACGAGACAGGCAAATTCCCGGAGAATCGCTCGACGAATTCTACGGCGCGCTGCTGATTTTGGGACGAAACTGCAACTGCCCGCCGGTGAACGCGATCGAGCACACGGACCTGCTAATTCGAGATGCATTCGTGGCAGGTATGAACTCTCCCCAAATTCGTCAGAGGCTTTTAGAAAGAGAGTCGCTAGGGCTCTCAGAGGCACGGACCCTTGCGGCCTCCCTTGATGTGGCCCCCCAAAACGCCCGCACCTACGGCCCCAACCGCGCGGCAGCCCCTTGGGATCCGTGGACCCCGTCGCGACACCCCTCCTCGGCACCCCCCGCAAGCTTGCGCAGTTTGAGCACCAGACCATCCCGGGGGGGTCCACTGCTACTTTTGCGGGCAGGCGAAACACCCCCGGCAGCGCTGCCCGGCCCGCGCAGCTACTTGTAAAAGCTGCGGCAAAAAGGGCCATTACGCGGCAGTGTGCCGGTCCCGGGGGCCCGCCGCAATCCCAGGAAAAGAACATGGACAACACATCCCCAACCCCCCCCCCCAGCGTCCCATGTGTGACCCGCGGGCGCTGTCATTTTGGGTCCCGGACACCACGAGGGGAGGATGTACGCCGCCATCTTGTGACCCCCCCCCCCAGCCACGTGCGATTCATGGGGGCGGCCATTTTGTCCACCCCCGACCGCGTGCGATTCATGGGGCGGCCATTTTGTCCACCCCCGACCGCGTGCAATTCATGGGGGTGGCCATCTTGGTTGACAACAAAGGACCCCAGCATAGACGGCTCCACGCGGTCCGAAGAAAACGCCGCGACACTACTGCCACGACTGGCTTCAGTGACATTGGATCAATGGCGGCCCCGGACGCTCCAAACGACGACAACAATGATGCTGGTCAACGGATACGAGACGCCATGCTTGATCGACTCCTGGAGCACGGAAAGTTTTATTCACCCAGATAGGGTAAGACGCTGTTTTTTGTCCATCCATCCAAGCACGCAAAAGATTTCTCTAGATGCAGGATCCCACTCAGTGGAGATCAAAGGGTTCTGCATCGCGAACCTAACGGCGCAAGGGAGGGGGTTTAAGAACTACAGGCTCTACGCCCTTCCCCAACTCAGCGCGCCCACATTACTGGGATTAGACTTCCAATGTAACCTCCAGAGCCTAACATTCCAATTCGGCGGCCCAATCCCCCCACTCACTATCTGCGGCCTCGCAACCATCAAGGTTGAACTGCCGTCCTTGTTTGCAAACCTCACCCCGGATTGCAAACCCGTCGCCACTAGGAGCAGACGGTACAGCGCCCATGACCGGATATTTATTCGGTCTGAAGTCCAGCGGTTGCTGAAGGAAGGCATAATCCAGACCAGCAATAGTCCCTGGAGAGCTCAGGTGGTAGTAGTGAAGACAGGGGAGAAGCAGAGGATGGTCGTAGACTACAGTCAGACAGTAGACTACAGGTACACGCAGCTAGATGCGTACCCTCTCCCCCGCATATCCGACATGGTCAATCGGATTGCCCAGTACAAGGTTTTTTCCACCGTGGACCTCCAGTCCGCATACCACCAGCTCCCCATCCGCCCAGGTGACCGCAAGTACACCGCCTTCGAGGCAGACGGGCGGCTATACCATTTCCTAAGGGTCCCATTTGGCGTCACGAACGGGGGCTCGGTCTTCCAACGGGAGATGGACCGAATGGTTGACCAGCACGGGTTGCAGGCCACGTTCCCGTATCTTGACAACGTAACCATCTGCGGCCACGATCAGCAGGACTACGACACCAACCTCCAAAAGTTCCTCCAGACCACTAACGCCCTGAACCTCACATATAACGAGGAAAAATGCATTTTTAGCACAAACCGTTTGGCCATCCTGGGATACGTAGTGCGCAATGGAGTGATAGGCCCCGACCCCGAACGCATGCGCCCCCTTATGGAATTTCCCCTCCCCCACTGCTCCAAAGCCCTGAAACATTGCCTAGGCTTCTTTTCATATTACGCCCAGTGGGTCCCCAATATGCAGACAAGGCCCGCCCGCTAATACAGACCACTACCTTCCCCCTGTCGACAAAGGCCCGCCAGGCCTTCAGCCGCATCAAAGCGGATATCGCAAAGGCCACGATGCGCGCCATCGACGAGTCCCTCCCCTTCTAGGTCGAGAGCAACCCATCCGATGTAGCTCTGGCGGCCACCCTTAACCAAGCGGGCAGAGCCGTGGCTTTTTCTCCCAGACCCTCCACGCCTCAGAAATCCGCCACTCCTCAGTGGAAAAGGAAGCCCAAGCCATAGTGGAAGCTGTGCGACATTGGAGGCATTACCTGGCCGGCAGGAGTTTCACTCTCCTCACCGACCCAACGGTCGGTAGCCTTCATGTTCGATAATGCACAGCGGGGCAAAATTAAGAATGACAAGATCTTAAGGTGGAGGATCGAGCTCTCCACCTATACCTATGAGATCTTGTATCATCCCAGAAAGCTGAACGAGCCGTCCGATGCCCTATCCCGCGGCACATGTACACAAATAGACCGCCTCCAAGCCCTCCACGAGGACCTCTGCCACCCGGGGGTCACTCAATTCTACCATTTCGTAAAGTCCCGCAACCTCCCCTACTCTGTGGAGGAGGTCCGTACAGTCACCAGGAACTGCCACATCTGCGCAGAGTGCAAACCGCACTTTTTCAGGCCGGATAGAGCGCACCTGATCAAGGCTTGCCGCCCCTTTGAACGCCTCAGTTTGGATTTCAAAGGGCCCCTCTCCTCCACCGACCGCAACGCATACTTCCTGAACGTGGTGGACGAGTACTCCTGTTTCCCCTTCGCCATTCCCTGCCCCGACATGACAGCGGTCACGGTCATTAAAGCCCTGGGCACCATCTTTACACTGTTCGGCGTCCCCGCATACATCCATAGCAACAGGGGGTCCTCCTTCATAAGTGACGAGCTGCGTCAGTTCCTGCTCAGCAAGGGCATTGCTTCGAGCAGGACGACCAGCTACAACCCCCGGGGGAATGGGCAGGTAGAGTGGGAGAACGGCACGGTCTGGAAGACCGTCCTACTGGCCCTACGGTCCAGAGATCTCCCAGTTTCCCGGTGGCAGGAAGTCCTCCCGGATGCTCTCCACTTCATCCAGTCGCTGCTGTGTACCACCACTAACCAAACGCCTCACGAGCGCCTCCTTGTCTTCCTTCGGAAGTCCTCCTCCGGAACGTCGCTGCCGACCTGGCTGGCAGCCCCAGGACCCATCTTGCTCCGGAAACATGTGCGGGCGCACAAATCGGACCCGTTGGTCGAGAGGGTTCACCTTCTCCACGTGAACCCGCAGTACGCCTATGTGGCGTACCCCGACGGCCGACAGGACACGGTCTCCCTGCGGGACCTGGCGCCCGCCGGCAACACACACACACCCCCAACACCGATCACCCCCTCCCTGCCACCGGCGCACCCCACGACCGCCCCCTTCCCGGGGGGGGGTCGGTCCGCCTCCCGTGCCCGCCCAGGAGTAAAACAGGAACAAACAGCGTAACGCTCCCGGAGACGACAGCGCCCGAGCCAGCACCTGCACCATCACCGGGGCTGAGGCGATCGACGAGGAAGACCAGACCGCCCGCTCGACTCGTGGAATCCGCGTGACACCAAGAAAGCAAGAATTTTGTTGTAAAAGAAATTTTTTTCCCTTATTGTAAATAGTTCTGACAAACTTGTACATAGCTAAAAGTTGGGCTAAAAATGTATAGCCACAGTCTGAAATTTGTTCCAGGGCCAGCCTTGTAAACCCCTACCACCATGCGAACCACCACCCCGCCGGGTTCCTTTTTAACAAGGGGTGAATGTGGTGGTATGTATTAGGGCTAATATGGTACCTGTGAAGCCGAGAGGCTATTGGCTGACAGGTCCCGGGTCCTGGTTGGATCTGCCGACTTCTGGCTCCGCCCTGAAGGTGGAGTATAAGAGCTTGAGTTCTCCCCGCAGCCTCATTCTGTTACTGAGCTGCTGGGGAACAAGTCTCTCTTAATAAAGCCTAGATAGACTTCATCACTTCTCGTCTCGTGTAAGTCATTGTGCGCTACACACACATACAGGTCTTTTTATTTTATATATACACACACACCTTTCTCTTACACACACACCTCCCACTCTCTCATACACACACTCAAATCTTTCTCTTATACACACACTCATATCTCTCTTACACACCTCCCTCTCTTATGCCAACACACACTCACTCAGCTCTCTGTTTTACACACACCCGCATAGACAAACCCTCGACCATCTCTTTCACATGCTGGTGATCGGCATTCCCCCTTGTCACGCTCTCACTCGCTCCTGATGGTCGCCTCTTATTCCCACCCCACTCCCATCCTCCGTCCCTGCCTGTGACAGAACCCTCTCCAACAGCAAGGACAACGGCACCACAGGGAATGTCGTAAAGATCTTCCTCTCGAAATTGCAAACCTGTAGGTACCTAAATGTATCCCCCTAAGAAAGCCCAAATTTTTCCAACAATTCCCCCAGGCTCTCAAATCGCCCCTCCAAAAACAAATCCCTCATCCTTTCCACCCCCTTCTCCTCCCATCCCCTAAACCTGGCATCCCGCCTCACCAGCCCAAGCATGTGATTGATCAGCACACCACCCCAGCACTCAATAAAAGCAAATTACTGTGGATGCTGGAATCTGAAACAAAAGAGAAAATGCTGGAAAATCTCAGTAGGTCTGGCAGCATCTGTAGGGAGAGAAAAGAGCTAACATTTTGAGTCCGATGACTCTTTGTTCTTTGACAAAGAGTAATCGGACTTGAAACGGACCCCCCCCCCCCCAGCCACCGTTGGAGTGAACGGGAACACTCACTCTCCTCCCAGTTCAGCTTACGCTTCAGAATCGTGGAGAATTAAACAGCTTTCCACCTTGCACTGCTCCTTCCCATTCCTTGGTGACTTGCTGGTAAAATGGAAACGCCAGTGTCCGCATAATTGGCAAGACATTGCCAGCAGATAATGTACATTGGATTGGCAGCTAATAGGTGCATAAAATGTTGCCTTGATGTATGTCTAATGCAATAGTTTCCTTTTCACTGGAATGCAGACAAGTGCAATATAAAGAACAAAAGAAACATTGTATAGTTTCAATATCAACTGCGCAATCTGATAGCAGATAGCCAGGAAGGCTGATAATTAGTGCAGGAGAAACGAGATTCTGTCAAGTTGATGTGCAGAACCATGCTGTGCTTCCACTATCCTGTGTCACAAATAAGCAACTGGGGGAAATAGATGGCAGTTTCCAGTAAGGTGAGATAAAGTGAATGTTTCGGTCACAATGCTTAGGCGAGTTGTGACTAGGACGGGCTATTTTTGCTTACGTTCAGATCTTGTTTTTTTATTGTATCTGAGAACAACAGCGACACTTAAGATTTTAAACAACTTTGTCAATAGATTAATTTTCATGCGTGACTACACAGTATGCACTGAATGACTGTACAACGTAGGAAAATGCTACCATAGTTGAGTTGATCCTATGCGATCCACTAAGATGCAGGTGTCAGTTGATTGAGGTAATGCACAGAAATACTGGGCACGGTAGCACAGTGGGTAGCACTGTTGCTTCACAGCTCCAGCGTCCCAGGTTCAATTCCCGGCTTGGTCACTGTGTGGAGTCTGCATGTTCTCCCTGTGTCTGCGTGGGTTTCCTCCGGGTGCTGCGGTTTCCTCCCACAAGTCCCAAAAGATGTGCTTGTTAGGTGCATTGGACATTCTGAATTCTCCCTCTGTACCCGAACAGGCGCTGGAGTGTGGCGACTCGTGGCTTTTCACAGTGCAGTGTTAATGTAAGCCTACTTGTGACAATAAAGATGATTATTATTAGAATTTTGTTTTCCTCCGTATCCTGCAAGCACTAAAGGTGAGTGAGAAAATCTTGAGCGATTGGGGTGTGAGGTTAAATTGCATGGGTTTTAATTATTTGAAACGGCAAACTGGTGAATCAGAATTCTATTTATCGTCTTCAAGCATTTAAAACATTGTTCAAAAGCAGATGGAATTGAAAAGAATCATAAAACGGACTTGCAGAAGACCTGTCCATTTTTCCTCCCTCTTCCCCTGGTCAAAATCACTGAGCTTAAATGTTTCTGAAGACAAGAAGACTGGAGTAAGTAAATGAGAGAGATAATTCCAGCTCCAGTTTTCCTTTGTCATTGTCTCCACAAGAAAATGTGTGAGGATGGTTCAGTATAGAAGGCATTACTTCAGAACGTTAGCAGGGTATCTATATTCTGAGCAGCAGCTCCTTCAGAAAGGATTCATCAAAAGATACTCTGGCTCTTGCCAAAGTCTTTAAAGCGCCTTGAAGGACGATAGAACCAAAAGTAACTGAGCAATGCAATTTTGGGATGTTTTGCCACAAGCATCTTATTTGTGAAATAAAAATCAAATAGTTGCTTATAGAACATTGAGGGGTATATTTCCCTCCATTTTTGGTTTCGGGATATTTTTGTCAAATATGAGATGTTAAACATTATATGGAACCATTTATTGGAATTTGCTGGGACGAGTTACTATGCCTAGCAATATGTATTGCAGCTGAATTAACAAGCATGCAATTGAAATAAAATGATCACTGAAGTTAACCAGATTAATAGCTGTATCTATACTGATGTTAACTCACCTGTGTTGCATTGTCAGACTCAGTCATTCCTCCAGTTCAATTTCTCTAATTGCACTTGATGTTGAACAAAGAGATTTTTAAAATCTGACAATTGAACATATAATGTTTCTCATTTGTGGTTCCTTTGTACATAATTTTAATGGGTTTTGGCTGTATGATTCTTCCTTTGATACTCCACCCCCAGTGTAGGTGCTGTCCGGCACTTGTGCCAGTGCAAGCATGTACAGCGTTGAGCTAGCATTTCCCGTTCTCTTGTCAGGAGAGAGTCGAGCTCTTCTCAAGTGGCCTGTGACTTGTCAATGAAATGGTACAAAAGAGCTGATGAGATCATTAGCTTCTTTCCTGACACAAGCCACTTCAGGGTGGTCAGGCGAACAAACTGTGAAGCTTTGCGGTGTTGCAGATTGCCCTGCGTATCTGCACCAGAAACCAATATGTATGAGCTGTACTTCATTCATTTAAAAAAATACTTCAGCTTTTTTGAAGCAATGACATTATTCACTCCCGAAATTACCAATGGTTCTACTATTTACATTTTCAGACCAAACAGTTGGAAGAAAAAGAGAAAGAGCTGCAGAAACTCAATGCCTATTACAAGGAGCAGGTGACCAGACTGGAAGATCGGGTAAGAATGGCTTTTTTTCGGAGATGCTTGTCTCATTGATATTGAGAGGAAAGAGAAACCAAACACAGTAAACGGTAAAAGAAACAAACTGCCCCAAACATATTATAATGTAATGTCATTTTAGAGCACATTTCCTGTGTTCCATGAAATTGGCTAAAATTTAATCTACAGTAAATCCTCTCACTTACACTGATTGAAAAGAGTAAAAGTAAATGACTATAAAGCAATTTTTAAAAATAAGATTGACCAACCCATACTGAAAGCCCTCTTTGTCAGATCTCTGGTTCCTCTAATGGATATTCAACATTGTGTCTTGCAAAAACTTGAAGTGATTTCCTTCCCTCCTTTGTGTTCCCACCAAAGTGACACACTGCATCATATAATTATTCGTAGTCACCTTCTAGTCAAGCACTAGCTTATTGTTTCAGAAAAACCTGGTGCTCTCATCTTGTGGGCGTGATTCTCCGGCCGCGTTGCACTCTCTCTTGAACATGGTGTGGCCGGTGAATGCCGGGAGAGCCCATTTGTGGGCACATTTACCCGGTATCCACCGGCAACATGGGATCCACCGGCCGCTCCAGTGAGGCTGCAGCCGGGCACCGATCAGTACTGGTCCACACAAATGCCATCAGAGACCCCTGGGTGGTCAGGGTAAGTGCAGGGTAGGCCCTACCCCTTGAATGCAGCCATCTTGGCAGTGCCAAGCTGGCAGGAGCACTGCTGAGATGCCAGCATGGCAGTGCAAGGGTCAGGGGGTGAGGGGGGCCATGCCCATGAAAGCAGGGTGAGAGGGGTTGAAGAATGGGGGTGTGCAGGGCAGGTGAGATGGGGCCTTCGGGATGTTGGTGGGGGGGGGGGGTGACAGGTAGGGGTCCTGGAAGGGAGGGGGACCCCATAGCGAGGTGTCCTCACTTGCAGGGTGTGGGGGTGATATTGCCCGTGGGTGGGGGTAAGCTTACTTAAAAATCAGGGCACCCTTTCAAAATGGCGGCCTGATCTCTGAGTTCAGCTCCCCAGTATGAAAAACAAATTCTAAGTGTGGGCTAAACCAGTAAGAAGCAACCCAGGGCCCAAAAAAGTGACTAAGTGAATAGCGGTGGGGAACTCGCCGGCAGAACCGCCGGGAAACTCCCTGGAAAACCTGTCACAAATTAACTTGGAAATCTTTTGGGAAAATTGCACCCTGTGTTGGCGGGATTGCACTGTGGAAGTTCATCAGAGAACATTTCACTTGTTTTCATGAAATGACATTGTCGGATAATTCAACAATTAACCCTTAGGCAAGTTATTTGTTAAACAGTGAGTAAAGTCATTTAACCTGTCACATCTCACTGCAGTTCTGCTGTGATTTCTGATGTTGCTGTGAAGTATCAACCATTCTGCAGCAGTGTTCCAAGTTGCACAATGTAACTGCCTGTAAGCTGTACAGGGACAAATATTTTCTTAAGACTTGAATTCTTTCGTTGCTGTGAAGCCTAAAACCACTGCTGTTTGCATTTTCCGAACCAACTGAAGGCTTCGGGAAGCTGAACACTATTTTAGTCGAAATTTTCATTCACTTTCCTTCACCAGACATCAACCGTATTACAACACCAGGTTAAAGTCCAACAGGTTTGTTTCGAATCACTAGCTTTCGGAGCGCAGCTCCTTCATCATCAGGTGAGAGAAGAGGTGATTCGACACAAGCCTGATGGTCTTTAACCTGGTGTTGTAAGACTTCTTACAGTGGCCCACCCTGCCCAACGCCGACATCTCCACATCAAGACATTAAAAGGGCAATCCTCTGCCACTGGTGAGAAGCAGCACTCGCGAGGAACAGAACTCTAAAACCACACGTGGCATTTCTGTCCTTTTCTGATGGAGCCAGATTACAGTCGCCTCTTAGGTTTGTTTTTAAAAATCGTAATATTAGTTGCTTACTTCAAAACGTGAGAAATGTAGTGAGGAACAGACAATTGGCACTTCAAAGCTGCTCCACCATTCATTAAGATATAGAAAGATCTTCCATTTCAACCCACCTTCCCACACTATCCCCATGCCCCTTGATTCCCTTCTATTCAAATATCTATTATTCTCTCCTAAATATACTTAACAACTAAACAGTCAATGGCCCTCTGGAGCAGAGAATTCCAAAACTTTGCAACCCTTTGAGTTAAGAAATTTCTCCTCACCTGAGTCCTAAATGGCCGCCCTCTTATTCTGAGACAAGAACCCATTGAACAATACTTCCCAAGCCAAATGAAACATCTTCCTAGCATTTCTCCGATCAAGGCCTTATGAATTTGAATGCTTTAATGAGGTCACCTCTTATTCCTCTAAATTCCGAGGAATATAGGACCAGTCGACTCGGTGTTTTATCAGGCCCCCAGCATCCCGGGATCAGTCCAGTGAACCTCCTTGGAATTGCCTGTAAGGCAAATATTTCCTTCCTTAGGTAAGGAGACCAAAATTGTACACTGTTCTCATTGAAGCCCTATATAAGTGCACAAGGACTTCCTGTAATAAAAGCTAACATGCCATTTATTTTCTTCATTACTTGCTGCGCCTGTATTTTACCTTGTGATTTGTGTACAAGGACACCAAGGCCCCTCTGAATATCCCAGTGTCTCACCATTTAAAAAATACATTTCATAGGTAATAGACAATAAAATATTGGCACCTTTTTTAATGCGTATTGATCAGGATGCCTTCAAGTGTTCACAAGTATTATATGGCTGGATAAATACTCTGCTCCGAACAAAAGGTTTAAAATAACATGCTTTGTCTGTGTGTACTTTCTTCCCTGATGTTTTGGCTGCTTTGTTTGTGATATAGTCAGCCTTCATTTTCACGAGGCAGGGAGCATTGAGCAGTGCTCATAATCTCATTTCAGTGCATCCTCTAGGAAGAACCTGATTTGATTTCCATCTGCAAAGTTGCCATTGTCAACTGTGCGCTGAAAAACGTTCTGTCATCACTTGTTCAAGCTGTACCAATTTTGCATGGTTCAGAGAAACGGCCATAAAATGTTTTAAATGCCAAGCTACATTGCAGAGCTGCTTGGTGTTTTCATCTCTTTCTTTGTCCCTTCCTTCCCATGCCTGGAGGAATTATGTTTCAACATTTATGCTGGAGGGGTTCTCGCCCAGCATAGAGAGGCATTTGGAGATTCGATCTATACATTGATTCCGAGAGCAGCACTATGTACTGTGATTTTCAGTTCCATCTTTGGAGACTTGACCTCCCAAGTGCGGCGCAAACGATCTGCATTGCTGTTCAAATTACATGACTTTGATGTAAACATTTTAAAGTCAAGGCCCCAGAAGAATAGCGAAAGTGCCTCAATTGACAGTCCCCCAAACCCCATTTAAGCTTTTTTCCAGACACGGTGAAAACTGTGTATTGATTCCACATACTGCCTCTTTCACACTGTTTGTGAGGAAAGAAAATCTGACAATGGTAAAAGTCCTAAATATTATAATATTGTATGCTCAAGGACAGCTTCATACCTATAGTATCAGTGATGCCTAGTATTGTTGAGCAGAGGCTGTGTTTTTAAGCAGTAATGGTAATGTGATGTTGTACATGTTTGTTGCTAAAGAGTGAAATTAGTTTTAAAAAATACAAGGGTGGCGACAACAGGATAAGTTTGTGCAATGCAGAAAAGTACGTTTTGCGTTCATGTTTGCACAATGGTCCTGCCTGTAAGAAATCCATTAAAAAAAAGTTGCATTTTGAGCACCTTCTTCCACCTCAGAGTTCTTCATCTTATGATGTGCAGGAGCATCTTCAACCTTTGTCAGGTATGAACAAAACCAATGCAGATGGCCAGTATTAACTTGCCTTTTGCTAACGATTGAAGGCAATCATGCAAGAGGTGAGGATTTTCAGCTGCTATAATTAACGTAAAGACTGAAATAATGGAACAGCCCATATCTGGCCATCCAGTCACACACCTTTGTGCTTAAGATCAGTGATGTAGCACTTCAAAGACAATTCTGCTATCCTGGTAGCATTTCCTTGCCAAACATCAGAATCAGAAACCGTGGCGCTTTCCAGTTTGGCAGGGCCAGCACCACCTCAGAAAGCTGGAGCGGCAGCTCTGCAGGTGAGTGAATCTGACAACAGGAGTCATTGTGAACCAAACTGTTGTCATTCCCACACCAGCGTATGGACCGCAAACGTGGATCTGCCACCAATATCACATGAAACAAGGTAACCATTTCCAGTTGGTCTGAGTACAATATATTGCTGACACCAAGAGGCAGAAGGTGCCTAATCAAACACTATAACTGGAATTTAGACCACCATCAAAATTAAATGATTGAGTTGGTCTGGACATATCATTCAAATGCCTGACTATAAATTGTCATGTGAGGGTACCTTTAAGACATGGATGTTTAAGCAATGTACCTTTAAGAAAACAGTGATGTCAGAGAGTGGGTGGAGCTGAGGTCAGATCAGCCATTTTGCAGTTTAGTTTTGCAGTCTTAAAAACAGCTTATGTGTGTCTGTGTTTGCAGTGAGCTGTGATGGCTGCCATAAAAGACCATCTCTGGATCATTTGGGTGATTTACACTCATAATAGTAAAACCTTTAACCTGATGTGATTAAGTATAAAGGTGTTAAGTCTCTTGGAAGTTTGAAGGAACATCTTAAGGAATTATTTACTGTTGCAATAATTTCTGAGTTATCTTTGAAGTAAGGGGTATTAAGAGATCCAATGTTTATTTAAGATGTTAAGTTGAGTTCATGGAATAAACAGTGTTTTGTGTTTAAAAACCCACGTGTCCATAATTGTAATATTACACTTGGGGGGGAAAAAGCCGTGTGCTGGGAAAAGCAACAAATCCATTAAAGGGAGAGGTTGGTTGAACTCCATGATACATTTTGGGGTTCTGAAAATATTCTCAAGCCATCTTCCATAGCTGCAGTCTGGGTCTGGCAGACAAAACACAATAAAACTGTGCACTAAAGATCACCTTCAAATCTTGCGATATTAAACCCATACAGACGCTGACAGCTGTGGGAGCATGTCTGCCAGGCTGGTTTTAATTAAATTGTGGCTGGCATGTGAGGTAAGTTACCAATCCACCAACCACATCTAGTTATGTGCATTAAGCTGTTCTATTAGTTCACTTTTAACAACCAAGTGACAATTCAGTCGGAAACTCCATGGAAGGATTTATTAAATAGATTAACGTACAAGCATTCAAAAATGACGGACAGGAAAAGCGATGCTTGTCCATCAAGTCTATTCCACACCACAATGGCTGAGCCACCATTTTACCCCATCCACCCCTGCAGTTATGTAATCTCTTGATTAAAGCGAACAAAACAGGGCCAGTAAGGAATAAAATACACTGCCTTTTGAGTGGGCGAGGAATTTTACAATCTGAACCAGTCCAGGGGATCACCTAAACCAAGTATGATTTATGAAGACATTTACATTCCATGTGAATCTCTACCCCAGCTCGGAACCAGTCCGCTTCCCTCTCAAAGAGATGCAGAGAGACACACCCATCACATCAGCTGACAACTACAGTCCAAAACACCCACAATTTTCTGCCAATAAGAATTGTCCAATATCCAGTCTGCTCCTAATCTTGCTAGTTCATTCTATGTTCTATAATACACCAATGTTAGGTCAGCACAGTGGCACTGCTGCCTCAGGTTCAAGTCCAGGATTGAGACTATGTGGAGTTTGCACTTTCTCCCTGTGTTTGCGTGGGTTTCCTCCTGGTGCTCCGGTTCCCTCCCACAGTCCAAAAATGTGCAGGATTGGCCATGCTATATTGCCCCTTGTTGTCCAATGGTTAGGTGGGATTACGGTGTTACAGGGATAGGGTGGAGGTGTGGGCTTAAGTCGGGTTCTCTTTCCAAGAGCTGGCGCAGACTCGAAGGGCTGAATGGCCTCTTAAGTATTTCTATATAATAAGGCTGACAAAGTCTACCAGATTTCCCTCATTCACTACCTTTGTGACTTGCTGAAAACATTCAATTTAATTTGTTCAACATAGCCCATTTTTCCGTCGTCTTGTTGTGAATTTCTGTTATTGTCCTCCCTGCCGCATTGTTTAGCTTATGATCGCTTCCAACAACGTCTCTGTAATGGATGTCAGACTGAAAGAGCTGTAGTTCCCTGGTTCTGATTGTCTCCTTTTTTTGAAGTAAGCTAGCTTCCTGTTGAATGAACTATCCCTGATTCTATTGAAGATCTAGGTACGGGGGTAACTTAATAATTAGCATTGTGCAGGTCAAGGACACACAGCCTGAGTGAGAGAGATACAGACCGAGTGAGAATTTGGTAATTTGGTGCAGTGAGGTAACCAGGAAAGGAGGAGGAGCAGTCTCTGTGAGTATAAAAACCGAACGGAAACTTCCTGTTTTCCAGGTTTTTTCCCCAAAAGTGACGTCAGAGGGAAGCTGTGATCTAAGTGGTTGATAGCAAATCTGCCCCAAATTAAAAAAAAAAACACAGCTAAACTCATAAACTTAAATTAAACTAATTAATTAATTAGTGATGGCTGGTCAGGTGATGTGCTTGAGCTGCTTGATGTGGGAGCTGGCAGATCCCATTGCGAGCTGCAGCGACCACATCTGCAGTAAGTGTTGGCTGCTCGAAGAGCTCCGGCTCAGAGTTGATGAGCTGGAGTCTGAGCTTCAAACACTGAGGCACGTCCGGGAGGGGGAGACTTACCTGGACACTGTTTCAGGAGGCAGTCACACCTGTCAGAGTAAGTAGTTTAAATCCTGCCAGTGGCCAGGGACAGCAGGGTGTGACTGCAAGTCAGGCAGGTAAAGGGAACCAGCAGTCAGGAACTCAGGAGCCTCAGCCCTTGACTCTGTCCAACAGGTATGAGGCACTTGCTCCCTGTGTGGATGGCGAACAGGGCTGCAGGAAGGATGAGTCAGCTGACCAAGGCACCATGGTTCAGCAGGCCATTCAAGGGGAGGGAGTAAATAGGCAAGTTGTAGTTGTAGGGGATTCTATTATCAGGGGGATAGATAGTATCCTTTGTGAGCAGGATAAAGAGTCCCGCATGGTATGTTGCCTGCCCGGTGCTAGGGTGCGGGACATCTCTGACCGGCTTGAAAGGATACTGGAGAGGGAGGGGGAGGATCCAGTTGTTGTGGTCCATGTCGGTACCAACAACATAGGCAAGTCTAGGAAAGAGGACCTGTTTAGAGATTATAAAGAGCTAGGATTCAAATTAAAAAATAGGTCCTCAAGGGTCATAATCTCCGGATTACTGCCCGAGCCACGTGCAAATTGGCATAGGGAGGCAAGAATAAGGGAAGTTAACACGTGGCTGAAAGAGTGGTGTGGGAAAGAGGGGTTCCTTTTCATGGGACACTAGCATCAGTTTTGGGACAGGGGGGGACCTATACCGTTGGGATGGTCTCCACCTGAACCGAGCTGGGACCAGTGTTCTGGCGAAAAGAATAAATAGGGTGGTCAATAGGACTTTAAACTAAAGATTGGGGGGGAAGGGAAAGTCAGGGAACCAAGAGGTGAAGTAATCAGTGGGAAGCGTAGCTGCTTAGGAATACAAAAAAGCACGAAAAGACAAAACTCAGGAGAGATTACGACAGTCCCCATCCCACAAAATATGACAGTGTATGGAAAGGCTCAGTAAACCAAGGTCCACCACACTAAGAAAACAAAAAGGGACGGTCAATAGAGAATTAAAGGTGCTATATTTAAATGCGCACAGTGTACGGAACAAGGTAGATGAGCTTGTGGCCCAGATTGTGACTGGCAGGTATGATGTGGTAGGCATCACAGAGACATGGTTGCAGGGGGTTCAGGACTGGCATTTAAACATCCAGGGATTCACAACCTATCGAAAAGACAGGGAGGTGGGCAGAGGAGGCGGGGTTGCCTTGTTAATTAGGAATGAAATTAAATCAATAGCACTAAATGACATAGGGTCAGATGATGTGGAGTCTGTGTGGGTAGAGTTGAGGAACCACAAAGGCAAAAAAAACATAATGGGAGTTATGTACAGGCCTCCTAACAGTGGTCAGGACCGGGGGCACAAAATGCACCACAAAATAGAAAGTGCATGTCAGAAAGGCAAGGTCACAGTGATCATGGGGGACTTCAATATGCAGGTGGACTGGGTAAATAATGCTGCCAGTGGACCCAAGGAAAGGGAATTCATTGAATGTTTACAGGAGGGCTTTTTGGAACAGCTTGTGATGGAGCCCACGAGGGAACAGGCCATTCTGGACTTAGTGTTATGTAATGAGCCAGACTTGATTAAAGATCTTAAAGTAAGGGAGCACTTCGGAGGCAGTGATCATAATATGGTAGAATTCAATCTCCAATTTGAAAGAAAGAAGGTAGAATCAGATGTAAAGGTGTTACCGTTAAATAAAGGTAACTACAGGGGCATGAGGGAGGAACTGACGAAAATCAACTGGGAGCAGAGCCTAGTGGGAAAGACAGTAGAACAGCAATGGCAGGAGTTTCTGGGAGTAATTGAGGACACAGTGCAGAGGTTCATCCCAAAGAAAAGAAAGGTTATCAGAGGGGGGATGAGGCAGCCATGGCTGACAAAGGAAGTTAGGGAATGCATCAAAGCAAAAGAGAAAGCCTATAATGTGGCAAAGAGTAGTGGGAAATCAGAAGATTGGGAAGGCTACAAAAACAAACAGAGGATAACAAAGAGAGAAATAAGGAAAGAGATGATTAAATATGAAGGTAGGCTAGCCAGTAACATTAGGAATGATAGTAAAAGTTTCTTTAAATACATTAAAAACAAACGGGAGGCAAAAGTTGACATTGGGCCGCTCCAAAATGACGCTGGTAATTTTGTGATGGGAGACAAGGAAATAGCTGAGGAACTAAATAAGTACTTTGTGTCAGTCTTCACAGTAGAAGACATGAGTAATATCCCACCAATTCCGGAGAGTCAGGGGGCAGAGTTGAATATGGTAGCCATCACAAAGGAGAAAGTGCTAGAGAAACTAAGAGGTCTAAAAATTGATAAATCTCCGGGCCCAGATGGACTACATCCTAGAGTTCTAAAGGAGATAGCTGAAGAAATAGTGGAGGCGTTAGTTATGATCTTTCAAAAGTCACTGGAGTTCAGGAAAGTCCCAGAGGATTGGAAAATCGCTGTTGTAACCCCCCTGTTCAAGAAGGGAACAAGGAAAAAGATGGAAAATTATAGGCCAATTAGCCTAACCTCGGTTGTTGGCAAGATTCTAGAATCCATTGTTAAGGATGAGATTTCTAAATTCTTGGAAGTGCAGGGTCAGATTAGGACAAGTCAGCATGGATTTAGTAAGGGGAGGTCATGCCTGACAAACCTGTTAGAGTTCTTTGAAGAGATAACAAATAGGTTAGACCAAGGAGAGCCAATGGATGTTATCTATCTTGACTTCCAAAAGGCCTTTGATAAGGTGCCTCACGGGAGACTGCTGAGTAAAATAAGGGCCCATGGTATTCGAGGCAAGGTACTAACATGGATTGACGATTGGCTGTCAGGCAGAAGGCAGAGAGTTGGGATAAAAGGTTCTTTTTCGGAATGGCAACCGGTGACGAGTGGTGTCCCGCAGGGTTCAGTGTTGGGGCCACAGCTGTTCTCTTTATATATTAACGATTTAGATGACGGGACTGGGGGCATACTGGCCAAGTTTGCCGATGATACAAAGATAGGTGGAGGGGCAGGTAGTATGGAGGAGGTGGGGAGGCTGCAGAAAGATTTAGACAGTTTAGGAGAGTGGTCCAAGAAATGGCTGATGAAATTCAACGTGGGCAAGTGCGAGGTCTTGCACTTTGGAAAAAAGAATAGAGGCATGGACTATTTTCTAAACGGTGACAAAATTCATAATGCTGAAGTGCAAAGGGACTTGGGAGTCCTAGTCCAGGATTCTCTAAAGGTATACTTGCAGGTTGAGTCCGTAAAAAAGAAAGCAAATGCAATGTTGTCATTCATCTCAAGAGGCTTGGAATATAAAAGCAGGGATGTACTTCTGAAGCTTTATAAAGCATTAGTTAGGCCCCATTTAGAATACTGTGAGCAATTTTGGGCCCCACACCTCAGGAAGGACATACTGGCACTGGAGCGGGTCCAGCGGAGATTCACACGGATGATCCCAGGAATGGTCGGCATAACATACGATGAACGTCTGAGGATCCTGGGATTATATTCATTGGAGTTTAGGATGTTGAGGGGAGATCTAATAGAAACTTACAAGATAATGAATGGCTTAGATAGGGTGGATGTAGGGAAGTTGTTTCCATTAGCAGGGGAGACTAGGACCCGGGGGCACAGCTTTAGAATAAAAGGGAGTCACTTTAGAACAGAGGTGAGGAGAAATTTCTTCAGCCAGAGAGTGGTGGGTCTGTGGAATTCATTGCCACAGAGGGCGGTGGAGGCCGGGACGTTGAGTGTCTTTAAGACAGAAGTTGATAAATTCTTGATTTCTCGAGGAATTAAGGGCTATGGAGAGAGAGCGGGTAAATGGAGTTGAAATCAGCCATGATTGAATGGCGGAGTGGACTCGATGGGCCGAATGGCCTTACTTCCGCTCCTATGTCTTATGGTCTTATCCATGAATGGATATTTCTGACCCTGCAGCCCTTAGAATTTTGTGTTTCCGTCAACTTCCCGGAATAATCTGACTGTCTATTTTGATAATGCTTTTCAATACTGAGCACATTCATCTGGAACCTAAGCATTATCTACAGATATTATTGACTGATGTGAAATAGTAACTCAGCAGCTCTGCCAAAATCCGAGAGTCAGTTTGAATCTGCCCTGCAGTTTCTTTCATGGCCCCATATTATTCTTCACGGTCTTTTGATTTCTCACAGAACTCCCCCCCCAAAAAGTTAAGCAATTAGATTGCGGCCAATTTGGACACACACCATTCCACATAGCAATTTGTATTTGAGGATATTGATTGGAACAGAAATGAAATGAAAGTTGCCCTAGTCCCTCCAGCCATAGGCTTACCTCCCCTTTGAGAGAGAGCTGACTGTTGGTGATTTAACTGAGGGTCATCACACCTCAGGCGAGGGGCATGTTTGAGGAGGCACAGGGCCTTCATAAATATCCTTAGCCGGTACGGGAAATGAGCCCACGCTGTTGGCGCTGTTCGACATCACAAACCAGCCGTCCAGCCAACTGAGCTAACGGACCCCCATAAACAGGAACATTGGCCAAGAAACTGGAAAAAGTCTTTGCTTGCCTCCAAATATTGTTTAGAATTGCCCACCTGGACCACTCAAATGTAGTCGACTCTTAATAATGTGAAGGTATTTTTACACTGACAATGACTTCCCCAATAAACTGAATTCAGACGCATAGGAACATAGCGAAATTACATACAAAACAGCAGTAGGCCATTCTGCCCCCTTGAACCTGCTTTGTCAATTGATAAGCTTATGGCTAATCTAATTCTGGCCTCAGCTCCACTTTCTTGCCTACCTACTTTGACTCCCTTATCAGTCAATAAATAACTCTACCTTAAAAATATTTGATCACCCTGACTCCACCGGTTGGGGAAGATAATTCCACAAGCTCACGACCCTTTGAGGGTAAAAAATTCTCCTAATTTCCATCTTAAATGGGAAACCTCTTATTTCTAGAGCGTGTCCCAGAGTTCTGGTCTCTCTCAAGGGGAAACATCCTCTCGGCACCCACACAGCCAAGTACCCCCAGAATCTTGTATGTTTCAAGTGCCCCTCATTCTTCTAAACTCCATGGACACAGTCCCAATCTTTCCTCAGAAGACAATCCTCTCATCCCAACAGACAGTTGAGTGAACTTGTCTGAACTGCTAATGCAATGTCCTTAAATGAGAGGACCTAAACTGTGTACAGTACACATTGAAATTTAGTGCTTAAAAAAATGGAATTGTCAGATCATGTGAATTAATTGCCTTTGAATAATTCGTAGACAGAATTTTTTTAAAACTACGCCAAAGAAAACAGTGGAGATATGGATAGATTGCAGGTTAGGATTTCCACATTCATTGCCAGCATTTAGTCGACTAACACCGAAAATGCAAATTCTACTGCAGGTTTAGAACCATAAAACTTCTTGTGGAACATTTACATTCTCAGCTGTAGGCTTAAGACTGCTTTAACTTCAGCCACTTGTAATAGTTACATGTGTAAACGCTGGGTGGTCTGACCGTGCACACAAGCAAGCGCTGATTCAATACCTCTTCAGCTTAGAGAACCTATTTCAATCAAAGCAAAGGATGTGATCATATATTTGATCCTGGCATTCAATGGAAAAAATCACCCAGAGTTCATACTTGTGAGCAATATCCAGAAACCCTTGAGAGCAGTGTGGATGTTAAGTTCGGTCTTTGGTTATGACCCGGCAAGTGATTAGAAGTGTGCCTATTCTACCTAGACTGCAATATGACTGAGATACCAACAAAGTTGCTGCTGTCTGAAATTGTATCCCAGGCCGATTCGCAACCTTCAAAAGAGCGGTAAAGGGAGAAGTAGAAAGAAAAAAATTAATTTCACTGCACTCAGCCTTGTAGACAAAATCATTGACCGTTTGGCTTCAAACATATCAAATAAAATGCCAAAAAGCACCAGATGACCATCCACATGTTCACCGATAACACATTTGCACTCCCACCAGAGGCAAGGTAGGTGTGGCAATGCTATCCAGCTGCCTCTCTGACATCAAATCCTGGATGAGCTGAAACTTCCATCTTGCTGGTGCTGAACAGGAGGAAGTTATTTCACCATTGCCTGCCTTCTGTAGCATATTACCCACCAGCTCCCGATTTTGCACGCACTGCTGCTGAAACTCTCATCTGTTCCTTTTTTAATGCACGCTACAACCTGTGAAATATTTGGCTTGCTGCTCTTCCTGTTGACGTTGATCGCAAACTTCACTCTAAGTTAGAGTTCCCCAAGTTCTCTGCTCCATTTCTATCACCCCAAGCTCCACAGTCCCACTTGCAACAGTGAATTGATCTTGTTCTCGGTTATCAAATCTACCAGAGCACCAATTCACCATGTCTGCAAAATTGTGTTCCGCATCCTTGCTCACATCCTCTTGGTCTGCTGTCTCTAGATCACTCCTCCTGCTTTTTAAGACTCCACCCTCAAAAGTTGATCTTTCGGGTACTACGTCTTTGCCCTCATAAAAAACAATTTTCTTCCCTAACCGATTTGGATTTGATTTATTGTCATGTGTACCGAGGTACAGTGAAAAGTGTTCTGCGTACGATCCAGACAGATAGTAGTAGTGGTATAGTAATAGCTTATTGTCAAAAGTAGGCTTCAGTGAAGTTACTGTGAAAAGCCCCACATTCCATATATGCAAAAACAAAGGACTTGCATAAATATATAATGTAAATCATTAGGCACAAGCATTGGGTGAGAATTTGGAGTGTAGTACGACTCAGTAGAGAAGATGTGTAAAGAGATCAGTCCATAAGAGGGTCATTCAGCAGTCTGGTAACAACAGGGAAGACGCTGTTTTTGAACCTGTTAGTTCGTGTTCTCAGACTTTTGTATCTCCTGCCCGGTGGAAGAAGTTGGAGCAGAGAATAACTTAGGTGGGACGTTCTTTGATTATGCTGCCTGCTTTCCCAAAGCAACAGGAGGTGTGGACAGAGTCAGTAGATGGGCGGCAGGTTCACGTGATGGACTGGGCTATTTTCACGACTCTTAGTTTCTTACTGTCTTGGGCCGAGAAGTTGCCGTACCAGGCAGTGATGCAACCAGATAGGATGCTTTCTATCATGCATCTGTAAAAATCGGTAAGAGTCAATGTGGACATGTTTAATTTCCTTAGTTTCCTGAAGAAGTATCGGCTCTGTTGTGCTGTATTGGTCATAACGCCGGCATGAGTGGGCCAAGACAAATTGTTGGTGATCTGCAAACTTAGGAATTTGAAGCTGTCAGCCATCTCCACCTCGGCGACTGATGCAGAAAGGGCTGTGTACAATACTTTACTTCCTGAAGTCAATGACCAGCTCTTTAGTTTTGCTGATGTTGAGGGAGAGATTGTTGTTATTACACCACGCACTTAGTTCTCTATCTCCCTCCTGTACTCCCACTCATAATTGTTTGACATCTGACCCACTACGGTTATGTCATCAGCAAACATGTAGATGGAGTTGGAGCCAAATTTTGCCCCACAAAGTCATGGGTATATAGGGAGTAAAGTAGGGGGCTAAGTACACAGCCTCACGGGGCCCCGGTATTGAGGGTTATCGTGAAGGAGGTGTTGTAGTTTTTCCTTGTGGTTTGTGGGTCAGGAAGTCGAGGATCCAGTTGCAGAGGGAGGAGCCAAGTCCAAGGTTTTGGAGTTTTGACATGAGCTTTGCTGGGATTATGGTGTTGAAGGCGGAGCTGCAGTCAATCAGTCTGACGTAGGAGTCCTTGTTGTCAAGATGCTCCAGGGAAGGGGCAGCACAGTGGTGCAGTGGGTTAGCCCTGCAGCCTTACGGCGCCGAGGCCCCAGGTTCGATGAAGCAGGGGTGAGCCATGTCTCCATGAAATAGAGCTCACAGCATTCTCTTACTTCCCTCTGTGAGACAGGTCTAGAGTTAAGCTCAACCAGTTTGTTTTCGATCGCTTGGACGTTTTCCAGAAGTTCGGTGGGGAGAGGAGACTTGAAACCGGGTTGTTTTATTCTCGCCCGCAGACCGCCGAGTTTGCCTCGCTTCTTAGGTTGCCGTCTGCTTCTGGATGGTCCCGGGGTCCGATGGGAGAATTCTGACCTTGAGCAAGTTGCATCTGGCAGAGTCCTGGGCGCTGGTTGCGATTTCAGGGTCGAGTCTGGTGGGTTCCCGGGAGCTGGTTGCGATTTTGGGATCGCCGGGCGTGGTATGTTCATGGTCGAGACAAGCTGGGGTTCTGAGAGTACGGGCCTACGTTTCGGTGCTTTCGGGTTATAGAACTTACAGTTCAGAAGGAGGTTATTCGGCCCATCGAGTCTGCACTCGCCCTTGGAAAGAGCATCCCACCTAAGCCCACACCTCCACCCTGTGCCCATAACCCAGTAACCCCACCAAAAGTTTTTGGACACGAAGGACAATTTTGCATGGCCAATCCACTTAACCTGCACACCTTTGGACTGTGGGAAGAAACCGGAGTACCCGGAGGAAACCCACGCAGACACGTGGAGACTCTGCACAGACAGTGACCCAAACCGTGAATCGAACCAGGGACCTTGGAGCTGTGAAGCAACTGTGCTAACCACTGTGCTACCGTGCTGCCCAACCAGCCATTCTACATGTTGTTGCTCTCTGTGCCTTTTAAAATCTGCAATAATATTTCCTTCACCATGGCATCAGTCCCTCCTTCCTTCCCCTTTGTTTCTTGCTAATAATCCACCCTCTGCCCTTGTGACATGCTCTGGGCATTCATGTTCATTGGGGATGATTCAAGTATAATTTACTACTGATACATATGGATGTCAATAGAAGACATCATTTTACTTACAAAATCAATACTTATTTGGGGAATATTTTCTATTTTCCCTTGTTAATAGCCCCAAGATTGTTTGAACCTGTAGACTTTCAAGAGAAAAGACAAATTGGTGAAGTATGTTGAAGTCCAGCAGGAACCAAGAGCCTGTGGTTTTGATTGATTGGCTTTCGTAATCTGTGATTTATGTGAAATATTCTATTAGTTTTGGAACATGAGGTACACTTTTCTGCAGTTCATCATTGATAAGCAGCATGTCCTTTCCATAAAGATACATTTTGTATTCTAATCCATCACAGCCACACATCAGAACATTGGCTGACAAGATTGTGCAAAATGGCTCAACTGCAAGCTAAAAAGCAGCAAAGGTACAACTGTGTGTAATCTCCCAACCAACTGGAAGTAAATCCCATACAAAACCCGTCCAGCAAGATCTATTCTCTACTTTAAACGAGAAGGTGAATCATTGCCTAAAACTAAGCAACAATAATGTTTGTAGCCATCACACTACTTTTTTGGCAATACGTTTTGGAGCATCTTTGATTAACGTAACGACAACAATTTGAGATTAATCTTGTGTTGATGACAAACAAAAATGTTACCAAAAGATCTGTTATTTACAAGTAGGATTTCCCTGTAGTCCATATGGCAGAGGCCCTGTCACGTATAGCTGTGCTGGGGTGTTTCAAGTTTGTGTTTGTTTTTGTGTTTACAAGCCATTTAGCTGCAGTCTGAGGCTCCCTTTATTTATTTTTTCATTGTGCGCAACTCATCAATTTTAGAGGTTTTTTTGCCTAGCCGCACACTTGTGGTATCTTGACTTAAAGGAGACAGCTTGTCAGTGGCCGTCAAAGTGCATTCTTGGCTGTTGCACAGCCATGCACATGCACATCTTAACAGGGCAATGGCACATCTTGTTGAATCCCACCCATAGGACAGGATTTATTACATATTCCAGACAGACAATTATGTATAATACCAAAGGAGTGCAGTACTTTTAATGTGATGTTCAAATAAAGACCGACTTGACCAGGTGAGCATTGAAGGTTCGTCTCTGAGCTTGGAGTACTCCCAGAATCTTGACTAATATTGGGCGCGATTCAGCGGCTACAACGTGCCCGACTTGGTGTCGGGCCGAGGCCGTTGAAACTCGCGAGAGGCCTTTAATGAGATTTGCGACGCTCGAAAGGTCTCACGAGATCCAGGTGCGCATATTTAAATGACTATAAGGTTAATTTAAATATGCGTTTGCCGGATTCACCCGGGCCCGACATTCACCAGCCTCCCAGCGAGGCCTCAACTGGGCAATGTTTGGTACTTGTTCACAAAGTCATGAACCAGTCCTGATGGCATCTGGGGAGTCTCGCTGGGGAGTTCAGGTTCCCGGGTGGTTGGGGACTGGGCAGGGTGGCACACTGGCACTCCCCCAGCTCCTGTCATTGCCAAGGTGCCCAGGTGGCACTGCCAGGCTGGCAGTGACCAGGTGCCAGATTGCCCATGTCTGGGGGGCAGGTTTCTTGCCAATAAGAGGTGGGGTGAGGGGATGCTCGAGGACTGGAGGTAGGGGGGGAGGGGGGGGGGGAGGGGGGGAGGGGGGAGGGGGGGAGGGGGGGGAGGGGGGGAGGGGGGGGGGGGCCTGAGCACGCCAATGCAGGACATGGCTGAAGTCTTGACAGGCAGTTCCTTGCCGAGGCCAAGTGCCGTTGAATTGCAGGGCCGTTAGCATCGAAAAACGCCCCACTAAATGCGGCATTCAGTGGAATTTATCTCCAGTCCGCTGAATTGAGCCCATTATCTCTGAACCAAAGTCACAAAAACGCATTTACTTGTCAATTTAAATCATTAGTGTTTGTGAGACTTTTCTGTGTGCTGACTGGGTGCTGTGTTTTCTTATGTAACAGCAACAAATACACTTTAAATGTATCCCCTTGGCTGTGAAAAGTTTCAGGATGCCCTGTGGATGTGTAAGCTGCGATATACATATAAGCAAGGACTAAAATCCTAAATCCATGTTCCCATTATTTTGCATTGATCTCAAAACGCTGAGATGAATGTGTTTTTGTGTTCTGTTTTCGAAAATATCCGCCAATAAATCAATAACACTTGTCCACAATATAAATTCATGACTCCCCATTGCCTGTCCGCCATCTGCAGGGCACACGCTTGCAGGTTCACGGGATGCCCACAGAACTAAGTAGCAATTAAGAAATATAAACACAAATAGAATTGGGGCACTCTCTATCCAACACTTCAAGTCATGAAATAAATTACTGTTCAAAACCTAACCATGAATTTATATTGTGGACACCCTAGTGCATTGAAAACCTGAGGGCCAGAATGGCAAGCTTTGGAAGTTGGATATGGTTTTAGTTTAGCTTTAAGTCATCAGAGCTAGAAATCCTCTGTTCCTCGTTAAAAACAATTTTGGTTTCAATTATGTCATTACTTATTTTTCACATCTCTTTGTCATTGCTTTATCATAATTAGTCATTCCACTTTGGGAGGGGATAGTTCTATAGCCAAACATTGCAAAATTCTAGTCTATTTTTATTTTTAGCTGTGCAGATATTCTAACGTTGTTCACTGCTGGTTCCCATTTTGTCTAAACTGCATTATCAACAGGGCTATCAAGTGGCACTTAAATCAGCAATAAGCAGCTCACTGACATTCAGTTTGGGTTCCTCCAAGCCTACCCACCCCTGACCTCATTACAACCTTGATTGAAACATGACAAAACAGGTGAACCTAAGAGGTGGGAGTGGCTGCCCTTGACGTCAAGGCAGCATTTGACCAAGTGTGCAATCAAGAAACCCGAGCAAGAACAGCACGGTGGCGCAGTGGCTAGCACTGCTGTCTCTCGTCGCCGAGGTCCCAGGTTCGATCCTGGCTCTGGGTCACTGTTTGTGTGGAATTTGCACATTCTCCCCGTGTTTGCGTGGGTTTCGCCCCCACAACCCAAAGATGTGCAGGCTAGGTGGATTGGCCATGCTAAAATTGGGTACTCTAAATTTACAAAAAAAGAATCCTGAGCAAATGTCATATCAATGGGAATTGGAGGGAAAATACTCCACTGATTGGTGTCGTACTGAGAATAAAGGGAGATTGTTGTGGTTGTTGGAATTAAAATGATCTCAGTCCCAGGACTTTGTGGCAGGCATTTCTCGGGGTGGTGGTCTAGGCCCAATCATCTTCAGCTGCTTCACCAATCAACATTCTTCATTATGAGGTCAGATGTGTGGGTGTTCGCTGATAACTGCACTATGTCCAGCACCATTTGTGACTCCTTGGACACTGGAAGCAGTCCATGGGCACTTGCAGCAAGACTGGACAATATCCAAGCTTGGGCTGACAACTGGCAAGTGACATTCAAGTAACACAAGTGCCAGGCAATGACCATGTCCAATAAGAGAATCAAACGATCGCTCCTTGACATTCAATGGCATTACCATCGCTGAATCGCCCTCTATCGACATCCTGGGGGTTTCCATTGACCCAAAAACTTAACTGGATAGCAAAGAAATACCCTGGCTACAAGAGCAGGCCAGAAGTTGAGAACTCCTGGCGAGTAACCGAGTAACTCACCCCCTGACTCCCATTTGCCTGTCCGCCATCTACAAGGCACAAGTCAGGAGTGTAATTGAATACTTTCCACTTGTCTGAATGACTGCAGCTCCAACAACACTCGAAGAGCTCGACACCATCCAGGACAAAGCAGCCCGCTTGATTTGCACCCCATCTACACCTTAATCTTTCTCTTCCTTCAGCACCAGCAGTGTGCACCATCTACAATGTGCACTGGAGCAACACTTCAACAGCACCACCCAAACCTTTATCACCTAGAAGGAAAAACACAACAGATGTACGGGAGGGAACACTACCACCTGCAAGACCCTTACACAGCATCCTTACTTAGAACTATATCGCATTTCCTTCACTATTGCTGGGCCAAAATCCCACAGCTGGGGAAAGTTAAATTCAATTAATAAAATCAGGAATTGAAAGCTCGACTCAGAAATCATCAATTGTTGTAAAAACCCATCTGGTTCACAATGTCCTTTAGGGAAGGAAATCTGCCATCCTTACCTGACCTGGCCTATATGTGACTTCAGACCTGCAGCAATGTGGTTGACTCTTAACTGACTTCTTAAATGACCAAGTATTTCAAGGGAAATTTGGGATGGGCAACAAATGCTGGCCTTCCCCCTAACTGGGGAGTTAAATAATCTCCTCTTGTATTTGATTGCCAAAGGATGTTTTTACAACCCCCCCAGAAGTCCAATGTTGGCTGTTAGCATATCTAGTGAAAGCACTCCAAAACATTATTACGTCTTTCTGTCAGAAGTCACTTTTCCCAAGATATAGAGATGTACAAGCAATCCCAGAAAGGCCCTGGAGGGAGGGACCAGTGTTTGGTCTACCAATCTGAAAATGAAGTGATAGATAATGCTTCTCTTGGAAAATACTTCTCTTTTAATAGGTCAGAATATTAGATGCAAATAATTACATCCCGATGAATAAACGTGGTAGCCCACAAATCAGAAGTTAAAATTAAATTAAGGGGGAGAGCCACAAATGCAGGAAATCTATAATAAAAATACAAATTCCGAGGCAGGTCTGTCAGTAATTACAAAGATATGTTAATGTTCAGAATGAAACCTTTCATCAGAACTGAAAGCTGGGAGATGCAGAAGCCCTTTAATAGGGCTGGACCAAATAGAGAAAGGAAAGGAAGACAGCGGGTAAAAGTCAAGCGTTAGCTATGACAATTATTGCCAGAAACAATGAGTTTCATAGCCTATGAGTAATTTCTTTTAAAAAGCTGGAAGGAGATGAAGCAATACATTTGATCGTACCGTAAACGACTTCATCTGTCTAAAATGATAAATTCTACACAACTTGAAACCAAGTCTTTTCATGAGGTGACTGGTGAAACTTTACTCCCTGTTCCAGCATACAAAAGGCCAGGGAATCTATATCAGTAAGCATCGATCACAAAAGTATCCCATTGAGCTTGATATTGAATCACACTCGAGTTTTCAGTTTCTTGTCATTAATGGAATCTTTTTGTAAACCACTGCTCATCAACGTGTATTCCAATACTGATGATCTTTACAAGACGCCCAGTATCCCGAAAACAAGCACAAAAAAAAACCCTTGTCTCATTCACACATGATGGATGTCTCACTGTGATTGATTGTGTAATAGTTGCAGTAGAGACAGGCCTGAACAGAGAAACATTTCTGCAGTGGCAACCAATCAAGATCCAAATAGCGGGTAACATTTTAATGTTGGCAAATTTTTCTCCGCTCCTGAAACCTCTTGCCGCATGCAGGATACAGTTTTTCAGGTAGCCTGTATCTCACATGAATGGCCAGTTGCCCATGTTTAAATCTGAACTGTGTATGACCATTGAGGGTACTGTGCCTGTCCCCAGTCCAGTCATTATTTGACATGCATATACACAGTCCAAGTGCGGGGAGTGCTGAGATCATTGTAACACCTAACTAGTGTCCTATCTGAGATGAGTAACTGAACACAAACCAGGAATCCAGCAATGTCTTTGGCATAATGTTTCAGTGGGTGATCCCTTTACTCACTGTGCTGCATACATTCTGAAGAATGACTGATTTAAGCAGTGCATTACAAGGTGGTATCTAAAACTTCAGTGAAAATTTTTATAGACCTTTCTTTGTGCTTCAGCCTTCTGGCACACTCCAGGTGGTTCAGTGTTTGGTATGTTGCCAGAAAAACATTCTCTGTATTTAATAATCCGCTTAAAATGCGCATGCACACATACAAAGCTCCATTTCATGTTGCTTTTCTGTATAAAATGCCCCCAAATTGTACAAGGCAAAAGGGTTTTGCATTTCAATGAGTCCTATCTTGCTTAGAAACCCACATAAAAATACCTTTTGTGTGACATATCTCTTGCTATAATAGGCTTTTAGTTTAATTTGCAAAATGACATTATAGGGATGTTGTTACTGCATTAATGATATAGAGCATTCAGTGAACGTACCAACACGACTTGAGCCTGTGTCGCACAAAAGCAGGGTTTAATCTTCTTTGAACCTCATCTGAATATCTATATGAAGAAATCCAAAATGTAGACTGTTCCCAATAAATTTTCTAAATTTTTTTTTTTAAAGATTGTAATACAATCTTTAAACACCATTGAATTGAATGCATCTTAGTCGTGTCATCTATTTAATTTGCAAATTTTATGTGACTAACACAATTGCCTCAGAACAAAACAGAAATATCACCTACCACACATCCTAAGAAAGTAGTATGCTAGCCCTAAGGGTGTGGGGGCAATGGAGGCAGCATATGAGACTGGAGGTGGCGTCGGTGTGGTCACCTATCTGTGACAATCACCGGTTTGTCCCGGGGGGGCTGGATGGGGGCTTTAAGGTATGGCAGTGGGCAGGGATTGAGGGGTTTGGGGTTCTATTCATCCAAGAGGCCTTTCTGACCTTGGAGACATTAGAGGAGGAGTTTGATTTGCCGGGTGGGAACGGGTTTCGGTATCTTCAAATGCGGGACTTTGTACGGAGGCAGTTTCCAAGCTTTCCTCGTCTCCCCCTGAGGGGACTACAGGATAAAGTGCTGTCAAAAACAGGGGTTGGAGATGGGAAGGTTTCAGAGATATACAGGGAATTGTTAGAGTGGGAAGGGGCCCTTATCAGAGAGGTGAAGAGGAAATGGGAAGAGGAGCTAGGAGGGGAGCTGGAAACTAAACTGTGGGGAAAAAGCCTTGAAAAAGGTAAAGGCATCCTCATCCTGTGCTAGACTTGGCTTGATTCAGTTCAAGGTAGTCCACAGGGCCCACATGACGGTAGCCCGAATGAGTAGGTTCTTCAAGGAGGTGGAGGACAGATATGGACGGTGTGGGGGTAGCCCAGCCAACCGCGTTCATATGTTTTGGGCATGTCCGAAACTGAGGGAATTCTGGCAGGGATTTGCGGATGTTATGTTAGAAGTTCTGGAAGGTAGGGTAACTCTGAGTCCAGAATTGGCAATATATGGGGTGTCGGAGGATCCGGGGGCAAAGTGTGGGGGGGGGGGGGGTGGGAGGACGATATCCTGGCTTTCTCCTCCCTGGTGGCCCGGAGATGGATCCTGCTGAGCTGGAGGGACTCGGAGCCCCCGAAGTCAGGAGCCAGCGATATGGTAGGGTTTCTCAGTCTGGAGAAAATCAAGTTCGCTCTGAGAGGATCAATACAGGGATTCGCCCGGAGTTGGCGGTCGTTCATCGATTTCTTCAACAAAAATTGAACGTCAGCAGTAAGGGGGGGAAAGGGAAAAGAGGAGGGGGGGGAACAGGAGGCGGGGTAATGTTAAATAAGGACAGGGGACTCCGTATACGGGTAATTGGGGAAAGGGCGGGGAAAGTGGGGGACGTGGTTTATTGTTTGTTCTTTTAGGGGGTATTTTGTGCGTTGACCCGCGCGGTTGTTTTAGAAATGTTAAATTGTGAAAATTACAAATGCTTCAATAAAATATTTTCCAAAAAAAAGAAAGTAGTATGCTTGTAATTTGATCTCAATAGTTTATGCTATCAAAACACTTGATTCCGTTCCTGCGTTGTGCCCCAACTCTAGCCATCTGTTATCGAGACATTTCCCAACTGCAACCCATGAATCCTAGAAATATGGCAGATTAAGGGCAGAAAGTTTTATTTTTAGTTAGGATATCATGATCGGTACAGGCTTGGAGGGCTGAAGGGCCTGCTCCTGTGCTGTACTTTTCTTGTGTCTTTATTATCAAGAAGCAACTTGCTTGCCATTTAGAGGACAATTTATAATATTGTGGTTCCACATACCTAGGTCCTATATATCAATTGTATTTATAACACCCACCCCTAAAGTGCATGCAATGCAGCATAATAAATGAGGAATGTTTAATTTTGTACTATAAAGAATAGGAAATAGCTGGCAGGTGAGAGATACGTTGGCAGGTGTCTATACACAAGTCGTCCCATCAACTATCGTTAGTGTGTGGTTTCGAGAAAATGGGGTTTAAAAAAAACCTGAGCTAACTGAAGAGACCTGAGATACTAAGCTAGAGGATAATTCGGTAGAGAAGCATGTGGCAGAAATTTTGGGGTTATTTCAGAATACTCCGAATAAGTATATTCCTACTGTAAAAAAGAAAATCCTAATGGGAGGGCCCACTATCCGTGGTTAACTCAAGATGTTGGAGAAAGCATGATACCCAAGGAAAAAACTTATAACTGCGTAGAGATGAGTGGTCAGAATGATTGGTCAGAATATAAAGAACAACAGAGAATGACTAAAATATTAATCTGGAGAAAGAAATTAGAGGATAAGAGAGAACTAGCTAAAAATGTAAACACAGAAGGCAAGAATTTCTATACGTATTTAAAAAAAGATAAGTAAAATGTGTCGGTCCTCTAGAGATGGGGAGTTCATAGTAAATAAGACGTTGGTGGATTAGGATTCATAACAGTTATTGACAATTGTGACACAAAGATTACCATTTGGCATCACTTCAGCGGCAGCATTGTTTCAACAAGTTGTGGACGAAATCTTAAACGGAATAGAAGGCGTTACCCGGATGGCATCTTGGTTGCTGGGAAGAATGAGGAAGAATATCTCCACAACCTCGATGCCACACTCCAGAGATTAGAAGATTATGGATGAAGAGTCTGAAAAGACAAATGTGACAAACTCAACCTGGGCAAGAGCGAGGTTTTTCCAGTGAACCCAAACAGGGAGGGACAGAACTGAAGGGACTCCCATTCAAACTAGCCAAAAACAAATTCCACTACCTGGGGATCCAGATAGCCCATGACTGGACACGGATCCACAAGTCTGGCAGAGGAAGTTAAAAACAATGTACAGAGATGGGATACGCCCCTGCTCTTTCTGATGGCGAGATTGCAGACTATCAAATTGAACATACTCCCGAGGTTCCTCTTCCTGTTCAGATCCATACCAGTCTTCATCCCCAAGACCATCTTCCACAGCACAGCCAAAATGATCATGTCATTTGTATGTGTGTGTGCGGGGGGGGGGGTCCAAGAATCTCCAGATCAACATTGCAAAGGAGCAAAATTATGGGCAGTCTGGCATTACCGAATCTACAATACTATCACTGGGCAACTACAATGGAGAGAGTGAGGGAATGGATATGTGAACCCAACATGGAATGGGTGAGGATGGAGGAGTCTTCCTGCAAGGGAGCGACCCTCCAGGCCCTCGTCACGGCAACGCTCTCATTCCCCCCCTGACGAAATACACATGCTGCCCAATGGTGGTAGCGACGCTAAATACATTGAACTAGATGAGGCAACATTTCGGTCTAACCGAGATGGCCCCCATCTGCAGAAACCACAAGTTCCCACCAGCCATGCTAGACACCACCTTTAAAAAATGGAGGCAGGCGGGGGGATGCTAACAGTTAGGGACTTTTACATGGGGGACAGACAAGCGACCCCAAGCGAACTGAGGGAAGAAAGAAAAGACAAATGTGAATTTTGCCAATCTTCGGCTGAATATCTGGGTTATGTCATCGATGCCAAGGGACTGTGTTAGTCAAACACAGTCAAACATATTAGCGAGGCACCTGCATCTCAAATGTCAACCAACTTCGAATTTTCTCAAGCTTACTAAATTACTACGGAAGATTTATCCCTAATCTGGTGACTATTCTTGCACAATCTACTGTGTCAAAATAAAAAGTGGAAATAGGGTGGTCAATGTGAGAGCGCATTCGTGCAAGCCAAAGAGGAGCTACTCAAGTCAGAAGTCTTGGCAGCAAGCAGAAAGCAGAGGTGGGCATTGCTCTTGTCAGCATACACAATCAAATGTCATCAGTCAAACCTTCGCAGATGGACGCTCCCGAATACCCTTACCATTGATCGTCGATAAGCGGTTCGTATGGACACATTTTCCACTTTGAACCAGTAGATAACATTCCTGTAACCGCAGGACAGGTGAAGAAGCAGACCAGAAGTGATTCAGTACTGTCAGAGGTTGTGGACATGGTTCTTTGAGCTAAAAATTTCATGAGCAAACCCTGAGTAAAGCCATATTCCACCTCAAGACTTGAGTTACCCATACAGGGAGGTTGTCTCGCTGGGGAATGAAAGTCATCATTCCAAGAAAATGTGTATTAAACGGGGCCATTTTTGGTGGCTCGGGTCAGATGCCGAAATCGAGAAGAAGGCGGGAATGTGTTTGTCTTGGGCAGAAGTGAGGAACCTGCTGCCCATTAGTCACGTTGCACCCTTCGGAATGGCCAGAAGAGGTCTGGCAATGGGTACATGTTGATTATGCCAGACAGTTGGGAGGGCACATATTTCTCATTCTAGTCGCTGCTCACTCGAAATGGCCTGACATTTCCATCAGAAAGTCAACATCATCAGAGAAAACAGTTGAGAGATTGAGTGAGATCTTCAGCAGACTCGGTTACCCTGAACAAACGGTGAGTGACAATGGGCCGCAGTTCATTTAACAAGAATTCATAAACTACAAGAAGGGGAATGGAATTCACACACCTGGTCTGCTCCTTATCATACTGCCACAAATGGGCTGGCAGAACATTTTGTACAGTTGATGAAACATTTGTTAAAGGTAACCAGGGAACAAGGTCCATTGTCTGAACATCTGAATCAATTCCTGTTCATTTCCTGTTCACTTACTGGAATGCTATACACTCAACAACCCAAATTTATCTGGCGTTGCTAATGGTTAAACTTCAATTTTACACAGCATTCGATTTGCTAAACCACTCAAGACAAAATAAATTGTCGAGAAAAAGCAGCAAGATCAGATCATACTCTGGGAAAACGTGGCAAAACATCGTCTTTTTCACCAGGGTTAATAAGTTCCAGCAGGAAACTATACGGCTCTGGAGCTGCGGATGGACTCACTTTGGAGCATCCGCGATGCTGAGGAAGTTGTGGAAAGCACATTCAGTGAGTTGGTCACACCGCAGATTAAAATTACTGAGGCAGATAGGGAAAGGGTGACCAACAGACAGAGGAAGAGTAGGAAGGCAGTGCAGGGATCCCCTGCGGTCATCTCCCTCCAAAACAGATTTACCGTTTTGGAAACTGTTGGGGGAGATGGCTCACCAGGGGAAGGTGGCAGCAGCCAGGTTCATGGCACCGTGGCTGGCTCTGCTGCACAGAAGGGCGGGAAAAAGAGTGGCAGAGCTATAGTGATAGGGGATTCAATCGTAAGGGGAATAGACAGGCGTTTCTGCGGACGCAAACGAGAATCCAGGTTGGTATGTTGCCTCCCTGGTGCAAGGGTCAAGGATGTCTCGGAGCGGCTGCAGGGCATTCTGGAGGGGGAGGGTGAACAGCCAGCTGTCGTGGTGCATATAGGCACCAACGATATAGGTAAAAAACGGGATGAGGTCCTACAAGCTGAATTTAGGGAGTTAGGAGTTAAACTAAAAAGTAGGACCTCAAAGGTAGTAATCTCAGGATTGCTACCAGTGCCACGTGATAGTCAGAGTAGGAATGACAGGATAGCTAGGATGAATACGTGGCTTGAGAGATGGTGCAAGAGGGAGGGTTTCAAATTCCTGGGACATTGGGACCGATTCTGGGGGAGGTGGGACCTGTACAAATCGGACGGTCTGCATCTGGGTGGGACCGGAACCAATGTTCTCGGGGGGGGTGTTTGCTAGTGCAGTTGGGGAGGGTTTAAACTAATGTGCCAGGGGGATGGGAACCGATGTAGGAAGTCAGTGGGGACAGAAACAAAAGGCAGGAAGGGAGAGTGTGTAAAGCATGACCAGAGAAAGCAGGGCAGAGAGCAAGGAAAGTCTACATTAAACTGCATTTATTTCAATGCAAGGGGCCTGACGGGCAAAGCGGATGAACTCAGGGCATGGACGGGCACATGGGACTGGGATATTATAGCTATGACTGAAACATGGCTAAGGGAGGGGCAGGACTGGCAGCTCAATGTTCCGGGCTACAGATGCTATAGAAAGGATAGAACAGGAGGTAAGAGAGGAGGGGGAGTGGCGTTTTTGATTAGGGAGAACATCACGGCAGTACTTAGAGGGGATATATCCGAGGGTTCGCCCACTGAGTCTATATGGGTGGAACTGAAAAATAAGAAGGGAGAGATCACCTTGGTAGGACTGTACTACAGGCCCCCAAATAGTCAGCGGGAAATTGAGGAGCAAATATGTAAGGAGATTACAGATAGCTGCAAGAATAATAGGGTGGTAGTAGTAGGGGACTTTAACTTTCCCAACATTGACTGGGACAGTCATAGCATTAGGGGCTTGGATGGAGGGAAATTTGTTGAGTGTATTCAGGAGGAATTTCTCATTCAGTATGTGGATGGACCGACTAGAGAGGGGGCAAAACTTGACCTCGTCTTGGGAAATAAGGAAGGGCAAGTGATAGAAGTGCTAGTGAGGGATCACTTTGGGACAAGTGACCATAATTCCATTAGTTTTAAGATAGCTATGGAGAATGATAGGTCTGGCCCAAGAGTTAAAATTCTTAATTGGGGCAAGGCCAATTTTGATGGTATCAGACAGGAACTTGCAGAGGTAGATTGGGGGAGACTATTGGCAGACAAAGGGACGGCTGGTAAATGGGAGGCTTTTAAAAATGTGTTAACCAGGGTGCAGGGTAAGCACATTCCCTTTAGAGTGAAGGGCAAGGCTGGTAGAAGTAGGGAACCCTGGATGACTCGAGATATTGAGACTCTGGTCAAAAAGAAGAAGGAGGCATATGACGTACATAAGCAACTGGGATCAAGTAGATCCCTTGAAGAGTATAGAGATTGTCGAAATAGAGTTAAGAGGGAAATCAGGAGGGCAAAAAGGGGACATGAAATTGCTTTGGCAAATAATGCAAGGGAGAATCCAAAGAGATTCTACAGATACATAAAGGGGAAAAGAGTAACTAGGGACAGAGTAGGGCCTCTTAAGGATCAACAAGGGCATTTATGTGCAGAGCCACAAGAGTTGGGTGAGATCCTGAATGAATATTTCTCATCGGTATTCACGGTGGAGAAAGGCATGGATGTAAGGAAACTAAGGGAAATAAATAGTGATGTCTTGAGAAGTGTGCATATTACAGAGGAGGAGGTGCTGGAAGTCTTAAAGCGCATCAAGGTAGATAAATCCCCGGGACCTGATGAAATGTATCCCAGGATGTTGTGGGAGGCTAGGGAGGAAATTGCGGGTCCCCTAACCGAGATATTTGAATAATCGGCAGCCACAGGTGAGGTGCCTGAAGATTGGAGAGTGGCGAATGTTGTGCCCTTGTTTAAGAAGGGCAGCAGGGAAAAGCCTGGGAACTACAGACCGGTGAGCCTAACGTCTGTAGTAGGTAAGTTGCTAGAAGGTATTCTGAGAGACAGGATCTACAAGCATTTAGAGAGGCAAGGACTGATTCGGGGCAGTCAGCATGGCTTTGTGCGTGGAAAATCATGTCTCACAAATTTGATTGAGTTTTTTGAGGGAGTGACCAAGAAGGTAGATGAGGGTAGTGCAGTAGACGTTGTCTACATGGACTTTAGCAAAGCCTTTGACAAGGTACCGCATGGTAGGTTGTTGCAGAAGGTTAAAGCTCACGGGATCCAGGGTGAGGTTGCCAATTGGATTCAAAATTGGCTGGACGACAGAAGGCAGAGGGTGGTTGTAGAGGGTTGTTTTTCAAACTGGAGGCCTGTGACCAGTGGTGTGCCTCAGGGATCGGTGCTGGGTCCACTGTTATTTGTGATTTATATTAATGATTTGGATGAGAATTTAGGAGGCATGGTTAGTAAGTTTGCAGATGACACCAAGATTGGTGGCATAGTGGATAGTGAAGAAGGTTATCTAGGATTGCAACGGGATCTTGATCAATTAGGCCAGTGGGCCGACGAATGGCAGATGGAGTTTAATTTAGATAAATGTGAGGTGATGCATTTTGGCAGATCGAATCAGGCCAGGACCTACTCAGTTAATGGTATGGCGTTGGGGAGAGTTATAGAACAAAGAGATCTAGGAGTACAGGTTCATAGCTCCTTGAAGGTGGAGTCGCAGGTGGACAGGGTGGTGAAGAAGGCATTCGGCATGCTTGGTTTCATTGGTCAGAACATTGAATATAGGAGTTGGGACGTCTTGTTGAAGTTGTACAAGACATTGGTACGGCCACACTTGGAATACTGTGTGCAGTTCTGGTCACCCTATTATAGAAAGGATATTATTAAACTAGAAAGAGTGCAGAAAAGATTTACTAGGATGTTGCCGGGACTTGATGGTTTGAGTTATAAGGAGAGGCTGGATAGACTGGGACTTTTTTCCCTGGAGCGTAGGAGGCTTAGGGGTGATCTTATAGAGGTCTATAAAATAATGAGGGGCATAGATAAGGTAGATAGTCAACATCTTTTCCCAAAGGTAGGGGAGTCTAAAACTAGAGGGCATAGGTTTAAGGTGAGAGGGGAGAGATTCAGAAGGGCCCAGAGGGGCAATTTCTTCACTCAGAGGGTAGTGAGTGTCTGGAATGGGCTGCCAGAGGTAGTAGTAGAAGCGGGTACAATTGTGTCTTTCAAAAAGCATTTAGATGGTTACATGGGTAAGATGGGTATAGAGGGTTATGAGCCAAGTGCGGGCAACTGGGACTAGCTTAATGGTAAAAAACTGGGCGGCATGGACTGGTTGGGCCGAAGGGCCTGTTTCCATGCTGTAAACTTCTATGATTCTATGTATACAAATGAAAGTTGATTCCTGCCACATGTTAGCAGAGACAGGACTGGTCTCCTACTTCATACAAACCCAAGACAGCGTAATATGGCGAAGGTTCACAGATCAGCTTCTGGTGACACGAGCAAATTCACCAGAGGCAGAACCGACCGTCTCCAAATCCAGCTGGGCCAAGAGACAACCTGGTTCCCGAGAACCTGACACTAACTGAACCAATTGGGGATAACGGCACCTCAATTGCGAATCAAACAAGTCAACCTCAGATCACTACTTCGACTCCGGTTAAGATAAATACTGACGACGCTCGAACGACGCAAAGACACCAGTTGCAGCAAGTACTAACAAGCAGATGTCTGAAGTTCACTGACAACCACACAGAACGACAACCTCCAGAATGTCTGACGTATTGACTTGTTGATTGTTCATGTCGCTAATTGTTAATGTTATACTGTTTATTGTGTCAGGGACCTTTGACTTAAAGGGAGAGGAAATATTGCGTATTCCTCCGAAGCAGCCTTGTAGCTGAACAGCGGCACTTTAAGAGAACAATTGCGTGATGCCATTGACCGTTTGCATGGGCAACCAGGTGGTTAACATCACAGCCTATAATTTCTGGTGGTGGCCATGAGAAGGATTATGGGCCTTGCTGACTCAATCTTGAATCCACTACAAGTGTGTGCTGCTTGATAGTGTTGTTGATGACCCCTTCCATCACTTAATGGTCGAGAGTAGACTGATGGGGTGGTAATTGGCCTGGTTGGACTTTTCCTGCTTGTATGGAGGGCATATCTGGGCAATTTTCCATGCTGCCGTGTCTATGCCAGTATTATGGCTGTACTGGAACAACATGGCTCGGCACACAGCAACCTTTGGAGTGCAAATCTTCAGTATTATTGCCGGAATATTGTCAGGGTCCGTAGTCTACACAGTATCCAGTGCCTTCAGCTGCTTCTTGATATCATGTGGTGTGAATCAAATTGGCTGAAGACTGACATCTGTGATGCCGGGGACCTCCGGAGGAAGCCGAGATGGATCATCCACTCAGTACTTCTGGCTGAAGATTGTTGCAAATGCTTAAGCTTATTCTTTTGCACTGGTGCGCTGGGGTCCTCCATCATTGAAGATGGTTTTATTTGTAGAGCCACCGACAGTGACATTTTACTTGTTTGCCACCAATCACGGCTCGATGTGGCAAGACTTCAGAGGTTAGATCTGATCAGTTGGTTGTGGTATAGCTTAGATCTGTCTATTACTTGCTGCTTATGCTGTTTGGCATGCAATTGTCTTGTGTTGTGTCTTCTCAAAGTTGACTCATTTTTATTCCTGGCAATCACTCCTGCATTCTTCATTGAACCAGGGTTGATCCCCTGACTTAATGGTGATGGTAGAATGGGAGATATGCAAGGCCATGAGGTTACAAATTATGGTTGAGTACAGTTCTGCTTCTGCGATGGCTCACAATGCCTCATGGTGTCCAGTCTTGATTTACTCGATCTGTTCGAAATCTATCCCATTTAGCACAGTGGTAGTACGATGGAGGGTATCCTCAAAGTTGTCACCACAATACTGTGCCGTGGTCACTCCTCCCGAGACTGTCATAGACAGTTGCAATTGTGGCAGGCAGGTTGGTGAGGATGAGGTATATTTTTCCCTCTTGTTAGTTCCCTGACCACCTGCTGGAGAACCAGTCTAGCTTCAATACAGTGCTGAGGCAGTGTTGGAGGTGTGTTGTTCTGATGTGTTGTTACGACAAGGTCTTGTCTTCCTTTTGATGGGTGTGCTAGATCCCACGATGTGTTTCAAGGAAGGACATGGCGCCTTCTGGCGTTGCCAACATTTAATCTTCAGGTTTAGTGTTCCAAAACTGCTCTTGCTATACTCTCTTCTACATAAAATCTCTGTTGCACTGTTAGCAGGTGAATGAATTTGTTCTTTCATTCAATAAAAAAGAATTACTTTTTTTTACTGATTCCGAGTAAAGAGTTTTGTTCTGCTAGGTGGTGGAGGGGAAGCTATTGAATGGCATCCACTGAACGTTTTTGATAATTTATATACGCTGCTTTGCAACAGAAGAAATGGAGGCATAGTTAAAAACAAAGCGTAATTCTGCAATTTTTAGTGAGTTAAAGTTCCAATCTTAAAGTCCTGTAAAAGCGGTGAGGAAGTTAACAAGTATCAGGCGCGATTTAACGGAAGTGAAACAGAATCCCGTGTCAAACTCGTTTAGCCGTGTGTTTCCTGGCGCTGGCAGTGCTGATAACTATTAAATCGACTCAACTTCATTTCTGGGCCGTGGCGGGAAACGTCCCGCCGAGTCTCGTTTGAGCTCCGCTCACCAGTGCAGGAAGAGATCAGTGGCGCCCCGATCTCTCGACCCTCCCCCCCGCCGTAGCCTCTGGAACCCCCTCCCCAATAAGGGGTTGTCAAGCCCCCGCACACTCCACCTCATAAGTGTACCTCCGGGCCCTATCCCTGGCACGACGAGCATGATGACACCTTGGCACTGCTAGCCTGGTACCCTGGCAACACCCCTGCCAGCCTTGCAGTGCCACCTGGGCATCCTGACATCAGGGTGGCTGCCAGGTTGGCAGTACCATAGTGTCTGGATAGCATTAGGGATGCCAGGATACTACCCTACCCAAGGTCCGGTCCGGTCCCCCCCCCCCCCCCCCCCCCAAGTGCCGGTATGTCTGGTCCATATTTGTGGAAAGTACTGCTAAATGGTGCCCGTTTGGGGTCCACTATCTGATTGAATGGTGGAGCAGGTTTGAAGGGCTAAGTTGCCTACTTCTGCTCCTAATTCCTATGTTGGGTCCCAGGTGTGGGTAAATCCAGTGAAGGCATATTCAAGTGAGACTAACTGCTCACTTGAATAGGCAAATCTGGGATCCAGATTATAACGCGTTAGATTGCGCGCGGCGCAACAAGGACGGTAAATCTTGCGGAAGGCCTCGCACGCGGTTTACCGGCCTCGCCGCATCCCGAATCTGGCGCGGCAAGGCTGATAACTCGTGCCCATTATCTCTTCTAACCATGCTTTGGTTTCCTGTTATTCAGAATTAGCTTTAACAATGATGGACGGTAAAATTCATAAATGGGAATTATTAATTTCAACAAGGAATTTATATGATGCCTCATAGTAGAAGCGTCATATAATTTGTGAAGTTGTCTAAATTGAACGAGTATTTGTTGTTGTCACTTTTCCCTTCCCATCTCTTCTGAGATCTTGGTCATGCCGGCCTTCATCTGTGTGATTAATTGGCTTTCTGATTGTTTCAGTATCTCCAGTCTTAGGACTTTCATTTTCTGCTCTGTCTTTTGGTGATTGAGTAAACACTCAAATCAGCTTTGTATTAAGGTCACTGACTGACACCGGATTAGTGGCAGCTCAATATGCTCTTTATGAAGAAAGATTATGACAAACATCTCCTGTCAGATGATATTTTAATAATTTAATGCAAAGACTGCAGTGAGGACTTCTTCTTTTACTCTCTCTCTCTCTCTCCCCTCCCCTCCAACCAGGGGGTGAGCCAAGATCACAAGGTACAGGCATAATCCCGTAGCACAGACAACAAGCGAGCCTTTTAGAATGCAATACCATTCTATTCAACCTTCCTGCTGTGGAACACTGGATTTTAGCATTACTGTATGTTAGGATTTAGCAGATATCCAATTTAGCAGAAATTAAATTCTGTCTGAACTGTGGAGAAGCAACGTGGAGTAAACCTGCTTCAGTCCTAATCACAGTGGGCATTTTTTTTTTGACTAGTCCAGCTGCAGAGAAAGAGTTTAATAGATTTTTACAATTTCCTTTATCATCCTCCCCACCCCTCACCCACTGCCCCATTTTTCCCTTTTCCTTTGCACTTAGAATTGATTGCAATGTTATGAAGTGATAACCCAGGCCCTCTAAGAGGAATTAACATTCTATCCAGCTTTGCACTTGTACCTTTGATGCACCGCAACCACGGTGTCACCACCGCAGTTCCTGCTACGACAGATTCTAATGTTTAGAATTCCACTGATTTTGATCCAGAATTTTGTTGTTTATGCCTGGGGAAAGTGCATTGAAATAATACACTAGGCATAATGCACACGATAATATCTAGATACATGTATTAGTAAAATTGGTTCGCCACCAATTAGCTTTTCAGCATAAGTTATAAATAATATGCAGATCATAACTCTTGCTTGTAATTCCCGTCTTTGGGAGAACCATGAAAATGTGTGTCCTGATGTGATTGCTGTTTATCAAGAGGATAGTTCATGCTATCGCTGTTTTAAAGAGGAACCATTGGCATTTTATTCAGTGCTTGTGTATCACAGCCTGTGTCTCAGGGAAGAGTCCAATTGCCGCTGACTCCCTCCACAGTTACTTGCTCGAGTTGAATTTGAACTTGCGGCAACTTGATATCTCGTTCAACGTAGAGCCACGGTTCAAATTCCAAAACGCATCCACTGCCAAAGTCTGCCAGCCTCCCTTTCTGCAGCATCTGTCTGAACCACCGCTCCTGCTGACTTACATTGAAGACTTTGTCCATATTTTCATTGCCTTGATTTAATTTCTTCAGCGCCCTTTTTGCCGGTCTCACCCCTCATGTAAAGAGCAAAACTGAGTCAGAAACTGTTCAAAATTGAGCCGTTCATATCCTGTTCTGCACAAAGTCCCTTTTGCCCACTCATCACTGATCTGTACTTGCTCCCAGTTCCCCAGTGCACTGAACTTCAAATCTTTTATGACTTCACCTTACATGAACTCTGCACCCTCTTGCAATCATCCATCCCCTCCTGTGCCCTCTGGTTCTCTGACTTTGACCGTCTCTGAATGTAGGACACCCTCACTTTGCCCAGTTATATTGGTGGTTGACTGATTAGGCACTGTGGCATTATTCTCTGGCACTATTCTCTTGAACTCATTTGCACATCAATTTCTCTTTCTGCATTCAAAAGCCTTTTTGAAGCCCATCTTTTTCCTAAAGCTTCCTGTCACCTCTATATTCTCTACCAGCAAGCTTCATCCATTAATTCCCTTTTCTGGGGCAACACGGCCGCACAGTGGTTAGCATTGCTGCCTCACGGTGCCCAGGTTCGATCCCGGCTCTGGGTCACTGTCCGTCTGGAGTTTGCACATTCTCCCCGTGTTTACGTGGGTTTCGCCCCCACAACCCAAAGATGTGCAGGTTAGGTGGATTGGCCATGCTAAATTGCCCCTTAATTGGAAAAAATTAATTTGGCACTCTAAATTTTAAAAAGAAATTCCCTATTCCTCCCCTGTAAAGAATCTCAGGTCTTTGTTCCACCGTAAAGATGCTGTATGAACTACAAGTTTAAAGGGACAGTTGTCATGTTATTGGACTAGTATTCCAGAGGCCTACGTTTATCATCCGAAAGACATGCATTCAAATCCTACAACTGCAAATTCAGTTCATTTAATAAATCTGTAATAAAACTCTAGTGTCGGCGATGGAGGTCCTGAAACAATCCAATTGTCATTAAAATCTTTCTGGTTCACTACTTTCCTTTGGGATAAGTAATCTGGTGTCCTTGCCCCAGCCTGGCCTACATACGACTCTTGACCTATAGCAATGAGGTTGGCTCTTAACAATCCCATGAAATGGCCTAGTTTTTAAAAAATATAAATTTAGAGTACCCAATTCACTTTTTCCAATTAAGGGGCAATTTAGCATGGCCAATCCACCTAGCCTGCACATTTTTGGGTTGTGGGGGCGAAACCCATACAAACGCGAGGAGAATATGCAAACTCCACACGGACAGTGACCCAGAGCCGGAATTGAACCTGGGACCTCAGCGCCATGAAGCAACAGGGAAATGGCCTAATTAAGGACAGTTGGCATTGGCCAATAAATACTGGCCATGCCAGTGTTGCAAACATCCCGCGAATGAACAAAAACGTTGTTCACTTTTTCACGAAGCCTAAACCACCAGGAAAACATTGTGGATTTTGTCATCTGGGGACCAAATTGTGACAGATGCACATCATTTTACTTACGATCCTCAAATATCGCTGGGCCAGAGAAACTTTGGAAATGGATGTTTTTGATTGATTATACAAGCTGAGGCATGCTGTCTTCTAAATTGAAGGGACCACTAGACCCTTCGCTCAATAGTAATGCCGCGCACAAAGTAAGAAGCAGAGTTGAGTTCTTTATCAGCAGCATGTTAAGATTTTGATACCGTGCGATTGTGTTCACAAATTGTTGCAAAATCCTGTTTGTGTGCGCAGGTAATGGGTCATGGGGAGGTAGTACTGGGGGTGGTGGAAGCTAGTGTGCAATCTGTGAGATGATCCATTACATCTGATGGCGCAAACTATTTCTACTCCACATCCGTTAAACACCAGAATTAGGCCCACCATCTCTTGCACTGGTAGGAGATCCACCTTCCCACTCTTCTATCAGGACCGCAATGCTGGTGGTTCCTGTTATTTCTCTGGCTGTAATAAGTTTGCTACTAAGGATGCCGACTGAAAAATATGCCGATTTAGATGAGCAAAAGATCAACCTTGACTTTGTATCCAAAGCTGTATTGGCCTAACACCACTTGTGACCCATATTAGCATTGAGGAATGGCCATGTGTACAAGGTACTTGAGGGTCTCTGACGCCCATACACTTGTACTCCAGCAAAATCAGTGACCTCAAAGTCTTGATTTAGTGGAGATGTTTAAAATCATAAAGGGTTTACATGGAATAAATTAGGAGAAATTATTTCTAATAGTTGAAGTGGCATTAACGAAAGAGCACAGATTTGAGGTGACGGGTAAAGGATCCAGTGATGACATGAAGAAAATCTTTTTTACCCAAGTGATTGGGATCGGAAGTGACAAGATGACGAATGCAAATTCAGTAGTCGCCTTCGAAAGGGGATTTCTGCAAGAGAGGTGACAGTGAGGAAGCTGGAATGAGTAAAGAAGCAAAAAGCAATGATATACGTACTTGCTCAATGAACAGCAACCGTTCAAAGGTGCAACATCAGTAAAAGAACTTGCAGCTGTAAGCTTCTATGAAGCATACTTCTAATTTCACGCTTGTATCTGTTTCACTGGCTAAACCTTAGTTGATGATCTCCTCACATGACTTCAGTTTGGACCAACTCATTTTATTTTTTGAATGCTCTTTCATTGCTAAGTATTTTCTGGACGGCTGTTCGCTTGTGACAAATGTGCCATACTGGTGAGCATAGAAGCTGCCGCGGTGTATCGGCTGCACCACGAACTTCAGCCTTACCCAGAGAGAAGTATGTTCAGAATGGACAGATTACACCTTCACCTCCAGTAGAAAATGTTACCATTTACATCACATTATATTTTTAAATGTGCATCATTATAATATTTCACCCCGGCCCTCCTGTTGTACCGGCTCTCAAACATCCAAGAGAGTTCTGTTCAAAACCATATTTTCTGTGACATTTGATGTATAACTGTTCTAAAACCTTTACTTTAATGTACAATGGCAGAACTCCTTTTGATCGTACTTAATGTAAAAAATATCTCCTGATTCTGGGAAAATACTTGGGGCCGCATCTTCCTGCCCCCCCCCCCCTTCCATGTCTCTTCTTCAGAACTTAATTTTTATCTCGCTACAGCTTCTTCTAAGTGCTCTCCCGACGTCCACAGCAGGGTTGGGTGCACCTTGCTGACCAGTTTACCGTTCGGATGACCTTGGAGGCCATCCTCTGGAGAGCCACGGCATGGACTTACTTTGACTTACTTTGGTTGTCCTACTGTGGGGCTTTGAAGGATTAAAGAGATCACAGGCAAAGCGGATTCACAAGGACCGGGCAACCTCCGAGTCCTGACTGGAGATCACAAGGATGCTCAGCCGCTAGTCCCCCTTCATCTGGGTCAGGAAAAGCCCCTAACACCCTGAAAGAAAGAGGCACACGGAGGGAAGTTGAGGTGCCTGATTCCTCCCTTCATGTAGCCACTGCAGAAGCTCATCCATGGCTACCGTGCTGTAGTGCAGATTTGTGCACATCTCCAGAAGAATCTGATGGACTAGTACCTCCATGGTGTCCGCCACCCTCCCCATGCAGACCTTCATTAGTGCACAAATAGGAACCATTTCAGCAGGCGGTCGGCCGCCTCTGCCTCACGTGCCATCCAGTTGGGGGCCTCTGGCACCTCTTCCTGATATTCTCGGGTTGCTTATTGACTTTACATCATCAGTTGAAAGGCCAATTGTAGAGATGCTTGTCATCGGACTTGGACCTGACAGATGCCTCTTCCCCAGACCTCCTCCAAATGCTGATGGTCCCAGCTGACCATGCTGCAGACACATCTGTGCAGCGACTACCAGAATGCCAGACCCTTCCTACACTAGAAGTGATACCCACTGAGGTATTTGTCTCAGGGTTGATGGAGGGTGCACCTAACTGCTGTGCTGTCTCACTTGTGTGCTTTGGTTATCTGTGATGTCCTTGCTCCTCTGCAGTCTTGTATTGGAGTTCGACAGGTTTCCTGAGCCTCGGGCCTTGCCCACTTCCTGGTGACAGCTGTAAGTGAGAGAGGAGAGAGCAAGTAACTGTATGTGCTGCCTCCAACATGGAGGCGCCCTTGACCCTGAGGTTTCTATCACATGCATGGATCCTTATTAAATTGAAGCCGAAAGCCAATCTCTCCATCTCCGATAGCCCTGTCTTGGACCACCCTTGCCAGCTGGCCTTGGGCACCTGACTGCCCTGTCGACTTATTCCCATGTGGGGTTTGTCTCCCAGCTCAACCTCCTCCTCTCATCCATTGGAAAGATGATGTCCCTCCTGGTCTCCATTTGGTTGAGGAGGACACCCAGGAAGACATAACTGGACCTGGACAGCCGGAGGTCCCTCTCCTCTTCTGGCCATCTCAATAGGCGTGGTGGGTAAGTTGCTGTTCAGCAAATTTTAAATATGGCACCAGGATGGGACAGCAGGTAGTGCTGCCACACAAAACTTTGGGACCCCCTCCCTCCCCCCAGTACAGATTTAATGACACCACAAATTCTCAGCAGCCTCCACAGTGTGAAAGAATCCCCATCCCCACCCTCGCTACAGAACTTAGACCCAAGAGAGAAAGTTCCACCCTTGGAAAGTGACATTTTCTGAGATTTTGGAGTGGAGTCCACAATCAAATCTGTGCAGATCTGCAGTTTTGGACTGTTGGAGAGGACTGTGATTGACCCCTGATATGTGTAACTGAAGCCAGGATTCCATTTGTCTGCCTTTATTTTTGGAGGAAAGTGAATCTAAACCAGCAGAAAGGATTCAATGGTTTGCATCCATGATCATTTACTCATTATACAGCAAGCCCTGCTGTTTGAAATCATTTACCATCGATTTTTATTGTGACAGAACAGAAAAATACAGAAAACATATATCACCACCTGCTTTTATAAAGTGTATGAATTGGGCAGCAGAATTTAATAGCAAGGAGCTACCTCCTTCAGAAAGTAACAATTAACGATGGGCCACTTATGATCTGCTCTCAGCACTTTTTCAGAAAGCAATGTTGGCATAACAGGACGCTGTCTGTTTTCTGATGGGATGAGTCCCATTTTCATGCGATTGAACTATTTATGAATGGTTCCATGTGCTAATGAAATAGATTTCAGCCCATGCAGCAACTAAAATGTGGTTTCCTGCCTCCTTCAAATTTTCTATGGCTCAGTGGAGGCTATTCAGTCCATTGAGTCCATGCCAGCTCTCTGTAGAGCAAACCAATAGTCCCATTCCCCCACTCTATCCCCCTGGCCGTGCAAGTTTATTTCCTTCGTGTCCATCCAGTATCCTTTTGAAATCATTGATCGTCTCGGCTTCCACCAAATTTGTGGGCAGCAGGTTCCAGGTCATTCTCACTTGCTGCATAAAAAAGTTCATCCCCACTGCATCTCTCACCCAAAACCTATACCTGTGTCCCCTATATAAAATATATATATATATTTTTTTTTAATTTAGAGTACCCAACTTTTTTCAATTAAGGGACAATTTAGCATGCTCAATCCACCTACCCTGCACATCTTTGGGTCATGAGGGGCAAAACCCAAGCAGACACGGGGAGAATGTACAAACTCCACACGGACAGTGACCCAGAGCCGGGATCGAACCTGGGACCTCGGAGCTTGAGGCAGCTGTGCTAACCAATGCACCACCGAGCTGCCCTCATATATAAAATAATAACCAAAGAGAAAATGCTGGAAAATTTCAGCAGGTCTGGCGGCATCTGTAGGGAGAGAAAAGAGCGAACGTTTCGAGTCCAGATGGCCCTTTGTCAAAGTTAAAAGATAGAGAAAGTGGGAAATATTTATACTGTGGAGTGAGAATGAAAGATGAGTATAGCCACAGAAACCCAGGGGAACAGGGTGCTAGTAGCCACAGAAGTAACGGGGAAAGAGTGTTAATGGCAGTCCCCAGAGAGAACAAAAGGTGTGAAAGGCCAAACAGCAGAAAAACTAACATCAGAGGGTAAACTGTGACAGATGTAGATATAGGGGGAGGGGGAAGCAAAGGGAGAAAGGGGAAGGAAAGATGGATAAGATGTTGTGGGGGGGGGGATAAATATACATAAAGAAAGACAGGAAAGAAAGAAATGGTAAAAGACAGTTAAAGTGAAATGGGATGAAAATAAATGGGTCGAGGTGGGGTAGAGCTAATCATCTGAAGTTGTTGAATTCGATGTTGAGACCGGAAGGCTGTAGCGTGCCTAACCAGAAGATGCGATGTCGGTCCTCCAGTTTGCGTTGAGCTTCACTGGAACATTGCAGCAGGCCAAGGACAGACATGTGGGCATGGGAGCAGGGTCTTGTGTTAAAATGGCAAGTAACGGAAGGTCAGGGTCCTGAATGCACAAAGACCGAAGGTGCTCAGCAAAGCGAGTGCTCAGCAAAGTGACCACCCAGTCTGCGATTGGTCTCTCCGATATAGAGGAGACCACACTGGGAGCAGCGAATGCAATAGAGCAAATTGGAACAGATGCAGGTGAAATGCTGCTTAACCTGGAATGAGTGTTTTGGGCCTGGGATGTTAAGCATGGAAGAGGTAAAGGGGCAGGTGTTACACCTTCTGCAATTGCATGGGAAGGTGCCATGGGTGATTGGAGAGGTGTTGGGTATGGTGGAGGAGTGGACTAGATTATCTCGGAGGGAACAGTCTCTGCAGAATGCTGGCAGAGGGAGTGAAGAGAAGATGTGTTTTGTGGTGGCATCACGCTGGAGTTGGCGAAAATGGCGGAGGATTATGCTTTGCATACGGAGGTTTTTTGCATACGGAGGCTGGTGGGGTGAAATGTGAGAACGAGGGGGCTCTATCCTTGTTCTGGGAGGGAGGGGCGGGGACAAGTGTTGTGCGCGGGAGATGGACCGCACACTGTTGAGGGCCCTGTCAACAACTGTAGGTGGGAAATTACGGTTGAGGAAGAAGGAACACATTTTTGTCTGTGCCCCCTAGTCCTTGTACCATCAGGTAATGAGAACAGTTATTCTTTGTCTAACTTATCAAACAGTTCACTATTGTACACCTTCATCAAACCACCCTTTGTTCTGAGGAGAACAACCTAGGGTGGAGGTGTGGGCTTGGGTCGGGTGCTCTTTCCAAGAGCCGGTGCAGACTCGATGGGCCTCCTTCTGCACTGTAAATTATATGATATCTCCGGATTCCCTGTAGTTAACCTTTCCCCTTCCCGAGTACCCAGGTGACTAACTCCATTCATGCTGCTGTCATTCATTGCCAGACGTGAGAGAGTGTACATTAAAGAAAATAAGGATTTGTGTTTCGGTAATTTATCACTCCTAAATGTCACAGTTTACATGTGGTAAAAACTGGGCGGCATGGACAGGTTGGACCAAAGGGTCTGTTTTCATGCTGTAAACCTCAATGACAACACACATCTATGAAATACAAAATGATGTATCACATGGGCAAATATGGCAGCCATTTCGCAAACAACAGGATCCTGTAAACTTAATTATGATGAATGAACAGATAATTTTGTATTGGTTGGAGCACTACACCTCTTTACTGATAGCTTGTGTAACATTGATAAGATCCAACCTCGGGAGAAACACAGAGTGAGCATTCGTGCATTTTTACCAGGTTTTTTTTAACATAAATCCTGAATGATGGTTTTTATCCTGGGCAAATGTGTTTGGGAAATTATACTGTGGAACTAGACCTTATTGGTAACAAAGCATTGCTTGCAACAACAAAAAAATCAACACAATGCGTTCATTTCTGCTATGATTGTTTGTGCCAAACTGTGTCCAGTATGCCAGATTTCAAATACTGTCGCTTGTTCTTTTGAAACAGATAAATTACACAGGAGCACGCTTGCCTGAGGGACTCTGTGTCTAGTTCTGTATTTCCCCTTTCTATCACAATAAAAGCGGGTGGTAATAAATGTCTTCAAACATCAGGGCTGGGTGTGTAATGAGTAAATGATGGTGGAAGAGGAATACAAGAAATAAATGATGAATCCTATCTCTGCTGACAAATGACTTTTTGATAAGTTGCCTTACAATCAAATTAGAAACGCCCTTCTTTATATTGAAACCCCAACTGAACCATTGAACAGCAATCAAAACAGCAAATAAACTGCTCAAAACTATCGTGCCTAAACAAAAATAAGCCTTCAGCTGAAACAATCAAAAATTGCTATTGATTCTTACAGCTGTTGTGTTCATCTTTATTGATCCAGTAAAGAAAGATAAATCTGGTCCCAAATGAGATTAGTGTACGTCAGTACGTCAGGCAACGAGACCGATTTTTAGCCATTCATCACTACAGGCATTGACCCATGCACCCAAACCAGTTGTGCTGCTGTCTAATCACATTGCCATCGATTTGTATCTAATGCGACAGACCTGGTGTCTGAAAATCATTTACATCCTAAGACTGCTTCCTGCTGTAATGTTGGAGGGGGTGAGGGACGTGCGCCTCAATGTAATTTTAATTTTCTCACTTTTTATTCCCCCCACCACAGAGTGCCGAATTTTACAAACTGACCACTGAACAATACCAGACGGCCGTTAGTGAAGTGGAGTCCAAATTCAAGTAAGATCTAAAATTACACTTCATTATTTTTAAGTGTCCTTATTTTGAAACAAGATAAATTTTATGGTACCTTTTAAATGTAATCTGTACACTTCAGTTCATCCAACAATCATCAAGATACTTGCATCATTCCTCATTATATTGATCATTTTCATCGGAAATGAAGCAGCTCAGTTAGCAGCATGGGTTTGTGCACTGCTGCTGAAATTCGATGCTCCTGCTGTAGAACCAGTGGGGAGGTAATGAGGTAGAACGTGCCAGCACCCGATCGCTTTATTTCCTTTTCCAAATATGATTTGGAGAAAACAATCCCTAAAACTGAGGTTTAAACCGAAAACGCTGGAACCACATATTAGATCAGTCGGCATCTAAAACAGAATAATTCTAATCGAACTCTTGGTCATCATGCGAGACATGTTACCCGTCGTTGCAAATGAGTCTCAGTGAATGGTCCTCCACCCAAGAATTAAACTTCTTTTTTTCTTTTCTGTCCTGTAACAATATCCCCAGTTAAAGCCAAACTAATGATTTGATTAAAACTGACTGACGTGTATGTTCCCTTTCGGAGAGCTGAAATTCCATTGATAGTTTATACATTGTCTACTGTGATGGCTTTTCTGTACAGTTTCAATCTTTCATATGTTATAGAATGACATGAAATTCACAGTAGAAACAAGCCATTCAGCCCAAATAGTTCATGCTTTTCACAGGGGCATGGGGCTTTTCACAGTAACTTCATTGAAGCCTACTTGTGACAGTAAGCAATTATTATTTGTGTTTATGCTCCACATGAGGCACCTCCTTCTTCGCCTTCTCCAGCCAACTTCTATTCCCTCTTATTTATCTAGCTTATGTTTAAATACGTTGCACAGATGTCTGGATGCAGCACTACCCTGCACCCCTTTGTTTCTAATACCTGTTGCAAAGGAGAAAGTTGAATACGCGGGAAAGATATGTCTTTGGACATAGTCAATGTGGGTTGGGAATGGTGCAGGCCAGTAAGTCAATCAAGTCATTGTAACAATGCACTGATTTGAGAGCAAAGTTGAAGCTGTTTGAGAACGTCAGCATGATCTGCAAACTGAGTACTGATTTACAATCTACCTGGCACTGAATTTATTTGTTAAAATTTTAAATCTATCATTTATATACATCTAGGTGAAGAATCAAGGCCCATAGTGCAGAATACGTGCAAGATTGAAAAATATAGGCGAGAAGATGAGTTAAATCAAGTAGCAGTTTGAGTTTTAAAAGCTTGTGGATTGGAAGAGGAAGGAGAGACTGAAGAAGGTGCGGAGCTCCACATCTTTTGAGGTCCTAGGAAAGAGTGAGTTAGAGACAGTGCAAGAGATCTTGATTTTAACACAATGAGCATGTAGGAGGAAAAAGAAGACACAAGGTGATGTATTTGAAGCTTAGGAGAAGCCATAGAAGAAATACAATTTCCCAACAAACACAACTGGTAACAATGTTCTCATGCATCATGAATAAAGTGCTGCTGTCTTTTCCCTCCACTTAAATAAGTAATGTTGTGCAATACCTTTTGCGTTGATACCATATTTGTATAAAAGTAAGAGCTGTATCGTATATCTAGAGAACTGGAGTTAATCATTAAATGCAACCACACTGACAGGATTTGATGTAATGTAAATCATAGCTAGCAAGAATGTGCATGTTAATCTCATAGGCAGCCATCCCTCCAGAAGCCGAGTGGGTTATTCTTGTGCACATAAAAACATTTCCATTATATAAAGGGTCAATTAGCTGTCTGGACCGACTGTCTGAACCTGACTTCTTAATGTAAATCCATCTTATTTAGTACTATTCAGGCTTTATGAGATAATATGTACAGATGTAACTTTTTAAATAATAAAAGCACCATGAGGAATTTTGAGATTTGTTATTTATCAGTGTTTCCTCCGATATTCCTGAGGCAATCCTAGTCATTTTCATGGAAAGGGCAATATGTGAGGAGCAATCTTTGTCCATTGTAGCAGTGGATAATAGCTCTATGAAATAAACAGTACACAGAAGGGTTCTGTATGGATTAAAAATTGCATTAAACATGGCAGCTATTGAGAATAAAACTCAACGTACTGAATATCTTTTGATTCTCTTTCAAATGTTATTGTAAACGTCTACAGTATTTTGTGAAAAGGTTTGTGAAAATGCATTTTTGCATTGAATGTACTGGGCTTTGCATTATTCGGTATAGTTTCCGATTTACCTTTCTTGTAGAAACTTCAGAGTAAAGGTTGGGTATTTGCAGAGGGAAAGGGAGAGTCACCCGACATGTGCACAAGATTCTTAAACATGTAAATTTCTTGAGATAGATACTGGTTCCTGATGTCGAAGAACCAATAGAGCAGGAAAAGGTCTTTTGAAGAGTCCAGACTGCATTCTGTGCAAAACACGACATGGCCTGCTCAATGTTTCCAGCATATTCTCTTTCGCAACGTCCAGCAGTTTCTTTTACTTTTTTGTAATTCTTTTTACCTGAACCACAAAATCGTGTTGCACGTTGTTTTCCTAACAGGTTGTCTTTCTTAGATAAGGCTATTACAAACCCCCAAAGTGAAACGTTGATTTGGAAGGTAGAATGTGTGGGTTAGGTTAGGCAGGTGATTTTGAAAGTATTTCATGGACAGCTATAAATATCAGGAAATTTCTTGGAAGCACTGGTCTGAAAATCAAGTTTGTCCACCGGATACGTTTACTTTTTCAAAAGAAATTCCAAGTAAGGAACAATTTAGCGTTGCCAATCAACCTACCCTGTACATCGTTTTTTTGGTTTGTGGGGGTGAGACCCACGCAGACATGCGGAGAACCGGGTCCTCGGTGCCGTGAGGCATCAGTGCTAACCTCTGCACCACCGTGCCGTTTCTTTGTTTTTAAATTTAGAGTACCCAATTTTTTTTTTTCCCAATTAAGGGCCAATTTGGCATGGCCAATCCACCTACCCTGCACATCTTTGGGTTGTGGGGGTGAAACCCACACAGACACGGGGAGAATGTGCAAACTCCATACGGACAGTGACCAAGGGCCGGGATTCAAACCCGGGTCCTCAGCATCGTAGGCAGCAATGCTAACCTCTGTGCCACACGCTGCCCATAGCATGCCGTTCCTAACCGCACCACCAGATACATTTACAAGTAGCAGTTTATCCAGGATTGTGTGAACATCTATATATGTTCGGATGACCACAAAAATATGTTTTGATCTAGTGCTTATCATTTGGTAGACTACATTGAAGATTGAAATTTTTTTTCATTCTATCTTACCCTATTCGAGCATCAACACTGTGGTATAGGGCGAGATTTGTTGACCATGCCCGCAGCAAGATTGCCACGGACAGGGACCTGGGGCAGGAATTTCCATTCCAAAAAATCCCTCTGATCGGGATCCCACACTTACTGATGTTAACAATCTCACATTTTTTTCTTCTGTCAGTCTTCTCTTTTGAAATAATTTCTAAAAACATAAAGGAAGCGTGTGGATTAATTTCTTAATTTCCAGGATTTTTTGCCTTCAAAGAGTAGAGGAATGTACGATGGACGGGCATTTCCTCTTTGTGAAACTGGCAATATGCTCCCACCCAAACAAAACTTTGTGTCTGCAGGGTAGCAGTCACACTTATTTTATTCTCTTTGCACCCCTTGCTAACAAAGCAATATTATTATTATTTTTTTTAAATTTAGAGTACCCAATTCATTTTTTCCAATTAAGGGGCAATTTTAGCGTGGCCAATCCACCTAGCTTGCACATTTTTGGGTTGTGGAGGCGAAACTCACGCAAACATGGGGAGAATGTGCAAACCCCACGGACAGTGACCAGAGCCGGGATCGAACCTGGGATCTCGGCGCCGTGAGGCTGCAGTGCTAACCCACTGCGCCACCGTGTTGCCCTACAAAGCAGTATTATCATCAGATGCAAGAATCATATTCCGCAATAAAGACCATTATAGGCCATACCAAAAGCTGAAATTGGAAGTTTGAACACATTTAACCACCTGAATATATCTAACTTTCCTAATGCCAACAATTTATGTAATTTCCAATAACTATACACATTTTAAAAATGGAAGTTGCAAAGTGAAATTTCAGTTCACTTAATATTGAGTTAAGTCAAATCAGGGAGCCAAATTGTCAGCAAACCCAGTCAGAGGCATCAACCACTGCAGCCTGCTCAATTCTAGTTCATCAATAATGTTTTCTTGAGGTAAGGCAAGAGATTGGCTGAATATTTGAGTTAAAAGTGCGCTTTTCCCTAATGTTCTCATTTTTCCCAGTACAATACGAGCATTGAAAATTCAAGTCATTATTTGAACCCGGCATTTAAATATTGTAAAAAATGACAAAAACATTTTAATCTGGCTTAATCCTGATATTCTTTGAACTAGGGTTCTGCATGTCAGAAGTGTCATGCCTATGAAGTCAAATGGCCAAAAAGTATTAGCTTTATATTAAAATCTGATTTTCTTTTATCCTTCTATTTTTTAAACAATTCATACAATGAAAGCTGAAAAAGATTTCTGAAGATTGGGTTTTTCAAATGGTTATGAAGGCAATTCCATCAGGGGCTCGCCATGTCAACATCTTGCCTTCAATGCGCTCAATATAGAGCAAGTAACGTGGGTTTCTCAGTCTTTTTATTTGGAAACCCTCATAAGGTGATGATACTGTCAAACTCACAACTAAGTGAAAATGAATGACTCCAACTTAGAAACACTGCTAAACCAATACACTCTATTTTAATAACAGTCAAAATGAATTGAAACAGTTGGAATAAACGGATGATAATTTATTTTTGTGCCTTTCCAATTTTTTTGTAAAATAGTCTAGATGAGTCTATCTGAAAAGTAAAGTGCTTTCTACGACCATTTAATAGGGTCCTTTATTAAAATTTGATGCATGTATACGATTCTGAGGTATTTAAAAATGAGCTGAAATCAATAGAAAATCTGGATAGGGTTTTAAAAAATGACCCCACGCACTGCTGCAGTGAAAATCCCCAGCTTTTAGCAGGAAGCTTAATGAAGAAGAAAGCCCATCAAATCTGTGAGTGGATGCAAAATGTGCTGGATCCTGGCATTCGAATCCTGAGAGAGCTGTTATTGCACAGAGGCCATCGTGATTTCATTTCCTGCACTTTATTGCTCTATTTTATAGGGGAATAAAATAGTCAAGTGCAATGCGTTTCATATGCTGTGAATGATGGAGTGCTAAGGTGTATTATAATTAGCAGCATTGCCCAAACTTCAGCATTAAACAGTAGATAAAGAATAACAGCTAACCTGGAATTCATTGTGAGGCAATGAATTACGTCACAACCTGCAAAAAGTAAGAGGAGCTCCTCGTAATGAATATCCGCCCCATGATATATTGCAGACTTCAAAACACTCCCTGGTATCCATGCTTACTTTACTGACGTGTTCAATATGATTTTATTTTTGTTTTCATCCAAGCTCATACATTTTTTAAAATTTGCTTCAGCTCTTATGAACACCAATCATAGTGGGGGCGGGTGCAATTGAGGTATTTCAGACAAGGGTTAGACCGAAAAAGAAGAATATGCAGGGTTGTGGGGGAGAAAAGAGGGAAATGACTCATTCGGCTACACAGTGGGCTGAGTGGCCTCCCACACCAACAATGCTGTGAGGCAAAGCATGCAAGTGACACCGCGATAAAAGACGAGGAATCAAGTGCTTTGGTTAATTATTGACAGCCTGTAGGCTTCTTGCACATTTAAGTCGAGGTGTTTAAGGTTTAAAAAAATAAATATTCTGATGACAAATTACGGACCAAGCGATGTTTGCTCAACTCGTTCCCTGAAGGCACTGGCAACCTCCCAGTCACCCAAGTAAGTTGCTATTCCTCATGTGTGAATTTAGATGTTGAATGTCAGCAGGTTATTCAACCATGCAGCAGCACCACAGTTGAGCCTGCCCTGCCTTCGGCCAACTTTGCCCTCCAGCCATTGTTGTGGGAAGCACTAATCAGAGGCAGAAATCCTTATCCAATTGTACCATGCTGCTGCAGTGTTCATCAGCACAATCTGCATGGCTCAGCTGGCCATTTGAGTGAGCCCCAGATAGATTGTTCCTGAGGAGAACGACTGTGATGCACGCATTCTACGTCATTGTCAGCCTGTAATTAGGTCTTTATAAACAGTTTATTACAGGTGTCTTTTTTTAAAAAGTGACCTTCTTTTGCTCCTACTACATTTGCGCCTTGCTCTGCTTCTCTCCACTGCTTGTGCAGGACCTCGTGCAACCATGGGGCAAGGAAGGCCATTTCCTTTCAGGCTTTTGACAGTGACATCATTAGAAAGCACCAGAAGGCAGTATTGTAAGCCTCCCTGCCCCTGAACCTCTGATTGGCATTTGCTGAGATTGATAATTCAGCATAAGGAGGGGCGAACGAGGCACTCCCATGTGTTACTGCTCCACTATATTCCATGCATTTCCATTATTTAAAGGGTGAAGTGGTTTCAGCCAATTTAAGGTAAACTAGCCGGCTCTGTTTCTTTCTTCTCTCGACATAAACATGATTAAAATATTATTGTGATACGCTGTAGTTGCACAGATTAGATTCCCCATAGTTAGATTAAGAGCAGAGACATCAGATTGAAACAGGCACATTTCTGAAATGGATCGAAAAGTTTGCACAGCATGCTTGATAAAACATGATAGTACAAAAGACCGGCCTGGGTGTCGGTTTCAGCTCTTAGTGATTGATTAGATTCAAGGTTCTTGACCTCTTTTTCTTGTGTAATTGGTGAAGTGCCAACTACCAGAAAGGATGGCTGATTTAGAAGTTTTGACGTACCCTAGACCTCAGCAACATCCCGATAATTGCATTTCAGACAGAACATATTTAATGCAATTAAGCTACTGATGCCTTTTATAAAAGTTTCCATCGCCCATCAAATTAGATGTTGCAACAAGCTTTGTTTAATTGTAGCTTCCATTGAGGGACTAATATGATTTCTGAGGGATGTCTATTCTGTTCAAATAATGAAATAATTTAGCCTGAGATTTTTTTTGACCTGTCCCTCAGACTTTCTGTTGGTATGTACTCTTCCAATAACCATGCCTTCGTAGCCACTTAATCCAATTTAATCCAAAAAATTAATAGACTTGTATTTACGGACAGACTAAATCTGAATACCAAAAATAAAAACATTACTCTCCATATTTTAAGTGGTTGAGAAACCACTTGCCTTGGATGGAGTGGAACATGCAACTTCACAGCTGCGTCTGGTCCTGTAAACATGGGGCACAGTTTACAGTGGGAACCATTGAATTGATGATGAGTGGAGAGTACCTGTCATTGTTAAAACTATTGCCGAGGAACATTGAAGGCACTCATTGTATCCTTGCTGCTATCAGTACAGAATGAAACCAAAACCATCCTGATCTTTTTGGATTTTTAACACCAGATTGTTTGAGCACGAAGCATCCCATAGAGCTGTTTCTGTACACTTGTAAAACAGGAATTGGGGACGGGACAAATCTACAAAATCTTTGCATGAGTCTTAATGCATGGTAGCTTGATATCTTGGAGGGAGATATTCTTGTACTTCAGCATTCCAGTCCTTTTAACCCTAATCTGTATGGCAAGAACAGCATGGTAGAATATCGAATGACGCGATCCACTGCATTCCTGACATGTTTGTTCTTGGAGCTGTAATAGCCCCGGCCTCACGGTAGCACCCTCATGAACGCATGCCTATCTCAAAATACCATCAGCACCCCCCGCAACCCCGGTCTCCACCAACTGCGTTTCACACTTCATTTTCTAAATTGGTACGTAGGGTCCTGCCAAAACGATTCAGTGCACCTTCAGATAATACACTTGTGAAGTTGGTGATTTATAGTTTGTCAATACTAAACTCAAGTCAAGTAAAATGGATACAGTAAGTACTTTCTCATTAAATGCTGGATTCATTTTTGAAAATTGTCACTGAGCTATAACCTCAAACCGGCAGCTGCAGAAGGAGAAACCAATGTGTACAGCTTATGTGGGGTCTTCATCAGAACAAACCCAAACGTCTCAATATTGCGTAGAATTTACAAATTAGATTGCCCATTCGGCATGTCGATCAAACCACACGAGCTTCCTCCCACCCCAGCTCATTTAACCAAACCCTTTTCCGTTCTTCGTTGTGCATATCAAGCAGCCCCTTAAATGCATCTCTGCTATTCGCCTCGGTGACTCCTGTCAGCAAGTTCCACATTCTGAACACTATACGGTGAAGAAATATCTCCTGAATTCCTGATTGGATCATGAACCTTAGTTTTCTCTTTTTCAGATACTGGTGGATCTGTTGTGTATTACCAACACTTTCTGTTCTAACTTCACCTTCCAACATTTTTAGTTGTTGCTTTCTTTATGGCATTAGAGGTGCAACAGTAAATCTTATATTCCACACGAGAGAAATAAAACTGATAACAGTAGTGATAAAAGTAAAGTATGAATGCTGAAAAATTGGTAAGTCAGGTCCTGCCAAACAGTTCAGTGCACCTTCAGGCATTACACTAAAGAAGGTGTAACCCTTTGTCACACAAATGTCTGCTCTCAAAATCATCAGCACGTGTACTTATTTAACACCTTTAATATAATGAAATGCCCCAAGCTGCTTCAAGAGAATGCTGTGACCCAAAATTTGACATCAGTTCACATAACTTCACAGCGCCAGGGTCCCAGGTTCAATTCCTCGCTGGGTCACTGTCTGTGCGGATTCGGCACGTTCTCCCCGTGTCTGCGTGGGTTTCCTCCGGGTGCTCCGGTTTCCTCCCACAGTCCAAAGACGTGCAGGTTTGGTTGATTGGCCATGCTAAATTGCCCTTAGTGTCCAAAAGATTAGGAGGGGTTATGGGGATAAGGTAGAAGTGAGGGCTTAAGTGGGTCGGTGCAGACTCAATGGGCCGAATGGCCTCCTTCTGCACTGTATGTTCTATGTATAAGGAGACATTGGAGCAGATGGCCAAAAGCTTGGTCAATGTGGTAGATCTTAAAGGAGGACTTAAAGGAGAGAAGAGACAGAACTTGAGAAGTTTGGAAAAGGACTTTCAGAACTTAGGCAACCGACGGCACAGTTATCACTGTTGGAGTGGCTAAAATGGCTTGTGGTCAGATGCTCATCTTGGGCGTCGAGTACACGAAGGTTGTGAAAACTGTAGTTCAGCCTCGGATTGTTGCAGGAGAGGGATGGAAACGGTGGCTCGGAAACAGAATTTGTGACAGGAACCGAAGATGTAGTTTCAGTTCTCTGACTGTTTAGTTGGAGGAAATTTCTGCTCGCCCAGTTGGCCAGCAGTGCAGAGGTCAAGAGAGGTAGTGGTGAAATTGAACTGGATGTCATCAGCATACATTTTCAGGATGATTTCACCAAGGGGACAGCACGTTGATGAGAAATAGGAGGTGGCAAAGATGGATCTCAGGGGGGAACACCCGAGGTAGTGAGGCAGGAGCAGGAGGAGATGCCATCGCAGGGTCATGCTTCCATGTCAGAATAACGGACAATTGAAACATCAGGGATAACTACAATTTGTAAGGTTCGTTATTTTGCATTGACTGTGCATGTTACCATGTATTTACAGAACCATGGTGGATAGATGGCGGTCACGATAAAGATTGGCCATGAACTAATTGAATGCTGGGATAGGTTTGTGGAGCTCTTTAACTAAAAATAAAACAAGCTCAGCAAATATACACATGTTCAAAAATAGTACTGCTGGCTGCAGGTATAAAAACATGTTTCTGAAAGAAAAAACATCAGTCAATTCTGGATGTTTACGATTACAACTCTGAACTAATGCCCTTTATCCTTTCTTGAAACAATTGAACTCCGATTGAACTGAGGCCGTTAATTTATCAATTAAGATTGTGACCTAAATTGAAAAAAGCCAAACTTAGAATGCATTGTGCATAACATTGCTGGCTATATAGCAAATCCTATCACCTGGTTTTCAAAAATGATCTGCTTTATGGCGGGAATGTGTCTCAAGTATATTGGAGGTAGCAAGTGTTGCTTTTATTGTGTAGCAAATTTCAGTTGCACTCAGGATGTAGCTGAATGCTGATCAGTGATGCTCAGATTGCAATGTTTCAATTGTTGGACTACAGTAGCAGATCTCCTTTGTCATTGGCAACAATGAGCAGCGGCAGTAAGGTGCCATAGCATTGCCGTTGTGAGTGCCCATGTGTGGAAAGTTTTTTTAAAAATAAATGTTTTATTAAAGTTTTTCCAATCAGCGTTTTTGCACAACAAAAATAGAAATACAGATGGTAATAAAAGATAACAATAAGCATAGCCCAAAGCTTACGATAAAACTAATTACAAAACAGAAAAACATTTTTTTATAAACAGAACAAGGTGGGTTTTGTCTTCTTTCCCCCCCCCCACCCCCCACCTGAACCTCCCCCTCAGGATGCTGCTGCCGCTGACACTTACTGCTCCCCTAGAAAGTCAAGGAAATGTTGCCACCGCTGGGAGAACCCCATCAAGGACCCTCTCAAGGCAAACTTTATTCGCTCCAGGCTGAGGAACCCCGCCATATCACTAACTCAGGTCTCCACGCTCGGGGGTTTCTAGTCCCTCCACATTAACAAAATCCGTCTCCGGGCTACCAGGGAGTGTGGAAGGTTTTTATGAAGAGGTTGGATAAGTTGACATCCTTGTAAAGTGAAATGGGCATCTTGGAACTGACAACTCGATTCCTTCATCTGGAGTAGTGGAAGGCAACCGTGAGGGTCCACATACACAGCAGGGATTGCTCACGGTGGGACAGAGGGACTCAAAAGGGAGACGATAAAGATATCATGATGGGCCACAAAACTAGTGCAGCAGTGAACACAGAAGAATAGGGGCTCCAGCAACAGTGTAAAGAAAGAGGAGGCTTTTAGAGATAAACATGAGTGAATATATGGTAAAATATAATCGATAGCTGTATCATTAAGTTTTTTTATTCATTTATGGGATGTGAGCTGGACCAGCATTTATTATCCATACTTAGTTGCCCCTGAGAAGGTGGTGGTGAGCTGCTTTCTTGAACCGCTGCAGTCCCTGAGGCGTCAGTATGCTGTTCGGGAGGGAATTCCAGGATTTTGACCCAGTGACAGTCAAGGAACAGCAATATAATTTCAAGTCAGGATGGTGAGTGACTTGGAGGGGAACCTCCAGGTGGTGGGGTTCCCACATACCTGCTGCACTTGTCCTTCTCGATGGTCGTGATCATAGGTTTGGAAGGTACTGCCTAAGGAACCTTGGTGAGTTCCTGCAGTGCATCTTGTAGATGATACACACGGCTGCCACTGTTCGTCAGTGGTGGAGGGAGTGAATGTTTGTGGAAGGAAGGCCAATCAAGTGAGTTGCTTTGTCCTGGAAGGTGTCAAGCATTTTTGAGTATTGTTGGAGCTACACTCATCCAGGCAAGTGGAGAGTATTCCATCGCACTCCTTCCATCACTTTACTGATGATCGAGAGTAGACTGATGGGGCAGTGATTGGCCGGGTTGGATTTGTCCTGTTTCTTGTCTACAGAACGTACTTGGACAATTTTCCATGATGCCAGGTAAATGCCAGTGTTGTAGCTGTACTGCAACAGTTTGGCTTGAGATGCAACAAGTCCTGGAGCATCAGTCTTCAATATTATTGCTACAATGTGAAGGCAGGACTTAGTCTCTACAAGGACTGTGCAGTAGTCACTCCTACCGATACTGTCATGGACAGATGCATCTGCGACAGGCAGTTTAGTGAGGATGAAATGAAGTATGTTTTTCCCTTGCCATCTGCTGCAGTTCCAATCTAGCAGCTGTGTCCATTAGGACCTGGCCAGCTTGGTCTGTGGTGGTACTACCGAGCCACTCTTGGGGATGGATATGAAGTTTCCCCACCCAGAGCACATTCTGTGCCCTTGCCACCCTCAGTGCTTCCTCCAAGTGGTGTTCAACATGGAGTAGAACTGATTCATCAGCTGATGGGGGACCATAAATGTTAATCGCCAGGGTGTTTCCTTCATGTTTGACCTGATGTCATGAGACTTCATGAGGTCCAGAGCTGATGTTCAGGACTCCTAGGACAACTCCCTTTGCCTGTATACCACTGTGCCGCCACCTCTACTGGGTCTGTCCTGCTGGTGGCAGGATGGTGGTGTCTGGGAGATTATCTGTAAGGTATGATTCCATGAGTATGATCATGTTATGCCATTGCTTGATTACTCTCTGTGACAACTTTCCCAATTTTGGCATAAACCCCCAAATGTTAGTAAAGAGGACTTTGCAGGGTCAACAGGGCTGGGTTTACTTTGTCGTTGGCTGGCTCAATGCTGGATGATCCGTCCGCTTTCGTTCCTTGTATTGGCTCTTCAGAATTGGCTGTGCATGCTTATTCTGTTATTTGTGGGGGGTGTATTGGAGGGTGGTTGCTAAAACAATATGTCTGCCGCACCTCTTCCAGCCTGAATTGATTTAAATCACATGTCTTTAGGAACTGAGCAGATAGATGGCAGTTCCTTTCTGTGCTACAGGTACATTGAAGCATCAGCGTAATGTGAACCATTTTAACTTATTTGGTGTCTCATTTCACGAGTTGCCATTTGAGAGTACTCCTGAAGATTGTCATTGGGTCATTGTTCACCCTGCAGCCAGGTAAGTCAAGACTCCAGTGGTCATCCATTTCATCGACTATGGCATTGTCCTGTTCGCCATTGGATCCGAAACCAGCATTGTAGCAGCCCAACGCGACCCTGACGCCACAAGACACCATCGTCACCACATGTGACTGCAACAAAGTAGGGGCCAGTGTGTGCTCTGCAGTTGTGCTTTACCTAGGCAAATGTTGGGGCCAATTTATTTTAACTTGGGGAGGGGGGGGGCGGGGGGGTAGTTTACCCAAGGGAACGGTAGAAAAATGTAATTCTCTGTAAGGCATGGAGGTTTCAGTTTGTGCATGTGGGAGGGAATGTTGTCCTTTTTAATATTACAGCATCAAACAGGTTATCAGAACCATTCCAGTAAGCACCATGTTTTCTTCATCTTTAAGTCAATGATTTCAGTCGTTAATTCCAAAACACTTTAATTGGCATGAGTTTACAGTAGACCAAAGGTGTAGCATGGCCTGCAAAGGTACGGAGGAATGCTAAAATGCAAGTATTCAGGAAGCAAGTACTGCGCCACTATCTCTAATGGGAGGAGTAATAATTACAGCGCGACCAGTTTTAAAAGGAATCCGATGGAAAAATGTTGAAGCAAAAAATTCTGATTAACTGGTGCCAACAGGTAAAGTACACGAGCATAAGATTTTCAGTGGATTATAAATATGAAATGATAGTAGTTAGTTTTCAGCTGCTAAGCCTTAACCATGTAATAAGAACACAAGATATGGGAGTTGGCCCCTTGAACCAACAAGGGCTTAGCTGATCTGATCTTTGTTTTTTAATGTCTGTGGACGTGGCCTTAATGCAGACTTATTGTTGGGAATGTCAATGAAGAGGCACATGTTTCTCCTGTCCTGGCACCGTTGGCACTTTATTCACACCACTATATAAGAGGTGGCAGACTGCCTGGAAGGTTTGAGGAAGTCAACAAGTAACGTGGGCGAGAGAATATTTGCTGATGTCAGCTGCCCTTTAAAAGGAGGTCAGGGTGCAGATAAACCAATTGACGTGTCATTTAACCCCCGAAATTGGAAACTCACAAGTCACCATCAGCTGTATCTGCTGGAAACCCCGCTTGCCCGTTTATGCTCATGTTGGAAACCACTAGCGGTTTTTCAAGGGGCATAGAGCGAAAAGCCATCTCCTTCCCTTCTTTGAAGATGTGTATGTGAAGCACGTTGTCCTTTTTCCATCACAGATACAACCCTGGTTTAAGTCTCTGTTCTTGTGTTTTGGTGTGATGGCTGCATGCAATTCCTGACAGGGATGTGTCTGCTTTACTGAACAGAGACACACACACACACACACAAAATAAAGTCACCTTTCATTTTCTCAATCTTAATAAGGTGAATTTATCCCTTAATAGTTTTTACATCGCAGTGTAATCCTTTGAGAGTTAGAAACACAGCCCGAACAAGATACCATTCTGTGCAAATTTGAAGTAAATAGCATTACTCTTATCCTCGCATCCAGCAAAGTGTAGTGTGTTTCTCTCTGGCTATAACCAATGAACTTGTCAGGGCAACATCAGATTCAATACATTTGCAAGCCAGTATTGTGACAAAAAGTTTAAAAAAAGTGCTGCATAAATCAGCTCTCCCTGCTTCTCCCCCGAGGACTTTCAAGACATGGTAAATGGGCAGTGCAAAAGAGAAAGGGGCCTTTACCGTGATAACAGGCTTGACCTCACTCTGTGAGATGCATCACAAAATAGGGGAGCGAAACACTAAGTATCTTAGTAGTTGGTGTCGAAACATTAGTAAATCCTTTGGGAGAAGGTCATTCCACCAGCCCCAGGTTTTCCCAGCAGACTGCCGTGGATGATGAAGCGATCAAAGGAGGATGCCAGTACATCATCAGAACCTCATTATGCACCATTGTGCATACACAGCTGCTGCAGCAGCATTAGAAAATTTGGATTTAAATTCATCAGGGCTCCCATTTGACTTTCTTGTCAGCCCCGTCCTCTTGCTGCGAGAATGCTCTGTGTGCAGTCCCCTCCCCCTCTTCCCTCTGCTGGTTATAATGCTCTCCATTTTAACAGACCATTTGAAAAGCCTCGTCAAGCCACCAGGGTCAGTCCTTTGGTGTGCATTAGGGGGCTGACATGCTGTAATGTTGGGCTGGTTGTGATTTCATAGGACATGTTTATGAAGATTGATACAGCCAAGGTTCAGTGTTAACTTTTTCTTGTCACTCTGCATTAGTATGCTTGTGTATTGGTTCTAGCATTGATTTATGAAACGGCTGCTCCACGGCAGAATTATCAGAGCAGCCCTGTTGCTGTTTTCCGTAGACATTATACAACAGCCATAAGAGTATCAAGCAATAACTATAATCATGTTCATAATAATCCTCCTCCTGGGCTCCCCATTGATTTGCTGTGCCTGCAGAGATTGCAGGAAAATACTCAGGACAATGAGCCTGTCCAGTGATTTTTCATTGAAGGCAATTGGTCAGAGGGTGCCACTAATACTAATAATGTTTGTCACACATCCATACCGCATTCTGCAGTCAGATACCGAGAATTCTGAAGTTCCATTAAATTGTAGATGAAGTGATTTGCAATTGAAAGCGAATGAGACCAGCAATGAGCACGCTAATAGACATGTACATCAGGCTGATGTATGAATTTTGAATAGGTGAATATATTAGTGTGTCCCCCCCCCAACCCTGACTGCTTTAGGATTACTGAAATGGCGTGATAACTTAATTCTGAGAGAGTAACTGATGTTTTCACAGCCCAAAGAAATTATGGCTAATCATAGAGAAAATAAAAATCGTGTCCATCTGTTACCGCTTGATGTCCATTGGCACATGGTACATTTTTAAAGAACTCTCCCGTTTTAGATGGAATGCCACTACGCAAATTTTACCCAGCCATGAAACTAACTTATTAATCACTTCTTCGCTTTTTTGGACGTGACATTCATGACATTACAACCATCGCTGCTGTGATGTTTGTTGGGCAAAGGCTTCAAGTGCATCTGCATTTAGGGCCACTCATACCACCCACCCCTTCATTGAAACAACCTTATGATTCCATTAAATTACCCTGACTAACTTTTTTTCTTGCACCTTTTTCAGCTGTTCTCTATGCTCAATATTTACTTATTTGTTTGCAGTTATTTCCAGGTGGGAATTATATATTAGTTGGATCCAATTGTAGGCAGGTGGTAGATATTAACTGGGGATTCGCTTGTGCTCCCCATAAATATATAACTTTGTTAATTTAGTTTATTTGGTTCCCCAAAAGTGTATAACTGTACACTGGTTGCAACTGTGGTGTTTGGGTTAGGAGGCACTTGCTTGTAAACTTGTAAATAAACACATATAAAAGTATTTTACTCAATTTTGCTCCATTTATATACTTCACCAACTGGCCTGCTGGGGTATAAAATGGTAGCAGACGATAGTTGTGTAACGGTGAAGGTTGGAAGCCAACAAAAAAAAACAGAAAGCTACTATCCCAGTAGCCATTGTGGAAACTGACAGAAATCCAGTGTAAATTGACACGATATGATTACCCTCCCATGTTCTTGGAATCTGAGTCAAAATATGTATGATTAGTGTAAGAATTAAGACAGTATGTGCACAGGAGTTACGTCCGCACCAAAGAAGAAATAAGGTGTTGTTGCTTCCCATGAGAAGTAAAACCACAAGTATTTTGTGAGCTGGATGCCATGTCACTGGGACAGTGGTGAAGGTTTTGACCTCCAACGAGAGTTCTTGGATTAAATTTTCATGAAGGATTATTTGATAAATACCTATGAGGCAAGGCCAGAATTGGGAGATTTTGGAAAATAGGTTGTCTTTCCTTGGAGGAATATATCATGGACTTTAACAGATTGAGTAATTCAATTTGGGGATCCTAGGATCAGTATTAGCTTTTATATTTCATAGAATTTCATAGAATTTACAGTGCAGAAGGAGGCCATTCGGCCCATCGAGTCTGCACCGGCTCTTGGAAAGAGCACCCTACCCAAGGTCAACACCTCCACCCTATCCCCATAACCCAGTAACCTCACCCAACACTAAGGGCAATTTTGGACACTTAGGGCAATTTAGCATGGCCAATCCACCTAACCACATCTTTGGACTGTGGGAGGGAACCGGAGCACCCGGAAGAAACCCACGCACACACGGGGAGGATGTGCAGACTCTGCACAGACTGTGACCCAAGCCGGAATCGAACCTGGGACCCTGGAGCTGTGAAGCAATTGTGCTATCCACAATGCTACCGTGCTGCTGGATCGTGTTGCCGTGTCTCATGTGTTATACTTGTTTTAACTGGTGTTTCGTTCTCAACGTAAAGATCCTCTTGGGTCAGATGTCTGCTGCCTTGGAAAAATCCTGTGGAAAGTAGTTTCTTTCACCCTTTGTGGGGAACAAATTGACACCCTGCAGTAAAATAAAGAATGGAGGACTTCACATCCTAGGCCCAACTATCTTCAGCCATTTCATCAATGACCATACATCCAACATAAGGCCAGACATGGGGATATTGGCTGATGATTGTAGAGTGTTCAGTACCATTCACAGCTCCTCCGGTACTGTATCCACATGCAATAGGATCTGGACAATATTGAGTCTTGGACTGATAGCGTGCACATTCTGTGTGTCAGGCAGTGACCATCTCCAACAAGAGAAGTTTTAGCCATCTCCTTTTGACATTCAGCAATGTTACCATGACTGAATCTCTTACTAAACAACACCCATTGACCAGAACCTTAACAGGACTGGCCATATAAGTACTGCAGCTACAAGAGCAGGTCAGAGGCTTCACTCACATTTGGACTCTCCAAAAACCATTCCACCATCCACATGGTACAAGTCAGGAGTGGAATACTCACCAGGTTAGGTGGATTGGCCTTGCTAAGTTGCCCTTAGTGTCCAGAAAAGTTGGTTGGGGTTACTGGGTTACGGGGAAAGGGTGGATGTGTGGGCTTAGGTTGGGTGCTCTTTCTAAGGGCCAGTGCAGACTCGGTGGGCCGAATGACTTCCTTCTGCACTGTAAATTCTGTAAATTCACTTACCTGGAAGAATGGAACTGCAAATCAAGGAACTCCGCACCATTCATGACAAAGCAAATTGCTTGATTGGCATCCCATCCAAAGACTTCTTCCTCCACCAATGTAGAGTGGCAGAACAGTGAACCATCTACAAGATGCACTGCAGCAACTTGCCTTGACAGCACCTTCCAAGCTCGTGATCCCTCTGAGTGAGAAGGGCAAGGACAGCAGGCTACAATCTGCAGGTTGCCCTCCAAGCCACGCACTATTCTGACTTCGATCTATATCACCATTCATTCAGTGTATCTGGGACAGTTCCTGGAAATACCTTCCTAACAACAATGGGTGTGCCGATAGAAAGTGGACTGTAATGCCTCCTGAAAGCAACTATCAAACATCATCATGGGCAGTCAGGGATGGGGGGGGGGAAATGTTGGTTTTGCCAGCGACACTCCTATCCCATGGATGAGTAAAAAAACGATTGCCAGATTTTGAAATGGTTCCAGATGAGAGTTGAAGGAGTCAATACAATGGAAGGATTAAAGAATGTTAGAATGAGGATATGAGCGCCTTTAGCAGATCTGACTATTGCAGCAGAAAGCAGAATTGAAACAGCCATGATAAACAATGAATCCCAAGAATGCCAAGGAAATAGTTCATGGGTGCTTGAGGCATGATTCAAATGATCATTCTTTGGAAAACTGCCCAAATATCTGAAGAGACACATGAATACAGGAACTCTGAGGAAGAGGATGAAGATGACGATAAATCCAAACAAATTGTGTCAGAAGGAGTTGAAGTCCTGTGATGAATGTGTTGTTTGTGGACTCCTTTAAATATGCAGTGCTCGAACAGTGCTTGCGCTTCCACAGTATGTGGAACTGATGGGTTAAAGCGTTATCTTGATTCACCTAATGTATGGGGATTGATGCAATGTTAAGGAATGCAAAAGTACTACTTGCTTTATGTTTGGTGATGACAACATATTGACATCACAAAAGGGAATTGCAATTCCACATGAACTAGCTGATGTAAATCATTTTAAGTACTGATGTTGTTTATAGTAACAAACCTATGTTGTTGAGTAAACCTGTGAAAATGGCACAAATTGAACTTGACGTGGGACACAAAGGTTAGGTGGCTCCATATCCGCGGTATTCCCAGAGCCGATAGCTTATGCATTGCATTAAAAGCCCTTGTCAACATCACAGGCTCTTGGAATATTAGGTCTAAGCATTAACCACACTGCCTTGTGGTTTGTGTCTGTAAAATTCCACTGATGCTTGTAACTCGCCCAAGCCTGCATTCTTATTGTGTGTGCTTTAGAACAGAATAATTGTATTCTGTGGCATTCAAGGCAAAGCATCAGAACTGCTGCCAATCCCAACATACAAGCACCTTCTAGCAGTTGGGGGTCAGTACTGAGAGACAAGTACCTTGGTGTGACGATTCTTGAATTCCCGAATCCAGGGGAACTGAGGTCAATCATTAATCTACCGCTTAGTGCCCAGTCACAAATCACCTGGTTTGTCCTATATCCCTGATCGGCCCGTGATGTTTGTAAGGTCCTTCTTGTTTATTCCCTTACTTCTCCTTTTATTTTGCCGTTACATTTCTGATTCATGAATGATTAATGGCCATGTCTCCTTAAGGCAAGCAGCCTGAATCTTTCACTCAAGAAGAAGAATCCAGACGTTACAGGGGAGAACTTTGCTGGTTTGAACAGAAGCTGCAGACGTGCCGGCACCAGTGAGAGAGATGAGTTTGGGGCTCGATTTGATTGATTGGCTGGTGCCCAAGAATTGGCCCAAAGGGCTGTGCTCTGCCAGGTAACAGGTGGTAATTGGATCCTATCCCACTGGAATGTGTTTCAGAGACCCACGGTTTCAGTTTTGATTCTGGAGGCTCAGAGACAGGACTCTGCTCCCTCCCTCCAGAAAAGGCTGATGTGAATCAGCTAACTCTCTCTCTCTGGAAGGCTTGTGAGTGCTGTATATCTGAAACTACCAAGGATACAAACCACAAACTGAGAGGAAGGTTTGAAGTGAAATCAGGTGCCCCTACAGGAAATCTTGTGAATACTGCATTTCTAAACTACAGAGAATCTGAATGAACCTACAGAGAAGACCATTCCGGGATACAAACAAGGATTTGAACCTGCAAGCATGCTGTGAAGAAAAGTGTGCTTACAAAAAATCACCTGAAACAGACTTTTTCCCCCTCATTTACGGTTTATACACCTTTCCACCCCTCTGTTTGTCTATCTTGTGGTTTGTGTGTGTAGAAAGTGGGGACTCGTTAAAGTGGGAATTAGTTATCAGTTAATAATGGCGGCACGCTAGCACTGGGTAGCACTGTTGCTTCACAGCTCCAGGGTCCCAGGTTCGAATCCCGGCTTGGGTCACTGTCTGTGCGGAGTCTGCACGTTCTCCCTGTGACTCCGTGGGTTTCCTCCGGGTGCTCCGGTTTCCTCCCACAAGTCCCGAAAGACGTGCTGTTAGGTGAATTGGACATTCTGAATTCTCCCTCTGTGTACCCGAACAGGCGGCGGAATGTGGCGACATGGGGCTTTTCACAGTAACTCCATTGCAGTGTTAATGTAGGCCTACTTGTGACAATAAAGATTATTATAGTTAAGTTGTATTTGCTGCATATTACGTTATAGTTCTTGTTATAAATAAACAGTAATTGTCTTTAAACTTACAAACCTGGTGACTGTAATTATTGGGCAAAGACCTTTATACAAGTTAATGGTTAATTCACTTGTGTTGTGACTCCAGGATACGAGGGGCTGGAATTGGCGGCACACTAGCACATTATTGATCAAAATCGCTCTGCAACGCCAAGCAGAGCTTTTATCCACAAGCCTTCCAAAAAGCTGCAAAGATTTAGATTTTATTTTTAAATGTTTTGTTTCTCCTAAAGAAGTGAAACTGAGTCTGCACTACTGTCAGGCAACCAGCCGGTATCTGTAGTGAAATTGTGCATCACGATCTGCAGAGAGCATTACATCTTAAATGCAACACTTAGTGCTGTTCTGCAAATCCCACTAATCTTATTAAGAAACTAGCAGGACAAAAGGTTTTCGGGGGCTTTTTGTAAGCAATCCATTTTCGTTCTGTATGACTTAATTTATTTCACATTACAAATAATAATACCAGAGTCAGGCAGATTAGATTTCCTGTTTTCCTCCTTGAACTGCTGCTGTAAGTGATTTATGTTAACTCCTAAGAAATATTGTTGGAAAATGATGCTGGTTTCTTTTCTGGTGGTGGTCCACAATACCTTCTGGATCTCGGGCACAGGGAAAAGCTGCTCGGCATTTAGCAATAGACAGGGATTACTTCCTCACTTCGAATGTACATCCACAGCGGACAGAACGACTCCAAATAAGCTGACTCTGCACTTTGATAGCTTAGACAAAGGGTCACACAGACTCGAAATGCTAGCTCCCTTCTCTCTCCACAGATGCCGTCAGGTCTGCTCAGATGGCCTCCTTCTGTACTGTTTGTTCTATGTATGTAACACATGCCACTCACAGAATCACAGAAAAATAGAGTGCAGAAAAGGCCCTTCGGTCCATTGAGTCCACACTGCCGCATGAAAGGCACCTGACCTGCCAATCCTAACCCCATTAGCCAGCACTTGGACCATAGCCTCAAATGTTACGATGTGCCAAGCGTTCATCCAGGTCCTTTTTAAAGGATGTGAGGCAACCCGCCTCAACCACCCTCCCGGGCAGTGCGTTCCAGACCGTCGCCACCCTCTGGGTATAAAGGTTTTTCCTCAAATCCCCCCTGAACTTCCCGCCCCTCACCTTGAACTTGTGTCCCCTCGTGACTGACCCTTCAACGAAGGGGAACAGCAGTTCCCTATCCATGCCCCTCATAATCTTGTCCGCCTCGATCAGGTCGCCCCTCAGTCTTCCCTGCTCCAGCAAAAACAACTCGACCCATCTGGTCTATGCTGTTGATTCTCCATATGAGCCTCCCTTCTTTGTCTAATCCTAACTATTTCTATCCCCTTCTCCCTCATGTATTTATCTTGATTCCCTTATAAGCCGCGAGCCCTCCGCCTCAACCACTGCCTGCGACTGTAAATTCCACGTTCCAACAACTATCTTGGTAACAGGCTCCTCCTGAATTTTCTATTGGATCTATTCTTGGCTGTCTTGTATTTATAGCACCTCCCACAAATTGAAATATATTCTGTATTTTTGGCCTGACCAAACCGCTTCATCAGCTTGAAGACATCACTCCTTAGTCTACTTTCCTGGAGAAAGGGGCTCAGCTTGTCCAGTCTTTCCTGACAGCTGTAGGGCGAGATTTTCTGTGCAGCCTCCACACGTTTCTTTAGCCGCGGAGGCGATTTCCTGTTGAATGCGCCCCGCGTCGCCGGAAAAGCCGAGGTGGGGGTGCACCGTCGGTGGGACCTGAGGATCCCGTCCACTTGAACAGCCGGTAAATTCCGGCCATGGCCTCTCAGTTCTGGTTTCGTCCTTGACCATTTTATTTTTTTTGCGCCTTCTTTAGTGGCTGGATATTCTTTTTTTGTAATATGGGGATCAGAACTGTTCAAAGTACCCTTTGGGTTTGGCGTTGACCCACGACCCGCTACACGTTTAAACTAACTTGCCTGCTTTTCAAACCTGTTCCTGGAATAATAAGCCCCTCCAATAAGAAACTTGGCCTTTTGGTGTCTCAAGAAGGGATAGACTGGCCATTTTTTATTTATTTTTGCCAAATCCACAGCAGCAGAAGAACAGCCTTTCCAGGCGTTTGCGAGCAGGTCAGAAGACTTGCACTTCCGGAATTGTGGAATATCTAACCAGCTTCCTCACGGGTTACTTAGGGTTTTGATCCCAGTTCACCAACCTAACCTGCCTTTGACGGCTAAGTATTGCGTGTGGCAAGTAATTGCTGGTGGATGATACTTGAAGAAAGACAATGGAATCACCCCCTGCTTTCAGATAAGGGCCCATCAAAAGCACGAAAGCCATACAGAGACTAACTGCAATCTCCGTGTGGGGATAATGGGAGCTAATTATCTTCTGAGCAGGAATGATAATTCCGTGAAGAGTATCCCAATCCGGTTTGTGGACTTTCACCTTTCAGGCGTATACACAGACTGGGATGGAAGTCAGCTGCAAAACATGGTAAGTGTTGGCCAGTGCTGGGTGGAACAGCATGTGGCTCATGAGGAAAGATAGCAACAGGCCCCGGCAAAGGTTTTTGCAGGTAACTCTCTCACTGATTGCTGAAGAAAGCCAAGTCAACAAAGCCACAGCTGAAAAGGAAGCTTCTCAGCTAAGCCACAAAACACTACAATCTCTAAAAACCGACTATTCACCTGTTAAAGTCAGCGCTAGCAGAATCACAAATCGCAACAGCTGCAACCATCTACTTTCATGGACAAGTTGAAGACTATACTTTTTTTAAACTTACTTTTGGACTTGATAATCATTTCTAAACTGTATGTGCTTAATCATTTATGTCACATTCAGTAGCTAATAAACTCACCTTTTCTTGAACTCAAGACAGCCTGGTTACATTGGCTGCTTTTGAAACAGAAATATATTGGGTTGGGTAAAGGTATGCAGACGGGAAGAGATCCTTTTTGAAGTAATCTTGTTTCGACCAACCAAGGGGACTGAATAAAGAAAGCACGCCAATTTACCACCTCCCACCCAGGATAACACATTTGTTGAACCTCGTAACAGTGGTATATAACCATTATTCTGCATTTGTGATAAAACAATCACTTCTGTTCTTAGACATTAAACTATTAAGCCCTTGACGTGAGAACCTGTTGAACTGTGTTGTAAACTTATCCAGAGAATATAATTTTATTTTTATTTCTCCCCCTTTCCTTTGATCTAAGTATAGTCTTGCAATGCACCTGTTCCTTGGGCTCCACTCCAGTATCCACCCAAATGAGTGATGTTCACACATGAGTCTTGATATTATGTGTAAGCAGTGCCATAGTGCGGTGGAGTACGAATCATTAAATGGTTTCAAGAGGGAGATGGATATATTTCTGATTTTTAAAACGGGTGAAAGGGATATGGGGAACAGGTAAGGAGATGGATTTGAGACCAGGAAAGATTTGATTGAATGGTGGAGCAGGCTCCAAGGGCTGAATTGCCTACTTGTGCCCCTAATTCCTGTGTTCCTATGTATTCAACTATGAAAGGCATCAGAACTGAACCTGATTCTGTCCCTCCCCAAGAATCACGCACTTAACCTCCAAGCGAAGGGATATTGTTCAGGAGTAACTCATTCTTTTTTTTAACCTCTTACTAGCATCGGAACTTCAAGTCAGAAATCCACTTCATTTTTTTTCTTTAAATCACAGATGGCCCTGAGTGAGCACCAGGCCTGTAATTCAATCTCTGGATTCAGATGATGCTGCAATCAACTAATGCGTTATTCATGCCATTTTTGACATCATGTGAATTTCCCAATTAAATTACAGCCTTGTTACTTGCTCCTAAACCATCAATTATACCCTTCCATGTCTTTCAGCATTTGAAGCGTTAGTTGATTTGTTTGAAATGAAAGGATTAACTTCCGTGATCGACAAGCCAGTCAAGTTACATTCTCCGTGTTCTACCATTTGATAAGTTTGATTTGTTGTGAATTTGTCTGCGCCTCATATAAATAAAAGTAACTTAACTTATAAACACAAGTAACGTAACTTTGAGCCCAGAACTTTAGCGGCTGCCTGTTGCAGTATCAGAAATGATCTTGGGTCCCACGTTGCTGTTTTATATTCTGGTTCTTTGCCTTTTGCTGATGCTGAAGTCAAAGTTAATGTCTTTCAAATGGTGTACAGTGTATGCGGCCGATACAATCAGATCTGCTCTCGTGTGTGCACCAGCTAATGGTTAATACAAACAAAAACATAGGGAGCTGCTTTGCACGGAAAAGGGCCTGACTTTCTTTTTGCTTCACAATGGAAAACCAAGCCTCAGAAGGTGCTGCTTGTTTATTGACACGGTCATCTTACCAGAAATGCCCTTTTTCCACTTTCCTGCAAGTAAACTTGTGCATTACGACTTGGATAGCAAGTGGATGGGATCAATACCTCCTGCGCTCCCGAGTGCAGTAGTTCTGAATAATGGAGGAGTTTGCTGGAAGGAGGTGCAGAATGAGCAATTTGCTGACTGTTTTACCAATGATTGGTTTGAGTTCGAATGTGGAAAGTGGTTATGGACTCTTGGAATAAAGTGGTTAAATCATGTCCAACGGGAATGCATGAAGCATTAAATGGCTCCTGCTTTCTGGAAGCCTCTGTTCTGGTGAATGTCCGGTTGCAATCAGCTTTTAATTTTTGAGGAATATTTAATTGATTTGGAAGTATTCAGTGAGCACAAGCTGGTGATGTGTTCTTTGTTCATTAGCGTGCAGCTGTAAAACATGGTCGACTGTAAATAGGAGGAACAGTCAGACTTCAAGCCTAGATACATGAATAATTTGCCCTAGAGTCATTTAGTTTAAACATCCTTGATGTCGTTTATCTGAACAAAATTAACTGATATTGGCAATTGGCTTTGTACCAGTTGCTGCTGTTCAAACTTTTCCATTCTCTGATTGTGTTATCAGCATCAAATGTTTGAAACCACCTGCATTTCAATCTTTTCTCGCTCCTCCCAAATGTATTGTCATCTCATGCCCACTTCTTCTTGATTTATCTAAAATCCACTCAACTTCGGTGCAGTGCACCGTGAGCTTTCACCCGGGATTCCCGATGAAAATAAAGCCCCCTCCCAAGAAGCCTCGGCAAGTTATCGAAGAACTAGCTGTGTCCACGCCCAGCAAGATCCCAGCTGAAATCCCTGGTCAGCGCTGATTTCTTCCTGGGCGTGGAGACTGGCCAGATTACCCCTCCTGATCATTTTCAGAGCGGTCCACTGGAGGAGCTCTTGTGTGTGTTCATCTGATGAGGTCAAGATTAGTCTCTGCTAAATGGCCTGCCAATGTCCAATTCGTGGGTAAAGAATGGCTTCCCAGGAGCTCTCCGACAGAGGTGGAACGAGAGGAGATATCAAACAACGCGACATTCATGATTAAACGTTTGAGCTCATTTCAAAAATGTGCTGGCAACTCTTCACAGGCAGTAGTATACCATTTAACTGAGCAATGAACTTACATAGAGCTTTGTGACACTGATATTCACCGAATGAGTTACAATTCTGTCCAAGTACATGCTACCCAAAGAACAGAATAAATCTAACCTACATAAGGAATGGAAGGAGCCAAGAGTTCTACCATCAGTTGATCACTCATCGCAGCACATCACTCTGACAAGGGTCTCTCTATCTCTATATCCTGTATATTTTAGTTAAAATGGGGAGAATACACTTGCCATTCTCTCAAATTATGAAATGGCTCATAAAATGACACTCTCGTGGAAAGCCATGCTCCAGCGTGATCTGATGAGTGAATTGTCAAATATATAGAACATTACAGCGCAGTACGTGGGAGAATTTATTTCTGTTTCTATTTTCGTGGAGAGTTTCACTCCATTGTCTTTATTTAACGGAATGCAACAATTAAACAGATACTGTCCTATGCCTAGCCAAGTACATAAGCCTCAGGGTTTTGTTCTGTTTCTAAGGTTTGGCGTTTCTTTGTCTTTGGAATTCTGAACACCTGAATCTTCACATCAAATCCGTTTTCCCTGATAAAGAATATAAATTGGCAAGCAGCCCAAAATAAATCAGTTCAGCTACACCGGCAAGAGATTTTGAGTTCCAAAAGTCAGATTAATACAACTAATTCTGTCGTCTCAGAGCAGTTGTGGGGAGGGCAAAATCTAAAACAGAATTTCAGAATAAGGAGCAAAATATTAAGCTGGCCTTGGTGGTGATGCACTGCATTAGAGCCTTGACAGACAACACAATAGATGGATGGGTATTGCGTGAGGGTGGAAGAGCTCTGGGGGCACTGCTGCCTCACAGTGCCAGGGGGCCCCAGGTTCAATTCCAGCCTTGGGTTACTGTCTGTGTGGGGTTTGCACGTTCTCCCCGTGTCTGCGTGTGTTTCCTCCCATAGTCCAAAGATGTGCAGGTTAGGTGGGGTTACAGGGATAGGGTGTGGGAAGTGGGCCTAGGTAGGGTGCTCTTTCAGAGGGTCGTTGCAGACCTAATGGGCTGAATGGCCTCCTTCTGTACTGTAAGGATTCCATGAATACGGTTTATGCCTTTCTTCAACCACTTCACTGCCTGGCTCGGCCAATGTATTGGAAGCACTGTGGGGAATCAATATTTCCCTACAAGCGATGGGAGTGGGAGTCAGTGAGGAGCATTGTCGAATAAGCAACTGCAATAGATTGCTTGCTGTACATTTGGCTGCAATTGACACTTGACGTAATGGACCAGCTAACAAGGAGAGGAAAGGGTTATTTGCTTCCTCCTTGGCAAATGGGAATTGAAATTCAATCAGCCTTAAATACTGTCAACATTGTCATCAGTTGGCGGCATGGTGGTGCAGTGGTTAGCACGGCTGCCTCACAGCGCCGAGGACGCTGTCCCGGGTCACTGCCCGTGTGGAGTTTGCACATTCTCCCCGTGTCTGCATGGGTGTCACCCCCACAACCTAAAAGGATGTGTAGGGCAGGAGGATTGGCCACGCTAAATTGACCCTTCATTTCAAAGATTATTTTAAAATCATTACCATCCGAAGTAGCAGCAGCTACTTTTATCTTGGTAATCTCTCAAGCCAGTTGTTCATCCAGACCGTTTTTCTTTGTTTCCTTCCAATGTGGCTCAAACTGTTAACAGAATCAAACACGTGGCTCTCAGATGGTCATTCCCTAAACATTCAAGTTGCTCAGTTTTTTTTTCTAAATTGAGTGTACCCAATTCATTATTTTCCAATTAAGGGGCAATTTAGCGTGGCCAATCCACCTAGCCTGCACATCTTTGGGTTGTGGGGGCGAAACCCACGCAGACCCGGGGAGAATGTGCAAACTCCACACGGACAGTGACCCAGAGCCGGGATCGAACCTGGGACCTCGGTGCCGTGAGATTACAGCGCTAACCCACTGCGCCACCGTGCTGCCCACTCAAATGGCTCAGTTGACCATCCCCCTGAAAAAGTACCCACATTCCTCAAACTAATCATTGTTCTTGCCGTGTGATTTATTTTTAATTTCCTTGCCGTGTGTCGTCTCTCCCCCCCCCCCCCCCCCCCCCTCACAGCGTCTCTTTCAGAGTGTGCAGGACCTGAAACGTTAGACTGTCCGTTACTGAGGCTGTCGAGTGGCTCAGAAAAAATTCTCCCTTCTCCCTCTCAAAAAAAAGTATCTACTTCCCTTGTTAAATGGGTTCTGCTATTGATGGAGCATTCTATCTCCATAACATAAAATTAATCTCCCTCATCTTTCTCCCTTCCCCATTCAGCTCGTGCGCTTCCAGCTTTAAAAATGAAATATGTGTTTAAATTTTTCAACTAAATAGAAATTTTAAAAAGATTGTGATGTAGCAGTTTTTAGGGATACTGATGGTCGCTTTCCTTACCATATGTTTTGCAATGAAATTATAGAAATATACTTTTTCAAAGTGCCCCTCAAGTGCTGCCTCGGGTCAGTTTGTTAACACGAGTAAGAATTACCTGGGACCGTTTCCTTGTTTCTTCTAAATATTGGAAAGCAGCTTACGACTATAAGTGGCTCGTTCATGCGTGCCCTTCACATCCGCCTGGGATTGAGCTCACTCCATTTCTGGTGTTTCTGGACATTTGTTCTGAGTGCTGGATTGAACCAGCTTCCACGTGTGGACAAGCAGATGGAAGTATTTATCATTAAGCGTCACAGTGGGAATTCAGGCGTCTTGTGCCTAATACCCCGTTTAAACTGGAGCTGTAAATTCACATTTGTGCTGAGATTGCAGCTCAATGGCAATAACTAGGGAGGTATGAAGAGTGGGAGAGCTATGTTCAGTGCCTGGATTAAAATTTCCAACCTTTCTTCTCTCTCTCTCTCTCTTTCCCCCCCCCCCCCCCAACCCCCCACCACCACCCCGGGGCAGCACAGCAGGCAATTGGCATCGCACTGGTATAATTAGTTTTGCTTGGTGTAACACCCAATTCCGATCTGCAGATACCAATGATAAACACAAAATACATCTTTGTAGGTTGTTGGTACTAAAGCAAGTGATTACCAGGCGGTAACTTGTTCCCTCGGTTTGAATGATTTTATGTGCAGATGAATCGAAACCCACGGTACTGATGAAGTCACAGAACCAAATGGTGAAGCTTAACGTTTTGTAGCCAACCTTTGCGTCCCTCGTTGAGATTGCGGGTTTATAATCACTGTCGGATATCAGATCGCATTATATTCTAAAATATAAAATAAATACGTGCGTGTGCGGGCTTTACTTATCAGAATCAAGAGCATGAGCAGTGCCTGATTTTTTTTCCCCCTCCTTGTCCCCCTCTCCCCTACCAGCCCTGCCTTCAGCTCATCGCTTCACCACAGCTGATGTCAGCTCAGTTTGGAACAGAATAGTGATCAAATCTGGCGCTTTCAGTACAAATGTTACCATGTGGTCATTACCTGTTGAGGCCTGGGCGATAAAGAGAAATCTGTATGTATTTAGTTTTTGCCTTCCCGACCTAGCTCGGTGCAGTGCTTCAAGTCAGTCACCGAAACATGGTTTCAGGGCATTGAATTTTGTCATTGGCAGTAGTTCTTTGTTAATTGTCCAAATGCAATGTTAGGTATGTGCATACTGCATTGGTTCAGGCCTCTGTTTGGGGAATGTCATGTCTTTACATAAAAGGCGTTGGCTCGTTCATGATCTAATATTCCACCTCTTATACCCGTGCCTTTCTTCATTCTAATCTAATCCTTCCTGTACTCGTTTATTCCCCCCAGGAGGTACGAGTCGCGACCCATCTGTGCTGAGCTCCAAGAGGATGTCCTCCGCTGCTATCAGAAGAACCCGGACCAGACACTCAGCTGCTCTGCATTGGCCAAGCAGTACATGCACTGCATTAACTATGCCAAACAGGTGAGCACAATCCTACCAGTCACAAAACTGGACACGGACATGGAGGAATTGGACCAGATGGAGGGGGAGGGCTGGCTTATCCACCTTAATGAACTGAACTACATTTCTGAGCCCTCTTTTACAATCATTTACCGATAAAACTGGAGCTTTATTACTTCACCGTCAAGACACTCTGGTTTTTTTTTTCTTTTTATACTTTTTTACACATATGTCTAAGCTTGCCAAAAAGGTCAATTCATAAGCTTTCCCTGAGGACTCACATTGTAAATTGACAAGATAAGATCTGGTGTGACTACTGCTTGCCAGGGTGAGAAATGGCTGTGACCAGTTGGACAGAGTACCAAGGGATTGTCTTTTCTAATGGAGCTGTGCAACAGTAAGAACCAGAGCTTTCCTGACAGGGGATGAGTCAAGGAAGTGTTTTTATATAGAATTTACAGCACAGCAAGAGTTCCTTGGGGCCAACTGATCCAATGCTGGCGATTGTGTCCCAATGCAAGCATCCTCCCACCTTATTTCATCCAACGCTAGCGGCAGTCCCTGCACGCCTGGTACATCTCCCTCCTCTCCCAGTACAGGTGCCAGTATATTTAACATCTCACCTCAGTGAGATACAAGGTCCACTGAGCAGTTGTCGAGCTGTGCTTCTGATGAACGCTTGCAGGACTTGTTTATTCAATTACTGCACTTATTTTCAGCAGTGTTATTTTCGAACTGTCCAATGTCCCTGATTGCATGGACTACAATGGAATTGGAATGATGTAAGTGAGGAAAGCAAAGAACTGATTGTGACCTAAGTAACTGATTGTGTCATCATGTAATTACTGTGGGAGACTGGAAGAAGCGGTTTACTGGGAAATAAAGTCATGCATTAAAAGGAACAAATTCAGAAAAGCTGCAGCGTATCTGTCTTCATCTGTAAAGGATGTGGGCAGTTTATCAGACAGAAACATTTTTTTTCTACTGGACAAGTGTCGAATAAAATTTTCAATATAGATGGGGGGGGGAAAAATGTGTAATTATAATAATCTTTATTATTGTCACAAGTAGGCTTACATTAACACTGCAATGAAGTTACTGTGAAAATCCCCTAGTCGCCACACTACAGCGCTTGTTCGGGTACACAGAGGGAGGATTCAGAATGTCCAATTTACCTAACCTGCATGTCTTTCGGGACATGTGGGAGGAAACCGGAGCACCCGGAGGAAACCCACGCAGACACAGGGAGAACGTGCAGACTCCGCACAGGCAGTGACCCAAGCCGGAAATCAAACCTGGGTCGCTGGTGCTGTGAAGCAACAGTGCTAACCACTGTGCAGCCGTGCGGAATCTGTAATTAAATATCTGATTGGCCCGGATCGGATCGCGCAGTAAAAAATAACCGAGGTTAATTCAGACTTTGTGTGTCTGAGGAAGGATTCTCCGACTCTCGTTGGTTAAGGAGATGCCCCATTACGTGCGTGGTTCCTGCAGGTCCAGGATCCGATGTGAAGGGGCTATGTTGCTTTGAAGCTCGAATGACGACAAAAGCTGCTTGAAGTGCAGAAGCCCACAGAACGTTTGTGGAAATGCAGTGAGCATCCAGTGCCATTCGTTCAGTTCTGATCACAAGTTGGTTATTGTCACCTTGGCTCGGTCGCAGTCTGTATTCCAGTGCTGGCAGTAAAATAAGAAAAGATTCAAAACAAGGTAATCTGTTGAATATCTCACTGCAGGCAAGTAGTGTTAAGTGCAGCAGTACATCAGAGAAAACATTCATTGTCTATTGGCATTGATTATTGGGGTGGAACAACTCTTCAATCAAAGTAAATAGAATTAGCAAATCATTACTGAAGGAAGCAATGATCCTTTCATGGGAACAGATGTATTTTTGACTCTTTAGTACATTAGATCTGCTCTATTATTTTCTTGCCAATGGTGCCCCTCTCCTTTTATATCCATCCTCTTAATTCTCTCTGCTCCATATCTCTCACTGCCTACACAGCAGCGAACACTTCCAAAGTAATTCATTTGCTTAAAGCAGTTTGGCCAGCCATGAGGAAGACATAGTCACCGTATAACTCAAAGTTATTTCCTAAGCACTTGCCTTTCTTTTATGTATATCAGTTGATGTATGGGCAATCTGGGCAGCATGTTCCACATTGGTGCAACCTTTTCTGTTTGTTTTTTATTTTATTGATTCGTTCATGGGCAGCAGTCATCATGGGCACGGTCAGCATTTCTGCAGCATCCCTAATTGCCTTTGAGAAGGTGGCACAGGCACAGCCCCAACGCTGTTAGGATGCCGCCGAATTTTGACCAGCGCTGGTGAAGAAACAGCGATATTGTTCCCACAAGGGATCGTGTGACTTGAAGGGAATCTTGCCGGGGGTGGAGTTCCAGGGCACCCACTGCCCTTGTCCTTCTGGGCGGGGCTTCAAGGGCGCTGTCAAAGGGGCCTTGGCAAGCTGCTGCAGATCATTTTGTGCCTGGGGCACATTGTAGCCACTCTGCATCGGTGGCGCGGGGAGTGAATGTTTAAGGTCGTCGATGGGATGCCAATCAAGTCGACTCTTTGTCCTAGATGGTGGCAAGCTTCTTGAACATTGTTGGAAGCTGCAATCATTCAGGCAAATGTGTGAAGAAACAATTAATGAAAATTATCTCAACCACCGTATCCTTTGTTCAGGATTTTCTGAACAGAGAGGAGAATTGTTCCTCATATTCAGTTTCAATCCCCTTCATTTCAGATATTTCTGTCAGATTACCCCTTAACCTCCTCATCACAAGGGGAAATTATTTGAATTTACTGAGGGTTTTTATCCCTACATTATTGGTACCATACTGGTGACTCATCACCAGACTTTGACCAAAGCCAGAAATCCTTTCGAAAATGGAACTACCAAAACTAAATATAATATTCCCAAGCTTTCTGTTCCATATTCCTCTTACTTTAGGGCAGGCCTGTGTAACCTTTTCTTCTGGGGAGCCAAGTTTCAAACTTTTTCTCACTCAAGGGACCGATGAGCAAATTTCAAAAGGATAATGTTTGGCACAAAGTAAATGTGCATTTCGAAACGAAAAGTGAGGTTTGAAAAGTATCAACTTGCTGAGCAAAAAATACCGATTAATGACAAAGATTGATGGGTATTAGAGTCAGTGGGGTGAGTGTGTGAATTTCCAGCTCACTCCCAGACTGAGGGTGCTCACTCACTCACTTACTCACTCACACTCACTCACACTCACACACAGACTCACACACACTCGCTCACTCACACACACGCGCAGACTCACTCACACACTCACTCACACACACGCGCAGACTCACTCACACTCACTCACTCACTCACTCACTCACACACTCACTCATCACCATCATTCACCCTGCGCTCCCTCCCCCACCCACACTCCCTACTCCCCACACTCCCTACTCCCCACACTCCCTACTCCCCACACTCCCTACTCCCCACACTCCCTACTCCCCACACTCCCTACTCCCCACATTCCCTACCCCCCACATTCCCTACCCCCCACATTCCCTACCCCCCACATTCCCTACCCCCCACATTCCCTACCCCCCACACTCCCTACCCCCCACACTCCCTACCCCCCACACTCCCTACCCCCCACACTCCCTACCCCCCACACTCCCTACCCCCCACACTCCCTACCCCCCACACTCCCTACCCCCCACACTCCCTACCCCCCACACTACCTACCCCCCACACTCCCTGCACCCACACTCCCTAACCCCACACTCCCTACCCCCCACACTCACTATGCCCCCGCACTCACTATGCCCCCACACTCCCTATGCCCCCACACCGCTTACCCCCCACACCCCCTACCCCCCACACCCCCTACCCCCCACACCCCCTACCCCCCACACCCCCTACCCCCCACACCCCCTACCCCCCACACCCCCTACCCCCCACACCCCCTACCCCCCACACCCCCTACCCCCCACACCCCCTACCCCCCACAACCCCTACCCCCCACAACCCCTACCCCCACACCCCCTACCCCCGACACCCCCTACCCCCGACACCCCCTACCCCCGACACCCCTACCCCCGGCACTCCCTACCCCCGACACCCCCTACCCCCGACACCCCCTACCCCCGACACCCCCTACCCCCGACACCCCCTACCCCCGACACCCCCTACCCCCGACACCCCCTACCCCCGACACCCCCTACCCCCGACACCCCCTACCCCCGACACCCCCTACCCCCGACACCCCCTACCCCCGACACCCCCTACCCCCGACACCCCCTACCCCCGACACCCCCTACCCCCGACACCCCCTACCCCCGACACCCCCTACCCCCGGCACCCCCTACCCCCGGCACCCCCTACCCCCGGCACCCCCTACCCCCGGCACCCCCTACCCCCGGCACCCCCTACCCCCGGCACCCCCTACCCCCGGCACCCCCTACCCCCTACCCCCGGCACCCCCTACCCCCGGCACCCCCTACCCCCTACCCCCGGCACCCCCTACCCCCGGCACCCCCTACCCCCGGCACCCCCTACCCCCGGCACCCCCTACCCCCGGCACCCCCTACCCCCGGCACCCCCTACCCCTCGCAATCCCTACCCATCGCAATCGCTACCCCCGACACTCCCTACCCATCGCAATCCCTCCCCTGATGGTCCCACCCCCTGCCCTCCCTCCCCCTGCCCTCCCTCCCCTTGCCCTCCCTCCCCTTGCCCTCCCTCCCCTTGCCCTCCCTCCCCTTGCCCTCCCTCCCCTTGCCCTCCCTCCCCCCGCGTTCCCTCCCCCCGCGATCCCTCCCCCCGCGTTCCCTCCCCCCCGCGTTCCCTCTTCCCGCGTTCCCTCCCCGCACTCCCTCTTTCCGCGTTCCCTCCCCGCGTTCCCTCTTTCCGCGTTCCCTCCCAGCACTCCCTCTTCCCGCGGTCCCTCCCCGCACTCCCTCCCCTTGCCCTCCCTCTTCCCGCGTTCCCTCCCCGCACTCCCTCTCTCTCCCCATCACGCTCTCTGTCTCTCCCCGTCACACACACTGTCTCACTCAAGTGCCAGTGGACCCTGTTCCTTCTCCTTCACGCTCCAATCCAGTGTGCCTGACCCAACTCTGGATGCTTGGGCAACTGTTCTGCCGGGTGCCTGTGCTCCGCGGGCCCTTCACCTCCCTGCACTTTGCTCCTGGCCCTCGGATCTCTGAGCCCCACTCATTGGCTCCCTGGGCTTCGTCTGTAAAGATGCCAATCAGCTTAATGAGAACTGTGAAATGTTTGCTAGATGAATGTGCTACATTTATTAAAGTTTATTATGTTATCAGAAACATAGAGAGGGCAATAGACTGGAAGTGAGTATATCCCCGAAAAATCAATCAATTGGTTCAAAACTGCATGATAACCTTTGATAATGTGTTCTTTTGCTCTCTTTATAATGTGTGTTTTTCTTCCTGACTTTAGAGCCTTCTAGGTAAAGGAGGTTAAAACAATTTGTCAGCACGTCAAAAAGTCCTCATCGTCAACTTCAACAACAGAACATCTTTCAGAAACAGCCAAAGACGCTCAACTAAGCATCGGGACAATATGGGAAAGAGGAAACAAAAGGCCATTGTCACCACGGCAACAAGCAGCAGCAAGCACCCTAATTTAATCAGTGGGGATATGTTCAGCAGGGATGTGAATGTCTTAACAACATGTCAAGCTTTATAGTCCCACCGGAAAAATGTTCAGCTTTTCTGTAATTGTTCTGTCCTCTGACATTAAATTGAATATTTTTGTTTTGTTTCGTATGAGGCCTTTTGAAACACTCTTAACAATAATGCAATTAAATTTTGTCTTTCAAAGATCAAAATGCGGCATACTTGTCCTGAAGCTCTGTAGTTCTGGTAATTGTGTCTGGGTATTTGATGTACAAAATGCCTGGAGGTTGTTTTATGTGTACAAGTGAACATCGTCGAGTTCAACAGCGTTTTATTCCTGATGCCGATTGGTGATCAGCCTACCAGGCAGCGTTTGGACATTGTGATTTTGTTAGACCGAACGAGCGTAAGTCCATCATGTCTTGGGCCACGTTTGAACTGCTCCTATCACAGTTCAAATCGAGAATGAACATAAAAACATGAGAACTAGGCGCAGGAGTAGGCCATCTGGCCCTTCGAGCCTGCTCTGCCATTCACTGAGATCATGGCTGATCTTTTGTGGACTCAGCTCCACTTTCCGGCCTGAACACCATAACCCTTAATCCCTTTATTCTTCAAAAAACTATCTATCTTTATCTTAAAAACATTTAATGAAGGAGCCTCAACTGCTTCACTGGGCAAGGAATTCCATGGATTCACAACCCTTTGGGTGAAGAAGTTCCTCCTAAGTTCAGTCCTGAACCTACTTCCCCTTATTTTGAGGCTATGCCCCTAGTTCTGCTTTCACCCGCCAGTGGAAACGACCTCCCCGCATCTATCCTATCTATTCCCTTCATAATTTTATACGTTTCTATAAGATCCCCCCGCATCCTTCTACATTCCAACGAGTACAATGTGATGTATTGTGACGTGTGTGGTGGGCCTGCATCTTGTGAAAAGAAATAACTAGCTAACCTGGTCCAGGTCACTACCAGTGGTCTATTGATCATCCTAATGGTGGATCCAAGCTTAGCGTCTGTAAAAACAAAAAGCTGTTTTGTCCTCCGTCTGGCATGAAATTTGTGGATGGTAGGTTGGGAATCATGGCCCAAGTTGACCGTAAAGAGAAATGGAGTCTCTCCAGGGAATCATTAATCGCAGTGGCAAGGTAAAGGTTGAAAATAGGACAAGGAGGAGGGCGAGTGACAGTGTGCCACACAGTTGCCCGCAATGTTATTTGTGCCTTTGATAATCTTCTGACACGGGTCTGCTCCCACCTGAGCCACAGCTGACACTGTGTGGGGCTCAATAGATTTGGAAAATGTGGAGGTCCCATAAAGCTGGCTCTGTATTCTTCATGTGCATGATAATTGTTTCCCGGGGACAAGTGATGAAAGTTCCTGTGTGGGACATTCTAATATGTAGACAGTACAGTTGAAGCGTAGTCGCACAATCTCCATTTCTGTCTGACCTTTATGCTCATCTCATGTCATTCTGAAAAGGTGTCCATCTAACCGGGTGAGTAGAGTTGTCAGGTGTTAAGCAATTGCCAGAAAGAGAGAGTCATTCAAGAACCGTTTGTAATCGCTTGCCTTAGGGCAGCACGGTGGCGCAGTGGTTAGAACTGCTACCCGAGGTCCCAGGTTCAATCCTGGCTCCGGGTCACTGTCCGAGGGGAGTTTGCACATTCTCCCCGTATCTGCGTGGGTCTCGCCCCCACAACCCAAAGAGATGGGCAGGGTAGGTGAATTGGCCACGCTAAATTGCCCCTTAATTGGAAAACAAATGAATTGGATAAGCCCGGGAACTACCGGCTGGTGAGTCTTACTTCTGTAGTGGGTAAGGAATTCTGAGCGACAGGATTTCCAGGCATTTAGACAGACAATGACAAATTAGGGAAAGTCAGCATGGCTTTGCAAGGGGAAAGTCATGTCTCACGCATTTGATTGAGTTTTTTGAAGGGGTAACCAAGAAGGTAGATGAGGGCAGTGTGGTCGAAGTTGTCTACATGGACTTTAGCAAGGCCTTTGACAAGGTACCACATGGAAGATTGTTGCAAGAGGTCGCAGAATCTCACAGAACTGTCTGTGCGGAGTCTTCACGTTCTCCCGTGACTGCGTGAGTTTCCTCCGGGTGGTCTGGTTTTCTCCCACAGTCCAAAGACCAAAGGTTAGGTGGATTGGCCATGGTAAATTGCCCTTAGTGACCAAAAAGGTTAGATGGGGTTATTGGGTTACGGGGATAGGGTGGAAGTGAAGACTGTATTGTCTGTCTAATTCAGGGCAAGGTAGCCAATTGGATTCAAAATTAGCTTGGCGACCAAAGCCAGAGGGTTGTTTTTCAAACTGGAGGCCTGTGGCCAGCGGTGTGCCTCAGGGATCAGTACTGGGTCCACTGTTATTTGTGATATATATAAATGATTTGGATGATAATGTAGGAGGCATGGTTAGTAAGTTTGCAGATGACACCAAGATTGGTGGCATAGTGGATAGTGAACCAGGTTATATAAGATTGCAAAAGGATCTTGACCAATTGGGCCAGTGGGCCAATGAATGGCAGATGGAGTTTAGTTTGACTAAATGTGAGGTGATGCATTTTGGGAGATCAAATCAGGGCAGGACCTATTCAGTTAATGGTAGGGAGTTGGGGAGAGTTACAGAACAAAGGGATCGAGGAGTACAGGTTCACAGCTCCTTGAAGGTGGAGTCGCAGGTGGACAGGGTGGTGAAGAAGGCATTCAGCATGCTCTGTTTTATTGGTCAGAATATTGAATATAGGAGTTGGGACGTCTTGTTCAAGTTGTACAAGACATTGGTAAGACCACACATGGAATACTGTGTTCAGAGCTGGTCACCCTATTATAGGAAGGATATTGTTAAACTAGAAAGTGCAGAAGAGATTTACGAGGATGCTACCAGGACTTGATGGTCTGAGTTATAAGGAGAGGCTGGATAGGCTGGGACTTTTTTCCCTGGAGCGTAGGAGGCTTTGGGGTGAACTTATAGAGGTCTATAAAATAATGAGCATAGATAAGGTAGATAGTCGACATCTTTTCCCAAAGCTAGAGGAGTGTAGAACTGAAGGGCATAGGTTCAAGGTGAGAGGGGAGAGATACAAAAGAGACCAGAGGGGAAATTTCTTCACACAGGGTGGTGAGCATCTGGAACGGGGGCTGCCAGAGGCAGTGGTAGAGGCGGGTGCGATTTTGTCCTTTAAAAAGCAGTTAGACAGTTACATGGGCAGGGTGGGTATAGAGGGATATGGGCCAAATGCAGGCAAGTGGGACTAGCTCAATGATAGAAACTGGGCGGCATGGACAAGCTGGGCCGAAGGGCCTGTTTCCATGCTGTAAACACCTATGGCAATAAATTTTTTAAAAAGGTAATCGATTGTATTTTGTTTTTACCAAGTTCTGACGAGCCTTCGGGCCCTTAATTTGTACTTTTTTCCCCCGGCAACATGGGATCCCCACATCTGATACACTCAAAACGTGTGAAGGCAGGTCAAGCTGCCCCTTGTGTGCACCGACCTTCATCGGCATACCCGCAAACGTTAATGCCGTAGACAGGAACCACAGCTCTGATGGTACTTGCAGACCCAGTGACAGGTATACAAAACTAATTATTGTGCAAAATGGCTGTCAGCAGCGTCCCAGTCCCAGCATGCTCCTTCGTGAAAGGCAGTGTGCCGGGGTGACCAATGAGCTGCTAAGCCTGATTAACAGGGGCAGCACGGTAGCATTTTGGATAGCACAATTGCTTCACAGCTCCAGGGTCCCAGGTTCGATTCCGGCTTGGGTCACTGTCTGTGCGGACTCTGCACGTTCTCCCCGTGTGTGCGTGGGTTTCCTCCGGGTGCTCCGGTTTCCTACCACAGTCCAAAGATGTGCAGGTTAGGTGGATTGGCCATGATAAATTGTCTGTGTCCAAAATTGCCCTTAGTGTTGGGTGGGGTTACTGGGTTATGGGGATAGGGTGGAGGTGTTGACCTTGGGTAGGGTGCTCTTTCCAAGAGCCGGTGCAGACTCGATGGGCCGAGTGGCCTCCTTCTGCACTGTAAATTCTATGTAAACAGCATTCCTCTCCACTATTACCGATCTTTTCAGACATTGTCACCGCTGCCTGACACCAGATAATAGGCGGCACGGGGACACAGTGGTTAGCACTGCCGCCTCAAAACTCCAGGGTCCCAGGTTCGATTCCCGGCCTTAGGTCACTGTTTGTGTGGAGTCTGCACGTTCTCCCCGTGTCTGTGTGGGTTTCTTCCGGTTTCCTCCCACAGTCGAGGTTAGGTGGATTGGCCACGATAAATTGCCCCTTAGTGTCCAGGGATGTGCAGGTTAGGTTATGGGATAGGGGGGAGTGGGTGTGGGTAGAGTGCTCGTTCGAAGAGTTGATGTAGACTCGATGGGCCGAGTTACTGCAAATGCTGGAATCTGAAACAAAAACAGAAAATACTGGACAATCTCAGCAGGTCTGACAGCGTCTTTGGAGAGAGCTAACGTTTCGAGTCTGGATAACTCTTTGTCAGAGCTTTATCAAAGAATAATATGGCACAGGAACAGACCCTTCAGTCCTCCAAGCCTGTATCGGTCATGATACCAACTTTGGCCAAAACCCTCATCACTTCCTTGTGCCGTATCCCTCTATAGATTCTATACAACTGTAGCATGACTTGCCAGTTTTTATACTCGATGCCCCGTCCAATGAAGGCAAACATTCCATATGCTTTCTTCCCTGCTGTTTATACGCTGTGTGATGAGGGATGGATTTCCTGATCTGCAATCTTGGCAGCTCTTACAACTTTAATCTTTTAAAAAGGTATTCTCATATCTGCACCCTTGGTCTGTATCTGCTGCTGACCCTGTTTATCGGTTGACCATTCAGTCCCTCAAACCCGTTCAGCCAATGCTGCCCTCTCATGGGTGTTCTGTGCCTTAACTACCATTCTACCACCTTGGATTTAGAATCACTTCATTCCCAAGCCCAACAACAACAATTTATCCATCTGAGTTTTGACATTTTCATTTGACCCAGCGGTTACAGATTCTTGACCAATGCTATAAAGGAACTGACCTATCCAAAAACTTCCATCAGTTCAGAGCTGGCTTTTAAAGCAGGCCAGCAGCACGGTTCAATTCCCGTTCCAGCCTCCCCGAACAGGTGCCGGAATGTGGCGACTAGGGGCTTTTCACAGTAACTTCATTTGAAGCCTACTTGTGACTATAAGCGATTTTCATTTCATTTCTGGCGAAGACTCTACTCCAGAACAGTAGTATGTGTTTTCTTTCGCTGACTGCACTTATTCAATTTGGATCCCTCCACCAGCTTTGACAAATTCCTTAACCTAAAATCAAAGAACCCCCCCAAAAATATGGGTGCGCAATTATACCACTGGGACTAGAAAAGCTGGTGAGTACAGGTAGGCCAAATGTGCAATTTCTGTGTTTTCTGTCAGAATTTTATGTTTGCTATTTTTCCTTTTATCTCCATTTTCATTTCCTGTGTGAACAGCAGGCAGTGTTATCCTAATGGCTAACAGCAAAAATACATGCACACTGACACAAAGCTTTCAAAAACGGGTGTAAAATCAATTAATCCCAGTCATCTACCACCACTGCCCGCAACACTGCGTAACCAAGGACTTTATGCCGTTCACAGTCTCCAGCTCTGTTTCCTCATGGTTTAATCCACAGCATATGTACAATCACTTTGAGCTAAACCCTCCGCATTTATTACAAATCGTACTCATTTCATGGACTTAACGCTATAGTTATGGACAGCATTTTCTAAAAAAGAATATGCTATCATGACCACGCTAACATGTTGGTGCCTATTCAAACCATTCATTTGGTAAACCCAGTCTTCCTCTGGAAACGGCTGCCCCAGTCAAAATTTATGAGTATCTCATGCTCAAAAACACATCATGCATGGGGTTTTAATGTGCTGTAAAATTACTGTATCACAGATAATCATTCTAAGTGCAGTATCGCATTCAAACACGATTGCGAATCGAAATTAGATTGAACCTTGATAGACCAGCAAATCCCTTAGGCTAAAATTTACAAACATAGATTGCAGTGTAAGCTCTCAGCCTGGGGGGAGTGTGCTTTTGACATATTGCTGCATACAAAGCCATGTTTTTTTTTCTCCTATCTGGTTGGCTTGAATACGCTTAACATTTGAACAAGTTTTAGGTCAGGAGCTTTGTCCTTCCGAGTGTTACCAGCATTTCCAAATCTTATTTTAGATTTCTCGCTTTTTATTTGACTTTCAAATTCGTCGTGGAGTGGCAGTGTTGCAATTAAGAGTCGGAACTTCGTTTGTATTGCACAAGCGGCACTCACGCCTCTGAGTCCCAAGATTCTGGGGTTCAAGCCTCACCCGAGGGTTTAAGGACAAAGATGAAGCCTGGTCCTCTGGTGCTGCACGGTTAGCGTAGCTGTCTTTTGGGTGAGCTGTCAAACCGAGGTTCCATCTGCCTGCTCGAGTGGATGTACGAGATCCGATGGCGTTATTTTGAAGGTCAGGGGAGTTATCCCTGATAACTGTGGCCAATATTTATTCCTGAAATCGGGAATCAGTTCATTGTCACTGCTGTTTGTGTATATTGGCTGCTGTGTTTCCTGAACTGCTTACAACAGTAATTACACTTCAAAAAAGTACTTCATTGGCTGTACAGCACTTTGAGCCATCTGGTGGTAGTGAGAAGTGCAAAACAAATCCAAGTCTTTCTTTTTGTAGCCGGGTGGTGCCTCGTGGACAGTCAAACCTTCATTCCAGCCAATTACTGGATCTTGGCAGGAAAAAGCCAAACCAACTTTGATGGAAATTAAATGCATTTCTTTTTAAGGTTAGAAGCTCAGTATTAATTTCTGTTTGCCCCGACTTGTGTCTCATCGGACTGTGACTATTCGGGTTTGCAAGCTCTGCCATTGGTCTTCATGTGACTGAACAGGCCAAGTCTTGGCCCACAGGTATTTGGGTACCTGGGGCAGGATGTTGATCTCCTATTTTCTTTCTCTGTCAGTCTGGCCTCAATAAAAGTTGAGACGGATTCGCACGTAAACAGAAGTTATTTATTTAGCTTGCAAGCTTAATCATCTTACAGAATGTAACAGGACGTCCTGCCTCTTACACTCCAGAAAACGACTGAACTAACAGACAAAGGAATCTCTGCAAAATCAGTTCAAATGGTATCAAGTTTCACATACTCGACGGACATAGGTCAGCCTAGGTCCCTCCTGACCTGTTTAATCCATTCTGATTGGCTCACTTCCAATCCCTTTCTCTGGCCCCTATCAATGCATCCTCACTCTTATAGACACACCTCTTCCTGCTTTTTCCATGCGGTCCCAAATTCCTTTGTCCCTAACTGCAAAAATCAAAGTGGCTTATTTCTACATTACATTAACTAGTATCTCTAAAGTAACTATTTTATATCACATTCGTCATTCCCTCCTTTTATCATTCCATGATAACCGAACTATCCAATCTATAGCTACGGTTCCTCATCTAAAAAGATTCGTCGCTGCATTTCCAATTCCTGTCTTAGCCCCCCTTCATCTGCTTCACCCTCATGGATTTTAACAGTTAAATTTTTTTCTCGGTGATTGGGGCGGTGATCTGATCTAGTGCACCCCGCATTTTACCCATCACACATTTAAGGATGGCCAGGCCCACAAAGATGCAGCCGATAGCTACCACTAGATACATGGCCATATTTATCAACCAGTCCTTCCATCCTCCAAATCCCCAGTTACCCCAAGAGCCAGGATCCTGCATCCCGTCCAAGTGATCCCGTATGCGATCCATAAATTTAGTGATGTTAGCGGTCAAGTCTTGAACACCCATAATACACTTGCCCTGTACTATGGCGCATACCCCACCCTCACGGGCCAGAAGATAGTCAAGAGCATACCGGTTCTGCATTGCAAACAACCGTAGCTGAGACAACTCCTTAGTTATTGCCCCGAGGGCTCCCAAGGTTTCATTTCCCAAAAGGGTAAGGCCGCAAATAAAATAATTCCGATCACTAACAGCCAAGGAACCCCCCACACCTCCCAGTGTCAATACGCTCAGAATGCCCCACCCGGCTGAGTGGCCCCGGTTGGGTGCAAGAACCTGAGGTTTTTTCCAGTTCTCGCAAAATTCAGCAGAGACTGCCCGGCGTGCTAACTGATTATGCAGGTTCCACGCCGAAGGGCAGGGGACTGTGGTAGGGACTAGAGTCCCTATAGCAATTCGGCGGGGAAATGGGGGTGACAAAACGTTGGTCGCCGTACCATTAAATAAAAAGTAGTATCCTTGTTCCGTGTGGAGACTAGCATCACAATCAGTATATCGGTTGCGTAAGGACCTCCCAGTAGCCCAGTTTATCCAATTTTGAAATGCCCATTCGGGCCGCCCAGCAATGCGGAAAGCCCTATTCCCGACAGTGATATGAGAGACATTCGCCCAGCCACAAAGGAGCTGGAGGCCAGCGTTCAATGGAACGCAAGTGGTGCTATAACAAACGCATTGGCCAGACGCCTGGGTGATATGGCACCTCCTGTCCGTACAGGTGGGAAACAGACATGTTATATTTGTGTCCACCTCTACCAGCAAACAGCCATATCCTTCACTGCTGAAGCAATTCTCGTACGACCGGGAATCCCTATTGGGAGTGAAGTGGCTAGGTATGTACGCCCTCCACCGTCGCAGCCTATCGTACTGTGAATGGGAATTAACCCGAGGGAGGGGAAGGCAAATAGCCGGTGGTGCTGAATCCGGATCGTAAGGAAGAGTGACGTGCTCGGGCAATGGCTCGGAACGCTGACAATGAACCACCGTTTGGGGAGTGCCCCAAAGCGGTGAAACAGAAAATAACCGAGACACCGCTGCGGGGTTTGGGTAGCAGACAACCCGTCCCTGGCCATACAGACGGTGGTAAATCTGGTAGAAGAGATTCATACTACCCGGGTTTTCCTCAGTTTGGCCTTTAATTAACTTAAGTGTATCTCCCGGTAACCTACGTTCTAGCTGTACTTCCCTTCTCACACGCCCCGTCCTCTCTCTAGTCCCTTTCTCTTTCTCATGGTCTCTTCCTACACTCTTCTGACAGCTTGATGTTACCTTTATTGTACCACTTTTAACACATCCAAAATCAAATTTACATGTATTCCAAAAACAAGGCAATGTCCATATAATGTTCCCTTCCCATCGCCGGGACCGGTGCAGCTGCTTCATGACTCCCGCATTCTCCTTAACTTTGATGACCTTCCATGAGTCGATACCATGTCCTCGTATATGGGGGCAGTGAAGAACATCACCTGTGCATAGGTGATGTATCCTTGTAGATTGGTTGGGGCTACACAGATACATAATATTCCCCTTTTCCATGTCCATCGCCAATAACACGCCAAGCGAAGTGAGGCCAAATATCAGACAGACGATGCGTAGCCACTCCATCATGCTCCACACCTGTAAAATAGCACTGGAGAAGGGAGGCAGGTTAGTATCCGACCTTTTACAGTAGTGGAGATGGGCTCAATTTACAGTGATGTAGGTGGACCCAAGCACTTCGCCCCTCCACTTTAACTGCTGTGGGGGTGGCAAGGAGAACTTGGAAGGGCCCGTCCCATCGCGGCTCCGACCCCTTCCTAGTCCAATTTTTGACCATTACATAACTACCGGGCTGGACTGAAAGTGAGCTAGGTACTGGGGGCAATGGCTGGTGAGCCGCGCGGACCTGGCCATGGAGTTCCTTGAGCACTTGCGTAAGGGCCAGAACATAGGTGGTCATTTCCTCAGTCATCTGATGAAACTGAACCCGTCTGGGAACCTGCAGGCTCCAAGGAGTTCTAAGAGGCCTGCCATAGAGAATCTCGGCGGGAGAGAGCCGGGCTGGTCCCGCAGGTGTAACCCGCAGCTGGAAGAGGGCAACGGGGAGCAACTTAAGCCATGTCAGTCCCGTGTCTGCTCTTAATTTAGCCAATTTAGTTTTGAGGGTCTGATTGTGTCTTTCAACCACCCCGGCTGCCTGTGGTCTGTAAGCACAGTGTAACTGCTGGCGTATGCCCAACTGGGAGCAAAACTCCTTGTTAATTTGTCCAATAAAATGAGGCCCATTATCAGAACTTAACTGAGCTGGTATACCGTACCGGGGAATGATTTCCCTCATCAAGACTTTAACCACAGTAGCAGCTTTACTATAGATAGTCGGATACGCCTCAACCCATCTGCTGAACACATCCACAATGACCAAAACATATTTATAACATTGACACCTTTCCAACTCAATGTAATCCATTTGGAGCGTCTCAAAGGGACCACTGGGCAACGGGGTTTGCCCCTTCCCACAAGGGATACCTTTTCCGGTGTTATATTGCTGACAAATCAAACACCGATTACTGATACTTTGGGCTAACCCCTGCATTTTAGGGTGCCACCAAGTGTCCAGCAACAAATCACTAGTCCCCCGAGCCCCACAATGAGTTGCAAAGTGTACACATTTGATGACCCATAAAGCCAGCACATCAGACATACAAGTCTGATGTGCAGGCGTGGTCCATAAAGAGGAAACAGAATCATATGTACAACCTAACCGTTTCCACATTTGTTTATCACTCTCAGGAGCGTCCTCCTGTAACCTTATGACGTCTTGGATGGTTGGCATTGGCTTGTCAGAAGCAGACACATTCATAGTAGATCGTTTAGTCTGACTTAACATTTTAGGCACCATCACTTGCTGAATTTGTGCGGCTGTGCGCGCTGCACGATCTGCTCGTTCATTACCAACGTCAACTGGGGTTGTACCATTCGTGTGGGCAGCGCATTTAATAACGGAAATCTGCGCTGGCAGAAGGAGGGCCTGCAGTAGGTCATTAACTAAACCCCGGTGGGATATTTGACCACACATAATCATGTCAGGTTGTTCTGACGAAATGTCACTCAAATCGCCCCTTATTGTGGTAGTTTCCTGAATCAAGGCTAAACAGTCGTGGCCAGGTGCGTCTTCATGGACAGGGGGACCACTAAGAAAACAGGCTGGATTGATAGTGGTACAGTATTTAAATGTCAGACGTGGATTGTTCAAAAGGTATATCTCATACCTATTCTGACGAGCTGCGGTAAGATGCTGACCATTCGCCCCATATCCCTGGCATGGTACTGGTCATGGACCTGACGTGTAATATGAGGGCTTACCGAAGCTGACTGTGGCCATAAATGTGGTGATATTGTAACAAAATCGGCTGTACCTTCTTTTCCCGTGACTGTGGCTGTAACCTTGACTGGCCATTCGGTCTCAAGTAATGGCCAGTATTTGTCCTCCAACTCCCTGTTTCGTCCAGTTCTGTCATAGGCCAGGGTAACGTGATGCAGTGATAGTGGCTGTTCAATGTCTAACGTCCACCACTGGGGGGTGATAGAAATATAGCACTGTTGTCTCATCCTCCTCTTCGCTGATCCACCCACCCAAAGTCACTATATTGGAGCTCCTGCTGGTAAACTACCATTTCTGCCGCTTGTTGGGATCGCAGATCATCCTTTTTCATTACATACTCAGTCTTAACCTTTGTAACTGAGCCTCCTTCTTGGCCTACACCCTCCTTCCAGTAAAATCTGACTGCCCTTGCCATCTGGGAAGGGTCGTTCTCTGTCCAATTCATGTTATTACATTTCACAGCAGTAACCACAGAAGGTGGTAGGCAATGCATTAACATAGCACAGTATTGAGGGGAATTCTGACCATTTTGATACAGCAAATCGCCTGACTGCCCCCGGTAGATTTCATTAAAACGCCCCAGACATTCCTATGGCTCACCAATCTTCCTAGGTTTTAGGTCTAAGATAACAGAAAGATTCATGGGCCCCTGAAATGTGCTATTCAACGCATTCAAGATCTGTGTCCTTCTTTTCTCTATTTGCTCTCTTTTTTTTTTTAAACTTAAAAATGTTTGAAAATTCAAATTGAATTACTGCAACTTGCAAGCTTAGCTCCGATCTCAACTCAGAACTAAATTTACAATTTGCTTAACACAAACTTGTATAACATTTACAACTTAATTATTTCTTTATCTTAACAATTTTTTCGTTTAACAAGTTTTTTTTTCTGTTACATACATACTGTTATTAGCAAAATCAACTATCATAAGTATTAGCAAAATCAATTATCATCTTCAGATTGACACTTTTTAAAATGGTGTCCATGATCTTCTTTAAGTTTCTATTAATCTCCAGATAAAATGAGATAAACCTTATTTCAAGTAAGTAAAATTTAAGATTCTGGCAATTTCAATCAATTGCTTTCGAAAATAATAACTTTTATCAAAGAGGTGGAGAAACCCACTGGTTTCCTTTAATTAATTCAAAACGTAACTTTGCTGGTGTTCACTGACTCAAAGGAAAGGTATCCGATTACACTGCAGACTGTTATCTCAAGGCCTGAGTGAGAAGCACTGTCTGTTTTCAACTCCGCCTGCTGCTGTTAACCCTTTGAGAGACTTCTGCTTCAACCTCACAATCTCAACTAGACCTCGGAACTTTACAGTCCAAGGAGACAATTTTAGCTTAATCAACTATATATTTAAAACACTCACACATAGAGTTGAACCATCTTCAGATTTAAAAACAGTTATACTGGACTGAACCCCCATTTATTTAAGTCACATCAGCCTCTGAACCCCGATAATAGACTGAACCTTTATTATTTAAAGTCACATCAGTCTCTGAACCCCGATAATAGACTGAACCTTTATTATTTAAAGTCACATCAGCCTCTGAACCCCAATAATAGACTGAACCTTTATTATTTAAAGTCACATCAGCCTCTGAACCCCAATAATAGACTGAACCTTTATTATTTAAAGTCACATCAGCCTCTGAACCCCAATAATAGACTGAACCTTTATTATTTAAAGTCACATCAGCCTCTGAACCCCGATAATAGACTGAACCTTTATTATTTAAAGTCACATCAGCCCAAAACCCTAACCCAAGCCGAAACAACAATATGAAATCCCATCAATTAAAGTGCTAATCCCCAGACTGACCTGTGATTTCGTCGAGGCGGTCTTTCTGTGCCAACCGCGAGTGACCAGACTAATCAGACGATAAGAAGAGGGGAACAATCAATGCTGGTCGTTTTCCATTTCTACATTGAGGGCCCTTTGTTCCCGTCCTCCTGTTCATAATCAGTCTAATTCTGATTTCGCAGTTGGAACAGGATCGCCCAGAGAAATCCCGGGTTTCGGCACCAAATGTTGATCTCCTATTTTCTTTCTCTGTCAGTCTGGCCTCAATAAAAGTTGAGACGGATTCGCACGTAAACAGAAGTTATTTATTTAGCTTGCAAGCTTAATCATCTTACAGAATGTAACAGGACGTCCTGCCTCTTACACTCCAGAAAACGACTGAACTAACAGACAAAGGAATCTCTGCAAAATCAGTTCAAATGGTATCAAGTTTCACATACTCGACGGACATAGGTCAGCCTAGGTCCCTCCTGACCTGTTTAATCCATTCTGATTGGCTCACTTCCAATCCCTTTCTCTGGCCCCTATCAATGCATCCTCACTCTTATAGACACACCTCTTCCTGCTTTTTCCATGCGGTCTCAAATTCCTTTGTCCCTAACTGCAAAAATCAAAGTGGCTTATTTCTACATTACATTAACTAGTATCTCTAAAGTAACTATTTTATATCACATTCGTCAAGGATGTCTCACGGAATAGTGGGATGTGGGGTACAAGGATTGCTTCCTTTTCTTTCCTTCCCTGCCACCACTCTGCCTCATCGTTAAGGGGATTTGGTCTCAAACTGTAATGCAAATTGATAGACAAGTTGTTGCCATCCTGAACGATTGATAGCAAACATCTCCCAGTCATTAATGTCGATGCGGCTATCCTTCAAGGAGAGCTCCAAATTGGCTTTGAGCCATTTTCTTTACCTGCTCCAGAACGCTGGCCACTTGAGAGTTGAGAAAACATGACCTGATGGGAGTGACGCTGTTCAGCTGTCCAGACACACTGCTCAGTCCATCGGAGGTGATTTTGCAGGAGTTTGGCCTGAATGCTTGTGGTGCCAGAAGAATGTTAACATATGTTCAATAGTCCTCCCAATGAATCCGGAGGATGCAGCAGGGACATTACTTATGGAATTGTTTGTGCTTTTGCACAGTCCCGGTCTCTCTGCACTACAGGAGCATGGTGATGACAACTACTGTTACAATCCCTTGTGCTAGTGCACAGTCATTTCCAGCCCCACTTGACCTGGAGTCGCAATACAGTTGAAATTAATCAATAATTCTTAGAAAAACACCCAAAGACTTCGGCCCTTGGCTGCCGAATAATTACAGTCACCAGATTTGTAAATTTATTAAGTTTATTAATAACAAGGACAATAACCATGCAGCAAATACAACAGGTTAACTATTATCCAATTCGTAACCCCCCCGCCCCCCACCTAAACCTGTTCCATCCTCGATACACCCGTACAAGACAGACAAACACAGAGGGGGTCAAATAAGTAAAAGGGATAAAAGTCTTTGTTTCAGAAGGTTGTCTGAAAGCACACCTTCCTTCGATTTAGGGGGCGTCATTCTCCGTCGGCGGGAGTCTCCGTTTTGCCGGCGTCCGGGGGTTTCCCGACGGCGTGGGGCTGCCCCACAATGGGAAACCCCATTGACCGGCCGGTGTAACGGAGACTCCCGCCGGCCGGTCGGGGCAGAAATGTGGCGGGGCGGGGAGGAGAATTTCGCCCAGGGTTTCAGTTCGAGGTTTTTACTGCAGATTCATTCAGGTTCTCTGTACAGCTATGCCGCTTTTCTGGAGAAACACGAGGGAGAGAGTGAGCAGCTTCTTTCCTCTTTGCATGTCCAAGATTCCAACTGTGCTTCCCCTGGCTCTCTGAAAATCATCCACTCAGGATCCAAACATCGCCTGTGGTCTTTAGCTCAAAGTTGGTGGCATTTAGCTCACATCAAGACACCATGCATTCATCCTATAGATTTGAGAGGAAAAATAATCTCCCCCCCCCCCCAGCCCTCCTCTGCACCGGCTTCAGCAATGTGGCAATTGTATCTTCCAAAAGGGAGATACATCATGCTTTGGAAACAACCAAAGTATTTATTTCTTGTCCATAGCAGGAAAAATCCTGGCACACGTTCTCCAGAATTGCCTCCCTTCTGTTGTCTGAGGAAATCCTCCGGAGATGGTGTAGATTTAGACTCTCCAGTGGAACCTCTGACATGGTCTTTATGCCTGACAACTGCAAGAAAAACATTGAGAACAACAGTGTGTAGGCATTGCTAATTTGAAATAACTACTTAAATTCACTTGTCAGTCTGTTTCACTAGAAAATATTTGACATTGCAGAGAGCGACAGGACTAATCCCTTCGTCTGAGCTATGCAGAAAGACTGGAGAAACTTACCATTTTCAGCTTTGGGGGATTGAGAGGTGATCCTTTCAATTGGAATTGGATTTATTTATTGTCACGTGTACCGAGGTACGTTGAAAAGTATTGTTCTGTGTACAGACCAGGCAGATCATTCCATACATGACAAGAAAATACATAGGGCAATACACAATGTAAATACATAGACACAGGCATCGAGTGAAGCATACAGGAGTGCAGTACTACTCAGTAGAGAAGATGTGTGAAGAGGTCAGATCAGTCCATAAGAGGGTCATTTAGGAGTCTGGTAACAGCGGGGAAGAAGCTGTTTTTGAATCTGTTTGTGTGGGTTCTCAGACTTTTGTATCTCCTGCTCGATGGAAGAAGTTGGAAGAGTGAATAAGCCGGTTGGGAGGGGTCTTTGATTATGCTGCCCACTTTCCCAAGGCAGCGGGAGATGTAGACAGAGTCAATGGATGGGAGACGGTTTCATGTGATCGACTGGGCAGTGTTCACGACTCTCTGTAGTTTCTTACGGTCTTGAGCTGAGCAGTTGCCATACCAGGTGTGATGCAGCCAGATAGGATGCTTTCTATGGTGCATCTGTAAAGATTGGTAAGAGTCAATGTGGACATGCCGAATTTTCGTAGTTTCCGGAGAAAGAATAGGTGCTGTTGTGCTTTCTTGGTTGCAGTGTCGATGTGGATGGACTAGGACAGATTTTTAGTCATGTGCACACCTAGGAATTTGAAGCTGTCAACCATCTCCAACTCGGCCCCATTGCTGCAGACGGGTGTGTACGATACTCTGCTTCCTGAAGTCTGACCAGCTCTTTAGTTTTGCTGACATTGAGGGAGAGATTGTTGTCTTTACACCACCCCACTAGGTTCTCTATCTCCCTCCTGTATTCCGACTCCTTGTAATTCAAGATTCGACCCACTGCGGTTGTGTCATCAGCAAACTTGTGGATGGAGTTGAGCCACATTTTGTCTCACAGTCGAGTGCGTACAGGAGTAGAGTAGGGGGCTAAGTACGCAGCCTCGCGGGGTCCCGGAATTGAGGACTGTTGTGGAGGAGGTGTTGTTGTTTACGCTTCCTGATTGTGGTCGATGGGTCAGGAAGTCGAGGGTCCAGTTGCCGAGTGAGGAGCCAAGTCCTAGGTTTTGGAGTTTTGGTATGACCTTGGCTGGGATTATAGTGTAGAAGGCGGAGCTGTAGTCAATAATTAGGAGTCTGATGTATGAGACCTTGTTGTCGAGATGCTCCAGGGATGAGTGTAGGGCCAGTGAGATAGGGTCTGCTATGGTCCAGTTGTGGCGGCATGTGAATTGCAGTGAATCTAGGCACTCTGGGAGTATGGAGTTGATGTACCTCATGACTAACCTCTTGAAGCACTTCATTACGATCAATGTCAATGTATAATAGGTATAAAATTCAATGCATAAGATAAATCCAGACAATTGGATGAATTTAAATCATGAGACTAGGTGTGGGCACACGGACTCAAATTAACAAAATTTAGGACCGACATCGGTAAATTCCATTTTGCACAAAAACAAGAAATGGACGTCCTTAATAGAGCCATGGAGGTTAAAATCTTGAAATATTTCAGTAACCATCACATGCAGTACAAGAAACATTCGGGTCATCCTAGGTGGGCTAAAGTGGTTCTGAAGAAGCATCTCTTTTTGGCAAATAAGATGGGCCGAATGGTCTTCCTCATCCGTAACCACTGACTTGTTTATGAATCATGGTGCCGCTTAGTCCCTGAGGCTTTCCAAGCAGACAGACTTTGTAAGATTGCCATTTGCTTGGGGTACTCTTTAACAGCAGAATACAGATAGTCATTCACAGAGTGTGTTTTATGAGAGGCATTCCTGATTTATAAATACCTAATGAACTCTCTGCTTCCTTCAATAGCTCAGTCATATGTGCTGTGATACCAGGACCGTGCAATCCCTGCTTTGTTTTGAGTTAGCCAGGCGAAACAAATAATCGGCCAGAGTTTCTACCACTGGATCTGGATCAGCAATTATTCATTTTGCCTACTCCCCATCCCCACACGCAATTGCAAAGGCAGACTGACAATTGCTCATTAGCTTAATGCAAGATGAATAACTGCTTGGGAGTAGTTTTGGGAGGCTACTGAATGCAATTTTAGGTTTTGACATTGCAAACCAGCCCTGACACGTTTCCACTTCAGAAGGATTGACTTTTTGATGGGTCTCAAGCTGTTTCTGCCCTACAACTAATGGAGGACAGCACTGGGTGTAAACACAAGTGTGATGAAATCCATAGGTTGAAGCTGTTGTCTGTACTAACTTTGGAATTCCGAGCTTGTATTTCTTGAGACAGTACCTAACTGAAAAATGTAGCAAAACCTGAGGTTCCTGGGAAAGGACCTGGGTGTAACCCTTGAGTCCTGGCTGTAACAACATATGTTTGGGATATCAGCCTGTGACGTTACTTTGCTGGGGAAACGGAAGCTGATTGAGATTTTAATACAGTGACAAGGCTCTTGGAGATCAGATTTCAGCAGGGGTCAGAGATGGAGAGACTGTTGTGAAGAGCTGTGAAAACTGAAGCTTGACAGTAGGGATAGTGAAATACAGTTACTGTCATTGCTTCAGTTTTTACTAGAGTCAGCCATACCATGTACCAGGCTATTATTGAGTGGTCGGATGAAGTTGAATCTGGGGAACCTATGCCATTAGAACAGATGTGAACCGAGCTAAGGACGTTCTGACGAAGTATCCCTTTTTGGACGTAATTGTACCTGAGAAACTCGGACAGAGTAAAGCTGCTGACAGAAACAACCCTGAGTGACGAAACAAAGTTGAACTTTATCAGAGGTTGATAGAGTTGTGAAGGGCTTTGCAAATGCATGTGGTGCCACTTTAGAAACAAGGTCCAATGAGGCTAAAGTAAAGAGTGTACTATTGTTATGGGTCAGGGGTTGCAGAACCCCAAAGTGTATAATGGAGTTCACCTGACCCCCCAACTTTTAATAGATTGTGGTATGGGGAGCACACGGCTCACTCGACAGGTATGGTATAGCAGAAAATGGACCAGTGGTTTTTAAAACAAAACAATGTTTATTCTATGAACGCAAGTTAACCTTTTTAAAACAACCAGTGAATATCTTAGCAACCAGTAAATCAAATACACCCCCCAAAGAATACAACACTAAGTAATCTGTATGCTGTTCTTTTAACATCCAAAAGACTTAACAAACCTCCAAACAGGAGCACATTAGGGTTTACATTCAAGACTGAAAATATTTATGTTTCTTCTGAATTCACCAAATGATCCATAGATAGTTTTTGGATGGCAGAGATCAACAGCAGTGCAGCTCACAGACACACCCAAGCTTTTCTCAAACTGAAACTAAAAAGCAGAAGTGGAGCTCAGCTCCACCCACACTCTGACATCACTCCAGTAACATGAGCAGCTCCATTTCTTAAAGGTACATTTCTTAAACACTCATTTCTTAAAGGGTACTCTCACATGACCCCTTCCCCCCCCCCCCCCCCCCAAGAAAAAAAAACCATCAACTTCAAAATGGTTTCATTTTTCAACTTTGCACAATCCTTTAAGAAATGCACACAGTAAATGTACTTTATCGTTTCAAAAGACAACACACGCAAACAGGTATAATAATAAAGTCCATTTTTTCCTGTTCTTCCTCCAACTGAAATCCTTCATGACTGACTGTTTTGTTGAACAGGAAGGTCTCTGCACGATCCGTGCAATTCTCTACCTGTTCTTGTTCATTTTCAACCATCTGATCAAAAATCGTTTCTGATAATTGCACTTCCACTTCATCTTCACTCTTTGATTTCTCTTGTCTTAACCTGTGACTTTGCAACCTTGTTACCACACAATACGGAAAAATGCCAGGATATTCGTCCTTCAACACTTCAGTTGTCTGATTTTCCACTGGCTTATCAACCACAGTAGGCATCACTCCCACGTGCGATCCAGCTATATCATTACCCAAGATAAACTGTATTCCTGGACAAGATAGTTTCTCTATTACTCCTACTACCACTTCACCAATCTTCACTGGACTTTCCAACCTTACCTTATATAATTGAACGCTACTCCCCTCACCCTGGATTCCACATATTACCAACTTTTCTGGCAACATTCTTCCCAAACTACATAATTCCTCATTTCTTACCATTAAAGATTGACTAGCTCCCCTGTCTCTTAAAATTGTGACTTCTTTACCTGCTCCTCCTGATACACATGAGTAAGCTTTACCCACACAAGTAAATTCTTTAAAGACATCTGGCACCTTCTCAACAGTTACTTCTTGAACAGGCTGTACAATCGTTTGCACTTCCTTTGCTTCACTTGGACTTTCCTTCACCACTCTAACAAACCCTGTTATCCTGTCTTATCCTGTTTTACCACATCAGCCTTCCCAGTGCTTTTCTTCAACCACCAACACTGTGACTTTACATGGCCTAGTTTATTACAGTGAAAATATTTGAAACTTTTCATTTCTTTTCCACCCTCCTGGATTTCTGTTTTAATCTGAGGTACACTCTCCTTATTATCTCCCATCAGATCACCTTTCCCTTTACCACTTGAGTGTTTCTCATGTCCCCAGTTTCTATCCCTCACCGGCTGAAACTGATGTCGGAAACCAGCTTTGATTTATGAACTAATTCATAATCATCTGCCATTTCTGCTGCTAATCTCGCAGTTTTAACCCTCTGCTCTTCCACATGAGTTCTCACTACATCAGGAATTGAATTTTTAAACTCCTCCAAAAGTATAATTTCCCTGAGAGCTCCATGCGTTTATTTTCAAAGCCCTTATCCACCTATCAAAATTACTCTGTTTGAACCTTTCAAACTCCATGTATGTTTGACCAAATTATTTCCTTAAATTTCTAAACCTTGTATGTAAGCTTCAGGCACTAGTTCATATGCACCCAAGATGGATTTTTCCACCTCCTCACACGTCCCAGATACCTCCTCCGGTAGTGATGCAAACACTTCGCTAGCTCTACCTACCAGCTTTGTTTGAATCAGTAATACCCACATGTCCTGTGGCCATTTCATTTGTTTAGCTACCTTCTCAAATGAAATGAAAAAGGCTTCCACTTCCTTCACATCAAACCTTGGCAATGCTTGGACATATTTAAATAGATTCCCACCAAGCCTTCGACTATGACGCTCTTTCTCACTATCCTCATCACTATCATCCAACTGTACGTTTCCCTTTATGTCTGCCAACTTCAACTGACTGACATGTTTCATGGCCATTTTCTGAAGTTCAAACTCTCTCTCTTTATCTTTTTCCCTGATCTGTATCTCCCTTTCTCTTTCTTTTTGTTCTGCTAGAGCTATTCTTTCTTTTCTCCTTTCTTCTCCTTTTCTTTTTCCTCTCTCTTTTTCCTCTCTTTCTTTTTCCTCTCTCTCTCTTTCTTTTTCCTCCCCATCTCTTTCGTATTCAAGCTGCTTTAATTCTTTTTCATGTTCAAGTTGCTTAATCTGCAACTGGATCTTTGCCATTTCTAATGAGTCAGACTGTATCTCAGGCAACTTTAAATGCTTAGCCACCGCCATAATTACCTCATCTTTTCGCATTTTGTCAGGTAATGTTAACTGCAGTGTTTTTGCCAAATCTAACAGTCTGCTTTTAATCTCTGTCCGTAAGGTACTGCGTGTGACCGTCTCCACCCCCAAAAACGTCTGAGCCTCTGAAAGTGCCATTTTCCACAACACACTCCCCATTTAAACTAAAATACCACACTTGAAAAGCAACCACAATATGCTCACCCCTCACTGTCTTTAAGTTCACTAAGCCAATCCAATAGACAGACTTTTATCCCCCTTGAGCCCCCAATTGTTATGGGTCAGGGTTTAGAGAATCCCAAAGTGTATCATGGAGTTCACCTGACCCACAACTTTTAATATATTGTGGTATGGGGAGCACACGGCTCACTCTACAGGTATGGTACAGCAGAAAATGGACCAGTGGTTTTTTAAAACAAAACAATGTTTATTCTATTAACTCAAGTTAACCTTTTTAAAACAAACAGTGAATATCTGAGCAACCATTAAATCAAATACAACCCCCCAAAGAATACAACACTAAGTAATCTGTATGCTGTCTTTTTAACATCCAAAAGACTTAACAGCCCTTCAAACAGGAGCACATTAGATTTATAATCAAGATTGAAAACATTTATGCTTCTTCTGAATTCACCAAATGATCCATAGATAGTTTTTGGATGGCAGAGACCAACAGCAGTGCAGCTCACAGACACACCCAAGCTTTTCTCAAACTGAAACTAAAAAGCAGAAGTGGAGCTCAGCTCCACCCACACTCTGCATCACTCCAGTAACATGACCAGCTTCATTTCTTAAAGGTATATTTCTTAAACACTCATTTCTTAAAGGATACTCTCACGTGACACTACAGTTAATCTTTCCTTATTTAATAAATGCTTTATTATTTTGTGAAAAGTTCTTTGATTATGTTCAGTAGCCGCTTTCCACGTATCAAAACCAAAAATAAAAGTTAGGATCGATCAAGCCGGGTTCCATCCTGGGATCTGACTTGTCCAGGAGTAACATCAGCTGGGATTATAACACCCCATCTACGTTAAGAGGATTGTCCCCCATACATTCACAAAAATATATCTTTGTTGTATCAGCTATTTAAAGTGTAATTCATAGTTTGCATTGAATACAGTTTGCCTGTTAATTTATGTTTAATTAATGTTGATTTTGGTTTGATTGTTAAAGTAAAAGTTATAAAAGTGAAATCTTGTCCTTTGGTTTCTTCCAGCGTGATTGCTGAGTTCAGGACTGCTGGTCTCTGCAGGGATCTTTTTTTTAAAAATGTTTTACATCTTTTTGTTCTCCTCATTTTCAACATTTTCATCAAGCAACAAAAATAACAAAAGTAAAAACAATGCCAATCTCCCAAACAGCGCCCCCTTCAGCATACAGACCAAAACATCACCCGTACGTTCCAAGTAAAAAAGAAAATTAACAGTCAATCAGTAAACGGTGTAATCAAGAATAACAATAATCCCCACCCCTCCTTTCCCACCCCACAATGTTCGATGGCAACCAATTCTCGCAAGTGCATAATAAACAGTCCCCATGAATTGTAGAACCCTTCCTTCATCCCCCCACAGCTCAAACCTCACCTTCTCGAGAGACAGGAAGTCCAGTCGATCTCTCCGTCAAGCCGAGGCATAGGGAGGAGAAGCTGACCTCCACCCAGCAGGACCTACCTTCGAGCAATCAGCGAGGTAAAGGCTAAAACATCTGCACCCGCCTGCCGCCTGAGCCAGTCCGACACCCCGAAAGTGGCTTCTAGGGGCCCTGGTTCCAAGTTCAAATGTACCACCCCCCGAGATTACCTTAAAAGACCTCCCTCCAATACCCCTCCAGCTTTGGACAGGATCAAAACATACGAACATGGTTTGCGGGGCAGGTTCCACAGCGCTCACACAGATCCTCCACCCTCTCAAAGAGTCGACTCATCCTCGCCCTCGTGATGAGCGCCCTAAAAATGACCTTGAGCTGCACCAGCCCCAACCTCGCGCATAAGTTTGTGGTGTTTACCATCCCGAGCAACTCGCACCACAAACCATCTTCCATAACCCCCCCCCAACTAACGCCCTCAGCCCCGACCCCCTGCACAGTCCCTCCTCTCTTCTAACCCACTGGGACCCCCCACCCTTTCACCCAATTCCTCACTTTTTCGGCATTCGCTGCCCAATACTAATATAATAAATTCGGGAGACCCAACCCCCGTGCCTGCCACCCTCTCTGCAGGACCACCGTCCTAACCCTAGCTACCTTCCCCCTCCGCACACCCCCAACTAAACAAGGTGATCAACTTGTCCACTTCCTTAAAAAAAATCCTTTGACAAAAAGACCAGCAGGCAGTGAAATAGAAACAGAAATCGTGGCAACACATTAATTTTAATCGTCTGTACCCGACCTGCCAGCGACAGAGGGAGGCTATCCCACCTTGCCAAATCTGCTTTCAACCTCCCACCAAGCTAGTAAAATTGTACCTACGGAGCCCCTCACCTGCCCCGCGCCATCTGCATCTCCAAATACCTGAAGTGGGTTGCTGCCCTGTGAAATGGCTGCCCTGTGAAATGGCTGCCCTGTGAAATGGCTGCCCTGTGAAATGGCCGCCCTGTGAAATGGCTGCCCTGTGAAATGGCCGCCCTGTGAAATGGCCGCCCTGTGAAATGGCCGCCCTGTGAAATGGCCGCCCTGTGAAATGGCCGCCCTGTGAAATGGCCGCCCTGTGAAATGGCCGCCCTGTGAAATGGCCGCCCTGTGAAATGGCCGCCCTGTGAAATGGCCGCCCTGTGAAATGGCCGCCCTGTGAAATGGCCGCCCTGTGAAATGGCCGCCCTGTGAAATGGCCGCCCTGTGAAATGGCCGCCCTGTGAAATGGCAGCCCTCCCATCCCCGCCCCCACTACCGACTGGCACACAACAAAATATTTGCTCTTTTACTGAAAAAGACCCAAAACTTCGGAGAAGATCCACTATGTTCCCCATTGACGCACTCGGCTCTGATATATATAACAATAAATCGTCTGCGTGCCCCCCACCCTCCACTCCCGCACTATTCCCTTCCACAGTCCCAAGCTTCTTAAAATGATGGCCAAAGGCTCTATCGCTAAAGCAAGTAACAGAGGGAACATAGGGCACTCTGCCTGGTCCCCCGGTGCAGAGCACAGTACCCCACATTCATACAGTTTGTGCGGACACTCGCCCATCTGGCCCTGCCGCCTTCCCCGATTGCATCCTCCCAATTGCTTCCTTCACCTCCTGTTCCCCTACCCACCTCTCCAGTGCCTCGGATACTCCAATCCGTCCAGGAACTCCCGCATCCTATTATGGACCAGGGTTTAGAGAACACCAAAGTATATCATGGAATTCACCTGACCCACAACGTTTAATAGATTTTGGTTATGGGGAGCACAAGGGCCCACTTTCCAGGTGTTATGCAACAGAGACCTTAAGTATTTTTAAAGAAAACAATTCTATGAATTCAGTTAATATTTTATATAAACACACAGTAAACAGTTTATCAACTACCAACACAGATACTCCCCCAAAGATACAGTACTCTGTATGTAACCCTTAATAACTTTCCTAACAACATCCATAAGCCAAAGACCCTTTTTAATAAAGACAGCAGGTTTGAATTCTCTACAGAAAGCAGTTATCACTTTTAAATTATCAAGTGATCTGAAGACATTCTTTAGCATGCAGAGAGAGAGAGATCAAAATACATCTTTTTGTTTGAATGCAGTTCCCAACCGATAGAGGCCCGCCAGTCTTCAGCCGCATCAAAGCAGACATGGCAAAGACCACGATGCACGCCATCAATGAGTCCCTCCCCTTCCAGGTCGAGAGCGATTCGTCTGATGTAGCTCTGGCGGCCACCCTCAACCAAGTGGGCAGACCGGTGGCCTTCTTCTCTCATACCCTCCATGCCTCTGAAATTTGCCACTCCTCAGTCGAATAGGAGGCCCAGGTCATAGTAGAAGCTGTGCGACATTGGAGGCATTACCTGGCTGGCAGGAGATTCACTCTCCTCACTGACCAAAGGTCGGTTGCTTTCATGTTTGATAATGCACAGCGGGGCAAGATAAAAAAACGACAGGATCTTGCGGTGGAGGATCGAACTCTCCACCTACAACTACGAGATCTTGTATCGTCCTGGGATGCTAAACGAGCCTCCTGACGCCCTGTCCCGCGGCACATGTGCCACCACACAAGTGGACCGCCACCGAGCCCTCCACGAGGACCTCTGCCACCCGGGGGTCACTCGCTTTTTCCATTTTGTCAAGATCTGCAACCTGCCCGACTCCATCGAGGAGGTCAGGACTGCCACCAGGGACTGCCAAATCTGCGCGGAGTGCAAGCCCCACTTCTACCCACCAGAGAAAGCACACCTGATAAAGGCTTCCCATCCCTTTGAACGCCTCAGCATAGACTTCAAACGCCCCCTCCCCTCCACCGACCGCAACACGTATTTCCTGAACGTTATTGACGAGTACTCCCAGTTCCCATTCGTCATCCCCTGCCCCGACATGACCGCAACCACCGTCATCAAGGCCCTCCAGGGTATCTTCACACTGTTCGGTTTCCCCGCGTACATACACAGTGATAGGGGGTCCTCCTTTATGAGCGACGAACTGCGTCAATTCCTGCTCAGCAAGGGCATCGCCTCGAGCAGGACGACCAGTTACAACCCCCGGGGTAACGGACAGGTAGAGAGGGAGAACGGAACGGTCTGGAAGACCGTCCTACTGACCCTACAGTCCAGGAACCTCCCAGTCTCCCGCTGGCAAGAAGTCCTCCCAGATGCCCTCCACTCCATCTGGTCACTGCTTTGTACGACCACCAATCAGACACCTCACGAACGTCTCCTTGTCTTCCCCAGGAAACCCCACGCACATTCCAGCTGCCAGTCCCACTCTCCCCTCCACTGCAGTATCTTACAGGAGGATCGGTCCTTCCACCGGCCCATCTAGGCCCCCCCACTCACCGACGCCCCCCGCAGGCGCTCCCTTCCCAGGTCAACCATTTTCCCCACCAGCGCCGTCTAGCGGCGCCGAAGCTGCCATGGAGATCGAAGCCGCGCTCCCGGAGTCACAGAAGCCCGAGCCTCCACCGGAGTCACCACAGAAGCTCCGACGATCACAGAGGACGACCAGGGCCCCCGATCGACTGATTGCTTCATTTTAATTGTAATCTGTAAATATAAACCATCAAATGTACATAGCTATTAGACTTGTAAATAGTTACTAAACACTGTACGGAGGTATTACGGTACCTCCATACCTAATTATACCATGTTGCCATGTTTTGTAGTTTCAGGCCACCACCCCCGCCGGACTCTTTTTTTTAACAGGGGGTGAATGTGGTATTATAGGTATTACGGTACCTGATAGGCTAAAGCACTATTTGTGGAAACTGTATGCTTTCTATTGGTTAGAATGTATGATAGCTCCGCCCTGATAGGCGGGGTATAAGAATCCGTGCCGCCCCAGCAGCCTTCATTCTGTACCTGAGCTGCTGGGGGAAACATCCAGCTTATTAAAGCCTTCAGTTGGACGACAACCTCGCTTTAGTGGTCATTGATCGTGCATCATAGAGCACCCAATTATTTATTTCCAATTAAAGGGAAATTTAGCGTGGCCAATCCACCTACCCTGCACACTTTGGGTTGTGGGGGTGAGACCCACGCAGATACGGAACGAATGTGCAAACGCCACACGGACAGTGACCCAGGGCCGGGACCGAACCCGGGTCATAGGCGCCGTGAGGTAGCAGTGCTAACCACTGCGCCCCGGGAGATTTACTCTTAATTGCTTAGTTGGTTTGTCCTCGTGAATGACAGTTTCTCACCGCTGATTGGAATGATTGGTAACTTGAGGCTGATGAAAAATGATTACATTTTATCCTCCCCCTATTTTCTCAAGGTTTCAGTCAGTCAGTAACACAAATCAGTCCAATAAAGATCTCAATAAAGTGAAATGTTGGTGCAATAAATAATATTTCATTCTATAAAGGACATATTATGGAGCAACAATGACTCTCTTGAAGCTTTGTGTCGTCAGACTATTTTAAGTGGAAATGGTGGCATAGTGATAATCAAGGCATCCAGGCTCTGGGAAGATGGGTTCAAATCTCAACACGGCAGCTGATCGAATTTAAACCCAATGGACTAATAAATCTAGAATAGTCTTCGTAATCATGATTATGAATATATATTATATATTCACAGCACGGTAGCATTGTGGATAGCACAATTGCTTCACAGCTCCAGGTCCCAGGTTCGGTTCCGGCTTGGGTCACTGTCTGTGCGGAGTCTGCACATCCTCCCCGTGTGTGCGTGGGTTTCCTCCGTGTGCTCCGGTTTCCTCCCACAGTCCAAAGATGTGCGGGTTAGGTGGATTGGCCTTGATAAATTGGCCATAGTGTCCAAAATTGCCCTTAGTGTTGGGTGGGGTTACTGGGTTATGGGGATAGGGTGGAGGTGTTGACCTTGGGTAGGGTGCTCTTTCCAAGAGCCGGTGCAGACTCGATGGGCCGAATGGCCTCCTTCTGCACTGTAAATTCTTTGATATTCATATTTAATCATCTTTATTATCGTCACAAATAGGCTTACATTAACACTGCAATGAAGTTACGTTGAAAATCCCCTAGATTATATTTATGTTATATATTTGTTGGGAGAAAGTATATATCTGTTGCAGTATTTTTTTTAAAGTTCTGGTTTAACATACAGACAGGCAGTATGAATGCAAAAGATGCAATCAAGATGTCATAAAATTTGAGATAATCATTCATTCCAACCATGCACTTGTTTACAAAAGCATGTCTCATGGAACTTTGTTGAGATTTGTGGAGGTTCCCTGGAGAGTAGACTTATGTGAACAGTTCATGGGATCTGAGTGGGATAAAGATGTTCTAATTAATGGGAGGAGCCAGATCTGTCCGTAGTTTTGTAGTTAGATATAGATTTGGCAGTCTGCTCGGAGTTTTTAAGTTGAATAGCAGTTTTTTGCCAAATGCTGTCAGGTTGAGCAGGAGTCTGACAAAGACATAAGGATTTCAGGGCTGTGCCTGAAAGGGTCTCTCTCTCTCTACTTTTCTGAAAGGAAAGCTCTGCACAGTAGTCCAGCAAGTATCCTTGTGTTTCCTAACTTTATTAACCAGTGGCTTTTGACCTGTAATGGGCTTTGCTTAATTGGAGAAAGAGAAGATACATGTTAGTAGCTACATTATTTCCTTTTTTTCAAGAATTGTTTAACTGTTACTTGCAAAGTTATTTTCTGTGATGTTAATATGGTTACTCCTGTGCTAATAATAAAGTTTGTTTTAAAAGAACAGCTCCCTATTTGTCAGTGGGATGGCTCCTGCAGCTGAATATCCTTTCCTCACAGTTTACAAATAGAAAAATAGTTGGGGTTTCTCGTCCAGTTTCCTAATATAAATCGGGGTCTGATCCGGGTGCCGTAAACGACCATTAGTGATTGTCGGAAAAACCCTTCTGGTTTGCTAATGTCCTTTAGGGAGGGAAATCTGCCAGTCTTATCTGGTCTGGCCCACTTGTGACTGCAGGACTGCATCAATGTGGTTGACCTTTAACTGCCCTCTGAAATGGCTCAGCAAGGCACTCAATTCAAGGGTAATTCGGGATGGGTAAGAAATGCTGACACCGTCAGCGACATCGAAATCCCACAAACCAATTTTGGCCCCTATTTTCAATCCTCAGATGATGAAGAAGTAACATAAAGTAAACAAAGTACCATCGATCAGAGATAAACACCAACAGCCACAGCATTGCAGGTCAGCTGTTGTTATGCTACAAGTACCAGTTTGGGTTTGGTACCTCCTCAGAGTAACGCGCAGAGACAGTCTGAGTTCAACTGCATCCTGTTTTGCAGAAAGGAAATTTGCAGCTCACACATTGGTTAAAAGTTTAAAGTTATCAAAGACTTGGCTGAACTTTTTAAATATGATTTAAGAATGTTGATCTTGCATCAATTATCTCTGTTTTATTTTGGGGAACTTTCACATCCTAGTTACATTTATATTGCTTTTTACCAACAAGAAACAAGCAAGTAATCCAATCTGACACAGAGATACTGGATATATTCTCCCAGGCCTCCTGCAATGATCTTCAATGATATGTTGGATAATTTGCTGTGTTGTGTAGACCATGCAATAACAGAATTATTCTGCTGCTGAGACAAAGATGTGGGATGGGATCCTCCACCCGGCACGCCCGGAATGCGTTCCCCGATAGGACGGCGAATCAGGCATCAGATCACGGAACCCTCATCCCCCACCCCCAGAAAAGAGACCCCTGTCAGGAAGCTAGAGAGCAGTCCAGACAGGGACAGAGGGAAGCATTATAGCTGTAACACTTATCTTACAGCTCTACCTGTCCATTCCTCGAAGGAGAGCAGCTGTGCCTATGCCTGGTTCCCACAGATCCACTAGCTGCAAGCCATTCATAGCTTCCTAGTAGTGCTCTGTGATTGACAACTTCTACAAACCATCTGCAGCTTTAATCCATTCATATCGGCTTCACGGTTCCGTGGCCTCTGTGGGGGAACCCCAATGTTTGTAAACATTTTTAATAATAGATTTAACGTATCCAATTTTTTTTTCCAATTAAGGGCCAAACCACCTAGCCTGCCACCTTTAGTTTCTGGGGGTGAGACCCACGCAAACTCGGGGGGAATGTGCAAACTCCACATGGACAGTGACCCGGGGCCGGGATTGAACCCAGGTCTTCGGCGATGTGAGGTAACAGTGGTAATCACTGTGCCACCGTGCTGCTCCAGTGTTTGTAAACATTGACTACATCAAAGAGATACAAGTATATTCCAAACATTAAGTGCATTCCAATCACTCAGGCAGGTGATTTCACTGCACTTACCTCTCTTTGATGTGGTCAATGGAAGGGGGGAATCTGTGTGTGGGGGGGCCTCTGTGGTGGGGGTTCCTTTCGGCAGGGGGTCTCTGTGGGGGGGTACCCATATTACAGGGATCTCTGAAGGGTCCCCCTATTACATGTGACCCTAAGGGGGTCCCCCTATTACAGGGGTTCCTGTGGGTTGTCCCCTATTACAGGTGTTCCTGAGGGGTGTCCATATTGGAGGAGTCTTTGGGGGGGTCCTCCTATTACAGGGGCCACTAGGGCAGCTGACTAACACAGGGGTCCCCCTACTACAGGAGTCCCTGGGAGGGGTGGCCGGGTCACGCCTGTACTTGGGTTGGGGTCGCACCTAGGCAATCCGATGGTGGGGACTGCTGTGCAGTGGAGGGGGGGGGGGGGGGGGGGAGGGTTGGGGCCGATTTGAGGTGCGCCAGGAGCGATGGCCAGCAGCGGGACCTCGCTGACAAGCCGCCTGCTCAAAATGGTGGCCCAATAGCAGGATTCCCAGGAAATCCCTTGTGTTCCACGCCATGCATAAATTTGCACGCCGTGGAACACGGAATTGCATCCTGCTTTGCGACCACAAGGGGACTGTAATGCTAGTGCAATTCAGCTCCGGTGGGAGAACATAGGCTTCCAAACGGAGAATCCAGCCTGTGATCTTTTACAGACACAAAGTCGAGTTAACATGAGGTAAACATTAGGTGATGCGAGGGTGTTTTCAAGCTCTCAGTTCACACCCTTTTTGGAAAGTGATTCAGTAAGGTCCCTCATCAGCTACAGGTGGCCTGCCTCCTGTGTCAAATTACTATCTTGGATTGTTTATGCTTTCCTTTTTGAAGAGTGACTGAAATTTTCAATGTGACACTTGCAAAGCGACAGTCAGAAAGTGCACTTTATAATGCACAAAGCATGTTTCATTGCATTAAAAATTGTACACCGAATTGAGTACAGGACTCTTGCTCAACAGGTTGTGCGATCAAGACCCACACCAGGGGTTGAGCACACAAGCTGCTATTCCAGTCCAGGGCTGAGAACGATGCTGTCCTTCAGATAGAACACTGATATCCCAATAGGGTTGATGTTGAAAATCATGTAATTGAAATATATCTGGGTTGATAGACCAGAAAGAGTGAAATATTAATATGGCCAAAGCAACTTCTCCATTTGAAGTTAGCCCGTGATCTCAAATTTGTCATTAATTTTGTTTGTATGAGGAAAATGTTTATAAACTGCATGCACTTATAATGACAATACTTCCAGCCCATCAGTGCAGACTGGATTCAAATCCACGTTGCCGAGTTTAAAATACCACATGCTAATTTATCATGCCACTCAAACCTTTAATGTTTGACATTTCTATTGCTAACGTGCCAAACATTTTTAAGAGCTAATACTTTAGAACTCTAAATGCCTTCATAATTACTGTACACGATGCACACAGCTTTAATCTGCAGCGTTTTAATCACCTAAATTAAGAATTGTAATTAACAGCTCCAACACTCTACTGGAAAAGAGCCACGGTGCAGGTTCCACAACATCTAAATATATTAACTACGGAGTTCCTCGTTAATTACTGTCTGTAAATTATGAGTTCTCCTTTTTCATGGTTTGTCTGTCATGACATCTGTAAAACAAATACAACTTGGGGCCTTTGAATGTCGCAAAACATCACTTCACGGGGACATCGCAAGACAGAAATTCACACCAAGAAAAGAAGGGAATGTTCCGATTATGACCACAGTGGTCAGTTTTAAGAAAAGTCTTAATTGAGGAGAGATAGGTGAAGAGATGGTAGGTTTCGGGATGGCTAATGGGTGCCAATGGTAAGATGAAGGAAGGGTTCCACAGGCTGGAGACTTGGAGGAATGCAGCGTTCTTGGAAGGTTGTAGGGCAGGAGGAGAGATAGGGAGAGGTGAGGCCATGCAGGACATTAAACGCAAGGATAAGTATTTTAAAATTGACGTGCTGGTGGAGCAGGAACAAATGTAGCTCAGAAAATAATGGTGTAACAAGTGATTAGGGTTTAGAATAAGGGCAATGCAGTTTCAGAATAGCTCATGTTCATGGAGGGAAGTAGATGGGAGAATATCCAGGAGAACATCATCAATAGGCGTTATGTCTGAAGGTAACTAAAGCACGGGTGAGGCTTTCAGCAATAGATAAGCTGAGATCGGAACAGAGATGAGTGATGTACAGAGGTGAAAGGGGTCAATCTTTGTGATTCAGAGGAGATGGGTTTGGAAGCTGAGTTCAGTCAGACAGGATAACAAGGTTGTAAATGGTCAAGTTCAACTAAGGCAGCAGCCAAAGAAAGGTCGGAATCAGTGCAAGTTTGTGACGGGGGCTAAAGATAATGACTTTAGTTCTATCCAGGTTGAATTGGAGTAAATTACAGCTCATCCAGAATGGGATGTTGGACAAACAATCTGGTAAAACCGAGGCTGTGGAGGTTTCGAGAGAGGTGGTTGAGAAGTAGAACTGGGTGGCTGCAGCATGCATGTGGAATCTAATGCCATGATTAGAATCATCGAATCATAGAATCCCTACAGCGCAGAAGGAGGCCCATCGAGTCTGCACCGACCCTCTGAAAGCGCACCCTACCTCAGCTCAATTGCTCAACCTATTCCCGTAAACCCACCTAGGGGCAATTTAGCATGGCCAATTCACTAACCTGCACATCCTTGGGCTGTGGGAGGAAACCGGAGCACCCGGAGGAAACTCACGCATACACGGGGAGAAAGTACAAACTCTACACAGACAGTCACCCGAGGCCGGAATTGAACCCAGATCGCTGGGGCTGTGAGGCAGCAGTGCTAGCCACTGTGCCACCCATGTTGTAAAAATATTGTCGGGGGACAGGTTGTCAGTGAGAAATAGGAAGCAGATAAAGATAGATCTTTGCAGGAGTCCAGAAGTAGCGATGCGAGGCAGTAAGAGAAGTCATTGCAGGTGATTCTCAGGGTAAGACTAGATAATTAAGAGTGTAATGCAGCAAAGACAATGGAGGAGAGATGGCTGTGGGTAGTGTGGTCAACCAATTCAAACGCTGAAGAGAGTTCACAAATATGAGGGGGAAGAGTGCACCCTGTTTGCAGTCACTGGAGGTCATTTGTGACATTGATTAAGATCATTTTCAGGACTGTCGCAAGGGCAAGAACCTGTTAACTGGAGAGATAATTGATAATTCCTGTGGGAAGGATGGGCTCAGACTTTGGAAGCAACACAATCAAGGAGTCCAGGAAAGTGAGACTGGAGATGGGATAGTAGGGTGAAAGTACAGAGGAGTCCAGGGTAGGGCTTTTGAAGAGGGAGATGTCAATGGAAAACATAAGCATTGGGGATGATAGCTCAGGACAAGGATACAATATCAGCCAGCATAGGTGTCAGGAAAGCAAATTGAATGTGAAAGATTTTTAAAATTTTGAACAGGAACTTCGGTATCTGCTCATAAGGAAGACAAGTAAGGTTTAAGGGCCAGTGATTGTCAGAGTGAATATTTCTTTGCAGCAGAGGAATCCTGCGTTCAGGAATATAATAAGATTAGGAAGTGACATCATTATTGCAGGTAAAATATAGTGAGGATGTGCCATGCATAGAAGGTCATAGATTCAGAATAATAATCTTTACTATTGTCACAAGTAGGCTTACATTAACACTGCAATTAAGTTACTGTGAAAATCCCCTCGTCGGCACACTCCAAGCCTACTTGTGACAATAAGCGATTATTATTATTATTACTCCGGCGCCTGTTCAGGTACACTGAGGGAGAATTCCAAATGCCCAATTCTCCTAACAGTACATTTTTCAGGACGTGTGGGTGGGAACCCGAGCACCCGGAGGAGTCCCACGCAAACACGGGGAGAGCGTACAGACTCCGCACAGACAGTAACCTAAGCCGGGAATTGAACCTGGGACCCTGGCGCTGTGGAGCAACAGTGCTAACCACTGTGCTACCGTGCCGCCAAGGACAGATAAATACTTGAAAAATAAGGTGTTACAATCCCAGTTAATGTTATAAATGGACGTGAAGATCCCAGAATGAAACACTGGCTAAAAAGGCAGCAACTTTTTTTTTGTAAAGAGGAAGAACAGAATCACTAATTTATTTTAACAACAAGGAAAAAACATTTATTAAACATTAAAAAATTGGAGTCTGATACAATACGCCTTTACTGCCCCCTTAACTTAACAATTACACACAGGTTTTAGGATTAACAGGGATTACAAAGTACATCTTAATCTACAATGGTCCCATTAACACAAAGTTCCTTCTAAGCAGACAAGATGACTGTGGGAAAATACACTCTCCCCTCTGAACCCCAAGTAAATGTTTGTTGATGTCGCCTCAGAAACAACCCCCCCCCCCCCCCCCCCCCCCACCACCACCACCCAAGATGATTGTCAAGTCAGAGTTTCCAAATTCCACTCCCAAAAACACGAAATCCAGACCAAGTTCCCAAATTACATTTTTAAACAAAGCTTCCGCTCCATTTTCAACAGTGAATCCAATCCAGAATTTTATACCAACTCCTTTAGGATTTCTATGTCTTGATTGCTGTGCAAACTGCTCACAATTGCATTAACTCTTGATTACTCAACTGTATTAAAATTACATCAAGCGTTTCATCTACATCTGAAGTTTGTTGTCCCATTTCAAACCTAGTTACTGCAATTGTCTCTTTGTTTACTCTTCCTTGAATTCTTATGAATAGTAACTTGGTCTCTGTCCATTTAACTCCAGCCTTATTGGACGCTTCTCTTCATTACTCTAGTTTCCTTAACTGTAGCTGCTCTTCAGATCTCTGCACTTGTTTTCTTAAAACATTGCTCCATGGTATGGCTTTTCTTCTAGCAATGTTGAGAGAGATGTTCCCTCTCTAACCTTCAAAACCAACTCATTCTAGCAGAGCTGTGAGAGCTGCCTTCTCTCTCACTACCTATCTTCAATGCATTCAAATCAGCTAAACTAAAACTTTAAAAATTATCTACCTTACAAGGCCCCAGTTGTTAAGCAGCACCACATGCTTATGCCTTTTATTAGTTCTGCATGCTATATCCCTCTGTATGCACAATAGAAATACAGTTTGAACTTAACCAACCCGCACACAAGGAACAAGCTTCTTGGAACATTGCAGATAGTAATTTGTGTCTCTGAAATACAAAAACCTGATAATCTCCCAATGGCCTTGCCATTAATTTGCAAAAAGCAAATAGCTTTGCACTCCAAAGAGCTAGCATGACAGAATCTATGGGATTCAATGCGGGCAAGGTCCAAAAAAACAAAACCCTTCCAACTGTGAATCCAAGAACAAACACCCAACCAGAACTCCTTGTCCAGATGGCCTGAAAGCTTGTAGAAAACCACCTGATGGTTAAAAACCAAACATATTTAAGGGAGATTATCGGTCATAATCTTTTAAGATGGAGGAATTTGAATACGGGGATGAGAATGTTAAAATTGAGGCATTGCTGATCAAGTCACCAATGTAGGTGAGTGCGCATGGTGGGGGGTGGGGGGAGGCAGAGGGATGATGGTGAAAGGGACAAGGTGCAAGTTAGGGTACAGATAGCATAATTTTGGATGAGCTCAAGTTTGTTTTAGATGAAAGTTTGGAGGTTGGCCAGGGGGCATTGGATTTGTCAAGTCTAGAGGTAACAAAGGTATGGATGAGCAGCAGATAAGATGATGTAGGGGGTAGAGTTGTACAGTGTTAGAGGTGGAAGTAGACGTTCTTGCTGATGGAGTGATCGGTGGTCAGAAGTTCATCTTCATCAAATGCAACAGCAAGATTACGAACTGTTCAGTGCAGACTCAGTGCGTCACCAAGGAGACTTACATCCGGTGGCTAGGGAACAGAGTTTCATACAATTTACAGTGCAAAGGAGGCCATTCGGCCCATCGAAGCTGCCCCGGCCCTTACAAAGACCACCCTACTCAAGCCCATGTCTCCACCCTATCCCTGTAACCCAGTCACCCCCACTTAACCTTTTTTTGGACACTAAGAGCAATTTAGCATGGCCAATCCACCTAACCAGCACATCTTTGGACTGTGGGCGGAAACTGGAGCACCCGGAGGAAACCCACGCAGACAAGGGGAGGACGTGCAGACTCCGCACAGACAGTGATCCAAGCCGGGAATCGAACCTGGGACCCTGGAGCTGTGAAACAACTGGGCTAACCACTATGCTACCTTGCTGCCCTTTGTGGCAGGGACAATTGCTTCCGTCCTCCCAATATGTTTTTAAAATAAATTTAAAGTGCCCAATTATTTTTTTTCCAATTAAGGGACAATTTAGCGTGGCCAATCCACCTAACCTGCACATCTTTGGCTTGTGGGGGTGAAACCCACACAGACATGGAGAGAATGTGCAAACTCCACATGGACAGGGACCCAGAGCCGGGATCAAACCCGGGTCCTCAGCGCCGTAAGCAGCAGTGCTAAGCACTGCGCCACCATGCCGCCTTCGTCTTCCCAATACTTAATTGGAGGACATTTCTTCCTCATCCGAGGGCTGCATGGCGACACAGTGGCTAGCACTGCAGCCTCACAACTCCAGGGGCCCGGGTTTAATTCCGGCCTCGGGTGACTGAATGTGTGGAGTTTGCACTTTCTCTCCGTGTCTGCGTGGGTTTCCTCCGGGTGCTCCGGTTTCCTCCCACAGTCCAAAGACGTGCAGGTTAGGATTGGCCATGATAAATTGCCCACAGTGACCAAAGCTTGGGTGGTGTTATCGTGTTAGGGCAGGGGGATTGGGCCTAGGTCTTTGGAAAGTCGGTGCAGACCTGATGGGCTGAACAGCCTCCCTCTGCAGTGTAGGGATTCTATGGTTCAATGATCTAGTCCTGGATGTTAGTTGAGTAGCCTGAGGCGTATCAGTATACACAAACTTGTTATTTTTTAGATGATGTTGCCAAGGGGAAGCATGTAGATAAGAAATAGAAGGGGGTTAATAATAGTTTCTTGGGGGTTCCAGAGTTAACTGTGACATGAGCTTGAAGTGGTAAATAACCTATTCACACCAAAGAGTTGAGTCAAGTCAATTTATTGGCAAAAGCTTTTGGGAGAAAGCCAAGCAGTCCGCAGTGCTCGTGGTCACCTTCTCAATTGTACAACGGCAGTTAGCCTCTTTTATACATGTACACAATTGATTAGTTCCTAATTAGCTTGGGGGGGGGGGGGGTTACATACACGACCAAATAGGCCCCCTTAGCAACAATTAGCTTCCAATCACATTCCTCTGAGACCATCTGTTATCTAATGCTCGCAACCCCTTGTCCGCAATTACAAGGATAGCAGGTGTCTCAATAGTTAACGGTCAGTTTGTCAGTTGCAGAATGATTCACTTAATCGGAACGTTGCAGATGTCATGAGGTCAGTTAGAGAATGACTCGCCAGTAACCATCCTTATCAAGTCATTGCAGAATTAGATTGCCGTGGCGAGTAAGCTAGTATAGAATGACTCGCAGTCCACACTATTGCAGGCATAAGCCAATAATTAAACATAATAAAATAAAGAGATTCTTAATGAATAAATGAGTAACCTCTAATGTAAATTTCCCTTAACAAGCTGGAAGCCATTCTCTGGTTGTGGCTGAGTAGATAAACCTGGAACTAGCTGAATGCATTTCCACCCAACTGGATGACACAGGAAAAGGCATTGGAGGACTATGGACTATTCCGGTAGGCTCGGGGAAGGTAAGGAAGTGGCAAAGGCAGCTGAGCAGATGTTCTCAATATCAGTAACAAATCCTCAGTCACAAAGACGTCTATGGGCTTCACACACTTGTCGGAAGTGAGCTTGGAGGAGGCAGGGGTCTCAACCTCGCATTCCAGAATGATTCTGGGAAAGCGAACAGTTTGGGCAGAGGATATCAGGGTCTGATTGTGCTTCACGTGATCCAGCCAGGTCTGCAATGAATAGCTTGAACCAGTGGTCAACACTCATATCTGCATCCCTTGGATTTAAGGAGGTGGAGATTGGGCCATGCCGTGATAATGATGGGCGAGAGAGAGGCATTAATGGGGACAAGGGCAGTGAAGGAGTGATTGAGCAGATTGGGAACGGCAGAAATGCCGCAATGATTGAGGTGACAAAAGGCTAGACGATAGGCTTATTTTAAAGTGCAGTTGTAAATCACTTGAGGGAGAGTTTCTTTCCTGGCAGACAGGATCCTCTTTCCAAGAACCGGTGCAGATTCAACGGGCCAAATGGCCTCCTTCTCCACTGTAAATTCTATGATTCTATGAAATCGGAGCACCTGGAGGAAACCCACGCAGACACGGGGAGAACGTGCAGACTCCGCACAGACAGTGACGCAAGCAGGTAATTGTACCCGGGTCCCTGGTGCTGTGAAGCAACAGTGCTAACCACTGTGCTACTGTGCCGCCCCATAAATAAGGGCGTTTACAGGTCATAAGTTTTTAAAGGTGGGACATTACACAAACATTTGCAAATTGACACTTGTCTTGAGGAAACCCAGGATTTTCTAAACCGCTGTAACCTCGCGGGAAGGACCACAATTTGTAGGCCTCAAGTGAACATCTCGTCCGAACGCTGGCAGCTTCCCTCAGAAAAATGCTGACGTGTAAGTGTTGTTTGTGGCCTCATGTCCCAAAAGTGGGGTTCGATTTCGCAGCCTCTTGCAATGGAGTCTCAAAGTGCTGACAAAATGGCCGGGATTCAGCGTGAAGTTAGATCCCTGATTTCGGGTTGACTTTTCCCCCTCTTACTCAAGATTTACTTCACGCTGCTTCATATTTGAGACTGCTCCCATGGACGAGGCGTACGCCCCGGTGCAGAGTTTCTGCACTGGCCTTGATATCTGCGGACGGTTTGATGGCATGTCTGCGATAATGAACAGAAAACCTTTCTTCAGAATTTGTTGGTGGGTGAACTTGTTCTTTAGATTTGTCTTACATCATGTGAGAAGCAGTAAAATCTCCCAGTAGCAGTCCAACATTAGCTGGGATGTAAACATCACACGATCAAGGTTACAGGCAAATAAAAAGCAGCAGTATAAAATATATTTACAATAGAATGTGCTAACCCTTCTGTTATAACCTGCCTGCTTACCATTGGCTGGGGATTATTGACAACCCCACAATCCTGCGGGAGTATGAGCTTCCCCAATGAGGGGGGCGGAGAAACCATTAGTAAACTCCAAGTATAAATAAAGCTGGCCAGTTTGGAACCAGCAGGAAGAAGTGTGCAGCAAGGGGAGTTGCTGCTGCTGTTATATATATATGTTATTGTAAATAAATGTTATTACTTTGTATCCTTAAAACTCGTGCTGGATTCTTTGTGGCCCTCACAAAACTGGCGACAAGGGTTAAAGTGAATAGCTGTCTACACTGCTGAAGCCACCTCCCTGGATTTTTGTTGGATACAGGTGGGAAGTTGTTTTCTATTATACCATGCCTCTGTACTGACGTTTGGATGTTTTTGATGCTGCGCTGGAAAGCTGGAACCAGTACGCACAACGGATGCGTTACTATTTCTGGGCAAACAATATCACCGAAAACAAGCGCCAGGTGGTCATATTGCTCACCGCCTGCGGCCCGCATACGTTTGGGGTGAATAAGAGCCTTACGTAACCAGCTGCGCCGGACACCAAAACGTTTGATGAACTTGTGAAAATAGTGGGGCAACATTTTAACCCAACCTCGTCCACGATAGTCCAGCGTTACTGGTTTAATACCGCTGAGAGGACCCCTGGAGAATCCCTTGCCGATTTTCTGTCCAGGCTACACAGGATTGCGGAGTACTGTGACTATGGTGAGACCTTGTCAGAAATGTTACGCGACCGTTTGGTTTGCGCTATTAACAATGCGGCCACCCAGAGAAAGTTGTTAGCTGAGCCAACATTGACTTTTCAACAGGCCATTCAAATAGTATTGTCCCGAGAGAGCGCAGAACGAGGAGTGCAGGGGACACAGGGAATGGAAGTGCATGCCTTGGGGCGTAACCCCTTCCGTCCGAAAACGTCCCCCCGCACTCCTGCGGTACCTTGGGCGAGGCGACGTCCGGACCGACGCCAGTGGCCATCGGACATTCCTCCCCGAAGGGAGCTTTCTCCAGAACCAATGGATGAGGAGCCATGTCCATGTCAGACTTGTAGGCACTGACCCCGTCCCGGACGCCGGTCCTGGGGGCGCCAGAGGCGCCGTCGTTCCGACCGAAACTGGGACCAGCCCAGGGGCCGTAACTGGGACCAGCCCAGGGGCCGTACCTTCCATGTGGACGAACCTGCGGCGACTACTCCTGAGGACGTGGAGACGGAGGACGACTGCCTGCAGTTGCATTGTGTGGCAGCTCCCCGTGTGGCCCCCATTAAGGTGACAGTACGGGTCAATGGCCACCCGCTTGAGATGGAGTTGGACACTTGCGCAGCGGTCTCCGTGATCGCCCAGAGGACATTCGACCGCATCAAGCAGGGTATACAGACCCTTACATTAACCGACGCACAGGCCAGGTTGGCCACCTACACGGGGGAACCACTGGACATTGCAGGAACTACAATGACCCCTGTTGTTTATGGACGCCAGGAGGGGCGTTTCCCACTTATCGTGGTGCACGGCCATGGGCCCAGCCTGTTGGGTCGGGACTGGTTGCGCCATTTGCGGTTGCAATGGCAGCACATCCTCCAAGCAGTTTCTGAAGGGTTGACTGAGGTGCTAGGACGATACCCAAATGTATTCCAGCCTGGTTTGGGGAAAATAAAAGGGGCCGTAGCCCATATCCAAGTCGAACCAGGAGACAAGCCACGCTATTTCAGGGCGCGCGGTGCCTTACGCCTTGCTCGAGAAGGTAGAAGGGGAGCTCACTCGTTTGGAGAGTTTGGGTATTATCAGGCCCGTCCGTTTTGCTGACTGGGCAGCACCAATTGTCCCTGTAATGAAGACAGATGCCACAGTTCGCTTGTGTGGCGACTATAAACTTACAGTGAATACGGCTTCCCGACTCGACCGATATCCAATGCCTCGCATAGAGGATCTCTACGCGAAGCTTGCAGGTGGACTCTCGTTCACAAAATTAGATATGAGTCACGCCTACCTGCAATTGGAGCTGGACCCTGCCTCCCGACCATATGTAACGATTAATACACACCGGGGCCTGTATGAATATACACGGTTGCCCTTTGGAGTATCCTCTGCCTGCGCAATTTTTCAATGTGTTATGGAGGGCATTTTGAGAGGTTTACCACGTGTTGCTGTCTACTTAGATGACGTTTTGATTACAGGGACGTCGGAGCAGGAACATTTGGAAAATCTGGAGGCTGTCCTTAGACGCTTTTCGGAGGCTGGAGTCCGTTTACATCACACAAAGTATTTCAGGCTAAGGAAGTAGTCTACCTAGGTTATCGAGTGGACCGCAAAGGTTTGCACCCCATCGCAGAGAAGGTGCGTGCGATTCAACAGGCCCCCGCCCCGACTGACACTTCGCATCTTCGTTCTTTTCTCGGTCTCGTAAACTATTACGGGAAGTTCCTCCCCAATCTGGCAACTACGCTGGCCCCCTTGCACCTGCTGCTAAAGAAAAATCACACCTGGGTTTGGGGTCAGCCACAAGAAACCGCTTTCCGGCAGGTGAAGCAACAATTGTCGTCGTCTGGGTTACTAACCCACTATGATCCTGGAAAGCCCTTGCTCGTCACATGCGATGCCTCCCCATATGGTATTGGGGCTGTCCTGTCCCACAAGATGGAGAACGGGGCCGAGCGACCGATAGCTTTCGCCTCCCGCACATTGACTGCAGCAGAGAAAAAGTACGCGCAGATCGAGAAGGAGGGCCTGGCAGTGATTTTTGCGGTGAAACGCTTCCACCAGTACGTGTATGGCCACCATTTCACTATCGTGACTGATCATAAGCCTCTGCTGGGACTTTTCAGAGAGGATAAGCCAATACCGCCCATTGCTTCCGCACGGATCCAGCGCTGGGCTTTGTTGCTTGCTGCATACGAGTATTCTCTGGAGCACAGACCAGGAACACAGATAGCAAATGCCGACGCACTGAGCCGATTGCCTTTATCGACCAGCCCCATGTCGACCCCCACGACCGGTGAGGTGGTTGCAACCCTAAATTTTATGGACACCTTGCCTGTCACGGCATCACAGATCCGTGAGTGGACCCAGACGGAGCCAGTCCTGTCAAAGGTTCGGCACATAGTCCTGTATGGTGGGCAGCATAGACAGCTCCCAGGTGAGTTGCGGGCATTTTCCTCCAAGCTGTCAGAATTCAGCGTGGAAGACGGCATCCTCTTGTGGGGGACGCGTGTGATTGTCCCGGAAAAAGGCCAGGAGCTGAGACTAACAGACTTGCACAATGGGCATCCAGGTGTGACCAAAATGAAAATGTTGGCCCGGAGTTATGTCTGGTGGCCAGGCCTTGACGCCGACATTGAGAAGATGGCCCAAAACTGCTCCATTTTCCAGGAGCATCAGAAGCTTCCGCCGGCCGCGCCCCTACATCACTGGGAATGGCCAGGGCGGCCTTGGGCGCGCTTGCATGCAGATTTCGCAGGCCCTTTTCAAGGATCCATGTTCCTTCTACTAATTGACGCCCAGTCTAAATGGCTAGAGGTGCATAAGATGCAGGGGACAACGTCCTGCACAACAATTGAAAAGATGCGTTTGTCTTTTAGTACGCATGGCCTCCCCGAGGTGCTGGTCACGGATAACGGCACTCCATTCACGAGTGAGGAGTTTGCGAGGTTCACGAAGATGAACGGCATCCGCCATATCCGCACTGCCCCTTACCACCCGGCTTCAAATGGGTTGGCAGACATTCAAAAGAGGCCTAAAGAAGCAGTCTTCCGGATCAATGGGCACGAGACTGGCTCGCTTTTTTTTTACGTAAAGGACCACCCCCCATGCGGTGACTGGGATAGCTCCCGCAGAACTCCTAATGGGCCGGAGACTTCGCACCCGCCTTAGTATGGTTTTCCCGGACATTGGCGCAAAAGTACGCCGCACACAAGAACGGCAGGGACAGGGATTTTCTCGGCATCGGCCGATTCGGCAGTTTGCGCCCGGTGACCCAGTGTTCGTTCGGAATTTTGCTGGTGGTGCCCAGTGGGTTCCTGGCATAATCTTTCGCCAAACGGGCCCTATATCTTACCAGGTGCAAGCCCAGGGTCGTCTCCAGCGCAAACATGTAGACCACGTTCGGTCCAGAAGACTATACCCTGAAAAGATTCCCCGCCCCCGGAGCTCATTTCTACAGCCGCAGAGACCAGAGACAAGGGAAGGTAGTCCTCACAATCTTCCACTGGTGCCTCACTCGAAGCCTGCGCAGGTCATTACAGAACCAAATGGAGATAGAGATGCTGACATGACGGAGCAGCAGACTCTGACTCCGAGATGGAGACACAGGACGCATCAGAGGGGGAATCCTCAGGTCCACGGGCCGTGGATGTACAACCGTTGCGCTGTTCATCACGGAAGCGCCGGTCTCCGTCTCGTTACACGCCGCCTGATCCAGCGCCGCGTGCAAATGGTGTCCGGCCTGCGGCAAAACGAGTCCGGCGCCCTCCTTCGCCAGGGTCTTCGGTGGATTCCTTGGACTTTGGTGTGGAGGGTTGTTATAACCTGCCTGCTTACCATTGGCTGGGGACTAATGACAATCCCACAATCCTGTGGGAGTATGAGCTTCCCCAATGAGGGGGGCGGAGAAACCATTAGTAAACTCCAAATATAAATAAAGCTGGCCAGTTTGGAACCAGCAGGGAGGAGTGTGCAGCAAGGGAAGTTGCTGCTGCTGTTATATATATATGTTATTGTAAATAAATGTTATTACTTTGTATCCTTAAAACTCGTGCTGGATTCTTCGTGGCCCTCACAAAACCTTCAAAATAAGGAAAATAATAAAATGGTCTTTAATGTTTGTGCTGAACAGTATTTTATCCTTAAAATTTCAGACTGGTAGTTATTTTTATACTCCTAACATCTGCAGGAGCTAACTGATTGGTCGAGTGCTTTGAAAGTTGAGAGTAAAAGGAAAACGATTATCCAGTCATTATCTCATTGCTGTTTTTTGAGAGCTTGCTGTTTGAAGGTTGTCTGCTGTTATCTCGACTGCAGCCCTAACTGAGGGACAGCCGGAGGCTACAAAAGGCGCTATATAAATTAATTTGCTGTTCGGACAGGTTTCTTTGAAAGTTGCACACTTACTTATTGAACAGTGAGCAGGGACATGGGTTTGAATATCATGTCAGCTAAATTCGTATTGGAGCTGTTGCTCCAACACATAGTTGAACAAATCTCACAGTTTTTATTTTTAGTTGAGTGCTAGCTTCTTTCTCAGGAATACCCCCCCCCCCCCCCCCACCCGCAACTCCCAAAACAAACGCTCCTCAAACCATCTGTATCATTTCAGGTCAGGAGCACGATAATGAATGTAGCTCAGATTCCTTCGTTGCCACTTTTATTCTTCATCTAATTCTGGCTCGGTCGTGGCTTCACTTTTGTCTCTGTAACCTTTTGGGGAACTGTGCATCTTGCTGCAAAGTTTTCACTGTAATCACACACAGCCTATGATTTCCTCAGTAATGCCAGGTCATGCATGGCAGCTCGGAGTAAGAGATCTGTTCAAATAGATAGGGTGTAATTATTTACTCATGGGAGACTACTTTTCAAGATTTGTTCAAAATGGAAATTCATCACCTAGAGACTGCGACTGTTGTGCTGGCTTTGATTGTATGGTGCAGTGGTTTATCGGTGGGTGTTTCCTGTTCAGTTGATGTGAGAAAGCCTAATGTCGCACCCGAGGCGATAATTTCCTTGTGTGGATGTGTGCTATCAGTTGGGGAGGTTGTGGGTGGTCTCTTGTAATTGCCTGGTTCTTCTATTTCCCAGCTTTCACTGTCCATTTTCATTTGGGAGAATTATTTCAACATTAAATAAAAGGAGCAAGGCTCGCATTTGTCTAGCGCCTTTCATGATTCCAGGACATCCCAGGGCACGTTTTTTTAAAATGTATTCTTTCAAGGAATGTGGACATCACTGGTAGACCAGCATTTATTACCCACCTCTAATTGCCCTTGAGAAGGTGGTGGTGAGCTGCCTTCTTGAACCGCTACAGTCCATGTGGTGTAGGTATACCCACTGTGCTGCTAGCAAGGGAGCGCCAGGTTTTTGACCCGGCTACAGTGAAGGACTGACAATATAGTTCCAAATCAGGAAGGGAACTGCAGTTGGTGGTTGTCCCGTGCATCTTCTGCCCTTGTCCTTCTAGGTGGAAAAGGTCGCAGGTTTGAGAGGTTCTGTTGAAGGAGTCTTGGAGTGTTGCTGCAGTGCATCTGCAGATGGTACATGTCAATGATTCAGCAATTGCTTCCCTTGGCAAGTACATTATTAAACACAAGTGATAAGCATTGGCTCACCTAAAAATGGATACAGCTGGGACATCGGAAAACATAGAAAATAAGAGCAGGAGGAGGCCATTCGGCCCTTCGAACCTGCTCCTCCACTCATTATGATCATGGCTGATCATCCAACTCAGTCATCTGTTCCTTCTTTCCTTGCCAAACCCTTTGATCTTTTTTTTAAATGAATTTTTTTTCTTGGGCTTTTGAACAAAGTATATTTACTGTTATGTACACAGAATAAGATATATATATATGTGGAAGAGAAGGGCACACACAAACATACCAACAACAAAAAAAGTAATCATGAAAAAGAAATAAAAAATAAAATAAAATAACTGGTAGGGGATTATGCACCAACCCAACAGCAGAAACTCTGTACAATTGGCAAAATTATTTACAACACATAAGTAGGCAACTGTTTGTGTGTGTGTGTGGGGGGGGGGGGGAGGAGACTGGGGAGGTAGATATACATTTGTGTGCCGGAGAAACAATTACAGAGGGCAATACCTGAATGGGTCTGGTGTTGGTGTTGTCACTTGCTTCTCCCGGACAAACCACAAGCCCTCGGGAAATCCGCAGGCGTGAGTGTGCTGCCAGCGAAACGGAGATCCGGCCGAGAGAGAATCCAGCCCATAATGTTTTGGCCTCAACCGCTTCCTGTGGTAACAAATTCCACAGGCTCACCATTGTGGCCCAAGGCATCACAACTGTGGCCCAAGCCGGTAAAACCAAATTCAAGGCAGCAGAAACTTCAGGTTTAACACCGGCTATAAAAGCCGTTTTAATTGGACCTCAAGTGCTTGTGTCCCACGGGTCAGTTTCATGTTCGAGTGTCATTCCTGAGTATTCCATCCAAGTATGTAAAAAATCTTTCCTCAAAATCCTGCCAACTACGCCAGTTGTAGGGATCTACTATGCGGATCTAGTGGCACTTGCGAACACTAAAACTCAGTAGAAATTTGAGTTAACACTTCTCGGATGCAAATAAGAATCGTTTTATTTGTCTCTATTGATTACATTTGAGAATCATTTAAATCTTATTCTCTAATAAGTCCAGCTAGCAAAAGGATTCAAAGAGAAGTAATTTTGTAGACAGTTCAACTTTCAAATAATACAGAAATGATTTTCTTGCTTGCGGCAAACAGCTTGCAATAACTGTAAAAGTCAGAGTTGGAAAGTGAAAGTATGAAAAACAGAGAGACAGCGAGTAAGTTAGATCAAAGTATAGATGATTCATGAATGGAAAATGAAATGAAATGAAAACCGCTTATTGTCACAAGTAGGCTTCAAATGAAGTTACTGTGAAAAGCCCCTAGTCGCCACATTCCGGCACCTGTTCAGGGAGGCTGGTACGGGAATTGAACCATGCTGCTGGCCTGCCCTGGTCTGCTTTAAAAGCCAGCGATTTAGCCCAGTGTGCTAAACCAGCCCCAGCTCCCTAGCCGTACGATCTTTCACGGTTATACGAAATCATACCTATCTTTAGCCATCTAGCTACACCCCTATGTAATCCTAATTGGTTTGGGTTAGAATCAAATAAGTTTGATTTGACAGTTAGCTGCCTGTCTTTAATGTGCAACATTAACTTGAAATGTTTCACAAATGAATTCTTGTATGTATTCTGGAATGTGATTCTGTGCCGTTATCGCAAGCTGCTTGAACTGGATTCTTGCTGAGGACAATAGCGCCTTTAGGTTACCGTGCCGCTGCCATGGAGCCTGCTCTGTCCTTGGACACTGTCTTGAGATATGTGAGCTTATGAGCTTAGTGAAAAGTGTTTGTTTCATCATGGATTTTATGTTTCTGTTAAATTGTGTATCTTACTGTTGTACTGTCTTGAAATGAATTATGCTGTGTCATGCTGAATATGTGTTTTGAAATGACCTGAGGTTATGAGTGAGTTTTAAAATGGGTATTTAATAGACCAGGGGCTTAATGCTAAATAGGTATCTTTTACCTATAGAAAATAGCTGGCTTCGACAGGCATCTTTCCTCAGATAAGGTGACCAAAACTGCACACACTATTCCAGGTGTGGCCTCACCAAGGTCCTGTATAACTGCAGCAAGACATCCCTGCTCCTGTACTTGAATCCTCTTGCGATGAAGGCCAGCATATCATTTGCCTTCTTCACCGCCTGCTGCACCTGCAGACTTACTTTCCATCCCAATACACTATCCCCAATCTCATGCGCTTTAATTTTACACGCTGATCTCTTATGTGGGGCCTTGTTGAAACCCTCCTGAAACTCCAAATATACCACATCCACTGGCTCCCCCTCATCAACTCTGCCGGTTATATCCTTGAAGAATTCCAGTAGATTTGTCAAACATGATTTCCCTTTCGTAAATTCATACCCGGCACAGTGGATAGCACTGTGGCTTCACAGGGTCCCAGGTTCGATTCCCAGCTGGGTCACTGTCTGTGCGGAGTCTGCACATTCTCCCCGTGTCTGCATGGGTTTCCTCCGGGTGCTCCAGTTTCCTCCCACAGTCCAAAGATGTGCAGGTTAGGTGGCTAAATTGCCCTGAGTGTCCAAAAATGTTAGGAGGGGTTATTGGGTTACGAGGATAGGGTGGAAGTGAGAGCTGAAGTGGGTCGGTGCAGACTCGATGGGCCGAATGGCCTCCTTCTGCACTATATGTTCTATGTTCATACCGACTCTGTCCGATCCTGCCAGTAATATCCAAGTGCTCTGCTATTAAATCATTTAGAATGGACTCTAGCATTTTCCCCACTCCTGACATCAGGCTGACTGATCTATAATTCCCTATTTTCTCTTTACCTCCCTTTTTAAATAGAGGGATTACATTAGCTACCTGCTAATTCGTAGGAACTGTCCTAGAGTCCATAGAATCTTGGAAGGTGACCACCAATGTATCCATTTGGTGTGGGGAAACAGACAGAGGCTCTCTTGCTGCTGGGTAGTTTTGAGCAGAAACTGGCTTCTGGTAAAAGACAAGCTTCAGACTTATTCTTTCACTATTCATAATTAATGGACATAACATGATAGCAGAGGATGAACATTGAGCCTTGACGATTGGTTGCTGTTCAAGAAGACTTTTGTCTCTACCCTCTGAAGGAAGAGACATCAGCAAGGAGTAAAATTAGGAGTAAAGTGTTGCCAGAGTGAAATGTGAATGATTTGGATAGCGAAGAGGGATTGGACCTTTTGTTAGAGTTTTTGAATAAATTCTACAAAAAGGATGACTTATTAGAAGCTTATGAAGCTTGGCCCACCTTTGACAGATTTAAGAAAACTGATGATCAGTCGATGGAGGAATATATCATGGGCTATGACAGATGGTACAAGAGCCTGAAGAGACTGGAACTTGGCATCCCAGAGATTGCCATTTAAGTTACTTAATTGTGCACGCATTTCTCATGTTGATGTTCAGTATTGACTAGGTTCAATTCCAAAGCAAAGACTTTCTTTCAGCCCAGTTGGCTGCTGCCCTCAAATTCTTTCGAGGGAGACAGTAATTTCCAGCTACTTTGCTACTGAATACAGACAACTCTGTGATAAAGCGGCGAATGGAGGGTTCAAAAAAGAGTTCTTTGCTATAAAACATTATTACTCTTTTTCCATCTATCCTACTGGGAGAGAATTGTCTTCATTTGTGGTGTAAAAAAAAACAGCGGTCACCAGTTCAACTCTTCTCTCCAAAAGCCTTTTCAAAAATGTTTCTCTCTCCCTTAGCTCCGCCCACCACTGGCATCATCTTCCCCAAGCTGAAAAACAAATTAGCTTTCCAGGGACTGAGAGCACATTAATTCCCCAGAGACTGTCCCCCAGTCAAACAAAAGTGCATTAGCTCAGTCAGAAAAACACATTCCTCTATCAATTTCACCTTCAGGCTGCTAAAAGCTCCCAGGAACTGCAAAACGGAATCCTTTTGTTGCAAAACCAGATCCCCTGCTGTCAGTCACCCTCTAGCCCCAAGGCTTTTAACTCTTAAACTTCACATTACATTTATAATCCAATTTTCCTGAAATCCTCCATTTGCCAGACCTGGCAAAGTGATAGGCAGTGAGGAAAAAGTAGTAACTGTACAACACGGGAATCAAACTGTCAGGGTCATTCTTCGAGGCTAATTGACCTGAAATATACTTTTACAAATTTGGAACAAGACACTTTCGGTGGGCGGGATTGGCGGGGGAGTGGGAAATCCCACGGGAGGCCCAAAATGCATGATATGCTGGCGGGATTTACCAGAGTGATGTCCCCACCCCCTGCCAATGTCATCGCGGGAATCCAAATGACCAATGTTGGGACCGCCATTAGAATACAGTTAAATTGAGCCGATTGGGTGCAAGCGGGTAGGATGAACATTTTGCCGCCATTTCTATTTTTATTTTAGTGCTTGTTGGTCTTTTTGCCGAAATCATTTTTTATGGGGTGGTTGGTTGGAGTTGCCGCTTACGTGGGCCTGTAAGGTGGCAAGGATTAGGAGGACGGTACTTCATAGAGGGCAACAGCCCTTCGCCCTTCTGAATTTCTTATACTATTATTGGGTTGCGAACGCGAGGAAAGTGCGGGTATGGAGCAGAGAGACGGAGGCTTTGTGGGTGAGGATGGAGGCAGGCTCTTGCAAGGTTTCGGAGCTGCGGGCGCTGGCAACGGCACCGCTCCCGTTTGCCCCAGGCAAGTTTTCTGGAAGTCCTGTAGTGGTGACCACTTTGAAAATCAGGAGGCAATTTCGGCAGCACTTTAGGTTGGGGGTGGGGTCAAAGTTGATGCCGATCCGAGGGAACCACGGGTTTGAGCCTGGGAAGATGGATGCCAGATTTCGGGGATGGGAGGGGCGAGGGATGATGGAGATGAAAGACTTGTTTCTGGAAGGGCGGTTTGCAAGTTTGGAGCAGTTTGGGAGAAAGGAAATAAAAGAATATACATAATAGGGCAACACAAGGTATACAATGTAACTACATAAGAACATAATAACTAGGAGCAGGAGTAGGCCATCTGGCCCCTCGAGCCTGCTCCACCATTCAATGAGATCATGGCTGATCTTTTGTGGACTCAGCTCCACTTTCCGGCCCGGACACCATAACCCTTAATCCCTTTATTCTTCAAAAAACTATCTATCTTTATCTTAAAAACATTTAATATAAGCACTGGCATTGGATGAAGCATACAGGGTGTAGTGTTAATGAGGTCAGTCCATAAGAGGGTCATTTAGGAGTCTGGTAACAGTGGGGAAGAAGCTGTCTTTGAGTCTGTTCGTGCGTGTTCTCAGACTTTTGTATTTCCTGCCCGATGGGAGAAGTTGGAAGAGTGAGCAAGCCGGGTGGGAGGGGTCTTTGATTATGCTGCCCGCTTTCCCCAGGCAGCGGGAGATGTAGATGGAGTCAATGGATGGGATGCAGGTTCGTGTGATGGACTGGGCAGTGTTCACGACTCTCTGAAGTTTTTTCCGGTCCTGGGCCGAGCAGTTGCCATACCAGGCTGTGATGCAGCCAGATGGGATGCTTTCTATGGTGCATCTGTAAATGTTGGTAAGAGTTAATGAGCCTATGAGCAGCCAATGCAGTGAGAAACCAGCCTCTGATTGAACAAGCAGCACCATTGCATTTTTCAAATGTTATACATCAGGCTGACCTACTGTGAAACCCCTGGATGTATCCAACGGAACCCAGTTTGGGAAACCCTGCCCCAGGATGCTGATAGTGATACTTCACAGCCAATGGGGTATTCCCTGGAATATAGTCACTGTTGCAACTTAAGAAACATCACAGCCAATTTCCCCTCAAATAGTAATATGATCATCTTTAGTAATGTTGATTAAGGAGAAATATTGGTGAGTGTCCCCCTTTTGATCTTCAAGATAGTGCTGTGCAACGCTGGAGCATTCATTCTTGGTTTTTGTGCTTAGGAAAAGGACTTGAACCCATATACCTCTGACTCCAAGGCAAGAGTGTAACCAACTCAGTCACACCGAGCAGCAGTTTTGTACCTGAAGAATTAAAAAAATATAAATTTAATTACTTTCTCAAAGTTACGAAGCCAACGTGCAGAGTGGACAGGGCAAGTTCTTAATCCACCTCCTTGCTTGCTCCAGAAACCAATTTAAATGCAAATGGTATCCGATTCATGGCGCCCACAAAATGGTCATCCAAGGTGATGAGAGGAGGTTTTACATCTGATCCCGCCCCTGATCTGAGCCAAAAGGCTGGCCCCTGAAGAAATGCATAGGTTCTAAATCATAGGAACATCCCCAACATCTGACAACACCAGGAGGAGGAAATTAGTCAACAGTGCTTGAAGGGTACACATTGTAAATGCAATAGCTCTATCCTTGGCATCAGAGTAATTTATTACAGTTGCGTTTATATCTTTTTGTAGGAGCTAAAATGATGAACCAAGGTGCACTGCATTATGTGTAGCTGCTGGCACCATAATGGTTAACATTTTGTTCTGCGCCCTCTGCCAGAGTACGACAGCAAAAGAAGCTGGACTGCTGCTGAGAGAAATGATTAAAATATGGTGTTCCCACAGCATAAGCAGCGGATTTTCTGGGGCCTGGAGTAGGAGATTAGCTCCCAGCTCCTGGCCCTGAATAAATCATGCAAACAAGAAGCTGTTCAATAGCAGGAAGGAATGCAATGCTCTCTGCCTTCATGCAAATGGAATAAGTGATAAATATTTCTACTGGTGGGGCCGGGGCCATGTGTCACTCACGACTTTGTCAGAGTGCACACATCAGGTCAGACTCACTGTGGAGATATTTAGCAAGTGTCACGGGCATCCTTAACATTCATTCACTCACTCATTCATTCATAAATTCATCCATTTTGTGGACTCCTCACTCTTTCTCTTTCTCTCTCTGTCCATTTTTAGGTCACCTCCGAAAATCATACATTGTTTCCTTATTTTTACATAATACTTTTGATTTTTAATTATGATTTATAGTCCCATCGCCAACTTATGTCATGTTAAAATCAGGGTGTTAGTGTTTGTTGCAACAGAGAAACCTACAGTGCAGGTTGAGGAGGTGGGAGCTGCCACACCAAAGGGCTACTGCGACACCCCTGGTGGGAGGGTGTCAGTGCAATGTGACAAATTTACATTCAGAAATTTCGATTAATAATGATCTTTATTGTCACAAGTAGGCTTACATTAACACTGCAATGAAGTTACTGTGAAAAGCCCTGAGAGGCCACATTCTGGCGCCTGTTCGGGTACACAGAGGGAGAATTCAGAATGTCCAATTCACCTAACAAGCACGTCTTTCAGGACTAGTGGGAGGAAACCGGAGCACCCGGAGGAAACCCACGCAGTCACGGGGAGAATGTGCAGATTCCACACAGACAGTGAGCCAAGCCGGGAATCGAACCTGGGACCCTGGCGCTGTGAAGTAACAGTGCTAGCCACTGTGTTACCGTGCTGCCCTTCTGTGCATTTTAGAATTTCTTTGGAAAAAGATGAGAGGAAGTGTGTGCAGATGTAAAATTGTTTGTGCACTATGGTTATAAACTATTTATCCACAGATCTGTGGCAATGTCCATTGTAAGTCAGAAGAAATGTTTTTTAAATTATAATAATAGGTGTATTATAATAACCCTCACAAGACCCATGGGAACACCTCAATTGATCTCCCCGTGATGCTCATGGAATGCAAGCTCCCCCACTAGTGGTTGGAGCCCATCCAGCTGGGACTCGTAAATTTGCCATATAAAAGCTGGGGTCGGCATGTTCAGTAGTCCCAGTTGGGGCCTGTATGCTGTAAGCTGAGTTGTGGCCTTTTCTTTCTGTTGACTAATTAAATGCTGTTTAAATTACCTTCCCGGGCCTCCTGAGCTCTTATACTGGCGACAAGGGGAACAGTGACTGTGATTCTGCATCTCCTGACCACATTGGAATACCCCAGCATGGGAGCGAGGCCCACGGGATTTTGAAAATGCTGCTTTTCGGAAGGAGAGAGGCCTCTGAGGCAGGCATGGAGGACTGGGCCCAGGATATCGACCGGATGTGGTATTTCCTTCCAAGCGAATGGTTGTAGATGACCGACAGAAGATGATAATCCTGACCACCGGTAGGGCCTTGACATTCAGCTTCATCAAGAGCCTCACTTTCTTGGAGGCCCCGGACTCGAGATCTGTTACAAAATTTGTGGAACTTGTTGAGAATCATTTTGACCCTCAGTCTTTGGTAATCATGCAGAGGTACTGGTTCAATAATGCTGGATGAACCCCTGGGGAATCGGTTATGGAATTCCTGCCATGCACTTGTACGTTTGCTGAGCATTGTGACTTTGGCCCATCCCTCCCTGAGATGTTAAGAAATTGTTTGTTCTGTGGCATTAACAATACACCGACCCAAAGGAAGCTGTTAGCGGAGCTGGCCTCGGATCTGGAAAGGACCACCGTGCTGTCGCTTTCCTGCAAGAATGTGGGAAAGAGGTTTCAATTACTGGGCATCACCGCACATCACAACCAGGCTAGTGCAGGCAGAATTATTGATGGGCTAATGTCCGGATCTGCCTGAGATGTCTGATATGTCTGAGTTTAACGTTCCCGAGTCTTGGCGGAAAGGTAGAAATGATGTCGGGCCTCCAGAAGAGGTACCATGATCACCGAATGCGTGACAGAGGTTTTAAACCAGGGGACACTGTTCACATTTGGAATTTCAGGGATGTCGGCCATTGGGTCCGAGGGCCCGTAGTAAACGGAGAAAAAACGGGACCAATTTCTTCCAGGGTCAGGACGAGAGAGCAGACCGTCTTAAAGCACGTGGACCACTTCCAACAGCAGGATGCTTGCCCCAGAGGAAGCCACACAGGATGAATCTGTGCCTCGACCACCCTGTCTGCCAACCTTTAGTCAAGAAACGTTTTCCACCAGGGATTGATGCCCGGGCAGCAGGACGCAGGCAGCTTGGTCTCACCACACAAACCCGCTCTGCATCCACCGTTGGTCTCCCAACTCAACCAGCACCTCCCCGTGTCAACCTGGAAGGCAAACTAGCTCTGACTCAACTGATTGGGTTACTCCTGACTGTCAATCAAACTGCCCTTTAACCCACCTTCAATACTTTAATAATTAGGAAACAAAAGTGTTCAAAAGAAAATGAAGTTAAATCAGGTGGATTTGTTTCATGTCCCTTTGACTTTGCTCCCGAATTGTTGCTTGTTTTTAATTCTTGGAGACGGCAGGACAATCCTGGAGAGTTTGCAAATGGAGACCCCTGCAAATAGTCACACATTCCCAGGGAGGGATCCTTCTCGTAGCTTGTGAAATGCAAGGCTAATTACCCAAATGACTTTGCTGTTGTGACAGAAACCATTTATCGTGTGTGTGCAGCAGCAGAAATGAGACAACAGATATAGAAATGTGAGCACTTTCTGCAGATCTACTGGGACCTGGAAGTATGAAAATATATACCTTGCTGGAATAAGAGCTCTGATGAAAGGTAATTGACCTGAAACATTAGTTCTGTTTCTCTCTCCACATATGCTGCTGGACCTGCTGGGGGGTTCCAGCATTTTTATATCCGTTTCCAGCATTTTGCTTCAGCACGGTGATGCACCGCTCGATGATGCCCCTGGTCACTGCATGGGCATCGTTATAGTGGTTCTCCACGTCGGTCTGAGGCCTCCAGATAGGCGTCATCAGCCACAATTGCAGCATATAGCTCTTGTCACCCATGAGCCAGCCCCTCACACAGAGGAAGTGCCTCGAAGGTGTCTGGCACCATCGGGTGTGCCAGGACAAAGGTGTTGTGTACACTGCCTGAATACCGGGCGCAGATGTACATGATGTGCGTCCTGTGGTCACACACAGCTGCACATTGAGGGGGTGGAATCCCTTACAATTAATGTAGGGCACCCCCTCATGCGCCAGTGCCTGTAGGGGTACATGCGTCCCTTCAATCACCCCTTGGACCTGGGGCATGTCGGCGGTTGTGACGAACCCTGCTGCCCGGGCAACCTGGTGGGCGCGGTCCACGCCAAAGGCAATGTATTGTGTCGCCCGGGCAAACAGAGCATCCATTGTGGTGCGGACTAACCTGTGCACAGAGGGCTGGGAGATTCCGGACAGGTCCCTGCTTGGCGCCTGGACCGACCCCATGAGCTGGGTGGGGGAAGGGCACCCGTTGGGACCATAGCTGTAATGTGCGATTACTGTACATGCACATGCCAGCAAGGGCCATGGAGCAGACTCACACCACCATCGAGGTGCTGGAGCATGGCGTTCCATCGGGTACGCGGAGCCGATCTCGATTTTTGGCTGACGTGCGCTTCGCAGCCCGATTGCGATCCTCCGGCATCGCTGGACGGAAAATCCTGCCCATCTGTCAAAACAGTACATCGTGCGATAAAGTTTTGTATTTTGGGCAAAAGAATCCAGACTTTCTGACACCCAACGGATTGGAGGAGTTTGTTTTGATTGGCTGGCTGGTGGCCAATGGATTGGTCAGGACTGTATTCTTTTAAAAATGTATTTCTGAGATGTGGACATCGCTGGTTGGGCCAGAAGTTGTTGCCATCCCTCAGGGCATTTAAGAGTCAATCACCTTGCTGTGGATCTGTAGGCCAGACCAGGTAAGGACGGTAGATTTCCTTCCCTAAAGGACATTAGTGAATCAGATGGGTTTTAATAACAATCGACAATGGTCGTCATTAGACTCGTAATTCCAGAATTTTATTGTATTCAAATTTTACCATTTGCCATGGTGCGATTCAAACTCGTGGCTCCAGAGAATTACCACTTTTCATGGATCAGCCCCACCAACTGCGTGAACAAATAATGTGGACATTGATCACAATCTTTATTTGTGGATGATGTGGAGATGCCGGCGTTGGACTGGGGTGAGCACAGTACGAAGTCTTACAACACCAGGTTAAAGTCCACCAGGTTTGTTTCGATGTCACTAGCTTTCGGAGCGCTGCTCCTTCCTCAGGTGAATGAAGAGGTATGTTCCAGAAACACATATATAGACAAATTCAAAGATGCCAGACAATGCTTGGAATGCGAGCATTAGCAGGTGATTAAATCTTTACAGATCCAGAGATAGGGGTAACCCCAGGTTAAAGAGGTGTGAATTGTGTCAAGTCAGGACAGTCGGTAGGATTTCGCAGGCCAGATGGTGGGGGTTGAATGTAATGCGACGTGAATCCCAGGTCCCGGTTGAGGCCGCACTCATGTGAGCGGATCTTGGCTATAAGTTTCTGTTCGGCGATTCTGCGTTGTCGCGCGTCCTGAAGGCCGCCTTGGAGAACGCTTACCCAGAGATCAGAGGCTGAATGCCCTGTTGGGGGAATTTGTGGAGACAGTTGTGATGAACTTGTTTAATGCATCAATCGTTCGCTGATCCTCTTTAATATTATCCTCAACTTATCCTTTAAGTGGTCCATCTGGTCTTTAGCACCCCGTCTATCGCTCATTTAACTAACAGAGCAACCCCTTTGATCTCTTTCACTGTTGTCTGCGAGTAACCTTGATACCGATCTCTTAGCTCTCCTTCCTTGTGAGGCCAGGCAACTGACAGCAATTGGTTCCTGCCAGGTGGGGTTTACCTGAGGGAACCCAGGAGAAGCCACTGGGCCGCAAAGGTGGAAGAAACCCTCCCTCTCTGGTCTGCTGCCGATTGTCTGAAGGCAGAAGCTTCTAGACCCTGAAAGAGGAATCTCTCTCTTTCTCTCCCTCTCTCTCTCTCTCTCTCTCAAACTGGCTGTCTGCTACTTCTCAGAGTCGGCAGTGAAAACCATTACAAGCTGAAAGAAAAGATAGCATCTATCTGAAAGCCTAGACTGAAGAATCTGAAACAAAGACGCTTATCTTTTTACTTTCATCATTATTTTACACCCCTCTTCCCCTCTGTGTTTGTCTGTGTCTGTGAGTATGCGTGTAGGAGGTGGGGTGAGTTAAAAAGGGGGGCGTGTAAGAGGTTAGATAATAGTTAACCAGTTGTATTTGTTAATAATAATCTTTATTGTCTCAAGTAGGCTTACATTAACACTGCAATGACGTTACTGTGAAAAGCCCCTATTCGCCACACTCTGGCACCTGTTTGGGTACATGGAGGGAGAATTCAGAATGTCCAAATTACCTAACAGCATGTCTTTCGGGACTTGTGGGAGGAAACTGGAGCACCCGGAGGAAACCCACGCAGACACGGGGGGAACGTGCAGACTCCACACAGACAGTGACCCAATTGGGAATTGAACCTGGGGCCCTGGTGGTGTGAAGCAACATTGCTAACCACTGTGCAAGCAGCCGCTCAGGAAAGGCTGGAACTCTTTTCCCTGCACAAGAGATTGCTGGAGGGATGATCTAATAGCAGCTTTTAATATTATGAAGAGGTTCAATAAGGTAGATCTTGTAAACTCTTCACTTGAGTTTTCTTGCCACCCATAATCTATTTAATTATACTTTCTGTTAATAATAAAGTTTATTGTGTCCAAATTTACAAACTTGGTGACTGTAGTTATTGGACAGCTGAAGACCTCGGGTATTTTAAAATAAAAGTTAATTTCCGCCGTGTTGCGACTCTGGTCAAGTTGGTCTGGAATTGACCGTGCACTGGCCCAGCGTGTTGCAACAATTTGCACATTTGGAAACACAAATGGACAAGTTTCTATCGGCTACATTTATCTACTACCTCTTCCAGGCAGCTAGAAATACACACAAGTAGTTAACTTGGGAGGTGATCAGCTAAGAATTACTGTGGGCATTATCCGTGAACACTCGTGTGATTGTATTAAATTCCTCTCTGCCTGTTTTAAATGAGTTAATGTGCCCTTTAAAAGCAGAAAGAGGAGTTCAGTTTAAGTGCTCCAAACGCTCCTGTGCTTTGATCACTCATTGTAATCTCTAGCCTCTCACTCACACCGCCTTTGTTAGTAAATATGGTGCAGTTTGTCTGTGGTGTTGGGCCAAATAGACCACAAAAATCCACAATTTGATCCACAGCCTATTTAGAAGCACCACAATTGACCTCAGCACCCCCCAATTTAAAGGAGGTCAAACAAAAATCTTTCAGGCCCCCCCCCCCTCATAATCATCGTGGAGGGGGCCTGGCACTCGTCGAACTTTCTCCCAGCGAGAGAAAAACCTGAAAATAGGCAAAACTGGCTGGAGTTACTCTGCTCTCTCTCACGAGTAAGATGATGTTTGGCTGTTCGAATTACAGCAGCGCCAGTCAAGACTCGATAAATGTTTATGAAAGATTCTTTGATTCATCATCATTAAACAAGCAACAGATTTCTGCTTCAATTGACCACCAAAAGCATTTTGAACCTTGGGAGCAAGTATTACGCCTAACAGGGGTGACAGGAAGTGCTTTGAGATGGGCATCGCAAGTCACACCATTTCCTGAATCCAAGGTCCCAGTGTCCCATTGTCAAGAATGTTACTGATGCACAATCAATTATGACGAGACGAGAGTAGAGAGTAATCAAGGCTTTATTACACAGAGATGTGTGGCTGCTGTAATGGCTGCTGTTCGGCGAGCACACACATTTATACTCCGCCCCCTGGGCGGAGCCATCAGGCAGGGATCTACCCCCGTACCTGTAGTACAGGGGCTTTACCGTAATACCCTCATATGCAGTGCAGTATATACAATATAATACTACAGTGGTGACTACCACATTCACCCCCTGTTAAAAATGAGTCCAGCCGGGGTGGTGGAATTCTATTTACATACAGGTTGTCATTAAAATTTCAGAGAAGGTTACAAATTTAGACGGTTGGGCACCTTGCTCTGTCGTTGAGAGCGCCGCAGCGCTGGTGGCGAGTCAGGCGTCGGCTCAGTCGTCAGTGACACAGGGAGCGTGTCGACATCCTCTTCATCCCCTGGTGGGACCAAGGGGAGGACGGATTGTCCTGGAGCGGGGGCTGTGGTGGAGTGCGCTGGGGCAAGGGAGGGTTGCGCCGGGGCAGGGGGGGGGGGAACCCAGCTGGTGCCGGGTTCCTGAGGGAGACTGTGTCTTGGCGGCCGTCGGGGTACGCTACGTAGGCGTACTGCGGGTTTGCGTGGAGTAGCTGTACCCTCTCAACCAACTGGTCTGCCTTGTGGAGCTGCACGTGCTTGCGGAGGAGAACGGGTCCTGGAGCTGCCAGCCACATTGGGAGCGAAACCCCGGAGATGGGCATCCTGGGGAAGGCAAAGAGACGTTCATGGGGGGTTTCATTAGTCGCCGTGCACAGGAGCGACCGAATGGAGTGAAGTGCGTCGGGGAGGACCTCCTGCCAGCGGGAGGCCGGGAGATTTCTGGACCTTAGGGTCAGCTGGACGGCCTTCCAGACCATCCCATTCTCCTTCTCCACCTGCCCATTTCCCCGGGGGTTGTAGCTGGTCGTCCTGCTTGAGGCAATGCCCCTGTTGAGCAGATACTGGCGCAGCTCCTCGCTCATAAATGCGGATGCCCGGTCGCTGTGGACGTAGGTGGGGAAACTGAACAGAGCGAAGATGGTGTTGAGGGCTTTGATGACGGTGGCAGACGTCCTATCAGGGCATGGGATGGCGAAGGGGAATCTGGAATATTCGTCGACCACATTGAGAAAATAAGTGTTGCGGTCGGTGGAGGGGAGGGGCCCTTTGAAGACCACGCTGAGGCGTTCAAAGGGGCGGGAGGCCTTCACCAGGCGCGCACGGTCTGGCCGGTAGAAGTGCGGTTTACACTCCGCGCAGACCTGGCAGTCTCTGGTGACCGCCCTGACTTCTTCGATGGAGTAGGGCAGATTGCACTTAATGAAGTGATAAAAGCGGGTGACCCCTGGGTGACAGAGATGGTCGTGCAGTGTCCGGAGTCAGTCCACTTGTGCGCTGGCACATGTACTTCGGGACAGGGCATCGGGGGGCTCATTGAGCTTACCAGGCGATACAAAATCTGGTAATTAAAGGTGGAGAGCTCAATCCTCCACCGCAAGATCTTATCATTTTTGATCTTACCCCGCTGTGTGTTATTAAACATGAAGGCAACCGACCGTTGGTCTGTGAGGAGAGTGAATCTCCTGCCAGCCAGGTAATGCCTCCAGTGCCGTACAGCTTCAACGATAGCTTGGGCCTCCTTTTCGACAGAGAAGTGCCGAATTTCGGAGGCATGGAGGGTGTGGGAAAAGAATGCCACGGGCCTGCCTGCCTGGTTGAGGATGGTGGCCAGAGCGACGTCTGATGCATCGCTCTCGACTTGGAAGGGGAGCATCTCGTCGATCGCGTGCATCGCGGCCTTGGCGATGTCGGCCTAGATACGGGTGAAGGCCTGGTGAGCCTCGGCTGTCAGTGGGAAACCGGTGGAGTGGATGAGTGGGCGGGCCTTGTCCGCATAGTTAGGGACCCACGGGGCGTAATATGAAAAGAACCCCAGGCATCGTTTGAGGGCTTTGGGGCCGTGGGGAAGAGGGAGATCCATGAGGGGGCGCATGCGATCGGGGTTAGGCCCTAGAACTCGGTTTTGAACCACATAGCCGAGGATTGCTAATCGGTTCGTGCTAAACACACACTTCTCTTTGTTGTAGGTTAGGTTGAGGAGTTTGGCAGTGTGGAGAAATTTGGAAAGGTTAGCATCGTGGTCCAGCTGGTCGTGGCCGCAGATGGTGACATTATCTAGGTACGGGAAGGTGGCCCGCAGTCCGTACCGGTCAACCATTCGGTCCATTTCCCGTTGGAAAACCGAGACCCCCGTTAGTGATGTCGAAGGGAACCCTAAGGAAATGGTAAAGGCGGCCGTCTGCTTCAAACGCGGTGTACGGGCGGTCCGCCTTGCGAATGGGGAGCTGGTGGTAGGCAGATTTCAGGTCCACTGTCAAGAAGACCCGGTACTGTGCAATCTGATTGACCATATCAGATATGCGTGGGAGGGGGTACGCGTCGAGCTCCGTGTACCGATTGATGGTCTGACTGTAGTCAACAACCATCCTGTTTTTCTCCCCTGTTTTCATGACTAACACTTGGGCTCTCCAGGGGCTGTTGCTGGCCGCGATGATACCGTCCCACAGCAGCCGCTGGACCTCAGACCTGATGAAGGTCCTGTCCTGGGTGCTGTACCGTCTGCTCCTGGTGGTGACGGTTTTGCAATCCGGGGTGAGGTTTGCCAACAGAGAAGGCGGGTCGACCTTAAGGGTCGTGAGGCCGCATACAGTAAGGGATGGTAGGGGCCCACCAAATTTCAGGGTTAGGCTCTGGAGGTTGCACTGGAAGTCCAGGCTGGGTAGCAAGGCAGCGCAGAGGTTGGGAAGGACGTAGAGCCGGAAGCCACTGAACTCTACGCCCTGGATGGTGAGGGTGGCGATGCAGTACCCCCGGATTGCCACGGAGTGGGTCTGGAGACCAGGGCGATTCTTTGATTAATGGGGTGTACCGCGAGGGAGCAACGCCTTACCGCATTGGGGTGGATGAAGCTCTCAGTGCACCCGGAGTCCAGAAGGCAGGATATCTCATGCCCGTCGACCTTCACCTTTGTCAACGTGGTCGCGAGGTTGTGCTGTCGGGACCGGTCGATCGTGACGGAGGCGAGACGCCGCGGGTCGGCGGCGGTTGCAGGCGATGAGCGGCCCGTTGAGGTGCCCGACGGGCAGGGGTTCTGAGGCGGGGAAGATGGCAGCGCCCACGGGCCGCACGTGTCCTGAGGCAGGCAAGATGATGGCGCCCTCGGGCCGCACGTGTCCTGGGGCAGGCAAGATGGCTCTGCCCATTGGTTGTGAGGTAAGCAAGATGGCAGCGCCCACGGGCCCCACGTGTTGTGAGGGGAGCAAGGTGGCGGCGCTCACGGGCCGCATGTGGTCTGAGGCGAGGAAGATGACAGCGCCCACTGGACGCACGTGGGGTTGCAGGGATAATCGCGGCGATTGAGCGGGCCTGGCACACTGCAGCGAAATGTCCTTTCTTGCCGCAGGCCTTGCAGAGTGCGCTCCGCGCCGGGTAGCGCTGCCGGGAGTAATTTGTCTGCCCGCAGAAGTAGCACTTGGGTCCCCCGGGGTTGGTTGGCTGCCGCGCGGCGCAGGCATGGGGTTGGCTGGGGGCGGTCACTGATGGGGTCCATGATGGGGTGGCCGCTGGCGGGGTCCACGATGCCCAGGAGGGGTGGGCCGTGCGGTCGGGGGCATACGCCTCTACGTTGTGTGAGGCGACTGTGAGCGAGAGCACTAGTTTCTTGGTCGCCGCGAGGTCAAGCGTAGCCCCTTCTAAGAGGCACTGACAGATGTAGGCCGACCCTATGCCCGTAATGAACGCATCTCTCATTAGGAGGTTAGAATGTTCAGTGGCCGAAACGGCCTGGCAGTCACAGTCTCTCACCAGGGCGAGCAGGACATGCCAGAAATCTTCCACAGACTCACCGGGAAGTTGGTGCCGCGTGGACAGGAGGTGCCTGGTGTAGATCCTGTTGGTCTGCTAAGCGTAGTTCTCCTTCAGTAGCACCATGGCCTCTGCGTAGGTAGGCACGTCATGGATGAGGGGAAAGACATCAGAGCTCAGCCTCGTGTATAGAATCTGGAGCTTCTGTGCTGAGATTGGGTCTGACGCAGACCCGATGTATGCTTCAAAGCAAGCTAGCCAATATGCAAAGTCCTTTTTGGCGTTGTCTGCTTGAGGATGCAGCTGCAGGCGATCCGGCTTGATGCGGAGATCCATCTCTGAAAAATCTGTGTAATAAATTGATACACTATCAATTATGATGAGACGAGAGTAGAGAGTAATCAAGGCTTTATTACACAGAGATGTGTGGCCTCCTACAGCTGCCGCCGAAATGGCTGCAGTTCGGAGAGCACACACATTTATACTCCGCCTACTGGGCGGAGCCAGCAGGCAGGGATCTACCCCCGTACCTGTAGTACAGGGGCCTTACCGTAATACCCTCATATGCAGCGCAGTATATACAATATAATACAACAGTGGTGACTACCACAGTTGCACAAAGAAAAATATACGAGCCTGGGGATGGAGAAAAATAAACATCTTGTAAACCTGTGAAAATGGATGGGCTTTTTCTTCATCTCACCTTGTCAGGTTTGAAGTATAGGATAATGCAAGTCAATAATTGCTCTATTACACAGTGCTTTTCATTTTGTTCACAATCTTCTTGAATAATTTTGTTTCATTGTCATTATTATTTCCCTGTAGTGTGGGTGGGTCAATAGTGAGAGATCATAGGTGCAAAATAATTAGCAAAAATCTCTTAGATGGGGAGGTGCTATGGGCAGCACAGTGGTTAGCACTGCTGCCTTGCAGAGCCAGGGACCGGGGTTCAATTCCGGCCTTGGGTCACTGTCTGTGCGGAGTCTGCACGTTCTCCCTGTGTGTGCGTGGGTTTCCTCCGGGTGCTCTGGTTTCCTCCCACAGTCCAAAGATGTGCGGGTTAGGTGGGGTTACGGGGATAGGGCGGGGTGGGTGGAGGAGTGGACTTGGGCAGGGTGCTCTCTTGGAGGGTTGGCGCAGACTCGATGGGCTGAATGGCCTCGTTCTGCACTGTAACGATACTATGATCCTATGAAGAGTATGTTTCCACTCGCTTGTCAAGATCTGGGGCACGCCACCTGCAAAGGGAGTTGGAAGCTGATTTCCTAAGTAATTTTAAAAGAGAACTAGGCAGATACTTGAGGGCAAGGAACTGAACAGTTACAGACAAAACCAGGAATGTAGGACTAATCATGGCTGCTCTTTCAAAGAGCCAGCATTGTCATGACAGACCAAATGCCTTCCTTTTGTGTGGTAATTTTCTGTAATTCTGTAATTTTCTATAAGGGAATGTGCAGTCTCTGTGGAGAAGTGTGAATGCTGACGTCCAGGAAATGTAGAAAGAAATAATATTTTCTCATGAACAATGCTGTGGTACTTACCTATTTATCTTAAATGCTTGCTTCCTCTCTCCTTTAAGACATTCCATAAAACCCATTTCTTTTGCCATTTCCCCATGCCTCTGTGAAGCCTGTTGAAATGTTTTTCTACATAATAGGCACTATATAAATGCAGGTATCCAGCAGTGACCAGAGGAAATATGAACACATTAAAGTTCTGTCCTCAAAAACTACCTGCAGTATTTACTGATTTTCTTTACAACATATCTTCCAGATAGATACACCGTAGATTTATGAGTCACATTAGCTGGACCAGGAATTGAAAAGTATCCCAGGAAGAGATAAAGTTTGCCAGTACCAACACAGCTGTCCTTTTTCATGGATCAGCCCCACCAACTGCGTGAACAAATAATGTGGAAATTGATCACAATCTTTATTTGTGGAGACAGTTGTGATGAACTTGTTTAATGCATCAATCGTTCGCTGATCCTCTTTAATATTATCCCCAACTTATCCTTTAAGTGGTCCATCTGGTCTTTAGCACCCCGTCTATCGCTCATTTAGCTAACAGAGCAACCCCTTTGATTTCTTGCACCGTTGTCTGCGTGTAACCTTGATACCGATCTCTTAGCTCTCCTTTCATTGGCATTTCTATGACACCCAATACTCGACTATTTATGTCTTTTTACCTTTAAAACCTTACCATTTCGGTCTTCAAGTTCATCTTGGCTATTGCTCCAAGTTCTGCTGTCTTTCTCTATTTTTACTGAAGCCAAATACATTTTCTTTGCGCGTCCCCAAGGAAATGGAAATTGGCAGGTAAGTGTTTATTGGTCACTGTCAAGCGTTTCTTAGGAGCTGGTTCAAGTGAAAATGGCAGAGGCCTTGAGCAGGAGATGGCCCGTGACATTTTGGGGAGGTGAAATTAACAGGGGAAAATGACCCCCCGAAGAAAATACTTCTAAAATGGGGAGGGAGAAAGAAAAGTGTCAAGAACAGATGGTTGCAAATGTTCCTCACTGTCGAGCTGTCATGGATAAATGGTAGAGCCAGCATTAGTGGCCAGATGGTGAGACAAAAGCGACACGGAAGGTGTCTGGATAGTTGCAGTTTTGAAGAAAATCGCATGTCAATGCCAAAATTCTACAAAAGGAGAATCTTTTTCTTAAAATTAAACCTTGGAATATATGGATTCCTGGTGAAACATTTGTCAGGTGAATTTTAAAGGAAAAAATTCCAATCTTTGTAGGGGTATGAAAATTGAGCCAGTGCCTGTGCACACATTACAATGTACCTTTCTGACTAAGCTTTTGGTTTTCTGTCCCAATATCTCTCCTGTTTGGTGTTCTGGGGCATTTTCTTAAGTTTAAGGTGCTGTACAACAATGGGCTGTTGTTATGTTGAAATGTTGGTCTTATTCATGATATTGTGCAGGTCTCCAAGCTTGTTCTCTGAAATCAGATGATTGTCATCTTACCAGTGGAGATGGATCTAGATGACTATGCCCATGGACTCTGCCTTCAGTGCTGCCCTCACAACGACAGAGCATTAACATACTTCCATTGAGCCACCAAGTTGATCACCTTAGCTCGGGGGGAGAGAGCTTCCCAAATGTTGGGGGTGGATACCCATCAAAATAACAGCTTTTACGTGAAGAAGACTTCGCTGAATATCTCCAATACCTGGCAACAAGCTGTGTGACACAATATAAAGGTGGCGACAACCGGTGCAGAACCTTCATTTCAGAATCTACAGAAGCGAGTTATTGGGTAAATCAAAGAGCATGAGTGTGAACCAGCCAGCAGTGGGTCACGGAGGGCCAAGAACTAAATGGCCATGGTACCAGGCCAGGTTCTCCTTTAATTGGTACTTGTGGAGATTTGAACCATGTGGGGGCAGCATAGAAATGAAGGCTGACATCTATGTATCGCTATTTTACATTGTCATTCAGATTGTACCACATATCCTGCAAAAACAGGCGTTTTCTTTAAAGAGAGTGGATCAGTCCAGCGAGAAACGGGATGTAAGTGGTTGATGCCAACAGAGCGAAATGAGCTGTTAGCGAATCGACGGCCAATTTGTCACCGCACGATCTTCTTTCCATTGACGGTCACAGACTCTTTCTGGAGACTCATTTCCATATCTCACAGTCACTTTAACTTGATTTGAAATTTGACACGGTGAAAGAAATCTCGGCAATATTTGCCGAGTCAGTTGACAATTAAATCTGGTGCGGGGAGAGGTTGTTTTTTTTAACTGATGCACGATGAGCCAGTTCGACACTGCTGAGGTGGGGACCAGCTTCACCACCAGAGAGCCACCAAGCCTATTGGACAGAGGTCTCGGAGAAGTTCCCCGTCTCTTGTCTCAGTAGAGAACGACCCAAAACAATCAGCTGCCTTTCTCTGCCAGATGTTGACCGACTGGCTGTGCATCTCCATCACTTTCTCGTCCTGTTTTAAATTTAATAATTTCTAGTTTTCCTTTTACCTGCATATTTTGCAATGTTTGGTCAGTGGGACTGAAGATGAAGAGAACAGTCGGGCATGGGATAGGAGTGTTGCCATTAACGGGAACATTTATTCTACTGTGATGTCTATTTATGTATTTAAAACTGTCAGACAAATCGCTTTTCCAGAGGGATTTTGAGTGGAAAGATTACCTAATGGTGCATCCCAAGGCCGAATTGCATGTTGATTCTACTTATTGTGTCATTGCAAACTGTGTCTGTGACACTCTGCGTGCCTCGACCTGCAGGCTGTTTCTCAGACTTCATCTTATTTCTCTGACATAACCTCATTCATTTTCGTTTCGAACATTGAGTTTGTGGAGTCCTGGGAGGAAGGAATATTTTGTTGATGAGATTATGTTCAGGGAAGAAACCTTTGAAGGATGTTGGAGGTGATGGAACTGTGCAAGAAGGTGGCATTCTGGCGCTCAATGCATCAATTGGTGTTTATTGCATTGAATTTGCAGGATTGATGGTATTACCATATAATGCAAGAGTGATGGTGTTATACAGGAGTGAATGCATTGTCATAATATGCACAAGTGGGGCTGGTTTAGCACAGAGCTAAAGAGCTGGCTTTGAAAGCAGACCAAGGCAGGCCAGCAGCACGGTTCAATTCCCGTACCAGCCTCCCCGAACAGGCGCCGGAATGTGGCGACTAGGGGCTTTTCACAGTAACCTAATTTGAAGCCTACTTGTGACAATAAGCGATTTTCATTTTTTCACAAGTAGTGGCACTATTGGGACATACTAAACCAATGGTATTGTCATTCTTTAATAGGAGTATTGGCTCGAGCATTGGGCAGAAGTGTGATGCTTCCAGCTTGTTAAAATGTTACATCGCAGCCATTGTGATAGGGTGGATGTGGAATTAATGGCCAGTATTTTCCAGTTGTTGGGGTCTTCTGTTCCCCCGATAGCGCACCCCCACCCACCTGCCGGTGTGGGGTGGCTTCAATGGAAAATCCCATTGTCAAGCGGCGGGAGTAGAGAATCTCGCCGCCCGTGAACGGTGCGCAGCCGAGAAACACGCGGCTGGGGGGGGGACCGGAGAATCCTGCCCAACATTTCCACTTGTGAGGAAGAACATAACTGGAGGCCATCAATGTAAAATAATCGCCAAGAAACCCAGTTGGGAATTCAGAAGAAACTTCATTACTCAGAATGGCGGGAATGTGCAACTTGCTGTCAAAAGGAGAGGTTGAAGCAAATAGTATAGATGAATTTAAGGGGCAGCTAGAGGAAGAAAGGAACAAAGGGTTTAGATGTGAATGGATGAGAGGAGCCTCGAGTGGAGCATAAACACTGACCTGTTTCTATGCCATTTATCTTATAAATAGGCGTGATGTTACAGGTTGAACATCCCTTATCCGAAATGCTTGGGGCCGAGTGTGTATCGGATTTCAGAATTTTTCAGATTTCGGAATACAATTGTGGAGGGGGCGACATGTGCTGTTCCTGTTCTGCAGTAACATCCCGCGGGGATGGGGCCTGATGCACAATCAATTGCACAAAGACGAGAGTTGAATACAACTGAGGCTTTATTGCTCTAAGATGTGTGGCCTCCCACAGCAGCTCGCGAAATGGCTGCTGCATGGAGGACACACATATTTATACTCCGCCTACTGGGTGGAGCCAGCAGGCAGGGACTACCGCTGTACCTGTAGTACAGGTCCTACCATACATCACCTAATATAGGTGCAACAGTGGTTTACCACATTCACCCCCTGTTAAAATTGAGTCCGGCTGGGGTGGTGGAGAATTATGTACAACAACTGAATTTTACATGTACAATTTTTGTGAGAATAAAAATGTCTTTTGAAGTCCAGTGGACCAGTTAGAGGTTTAACCGGTCCGGGGCCTTGATGTGCCGCTGGGAGCGACGTAATGGTGGCGGCGATGCCGATGCTGGTCTGGCCTTCAGTGACTCTGGGAGCATGCCAAAATCCTCTTCATCCTCGGGCGTGGGCAGGGGGAGGATGGATGGTCCTGGGGGGGGGGGGGGGGGGGTTGCTGCTGGGAGCGCCGGGGGAGGGGAGGGTGGCGCCGGGCCGGAGGGGTATGTGTGTAGGAAACCTGCTGGTGCCAGGTCCCTGAGGGAGACAGTATCCTGGTAGCCGTCGGGGTACGCCACGTAGGCACACTGGGGGTTCGCATGGAGCAACTGCACCCTCTCCACCAACGGGTACGCCTTGTGGATTTGGACGTGCATATGGAGAAGAACGGGTCCTGGAGCTGCGAGCCAAGTCAGGGGCGACACCCCGGATGTGAACTTCCTGTTGTTCCCCTTGCTGTTTGCTCTGGCAATTGAGCCCTTGGTCATGGCACTAAGGGAGTCCAGGAAATGGAGGGGACTGGTCCGTGGGGGAGAGTAACATTGTGTGTCGCTATATGCGGACGACCTGTTGCTGTATGTGGCAGACCCAGTGGAGGGGATGGCAGAGGTCATGCGGATCCTAAGGGAGTTTGGGGACTTCCCGGGGTATAAGTTGAATGTAGGGAGAGGTGAGCTCTTTGTGGTGCATCCGGGGGACCAGAGAAGGGGGATAGATGATCTGCCGCTGAAAAGGGCGGAAAGGAGCTTTCGGTACTTAGGGATTCAGGTGGCTGGGAGTTGGGGGGCCCTGTACAAACTCAATTTGACGCGGTTGGTGGAGCAGATGGAGGAGGATTTTAAAAGATGGGATGTGCTGCCACTCTCGCTGGCGGGCAGGGTACAGTCGGTTAAAATGGTGGTCCTCCCGAGGTTTCTCTTTGTGATCCAGTGCCTTCCCATTATGATTCCCAAGGCCTTTTTCAAATGGGTAAGCAGGAGCATCACGGGTTTTGTGTGGGCAAATAAGATCCCGAGAGTAAAGAGGGTGTTTCTGGAGCGGGGTAGGGACGGGGGGAGGGCTGGCTCTGCCGAATTTGTGCGGATACTATTGGGCAGCCAATGTGGCGATGACCCGTAAGTGGGTAATGGAGGGAGAGGGGGCGGCGTAGAAGAGGTTGGAGATGGCGTCCTGTGTGGACACGAGCCTGAGGGCGCTGGTGACGGCACCACTGCCGCTCTCGCCGACAAGGTACACCACGAGTCCGGTGGTGGCGGCAATGCTGAAAATCTGGGGGCAGTGGAGGCGACACGGGCGAGGTGGGAGCCTCGGTTGGGTCCCCGATTCGAGAGAATCATCGGTTCATCCCGGGAAGGATGGATGGGGGATTTCGGAGCTGGCATCGGGCAGGGATTAGGAGAATAGGGGACCTGTTCATAGATGGGACGTTTGCGAGCCTAGGGGCGATGGAGGAGAAGTTTGGGTTACCCCCGGGGAATGCTTTTTGGTATATGCAAGTCAGGGCGTTTGTGAGACAGCAGGTGAGGGAATTCCTGCTGCTCCCGGCACAGGGGACCCAGGACGGGGTGATTTCGGGTGTATGGGTTGGAGAGGGCAGGGTCACAGCGATCTACCAGGACCTGAAAGAAGAGGAGGAGGCCGCGGTAGAGGAGCGGTAGAGGAGCTAAAGGGCAAGTGGGAGGAGGAGCTTGGGGAGGAGATAGATGAGGGTCTGTGGGCTGATGCCCTGAGTAGGGTTAATTCTTCCTCCTCTTGCGCCAGGCTCAGCCTAATACAATTCAAGGTTGTTCGCAGAGCGCATATGACAGGGGCGAGGATGAGTAGGTTCTTTGGGGTGGAGGACAGGTGTGGAAGGTGCTCGGGGAGTCCGGCAAATCACGTCCACATGTTCTGGTCGTGCCTGGCACTGGAGGGGTTTTGGAGGGGTTTCACGAGGACTATGTCCAAGGTGGTGAAAGTCCAGGTCAAGCCGAGTTGGGGGTTGGCATTATTTGGGGTAACGGATGAGCCGGGAGTGCAGGAGGCAAAAGAGGCCGGTATTCTGGCCTTTGTGTCCCTGGTAGCCCGGCGGAGGATCTTGTTATTATGGAAGGACGCGAAGCTCCCCAGTGTGGAAGCCTGGATAAATGACATGGCAGAGTTCATTAAGCTGGAGAGGATAAAGTTTGCCCTACGAGGGCCTGTGCAGGGGTTCTTCAGGCGGTGGCAACCGTTCCTAGACTATCTCGCGGAGCGTTAGAAGGTCAGCAGCAGCAGGGGGGGGGGGGGTTCTGTTGGGGGGGTGGGGAATGGGGGTGGGCAGGGGGGCTTCCCTACGAGTACCTTTAAATGTCATATGGGGGGGCTATTGTACATGGGGAAACCCAATGTAAATGTTTTGTACAATGTACAATGTTTAATTGTTGTGGTTGCGTTTCTTTTATCTTCTGTTATTGGGGGGGGGGGGGGGGGGGGGAGCGGGGTTTGTCAAAAATCCCCTGTCGCTGTGGATGTAGGCGGGGAAACCGAACAGAGCGAAGATTGTGTTGAGGGCTTTGATGACGGTGGCAGACGTCATGTCGGGGCATGGGATGGCGAAGAGGAATCATCGACCACACTGAGAAAATACGTGTTACGGTCGGTGGAGGGGAGGGGCTCTTTGAAATCCACGCTGAGGCGCTCAAAGGGGCAGGAGGCCTTCACCAGGCGTGCACGGTCCGGCTGGTAGAAGTGTGGCTTGCACTCCGCACAGACCTGGCAGTCCCTGGTGATTGTCTGTACTTCCTCGACGGAGGAGGGCAGATTGCGGGCCTTTATAAAATGGTATAACTGTGTGACTCCGGGATGACAAAGGCTGTCGTGCAGGGTCCAGAGTCAGTCTACTTGTGCGCTGGCACATGTACCTCGGGATAGGGAGTCTGGGGGCTCGTTGAGCTTGCCGGGGCGATACAAAATCTCGTAATTGTAGGTGGAGAGCTCGATCCTCCACCTCAAGATCTTATCATTCTTGATCTTGCCCCGCTGTGTGTTATTGAACATGAAGGCTACCAACCATTGGTCAGTGAGGAGAGTGAATCTCCTGCCGGCCAGGTAATGCCTCCAATGCCACACAGCTTCAACGATAGCTTGGGCCTCTTTTCCGACGGATGAGTGACAAATTTCTGAGGGATGAAGGGTGCGGGAAAAGAATGCCACGGGTCTGCTTGCCTGATTGAGGGTGGCGGCTAGGGCGACGTCTGATGCATCGCTCTCCACTTGAAAGGGCAGCGTCTCGTCTACTGCGTGCACCCCGGCCTTGGCGATATCGGCTCTGATACGGGCGAAGGCCTGTTGAGCCTCAGCCGTCAGGGGAAAATGGGTGGACTATATGAGTGGGCGGGCCTTGTCTGCATAGTTTGGGACCCACTGGGCGTAGTATGAAAAGAACCCCAGGCAGTGTTTGAGGCCCTTGGGGCAGTGGGGGAGGGGGAGCTCCATTAGGGGGCGCATGCGGTCGGGATCGGGACCCAGAACTCCGTTCTGGGCCACATAGCCGAGGATGGCTAAGCGGTTCGTGCTGAACATACACTTACCCTTGTTGTAGGTGAGGTTTAGGAGCGTGGCGGTGTGGAGAAATTTGGCAAGGTTGGCATCGTGGTCCTGCTGATCATAGCCGCAGATGGTGACGTTATCTAGGTACGGAAAGGTGGCCCGCAAACCGTAACGGTCGACCATTCGGTCCATCTCCCTTTGGAAGACCGAGATCCTGTTGACACCGAAGGGAACCCTGAGGAAGTGATAGAGGCGACCATCTGCCTCGAAGGCAGTGTATAGATGGTCCGCTTTACGGATGGGGAGCTGGTGGTAGGCGGATTTGAGGTCTACCGTTGAGAAGACCCGGTACTGTGCAATCTGATTGACCAAATCAGATATGCGTGGGAGGGGTTACGCGTCGAGCTGCGTGTACTGATTGATGGTCTGGCTGTAGTCCACGACCATTCTGTATTTCTCCCCCGTTTTAACTATTACCACTTGGGCTCTCCAGGGGCTGTTGCTGGCCTCGATGTTGCCTTCCCGAAGCAGCTGCTGGACCTCGGGTCTGATGAAGGTCCTGTCCTGGGTGCTGTACCGTCTGCTCCTGGTGGCGCCGGGTTTGCAATCTGGGGTTAGATTTGCAACGAGGGAAGGTGGATCGACCTTTAGGGTCGCGGGGCCGCACACAGTGAGAGGTGGTAGGGGCCCGCCGAATTTCAGGGATAGCCTCTGGAGGTTGCACTGGAAGTCCAGGCTGAGTAGTAGGGCAGCGCAGAGATTAGGGAGGACGTAGAGGCGGAAGCCGCTGAATTCTATGCCCTGGACCGTGACTGTGACCGTACAGTACCCCTGGATCACCACGGAATGGGATCCGGAGGCCAGGGAGATTCTTTGATTGGCGATGTGTACCGCGAGGGAGCAGCGCCTTACCGTATCCAGATGGATGAAGCTTTCGGTGCTCCTGGAGTCCAGCAGGCAAGAGGTCACGTGCCCATCGATTTTAACGCTGGTCGATGCGGTAGCCAGGTTGTGCGGACGAGACTGGTCGATGGTCACTGAGGCGAGTCGTGGTTGGTCGTCGCTGGTGTCGGATGATGGGGTGCCTGGGGGGCACGGGTCCTGGAACGCTGGTGGTGCCCATGTGCCGTGGGGGAGACAAGATGGCGGCGGCAGTAGATCTTGGGGTTGAAAAAGATGGCGGTGCCCATGGGCCGTACATGTTGCGCGGAGGTGAAGATGACGGCGCCCACTGGCCGCGCTTGGTCTGGGGGGGAGAAGATGGTTGCGCCCACTGGCCGCACATGGTCTGGGGAAGTGAAGATAGTGGCGCCCATTGTCCATAAAAGAGGGGGGTGGGGGCGATAGCAGCGACTACGCGGGCCTGGCACACCACTGCGAAGTGCCCCTTCTTACCGCAAGCCTTACAAAGGGCAGCGCAGGCCGGGCAGCGTTGGTGGGGGTGTTTCTGCTGGCCCCAAAAGTAATATCGGGAGCCCTCGGGGTTCACTGGCTGGCGTGTAGCGCAGGCGTATTGGCTGGGTAAGGCCCCCGCTGGGACGGCCGTCTGTGGGGTCCACGATGCGTGGGAGGGGTGGGCCGCACGGCTGGGGGCATAGGCCTGGATATTGCGCGAGGCGACCATCATAGAGAGCGCTAGCTTCTTTGTCTCTGTGAGATCGAGCGTGGCCCCCTCTAGAAGTCGCTGGCGTATGAGGTCCGACCCAATCACCAAAAGCGTCCCGCATAAGGAGGTTTGAATGTTCTGTGGCCGTAACGGCCTGACAGTCACAGTCCCGGACGAGTGGGATTAGGGCCCGCCAGAAGTCTTCTTTGGACTCACCGGGGAGTTGAGAGCAAGTGGCGAGTACGTAGGGGTAGGAGTAGGGGCTGTTTAGCATAGGGGCTGTTTAGTAATAGGGGCTGTTTAGCACAGGGCTAAATTGCTAGCTTTGAAAGCAGACCAAGGCAGGCCAGCAGCACGGTTCAATTCCCATAACAGCCTCCCCGAACAGGCGCCAGAATGTGGCGACTAGGGGATTTTCACAGTAACTTCATTTGAAGCCTACTTGTGACAATAAGCGATTTTCATTTTTTCTTTTTCACGTGCCAGGCAAAGAGCGTGTTCGTCTCCTGGGCGTAATTTTCTTTGAGTAGCGTCATGGCTTTGGCGTAGTTTGGCGTGTCCTGGATCAGCGGAAAGACGTTGGAGCTCAACCTCGAGTACAGTTTCTGGAATTTTCTGAGCCTCCGGAACAGGGCTTGGCGCCGAGTTGATGTACGCCTCGAAGCAAGCTAGCCAGTGCTGAAAGTCCTTTTTGGCGTCGCTTGAATGCGGATCCAGCTGCAGGCGATCCGGCTTGATCCGGAGGTCCATCTTCTGAAAATCGTAGAGCAATAAATTGATGCACGATCAACTGCACAAAGATGAGAGTTGAATAAAACTGAGGCTTTATTGCTCTAAGATGTGTGGCTTCCCACAGCAACTGGCGAAATGCTGCTGCATGGAGGACACACATATTTATACTCCGCCTACTGGGTGGAGCCATCAGGCAGGGACTACCATCGTACCTGTAGTACAGGTCCTACCATACATCACCTAATATAGGTGCAACAGTGGTTTACCACAGGGCCCAATCTATATCACACTATTAATGGTTTACTTTATGCACAGAAAGTCTCTTTGACAGCCATCGAATAGTGCAGTGCACTAGAAACCGTGGAGATGTGCCGTTGAATCCAGCCTCGACTGAATCAATGATACGTTTGCCTTTCTGCTTTCTGCAAGGTTCCTGATTTCATTTTGTTTGAAGCATTCACAGTCACCTGCGGCGCATTGGGACCTGTGCATCCCCCGGGAACCTTCCCAGAGCCTTGTGGGATCTCCAACTCGTGACGTCACGTCAGCGCTCGGAAAAATTGCGGATTTCGGAGCTTTTCGAATTTCGGAGAAGGGATGCTCAAACTGTTGTGCCAGATGACTGATACTGTTAGGATAAGGTTTAGGAGTGGTCACCCTGCAATGTTGTCTTTGTTTTTAGTTAACGTTTGACACAGTTCAACACATGGGTATGAGAAGGAATCGCTTCACTCAGAGGGTGGTGATTCAGTGCTGAGGGAGTGCTTGAATGGAACTGTGCACGAAGGCCCATTGGCCCCTCTAGTAGTTTATGTGGATGCTGCACTATTGCGTTATCCAAGTCCAAGTCCAGCATCATGTCCCCGCTACCACTAAAAATGGAGAGTAAACGGTTATTCATCTCATTGCGAGAATTTGCTCTGTACCAAATCACATCTGTGTTCACCTCCAGAGTGTAGACTGAACATTTTCTCGGAGCTGCCACCCCCACAAATGCCCCCCCCCCCAATGCCACCCTGACATTTATCGTACATGTGGCAGAAAAGTGAATAACAAGGGTTTCTGGTAAGGTTTGGGGGATCTGTGGAAATTCCAGGCCACCATCACTGCTTTCCAAATGCACTCAATTGTGTGAAGAGCTTTGACTGAATGCGATAAAGTGTGGCTGGCACGGTAGCACAGCGGTTAGCACTGTTGCTTCCCAGCGCCAGGGACCCAGGTTCGATTCCCGTCTTGGGTCACTATCTGTGTGAAGTCTGCACTTTCTCCCCGTGTCTGCGTGGGTTTCCTCCGGGTGCCCCGGTTTCCACCCACAAGTCCCGGAAGACGTGCTTGTTCGGTGAATTGGACATTCTGAATTCTCCCTCTGTGTACCCGAACAGGCGCTGGGGTGTAGCGACTAGGGGATTTTCGCAGTAACATCATTGCAGTGTTAATATAAGCCTGCTTGTGACAATAAAAAAGATTATTATTAAATGCTATGAAATGGGTTGTCATAAGATCATAATATATCGTTAGATTGCCCCTTATATTAGCAAAATGTTGCCTGGCATTTTCCAGGGTCCAGATATTGCAATATTGAGGAATGCAAAATGCTGGTGTCGTACCAAAAGAATTAAAAAGATTATTGTGTGGACCGATCTGATGACATACTTCATTGAACTCGTCCGTTTTAACAAAACAGCCCAGCTTTGATCTTGAAACATTCCTCAGGCATAAACATCAATACAGACCCATTGATACAATAATTGATATCCTGAGTAATTCTTCCAGCTGAAAGTAACTCTACAGTCACAGTATGAATGAAAAAAAGATGCTCAATTCCTCACTTCACCCCTTTGATGTTCGTTGTAATTGCTCTTCAGAGCAAAGCTGGATGGACAAAATGGATTGGTTACAAACGGCTGCTTATCAACATTTACAGGACGGGAAGGGCAGGTTGATCAAACAGCTGTGAGCCCCGAATCAGAAGCAAGATCCATGGCATCAAAGACAAAAATGTGACAATTTCATTGAAACATTTGTCATGTAGCAATGTAACAAGAAGCACTCGCATTTGTATATCGCCAGATACAAGCAGTGGCGGCAGTACAAGGGTCAATCACCATGTCCTGAGGATGGGGAAAGCACTATATAAATGCAAATTGTTTGATCAATTATCGAACATTGCATTTTGGATTGTATTTAATTATTGTCACGTGTACCGAGGTACAGTGAAAAGTATTTTTCTGCGAGCAGCTCAAACAGATCATTTAGTACATGAAAAGAAACTAAAATAAAAAGAAAATTCATAATAGGGCAACACAAGGTCCACAATGTAAATACATAGACACCGGCATCGGGTGAAGCACCGACAGGGGTGTAGTATTAATCAGGTCAGTCCATAAGAGGGTCATTTAAGAGTCTGGTAACAGCGGGGAAGAAGCTGTTTTTGAGTCTGTTCGTGCGTGTTCTCAGACTTCTGTATCTCCTGCCGGATGGAAGAAGTTGGAAGAGTGAGTAAGCCGGCTGGGAGGGGTCTTTGATGATGCTGCTCGCTTTCCCCAGGCAGCGGGAGGTGTAGATGGAGTCAATGGATGGGAGGCAGGTTCGTGTGATAGACTGGGCTGTGTTCACGACTCTCTGAAGTTTCTTTGGCGGGATTTTCCGACATCCCGCCGGGCCGGAGGATCGCCCGGGGGTGGCGTGAATCCCGCCGCCGGCTGCCGGATTATCCGTTGCCGGTTTTTCGACGGGGGTGGGATCCGCGCCGCGCTGGTTGGGAGCTGTTGGCAGCGCCCCCCCCCCCCGGCGATTCTCCGGCGGGATGATCTGGCCCCGGGAGCCTCCATGCCGGCCAGTGTAACGGTCCGCCATAGCTGGCGCGGAGAAGAACCCCCCTGCGCATGCAGGGTATGGTTTCAGAGGTGCTGCCCCCCTCTGGTGCTTGATGTCATGTCTTGGTTAGGACAATGAGACAGTGAATGTCGCTGAACGATTCAACCATAGATTGAATTATAGCCGAGCCTGATCCTGTTTTGGAATTCAGGGCCGGGATTCTCCGAGCCCACACCGGGTCGGAGAATCGGCATTGACGTCGAAAATTCCCGCCACGCCACTCCGACGTTAGGTCGCAATTCCGGAGAATCGGCGGCAGTGGCACGCGCACGGTCGGTGCGGCGCCGGTTGGGGATCGTTGAAAGAGGCCCCCGCAGCAATTCTCCGCGATCGACCGGCCGAGTTCCCGCCTGGTTCCGGCTGCATGGTTCACATATGGTACCACCCGGCGGGAGCTTGGACCCACGGCCGTGGTGGCTGTCCTGGTGGGGGGACGGGGGGATCAGACTCTGGGAGGGGGCCCAACGATTGCCAGGCCCGCGATCGGGGGCTTCCGATCGGCGGGCGCGCGCGATCTGGCAGGGCCTACCTTCTTCAGCGCGGGCCCGCTGTGTCGCTATGCCGTGTTGCTCGGTGCTGGCACGGAAACGGCCGCCACGCGCACGCGCGACGCGGAAATGGCCGCCGTGCACATGCGCGGACCTGCGCCAGCAGTGCAGGAGCGTGTATCGGCACCGGAGCTGTGTGGAGCAGTCCAGCGCCGTGCTGAGCCACTGAATCACTGGGCTAAGAGGCCCGTTGACGCCAGCGTCTTCACTTAGCCGGGGTTTTGGAGAATCCCGGCCCAGATATCTTAATTGATTATTATTGATTGCCACCAATATTGCCTCCGATTTCTCTTTGCCAAACCCGGTTGACCTGTTGCACTGAACAGACCCTGAATTGAGACACGGTCCAGGCACTTGTGCATTTTAAAGGAATTATTTCCTGTGTGTGACCTGTTTCTTCCACTTGGCACATTCCCCTTGGCTGTGCGACTGTGCACCTGCGTAGCTTCGAGGGAATATTGCCTCACACACTATTCTCTCACTCAGATGAGATAGAATCATCGGGCTGGCCTCAATGCCACCCCTGCGGCAGGTTTGGAGGAGGATGGGCGCCCTCGAATACACCCTATCTACTTCAACAACTGGTTCATTAAGAATCTGTACTCCTCCCTCCTTTTCCTATCCTCATGTGCCTTGATCACGATGATCTCCACTCGGACCACCGCCTTCAGTGCCTCCCAAAATGTGCCTGCCGACGTCTCCCCATTCTGGTTCAACTCTACCATAGTCTTCAATCACCGATCGCACCTTATCACTGAACCCTCTGTCTGCCAACGACCCCGAATCGAACCCCCTTCTCCGCCCCTGACCACGCTTCTTCTCCAACCCTGCCATGTCGCATCTCCCTCCATTCCCCCTCCCCCCCTTGGCCATCTCCCAGTGGATTTCCCCCTCCCTCACCCAACACAGGTCACCTACCCAAAGACAAAGTAGAAAAACACAGCCACAGACAGCTGGGGAGGGGTGGGGAGGGGGAGAGAGGGAGGGAGGGGGAGGGAGGGGGGAGGGGGGGCGGGGGAAGGGGGGCAGGGGGAGGGAGGGAGGGAGGGAGGGGGTGGGGAGGTGGAGGGGGAGTGGGAGGGGGAGAGGGAGGGATGGGGGAAGAGACAGCCATCCCCTTACAAACTTTTCACCCGTGCCACTCGTTGTCGACCCGACGTAAAAAAGAAATACCCTCCACCTGAGGGGGAATGGGGAAAAAAAAAACTCCCTCCAACCCCCATTCTACCCGTTTCTTCCATTACTCCAAAGTGCCAGCACCACCATCTCCCAATAGAGTTCAGTTCCCCCCCGTTTGTGTTCCTTAATAAAGTTATTGGCCGCTTCTGGGGTCTCAAACTAATATTCCCGGCCTTCATAGTCACCCATAGGTTTGCCAGGTGGAGCACCCCAAACCTGATCTGCTGTTGTTACAGAACCGCCTTGGCCCTGTTGAACCCTGCACGCCGTTTTGTCATATTAGGACCTTGTTCCCGTCCCAGTCACAAAAGAGCTATTTTTTATGCCTTCAAGCAGGAGCCGCCCTGTGTGAGATTGCACTGGAGTACTGTGTACAGTTTGGGCCCCTTATTTGAGGAGGGATGTAGTTGCATAGAGGCAGTTCAGAGAGATGAGGGGTCTGTCTTGTGAAGAGAGACTGAGCAGTTTAGGCCGATGCTCTCTCGCATATAGAAGAATGAGGTATATCAGGTGATAAAAAGTATTGACAAAGTAGAGGTAGAGTGAATGTTGCCTCTTGTCGGGCAATCATAGAACAGTGCAGATGGAAGCCATTCGGCCCATCGAGTCTGCGCGGACCCTTCGAAAGAGCACCCTACCTAGGCCCAATCGCCACTCTAGCCCCATATCCCCACCCAACCCTTTCGACAGTAAGGGGCAATTTAACCTGTCCAATCCACCTAACCTGCACATCTTTGGACGGTGGGAGGAAACCCACGCACACACGGGGAGAAAGTGCAAACTCCACACAGTCACCCGAGGTCGGAATCGAACCGGATATCTGTGCCACCGTGTCGTCCAATCTAGAATGAGAGGTCACAGTTTTAGGATAAGGGGTAGCAGATCTAACCGAAATGAGGAGAAATTACTTCTTTCAAAGGGTCATGAATCTGTGGAATTAACTATTTCGGAGTGTGGTGGATGCTGGGACTTCAAGTAAATTTAAGGAAGAGATGGACAGATTTTTAGTCAGAAATGGGTTGAAGGATTATTTAGAACGGGTAAGGAAGTGGAGTTGAGGCCGCGAGAAGATCAGCCATGATCGTATTGAATGGCGGAGCGAGTTCAAGGGGCTGAATTGCCGACTCCTGCTCATAAGTTCCCTAATGTTCGTGTGTAATCTGGGTAATAGTGGAATTTGGGAATGTCAGAATGTTTGTCAAAATCTCCTTCTGATTTGGGAAGAATTTAATAGTATTATCCCATAAACCTATTAGGCTTCTCCTTCTCCTTATTATGATTTCATGCAGCTGACAAGTGTTTCCATCATTTTACCTGCTCGCAGTACTGGGGGCAAGGGGTGAGATTGTGTTTCTGGTGTGAAATGTATCTAAAGGCCTTGAGGGTTGGATCAGTTTCATTCTTGGAAAACAAACATTTTTAGAATTTTTCTCCCTCCCTTCTGTTGCCAAGGGCAAGAACAGCAATAGAAAAGGTAAATGATTTCTTCCAAATTCCCCACCCAAGTCGCAAACCACCCTGATTTGAACATATACCAACATTGTCACTAGGTTAATGTTCTGGAGTTTGCTACCAATCTCCATCATGGGCATATCACCAGCAATGTCTCCTGCCACCAACACTTAAGGGCAACAAAGGATGCACAAGAAATGAGGCCTTAATTGCTGACATCAAAATCTTCTTTAAATTCTGTACATTATTGGGCCCACTTTACTTCAGCCGTTCTCCATTCCGCCGTCGGAGGGTGTCCGGGGAAAGCCATAAATATCTTAAATATTCCATCCGAAATATCTAAATAGGATGATTGCCTGAGGTGGCCTGGGTGTTATGGGCCAGGGTTTAGAGAACCCCAAAGTGTATCATGAAGTTCACCTGACCCACAACTTTTAATAGATTGTGGTATGGGGATCACACGGCCCACTCTACAGGTGTGGTACAGCAGAAATGGAAAAGTATTTTTTAAAGCAAAACAATGTTTATTCTCTGAACTCAAGTTAACCTTTTTAAAACATACAGTCAACATCTTAGCAACCATTAATTCAAATACAACCCCCAAAGAGTACAACACTAAGTAATCCTTTAAGCTTTCCTTTTAACATCCATAAGACTTAAAACACCTTTTACCAGAAGCACATCAGGTTAAAGTCACTACTGTTATTAGTTTTCAATCACCAGGGTCGATTTACAGTTTTTAGATTACAGAGAGAGACTCTAATACACCTTCTGGCTGTGACTGCAGCTATCCAGCTCTGAAAACGAAACTAAAACACACCCTGCAGCAAACAGCCTAAAACAAAAGTAAAAAGCTGACAGGCAGCCCAGCTCCACCCACTTTCTGACATCACTGCAGTAATAAACACCCAATTCTTAAAGGTACTCTCACTACAGATATTTATATACACACTCATTTATAAACACCCATTTCTTAAAGGTACTCTCACATGACATGGGATTAGAGGCACAACCAGAGGACAGCGTGAAATCCCACTGATTGGGGGTGCTGCTGCATTTCCGAGGCATAGAAAATCTGGGGCCTCACTATCCAAAGACTCAGTTAAAGAGGCCTGGCCAGGTTCACAAACAAATGTTTTTTTTAAATTAAATTTAATTTGTTTTCCAATTAAGGGGCAATTTAGCGTGGCCAATTCACCCACCCTTTGGGAAGTGGGGGTGAGACCCAAGCAGACAAGGCGGAGAATGTGAAAACTCCACACGGACCGTGACCCGGGGCCGGGATCGAACCTGGGTCCTCGGCGCTGTGAGGCAGCAGTGCTAACCACTGTGCCACCACCGTGCTGCACAGCAAAGAAACATTTTGTGCGGACTGCTGCCTACCTTCAGCCTGCCTGATGTCGCCTGGCTTACGCACGGGTCCCAGTTTTGTCCTGCGCAGACTGAAGAAATTCAAGAAGGCAGTCGTACAATTTGACAATACTCCCAAAGGCAGGCTTCACTTTACGTGAATCTTGTGTCCCAAATGATATAATTACATAAGGTTAAAACTTCTCTCTTTCCGGGGAAAGTATCTTTCAGTTACCGTGCAGCCTCCCGGATTCGCTGCAACTTCTGTCAAATGACCTCAGCAGCATCTTCTTGAGCTGACCAATGAATTGCTGACAAATTGCTTACTGTCAAATCTCTAGCTTCAGCCTCATCAAAGCCATTATCACCTCTCTAGATGCCTGTCAGAATCTCTCAAGGATGTGTCAATTTGAGAAGAAAGCTATCGGACAAATTGTAATGAACATTGTGCACCCAAAGCAACCACATCCTCTTCTATTAAAAAAAACCTTTTGTGGAAAATATGCAGTAACTATTATTTGTGTTACAGCGTTTAACCCAATCGCCACTGTATATCCCAGAAATGCGATGTTGTTCACATCACAATTTTTAACACATGCTTTCATCCTCAACATCTGCAGTGGACATTTTGATTGGGTATTTCCTCCCTCTCAACCATGGGCAGACATGATGTGCAGAGAGACCTGGGTGTGCTAGTGCATGAGTCGCAAAATGTTGGTTTACAGGTGCAACAGGTGATTAAGAAGGCGAATGGAATTTTGTCCTTCATTGCTAGAGGGATGGAGTTTCAGACTAGGGAGGTTATGCTGCAATTGTATAAGGTGTTAGTGAGGCCACACCTGGAGTATTGTGTTCAGTTTTGGTCTCCTTACTTGAGAAAGGACGTACTGGCACTGGAGGGTGTGCAGAGGAGATTCACTAGGTTAATCCCAGAGCTGAAGGGGTTGGATTACGAGGAGAGGTTGAGTAGACTGGGACTGTACTCGTTGGAATTTAGAAGGATGAGGGGGGATCTGATAGAAACATATAAGATTATGAAGGGAATAGATAGGATAGATGCGGGCAGGTTGTTTCCACTGGCGTGTGAAAGCAGAACTAGGGGGCATAGCCTCAAAATAAGGGGAAGTAGATTTAGGACTGAGTTTAGGAGGAACTTCTTCACCCAAAGGGTTGTGAATCTATGGAATTCCTTGCCCAGTGAAGCAGTAGAGGCTCCTTCATTAGATGTTTTTAAGATAAAGATAGATGGTTTTTTGAGGAATAAAGGGATTAAGGGTTATGGTGTTCGGGCCGGAAAGTGGAGCTGAGTCCACAAAAGATCAGCCATGATCTCATTGAATGGTGGAGCAGGCTCGAAGGGCCAGATGGCCTACTCCTGCTCCTAGTTCTTATATTCTTATGTTCTTATGATTCAGCCCTCCATCCAGAAGATAACACGTGCTCAGCTCACCTCCAGCCATCTTGGGACATAGCAACAGCTGTAGACCTCCTCCCTCCTATTGCAGCCTTTCTCCGAGGATACTAGGAATATTGTCAATCTTCAAAATGTGTTTTGTACTCTGTGACTTATTTTTAAAATCGTATATATATATATTCATTTGTGTCATAGAATCATAGAATCCTTACAGTGCAGAAGGAGGCCATTCAGCCCATCGAGTCTGCACCGACCCTCCAAAAGTGGACCCAACCCAGGCCCACTCCCCCGCCTTATGCCCGGAACCCCACTTAACCTTTGGAAACAAAGGGACAATTTATCATGGCTAATCCACGTAATCTGCACATCTTTGAACTGTGGGACTAAACCGGAGCACCAGCAGGAAACCCATGCAGACACGGGGAGATCATGCAAATTCTACATGTATAGCCACCAGAAGTCGGAATTGAACCTGGGCCCCTGGCACTGTGAGCCAGCAGTGCTAAACACTGTACCACAGTGCCGCTCCTGTCCTTTGTCTCTCCCTCACCCCCACTTCCATTTTCATATGGGCTTGGGTCTCCATGGGCCGCATAGTACCACAGTGGTTGCTTCACAGCTCCAGGGTCCCAGGTTCGATTCCCGGCTTGGGTCACTGTCTGTGCGGAGTCTGCACATCCTCCCCGTGTGTGCATGGGTTTCCTCCGGGTGCTCCGGTTTCCTCCCACAGTCCAAAGATGTGCAGGTTAGGTGGATTGGCAATGCTAAATTGCCCTTAGTGTCCAAAAAGGGGTGGGATTACTGGGTTACGGGGATAGGATGGAGGTGTCGGTTTAGGTAGGGTTCTCTTTCAAGGGGTCGGTGCAGACTTGATGGGCCAAATAGCCTCCTTCTGCAGTGTAGATTCTATGATTCTATGATTCTATTCCTCAGCCACAGTGGCAATTTCACAAGAAATTTCCGCAATGTACAAAACGTCTAACAAATGTTGTGTAAGCACCCCGTCCACATTCAGCAACACTTTTGCCATCACTCTTTCCCTCCACACTTTATTCATACCAGCCCTATTGTTTTACAAGAGTATAGCTCTAACTAACTGAATATTGCCATCGAGACTACTGTACCTATGTATCTGTACCTATACCTGTAATATATTAAAATCCTGGTGGAGAAATTCAGGAAGTGTCCTCAATCCATCCTGGTCCCAAAGCCACCAATATGGCGGCCAGGAAATGTGTCATCTATTGTATTGATAAAGAAGGAAAAGATGGCGTCCAGGGCTCAGCTAATTCCTTTGCATGTGCAAAGTCGAGGCCTAAAGTTGGAGGCTCTCACCAGTTTCCCCCGAGGTTACCCACACCCATTGAACTCAGTAAAACAGACCCTGTGCAACTGAAAAACTGAGTTTTTGATATTTACTTCCCTGAATGTGGAGCCAGGAGGGGCAACAGGACTTTTCCTGACCCTACATGGGGTCACCCAGCTCTATTTATTACTTCCATTTCTGTCTTGACATGGTCTCTGATCTATCCTGCTGCCTGCTAACTCCCCCAATACCCCGGCCAAGCCTTCAATTCAGTTTGAGCTGGTCACCCAAAGCCTGAACCCAAAACCCCCCTTCCTCCTTCCAACAGCAACAGCAACACCCCTCCCCCTCCACCACCACCTTCCATACCGAGGAGTCCAATCTTGGTTCCGCTCGTCACTAGCTGGCTCCATTAAGGTAGGTCTCGGATAAAGGGTGATCGACCTGTCAGATCAATTCTCCTCGCTCTGCAAACACTGCCTGATTTACTGAGCAATTCTGGGTTTGCTAGAGTCAGCCTGGCCTGTGAGCCAGGGAGAATTTAAAAAATGAAAACTCCTGAAGCCCATTCAGTGCATCTCTGCTGGGCAGCATGGAGCATTGGGTCTGGTAACACTGCCAGTTTAGGCTCATCGATACTGCAGGCAGCAGGAGGGTTGGGGATGTGCTCCTCCGCCTCAAGGGGAGAGGAAAGTGGGAAAAGGAAGAACTTCAAACCAAAAGGAGATGTAATGAGACACAATCTGATGCACTGAACCCACGCTTCTTTTAATATAAAGAAGGACCATCACTCCCAGACTCCACACTTTCGTCCCGAGGGAGTCACTAAACAAACGGAGATGTTCCCGATCACGTTGTGTAAAACCCTGAACTGCAATAACTTAGAACACAATGTCTGAAAATCCACATGGCAAACTGAGACAACAATTTCGGATGCCAGTGTTCTAGCCTTTGTGTAAAAATGAGCAGAGCTAAAATGCCTGCATATCCAATTTACAGACCTCAAACAGCTAAATGTCCATTTTAATTTTTGGACTGGCTAATGATATCTGGCTCTTGCTAAGTAAATCATATGCAGAGTCTGTGATATACTTAATCAATTGTCCTCCCTGTTTAAATTGCTCTATAAATAGAGAATGCTATACTTTGGGCATCTGGAACAAGGGTATGTATGATCTGCCTTTAAAATGAAAGGTTGGGATATGAGTGAGAACTGAGAAGATGTTGCCGAAGCGGGAAGCCTCCCATTTCTCCCTGCTCTTACCCTCAGTGTAAATACAGGAATAATGTTCCTCAAATGCATATTTCTGTTTCTCCCTGGTTTATACAGCGGGAAAACTTTAGAAGGCGGCACGTCACATTGTCTCAGAGACTCCAATTGGCAGCCATTTTACTGCAATGCTTCAATTTTGGATCAAACATCAAAGGGGCACAGGATGTGAGATTAAAATTGAAGCAATGGCAAGAAATTAAAGTAAGAATATGGAAAAAGGCAGGGAGGTGGAAGAGACAAGTGAGATTAAAAAGATAGGGTTGCCACGTAGAACAATAAACAATTGTGCAGGTTGCGCTGACTACTCCAACTTCTATTATCCTGAGAGCAGGGAGGAGAGTGGAGAAGATAGTGTAAATTAACTTCTCTTTCATTATTCATTCGTGGGATGCAAATATTTTGGGCAAGGCCAACATTTCGTGCTCACCTCTAGTTGTCCTCGAGAAGGTGAACCTCTACAGGCCATGTAGTTCGGGATGCCTACAGTTCTGTGGGGAAGGGAACTTCAGGATTTTGGCTGGTAAGCAAAATAAAAATACTTCAAGCACTTGAAATAAAAATTAAAAGTACTGGGAACACTCAGCAGATTTGTAGGGAGGGGAAAACAGAGTTAATATTTCAGGCGAACGACCTTTCAATCACCCCAAACCCAACCCGCAAAGCTGGAGGTGGTGGGCGATAGGATTGGCTCAGGGCTGCGGTAAAGCTATTGATACTCCATGGATTGCTTTCATGGTGATGTTACTTCCTAGCGACACATAGTCCAAGTTGGCTTGGCACAGTTACTTGAGCATGTTGGCTCTGTCATCTATCATCTGCTGATTACACTAGTCAGCCAGCTGCCACCCTCCGCACAACCCAAAGATGTTGCCAACCAAACCTTCTTTAGGTCTTCTGGAGCCAGCCTCACATTGTTATTGAGGAAACCATCATAGTTGCTCTTCTCTCAAAATTCCAACGGAAATTATTGCAACAAAGATTCCTCCGAAATGTAACTTCAAAATGGCTCCGTACATTTTCTACAAGAGGTGATAACAACCGCAAATCTTATATTTCTGTTTGTGAAATATAGATGCATTAATTACTTTTTTGGGTTAAATAAAAGACAGTATTTTAATAATAACAAGCTTTATTATTGTCACAAGTAGGCCTACATTAACACGGCAATGAAGTTACTGTGAAAATCCCCGAGTCGCCACATTCCGGCGCCTGTTCGGGTACACGGAGGGAGAATTCAGAACGTCCAATTCACCTAACAAGCACGTCTTTCGGCACTAGTGGGAGGAAACCAGAGCAGCCGAAGGAACCCCACGCAGACACGGGGAGAACGTGCAGACTCTGCACAGACAGTGACCCAAGCGGGAATCGAACCCGGGACCCTGGCGCTGTGAAGCAACAGTGCTAACCACTGTGCCACCGTGCCGCCCAGAACTGTGTGTATGCCTCCAAGCCTTTTACCCTGGAAGAGAAGAAAGCACATTGCAGAAGTCAAGCTGTGAAGTGGTTTCTCACTTTCTCGTTTTGTAATGTCTGAGCAGGCTGCACCTTTGTCCTCATTTCTTTACCGGTGAGTCGAGCGGATTATCAGTTAGCTCTCAACTTGGAAATTGTTGAAGGCAGCACGGCGTCACAGTGGCTACACTACTGTCACACTGCGATCCCGGCTCTGGGTCACAGTCAGTGTGGAGTTTGCACATTCTCCCCGTGGTTTGCTTTCGCCCCCACAACCCAAAGATGTGCAGGGTAGGTGGATTAGCCACGCTAAATTGTCCCTTAATTGGAAAAAATTAATTGAGTACTCTAAATTGTGATTAAAATCATGAAAATTATTGGATCTATTAGCCCTGGATTTGGGAGATGGTAAAACTGATTTGGGGTTAGGTGGCAAACAAAAAATGATTGGGTTTAACCTGTTGACCTACTTTACCTAACCAGTAACTACAGGCAATGAGGGAAGGCCAATGAATGCCGATCTTGTCAGCAATGCTCCCGACCCGAGATCGAATACACAGCTTACCATTGCATCAAGAATATCATTCATTCTCACCCCGTGAGAACTGTGCGATATATTTCCTTTCCAATGGAAGCAGAGAGGGAAAAAGAGACAATTGTCCAGTCGATGGGCTGCCTGACATTCCACGGCTGCAGGTAGCAACTGATGGACTTAAGGCTCATTGCCTGTATTCTGTCGATTCCCTTTGAGCGGATTCCTGCCAACATAACATTGTCCTTTGATTTGGTACAGCCAAAATGGAGACCTGAACCCTTTGCTTCAATGGCCTAGGCTGGATTACAGTCACTTTTAAGAGAAATGTAGACTACCCAATTCTTTTTTTTTCCAACTCAGGGGCAATTTAACGTGGTCAATCCGCCTACCCTGCACATCTTTGTGCTGTGGGGGTGAAACCCACGCAGACACGGAGAGAATGTGCAAACTCCACACGGACAGTGACCCAGAGCCAGGATCGAACCCGGGTCCTCAGTGCCGTAAGGCAGCAGTGATAACCACTGCGCCACCGTGCCGCCCATGGCTGGACTACACTCACAATTGGTGATGAATGTGGAGCATTTAATACATTGCATGCAAGCAAGAAAGACTCAGTAAGTCTGGGTACTCTGTGGTGAGAAATTAATCTCCTGACTCCCCAAAGCCTGTCTATCATCTAAAACGCACAAATCAGGAATCTGATGGAATAGTCTCCACCTGCCTGGATGAGTGCAGTACAAACAACACTCAATAAGCTCGACACTTTCTAGCACAAAGCAGCCCACTTGATCGGCACCCCATCCATCACATTAAACACTCACTCCTTCCACTATCAGTGCACAATCACAGCAGTGTGCATCGTACGCAAGATGAACTGCATCAACTCACCAAGACTCATTTGACAGCACCTCTTAAACCCGTGACTCCGACCATCTAGAAAAACACAGCAGGCAGACGCAATGGAACACTGCCACCTTCACGTCCCCTATCGTGTTAAACAACATTTATGGGGGATATTTCACCATTTCTTCACTGGTGCTGGGTTGAAGCCCTGGAACTCCATCCCGATATGCATCGTGGTTGTACCTGTACCACATTGATAGTGGCGGTTCAAGAGATGGCTCACCATCACTTGCTCAAGGGCAAGCCCGTGAAAACATTTTTAAAATGAAGCTTTTTCAAATTTATTAAAATCAAAAGTGCCACATTCTGCAGGCAACATTGAAAAGAGCACGCATTGTACTCGGAGAGGTGGTGGTGTAGCGGTATCGTCACTGTACGAGTGATCCAGGGCAAAGTCTGGGGTTCCAGGTTCAAAGCCCACCATGGCAGATGGATAATGTCCTTCGGCAAGGAAATCGGCCATCCTTACCTGGTCTGGCCTACATGTAATGTGGTTGACTCTTAAATGCGCTCTGAAATAGAGGCACCAAATGGGAAATGACACCCACAGCCCGGGAATGAATGAAAAGAAATTGACATCTGCGGTCTGAGCTGTTGAAATCTGTGGGACATGACTTTAACATTGGCAGGAGTTTTCCTGGCCATAAACATGAATGGGCCAGTTACGAAAAGGCAATCTGGGACAATGAGCCTTTCGTGGATTTTAACACGCATCAGAACATGTGAAGGAGCCAGGAGAAAACTGGAATGTTTTTAACGTGTTAAAAAGAAATGGTTGCCTTGAGCATGAAGGAGGAGATATCATCCTAACCAGTGCTTAAAGTATGAGCTCATTCAGCCACGGAATGTATTACCTCCCCTCTTATACCTTTACAGTTCATTTACCCAGGGTAGCACGGTGGTTAGCACTGCTGCCTCAGTTCCGGCTTTGGGTGACTCTCTGTGCGGAGTCTGCACGTTCTCCCCGTGTCTGCGTGGGTTTCCTCCGGGTGCTCCGGTTTCCTCGCACAGTCCAAAGATGCGCAGGTTAGGCGAGGTTCCGGGGTTGCGGGGCTGGGTGGGGAGCTCTTGCAGACTCAGTAGTCCGGGTAGCCTCCTTTTGCACTGTAGGAATTGTATGATAACGCCAAAAAAATTCTATCTCAGACATAACCATGTGAGAGACTTCACGCTGGAATCACCCTTTCTGATGTGACTGGGATGGCTATGTTCCCTCTCCCCTCTCTGGGTGGGACAGGCAGTACCGGCGCCGAGGAGTGGCGTGAACCACTCTGGTGCGGGCCGCCTGGAAGGTGCGGAATCCTCTGCACCTTCAGGGGCTAGGCAGGCGCTGGCGGGGTTGGCGCCGTGCCAGCTGGCACCGAAGGGCTTGGCCCCGCGGCAACCAGCGCTGAAGGGGCTCCGCTGGCCAGCGCGAGTTGGCGCATGCGCGGGAGCACCAGCGTGTGCTGGCGGCGTCCCAGCGCATGCGCAGGGGGGTTCTTCTCCGCGCCGGCCATGGCGGACTGTTACACCAGCCGGCGCGGAGGGAAAGAGTGCCCCCACGGCACAGGGCCGCCCGCAGATCGGTGGGCCCCGATCGCGGGCCAGGGGCCAGATCCCCCCGGCCCCTCCCCCCACCCCCCCGAGGACTCCGCAGGCCGCCCACACAGCCAGGTCCCGCCGGTACGGACCTGGTGTATTTTACGCTGGCGGGACTCGCTGAAAACGGGCGGCCGCTCGGCCTATCACGGGCTTGGGAATCGCCGGGGGAGGCCGCTGTATGATGTATAAATGTGATGTAGAGATTTTCATGTTAATCAGGTGTTTTTATTAGGAAGCGAGGATTTAACAGCACTTATGATGCAAAGAAGTAAGACTTTGTGATGCAGTCTAATTGTGTTCGACCCTGATTGAGATCCAGTTGGTTAAACCTCAAGTGAGCCACTAATCCAGGTTTGCTTGAGTGAAAGAGATTGAGGGGACAATCTATTTGACGTGTTTAAAACAATTAAAGAATCTGGTCAGATGGAACAGTTTCCTCTGATGGGGAAATACAGGGCAAGGCGACATGATTGTCAGCATTAGAGCCAGGCCATTCAACAGGGAAATCAGGAAGCACTTTGTCACACAAAGGTTAATGCAAATCTGGTGCCCGATCTTTACTCTCTTTAGTGAGTTAAAATCTCACCTCCAGAGATCTCTCTCTCAAACGTCTGTGGGTGCTGGGCCAGTTGAAATTTTCAAGATTGACGCCAAAAGGCTTTGTCAAAGGCTATGCAGCTAACACTAATGAGGTTCAGATAAAGATCAGCCATGATCTAATTGAATAGCAGAACAGGTTTGAGGGGCTGAATGCCCTCCTCCTGTCACTCGGGTCCCGGCAATTCACCTTTATGAGGATTTAACTGGACAGCAATGGGAAAGATACCCTCTGGGCATTATCGCTTGGACATTCCCTCTGGGTCAGTCCGGTGGGCTTCTACTGAAACTGTATCTATCGGTGGAATGGGAAAAGACCCATGGAGATTCCAGGCATGCTGACCATATCTGCACTACAAGGGGAAGCTTTCCCATACCTGCCATTTCTCCCGAATCTTTTCGATTGGTCTTGGCAAAGCTAGAAAAACAGAGAACAAACGCAACACATCTGCAGTGCTGGTCGATGCACTGTCAGGGAATTGGGGCACCCAAGGTCAGAATCGAACCCAGGTTCCTGGCGCTGTGAGGCAGCAGTGCTAACCACCGTGCCACCCTGACACTAAACCTTTCATTATTACGACTATTAAAGATTTTGCTGTACTTTCATCAGCAACAAAGAAAATACCAGAGGCTGTGATGTTGTAACCTGCCCTAATCCCGCAGGTTTTACAACTGACACAGTGTCATTTCACCCAGGGTTCCGTATGGAGATCCAGTGCAAACAGCTGGAACACAAGCCACCTTGTTGTGCCACTTTTGCAGCTATGGGAATGCATGAGTTTTAGAATTATCCTCGGCCACTATTTTTAATCGACACTTCATGGGCAATGTTAACTCAGTTCCGATGAGCGTGAATGCACCACACAACACTGTTCCGACCGAGAAATTTCACTTGTGCGGTAAATGTCACATTGCAATGCAAGGGGACAATTATCCAGGATGGGATTGAGGTGCAATCCAAGGACATGTTTGAATAGGCCTTTGCTTCGCACCTGATTTGAGCTAAATCTGACCCAGAAACAATGGGCGGGATTCTCTGTAGTCGGGCGCTAGGCATGCTACTGGCTTGGCGGGGGGGGGGGGGGGGGGGGGAGTTCCTTAAGGGCTGGGGGGACTGGTGGGGGGTGACCAGGGAGGCACTATCTGGCAGGTCGGTTCCTCGCACGGCCGGCACCATGTTTTACTGCGTGACCGCTGCATGTCGTCGCCGTGTGCATGTGTGGCCACAGACCCAGCAATTCTCCGTCCGTTTATAGCGTCAAAGCTGGGTGTTTTACGTGGTGCGGCTGCTAGCCTCTCACCGTTCGAGGGGCCGCCGCCAATTTTTTTCACGTAAAAATTCCACAGATCCTCCGCACTTAGCCTCAGAAACCAGAATCCAGCCCATTGGCTGTTGGAACTGGCTCCAAAAATAAAAGCAAGATACATTTGCAAAGCACTTTAAAGGTTGGGACACACCTCAAGATGCTTCACAGGAGTGTAATCAGACAAAGAAAATGGACCCCAAACCACAGAAGGAGACATTAGGTCAGGTGCCTTAAAGGTTGGTTAAAGAGTTAGGTTTTCAAGATTTTCTTTTTAAAGGCGGACAGAGAGGGTCAGCGAGGTTTCGGAGGCAATTTGGAGCCTAGGCATGAGGGCACTGAAGTCCAATGGAGGGGTGAAGGAAACTGGAGTTGCCCAAGAAGCCTATATTTGAGGAATGCAGTGAAATTGGAGGGTTGTAGGGCTGGAGAAAATTACGTAGCGAGAGAAGGGTGAGTCAATGGAGGGATTTGTAAACAAGAAGAATTTTTAAATCAAGGTGTTCGGGGACCAGGAACCAATGAAGGTCAATGGACAACTTTCCATGCCTGAGGTCCAACAACAGGCAGCTTAGTGACTGGGGAAAAATTAACTCCTCTCTCTAACCCGGCCGCGAAGGGTTTGGTGATGGCCGGGCGCAGGGAATCTGCGAAAGCCAAAAATATCGGAACCTTGCCGACACAAAATGACTCTGCAATTCTTCCAATGGTGGGTTAATGGCAGGTCGGACATCCTGCTGGCAGCTGGCATGAACACCATTCGCATTAATTTGCATTCTCCATCCTGTCCCACCTCGTCATTGCCCCCCCTTCCAAATGGAACCCCCATCCCATAGCTACTTATACCTTCCCTGACCCACAGCCCTCATTGCACCTTCCCTAGCCCGCTACCCTTCACTGCATCCCACTACCCCAGCTCCCCTATCCTCTCCGAGGGTCCCTCCAGAATTACCACACGGTGTTGGCCCTGGGTTGGCAGTATCAGGGGGTCTTGTCTGCGGGACAGAGGATGATGACGACTCGTTGTGAGATGAGCTCTAGTGCTCCTCATCATTTGGCAAAGTCTGACATTGGGATCACCTTCCACTGTCCGTCTGGGTGATCCGCATGTGTGTTGGCCATTCCATCTCACGGACCCATATATATTTTGGAGGGGGTGGTGAGGGTGGCATGGAATCTGGAGATGGCGAGAGGTTAGGGCTCACTCACTGGGTAAGCTGTCATACAAGGCGGCCTCACACTTCTGGCCTCATTCCCTGCCACCTCTCGCTGAGGATGACCCCAGGTCTGGTTTTCAAGTGTCCTGGTGGCAAAGAGGTGGTGACTCACCCGAGATGCCCTTAGGAGGCCGTTCATCTTTATTTTGGCACTGGGTCCCAGTCCCGCCCGCAGAGGTTGGCAGTACTGACTGCCTCTGCCACCTCCTCCCAGGCCGTGTTGACGATGGCAGGCTTGAGTCTCCTGCTTACCCTCGGATAGAGGGCATTCTCATCTCCCCCACTACGTCCAGCATTCTCTCGAGCTTACTCTCCGTGAACATCGGCGCTGGCCTTCTTGGAGTCATCTTATTGGCTGGAATGAGTGCGTGGGGAGTGGAGCTCTTATAACCAGCTTCTCAGGCTCTCCAAAGTCAATTCCGGCCCCAGCAAATCAGATGCCAGCAGGAATGAGAATTGCTCCAGATTCACTTGGGCCGAGTGCCAGCCAATTTGCGTGTCCCGACTCGCATCCCGAATAGCTTGCCCAACGGGAATGTGAACCACAGCCAATTCAGTCCCGGTGGCAACACTCGGGTCTCCCAAACGGAGAATTCTGTCACCTTTGAGAGAGGTGAGCATCACCCGGTTGCCAACACCTACTGTCATGAGGTGGCTGAGGTTTTGAGACACTGGCATCGTTTGCATTGGGCTGACGAGCTACGGGACACCAGGTGAAGTTCCTAATGCAGCTCTCTGACATAACGCTGGCCAGATCTGTATCGCTCTGGTCGCCATAATATAGAAATAATATCAAGGCAGGGCAGAGGGTGAGGGTTGACCTAATAGAGGCCCTTAAAATTCTGAAAGATCTTGATAGGATGGGCACATTCAGAATGCGTCAATTTGTGAGAGAGAGTAAGAATTTGTAAGATCGCCACCAAGAAATATAATCAGGAATTCAGGAGGAACTGCACAGAGAGTGGTGATAAAATGGAACTCACTGCCAGGTGAGGCTAAGGTGAATAAGATAATTGTACTTAAGGGGGAGCTGGAAATGCAAGAGCGGGAGACAGGGAAGTGAAGGTTATGTCAGTAGGGTTAAATGATGAAGGGTGGATGGGGGCTCAAATGGTTCGGCCAAATGGTATGCTTTTGTGTTGTAAACTCAATGTGATATTAGGCCCCCGACAAGGAGTGTGCTAGGGGTACAATCACTGTGGGGTGGGTGGTTTAGGTTACTTTTTTCAGGGCCCAGAGCATCTTCTTCAGACCTCACAAAAGTAATAATAATAATAATAACCTTTATTCGTGTCACAAGTAGGCTTACATTAACACTGCAATGAAGTTACTGTGAAAATCCCCTAATCGCCACACTCCGGCGACTGTTAGGGTACTTTGGTGAGGGCCGTGAAGAATCCAGCACGAGTTTCAAGGATACAAAGAAATAACATTTATTTACAATAACATATATATATATATATATATTTATATATATATATACACACACACAACAGCAGCAACATCACTTGCTGCTTACTCCTTCCTGCTGGTTCCAAACTGGCCAGCTTTATTTATACATGGAGTCTGCTAATGATTTCTCCGCCCCCCTCATTGGGGAAGCTCATACTCCCACAGGATTGTGGGATTGTCATTAGTCCCCAGCCAATGGTAAGCAGGCAGGTTATAACAGGTACACTGAGGGAGAATTCAGAATGTCCAATTCACCTAACAAACACGTCTTCCGGGACTTGTGGGAGGAAACCGGAGCACCAGGGTAGAGGGGTCAATTACTAGGGGGCATAGGTTTAAGGTGCGAGGGACAAAGTTTAGAGGAGATGTACGAGGCAAGTTTTTTTACACAGAGGGTAGTGGATGCCTGGAACTCGCTGCCGGAGGAGGTGGTGGAAGAAGGGACAATAGTGACGTTTAAGGGCATCTTGACAAATACATGAATAGGATGGGAATAGAGGGATACGGACCCTGGAAGTTTAGAAGATTTTAGTTTAGACGGGCAGCATGGTTGGCGCAGGCTTGGAGGGCTGAAGGGCCCGTTCCTGTGCTGTACGTTTCTTTGTTCTTTGTCCTTAGTTCACCCGGAGGAAACCCACGCAGACACGGGGAGAACGTGCAGCACTCCGCACAGACAGCGACCCAATCCGGCAATCGAACCTGGGACCCTGGAGCTGTGAAGCAACAGTGCTAACCACTGTGCTACCGTGCCGCCCATATCGAATTTACCATGGTTAGGTCTCTTGCGATTTACCAGTTGGGAAGATTAGTGGAGTGGGTATGGTGTGGGCTTTGAACCATTTCCAACCTGAAATAGTCTGTGGTGCCTGATTTGCATATCAAAGCAGGGCCTCCTGCCTCAGATATTCTTAATCATGATCGTATGGAGCCTCATGGGTCAGACACACCCAACCAAAGACAACCTGCAAAAAAGACAGATGTTTGACCTGCTGTATTCTTGCAACATGATCAGATTCCCAGCACCTTTTTTCCCCTCCCTTTTGTTTGGCCACTGACAGATTACCTTTCCTCGAGGTTTTGCCCTGTGCCCAACAGGGCGGCATGGTGGCACAGTGGTTAGCACTGATGTGGCACAGCTCCAAGTTTTAATTTCAGCCTTGGGCGACTGTCTGTGTGGAGTTTGCACATTCTCCCCGTGCCTGCGTGGGTTTCCTCCGGGTGCTCCGGTTTCCTCCCACAGTCCAAAGATGTGCCGGTTAGGTTGGATGGGCCATGATAAATTGCCCCTTAGTGTCCAAAAAAGGTTAGGTGGGGTTACTGGGTTACGGGGATGGGGTGGGGGTGTGGGCTGAAGAAGGGTGCTCTTTCCAAGGGCCGGTGCAGGCTCAATGGGCTGAATGGCCTCCTTCTGTACCGTGAATTCTATGATTCAATGATACACTCTTGTGCCCTGGTCCTCATCACTTTAACTCTTCCAAAAGAAGTGACAGGTGAAGTCAGCGGTATTACGGACATTGTATCACATCATGTCACTGCCATTTTGTCTGCTCAAAATCCTGTAAAATCCTCAGCCAAACAGGTTACCGCAGGTATAGCCGCATTCTTTTAAATTGTCCAATTAATATAAAACAGTCCAAATCTCAGTTGTCAGCTTTCAGCATTTCAAATTGTGCACTTTTGAGATTCAATTACTCCAAGTCATTTCCTATCAATTGATCATTATCTGTCTGCCTAATCTTCCTATAAACATGCACATTAGATCCATCTGGTCTCAAACCACTTTATCAAGATCTCTTTATCTACCTACATCAAATTTCTGTCTCTTGTATCAAAGAGAATTTATTCAATTAAACTCCTTGTACGTATCTGTTAAAATTCTGAATCTCGCACTTCTTTTATTTTTGGTTAATTAATTTCTTAGCTTAAGTCCGTCTTAATTTTTGTGAGGAGTTCCTCCAGGTTCATCTTGACTTACTTCCCCGCGTCGTCCTCAACCCTGCATTGGTTTTCAGTGAACACCCTGGCTCAGGCTCCACTATTGGCCTTCGGGGCCTAGGCCTCAAGGATGACAAAGGCAGAAGATCCTAGTTACTTGCATCTTTGTCTGCGGTGAGTTAGACGATGTTAGCTGGGGCCGCAGTCGGGATACTTCAATCGACTAAAGTGTCTTGTAACTCGAACGCAGGGAATAAAAACAGAAAGTGCTGCTGATGCTCAGCAGGTCAGGCCGGTGACCTGTCCTTCAGAACAGTTCTGATGAAATGGTCATCAGCCTGAAATGTTCGCTCCGTTTCTGTCCTCACACGTGCTGCCTGAACAGCTGGGTGTTACCGCTATTCTGTGTTTTTATTTCAGATTTCCAGCATCTGTAATATTTGCTTTTGGAAAACAGGAGCCTAAAACATGATAATAAAAAGAAAAAGACTTGTATTCACATAGTGTCCTGCATCTGAGCCATCAGCTTTCGTTCAAGTCCCACTCCATGACTTGATGGCTATAATAATCCTCACGCGAATTTGTGTCATAAAAGCTGGCCCAATAAGTTCTTCGGGGTTGAGGCTAGGTGTGCGAGGTGCGCGGGTAGCCCAGCAAATCATGTCCACATGTTTTGGGCATGCCCGTAGCTTAGAGGGTTTTGGCAGGATTTTGCTAAGGCAATGTCCACGGTGCTAAAAACACGGGTGGTGCCGAGTCCGGAGGTAGCGATCTTTGGTGTGTCGGAAGATCTGGGAGTTCAGGGGGCGAAAGAGGCCGATGTCTTGGCCCTTGCCTCCCTGGTAGCCCGGAGACGGATCTTGTTAATGTGGAGGGACTCGAAGCTCCCGTGTGTAGAGATCTTGGTTAGTGACATGGCTGGGTTTCTCAGTCTCGAGAAGATAAAGTTTGCCTTAAGAGGGTCAATGTTAGGGGGGGGCAGCCGTTCGTCGACTTACTCGGGGAAAATTAAAATGTCAGCAGAAGCAGAATTCCAAGGGGGTGGCGGTTGGGGGGGGGGGATTGTTGTTGTATGGTTGAGGTGTGTGAAGATTGGGCTGGGGTGGGGAAATGTTTATTTTACCATGTTGATGTCATTGTTTTTGTTACTGTTATAAAAATTTTCAAATACCTCAATAAAATATTATTTAAAAAAATAAATAAATAAAAGCCGGCCCGGACACCAGCATTATTGGGTTGGGATCTTTGAACTATAAGCTGCGTGCAGCCTTTACTTTATGTTAACTTATCAAATGTTCTTTTAGTTGCCTTCTCGGGCCTCCTGAGCTTTTATATTTGCCAAAGAAGGTGTGTTCATAACTGGTATATCTTTGAGTGGGCTGAAAAGAGAAAAGGTGTGACTTTATGTTCCCAACTGGACCTGGAAACATTTATCAATTTTGTTTCCAATTTCCAGCCCTCTACTCATAGTCCATCTCCAACATGTCCCTTCCCTTCCTTGACCTCTCTTTCTGGTGATCGACTGTCCACTAGTATCCATTACAGGCCCACCGGCCTCCAGAGCTACCTCGATTACATCTCTTCACACCTCACATCCCGTAAGGACTCCATTCCATTCTCCCAGTTCCTTCACCTCCGTTGCATCTGTTCCGATGATGTCACTTTCCAAAACGGTGCAGCTGACATATCTTCATTCTTCCTTAATCGTGGTTTTCCCACCCACTGTGGTCGACAGGGCTCTCAACCATGTCCGACCCATCTCCCGCACCTCTGCTCTCACCCCTACCCCTCCCTCCCAGAGCCACGATAGGATTCCCCTAGTCACCACTTTTCACCCCACCAGCCTCCGCATTCAAAGAAGCACCCTCCGCTAGTTCTGCCAACTCCAGAATGATGACACCACCAAACATATCTTCCCCTCACCCACCCTCATCAGAATTCCACAGGGACCGTTACCTCTTGGATACTCTGTCCATTCTGCCATCATCCCCAACACCTCACCCTCTTCCCATGGTACCTTCTCATACAATCGCAGAAGGTGCAACACCTGCCCCATTACCTCTTCCTGGTCACCATCAAATGGCCTAAACACTCTTTTCTGGTGAGGCAGCACTTCATGAGCACCTCCTTTAATTTGGTCTATTGCATTTGCTGCACCCAATGTGGTCTATTCTACATTGGAAAGACGAAACGCAAACTGGGTGACCGCTTTGCAGACCACCTTCTGTCCGTCCACAAGCAGGACTCAGACCTTCCTGTCGCCATTTCAACTCACCGTCCTGCTCTCATATACATGTCCATCCTTGACCTGCTGCAATGTTCCAATGACGCCCAGCACAAACTGGAGGAACAGCACCTCATCTTCTGATGAGGCACGTTACAGCCTTCCGGATTTAACACTGAGTTTAACAACTTCCGACTGTGAATTTTCACCTTCACCCCATTTTTATTTCTGCCAATTCATTTTCATTTCTTCCATCAATCCATTTCCCCCACACCATTGTCTCCCCTCCCCCCCCCCCCCTCTGGGGCAGCACGGTGGCACAGTGGTTAGCATAGTTGCTTCACGGCTCCAAGGTCCCAGGTTCGATTCCCAGCTTGGGTCACTGTCTGTGCGGAGTCTGCACGCTCTCTCCGTGTCTGCGTGGGTTTCCTCCGGGTGCTCCGGTTTCCTCCCACAGTCCAAAGATGTGAAGGTTAGGTGGATTGGCCATGATCAATTGCCCTGAATGTCCAAAAAGATGAGGTGGGGTTACTGGGTTATGGGGATAGGGTGGAGGTGTGGGCTTATGGAGGGTGCTCTTTCTAAGAGCCACTGCAGACTCGATGGGCCGAATGGTCTCCTTCTGCACTGTAAATTCCATGATTCTATGATTCTCCCCCCACTAGGGCCATCTGTTCCCTGTTGTCCTTTGACACACTTATCTTTGTTCTGCCATTAGCACATTCTGATCTCTTAATGCACCCTTCTTATTTAGCCATGGTCACCACAATTTACATTCCCTTTGCCTTTTTGCCCAGGACATCTTTGTCAATCTCCACCTACCGGTGGCCCCACTGCCACCCTCACAGTAGTATTAATCTGACCCGATTTCCAGTTCTCTCCAGCTTTGACAAAGAGTCACCCAGACTCGAAACGTTCGCTCCCTTCTCTCTGCACAGATGCTGTCAGACCTGCTGAGATTGTCCAGTGTTCTCTGACTTTGTTTCAGATTCCAGCATCCGCAGTAATTTGCTGTCATAAAGGAATGGAGGTGCCCAAACTCTGGATTCATACAAAACATGATGAGAGGTTTTATTTAGGGATTTTGCGCATCCAAACTAAGATGGAGGACTAAAACCGGCACAGACACTGACTGTTGGCATCACGACAGGTCACATGATGCTTCACCAGCAGGGGCATAATCTCTGATACATAACACCCCTCCCCTTTATTTCATCAGTACACTGACAATGACTTAAAATTTATACAACAGACCCAGCCATGCATTATCACCATACATAAATACAAATTAATAAGACAGTCTCTCAGGTGGACATCTATTCCTTTTAGGTTGTTTTTGACATTCTGGGACTCGGCTACTCATCACCTTGGCAGTGTCCTCTGTTCCTTCAGTAGATGGTCCTTCCTGGGAAGTTACGCCAGTGTCCATCTCTCTAGGTATTGGAAAGCCCTCAGAAATAGAACCTGCACTTGTCTCTGTGTTCAGGCTCTTTTCCGAAGTATCACTGACTAAATTTTCCACGGGAAATACATGTTGAGAATTTTCAGCGATTTTACTTTGTGAAGCCAGTAACTGGTCAGTATGACATTGCCAAACTCTTTCATCATCTATCTCCATGGCGTGTGATGTTGGGCCTGCCTTCGCGAGGATCACAGCAGGTATCCATTACTTGCTGGTAGTGGTGTCACTTCTGGCTAGCATTCGCTCTCCTTGATTGAATACAATCTCAGACATATCAGGTGGTATTGACAAATCAAACTGTGTTCTCAGTTTCGTCCTGAACAGCAAGACTGCTGGTGAACTGCACTGTGACGCAGTGATTAGCACTGCTGCCTCACGGCACCGAGGACCCGGGTTCAATCCCGGCCCTCGGTCACTGTCCATGTGGAGTTTACACAAAGGGTACATAAAATTAGAGAGATGAATACGTGGCTCAAAAACTGGTGTGGGAGAGGTGGGTATCAGTTCATGGGACATTGGCATCTGTACTGGGGAAAGTGGGAGCTGTACCGTTGGGTCGGCCTACATCTGAACCATGCTGGGACCAGTGTTCTTGTGAACATATAACTAGGGAAGGAGAGAGGGCTTTATACTAAAGAGTGGGGTGGGGGTTCAGTTGCTTGGAAAATTTGTAATTCAAATTTAAAGAGTGCAAATTAGTGATCAGTCTGAGGGTCAACAGAAAACAAAAGGTAGGGACAGATCATATGAATATTATAGTGCACCTAGGACTCATACCTAGGGCAGCACGGTAGCATAGTGGTTAGCACAATTGCTTCACAGCTCCAGGGTCCCAGGTTCGATTCCGGCTTGGGTCACTGTCTGTGCGGAGTCTGCACATCCTCCCCGTGTGTGCGTGGGTTTCCTCCGGGTGCTCCGGTTTCCTCCCACAATCCAAAGATGTGCGGGTTAGGTGGATTGACCATGATAAATTGCCCTTAGTGTCCAAAATTGCCCTTAGTGTTGGGTGGGGCTACTGGGTTATGGGGATAGTGTGGCAGTGTTGACCTTGGGTAGGGTGCTCTTTCCAAGAGCCGGTGCAGACTCGATGGGCCGAATGGCCTCCTTCTGCACTGTAAATTCTATGATACAAGAGTAGGAAGGAGAGGGTTCCAAGAACGGAAGGTTTAAAAAATCAGGGGTTTCTGAGGGAATGGTGTCACAGGATAGTGAGGGGGATCTTGACTGTCATAGTGTGACAGGCCGGGCCAGGAAAGGTAAACAAAAGTATGCAGCACAGAGAAAATCCAGAGTTGTAAACAGCTGTAAAATATCAAAGCTAAATGTCCTTTACCTGAATGCAGGAAGTATTTGCAACAAGATAGATGAGTTGCTAGCACAGATTGCAACATATGAGTATGATGTATTAGCTATTACAGAAACGTGGTTGCAAGGTGACCAGGGATGGCTGCTCAACCTTCCAATGCTCCAAATGAACAGGCCAAAGGGGAAAGGAGGTGGGGTAGCATTGTTAATCAAGGAAGATTTCAGAGCAGCGCTGACCTGTGATATAAAGGCAGTGGATAATGATGTAGAATCAGTTTGGTTGGAAATCATGAATAGCAGGGGAAGGAAGACAAGGATGGGAGGATTCTATAGACTCACAAAATGTGACCACTTAAGAGGTCAGAGCACAAATGGGGAAATATCAACAGCATGTTTGAAGGAAACTGCAATTATCATGGGAGATTTTAATCTGCATATTGATTGGACAAAGCAAATTGATACGGGCAGCATAGAACAATTTGTGGAGTGCATCAGGGATTGCTTTTCAGAGCAGTACCTTGTGGTACCTACCCGGGAATGGGCTATGTTAGATTTGGTTTTGTGCAATGAAGAATGATTAATAAGGGATCTTGTGGTTAAGGATCCCCTAGTGGGTAATAACCACAATATGGTAGAATTCCAGATATAGTTTGAGAGTGAAAGTCACAGGTCCATAACCAGTGTCTTCAACTTAAATAAGGGCAATTATAATGGTATGAGGGAGGAGTTGGCTGAGGTGAACTGGTGAAGGGAACCAGCTATTTCTGATTGGTAAAAAGGTCATTGATTTAGCCATTTTAATGTAAATGCTAAAGCCAAGTTTGAAATACATTTTAAAATGGATTTCATCATAAAACCTGAAGCATAACTTAGATGACAAAAACACACAGCTTGCAGTAACAAAAGCACAGAATTTGAAACATCTACAGGCTAGCTAGAAGCTAATGCAACATTTTTACTGAAAGGTTAAATTGACATTATAAACTATCCATTGTTCTAATGAACAGAATTGCAGAAGTTATTAAACAGTACCACAATCTGATCAAGGTCAAAATAAGCACCCTGCCAACATGAATCCACCATTGTTCAGAATATGAATAATATAGCAGTCAGCAGAAAAAACAGTAGAAATCAGAATTAATTAAAAGTATATATCAGATTCCAACACACGACAAGCATCTAAAAAGCAACATATCTACAGCTATGTTGCATATTGATGATTGACAACTGACCATCCAACCAAATGCATTTGAGACTCATCCAAGCCAATCAACGCATTGCAGGGGTAGGGACAGATGGAGTCAGACTGATAACATTCTCCTTAAACATAGAGGTCCGGGCAGCCATTTTCCATTCCGGGATCACTCTATATTATTTACCCAACTACTTGCTATCCTTATTTCGTATTTTTATATTTCCACTCTAACTCTTAAAGTCTGCGCAAGCTATTTTTGCTTTGAGCAAGAAACCATTACTGTATTTTGAGAGTTAAATCTGTTGTAAACTACTAAGTCGATTATATCTCTTAAAGTCTTCTGCTGGCAAGGGCTTTATTGAGAACATTTGATTTGTAACCACAAGAAGAATTCAAACTCTCAATTATAATCAATAGACACAATAAAAGATTTTATTTCGCACCCGAGATGTGTAACTTAAATTTCTACTGAATTCAAAGTGTATACGAGACTACACTTAAACCGCATCGTAGATTTCAACAACTGGGTGAACAAGCTAAGATACAGGTCAGTGACTGAGCAGTGGCAGATAACCAAGCAGCTGGTCCATAATGCTCTGCAGGAGTTTATCCCAATCAAAAAGAGGGATTCCATGAGAAAGAGACAAAATCCACGGTTAACAAAGGAGGTCAAGGATAATGTTAAATTGGAAAGCAGAATATACAAAGTGGCAAGGGATAGTGGTAGACCAGAGGAGTGGAAGGTTTTTAGGATCTAGCAGCACAAGACTAAAAACCTCATAAGAAGGGAGAAAATTAGTTTTGAGAGAAAACTTGCATGCAGTATAAAAACAAAATGTAAGAGTTTCTATGTATATATAAATAGGAAGCAGGCGGCTAATATAAATGTGGGACCTCTACTGAAACAGGCTGGTGAATTAATAACAGCAAACAAAGAAATGGTGGATATGCTAAATACATTTTTTGCACCAGTCTTCGCCAGGGAAGATATTACAAATATCCCAAAGATAGCAGATGGGCTGATTTCAAATCACATGGTAGAACTTACAAAAATCCCAATCACAAAGGGTAGAGTATTAGAGAAACTCAAGAGGTTAAAGGCGGACAAGTCGCCAGGACATGATGAACTGCACACTCGGGTTTTAATGGAAACGGCTGCAGAGATAGTGGATCTAGTGGTTGAAATATTTTGGAACTCGCTCAATTCCGGGAGGGTACCAGAAGATTGGAAAACAGCCAATGTGACTCCCTTGTTCAAAAAGGGAGAAAGGCAGAAGGCAAGGAACTATAGGCTAGTTAGTTTAACATCTATTATTGGCAAGACACTGGAGTCAATAATCAAAGAGGAAATAGCTAATAAATTAGAAAAGCTGAATATAATCAAACCTAGTCAACATGATTTTAGGTAAAGTAAATCATGTTTAACAAATTTGCTCGAATTCTTTGAGGATGTAACATGGAGAGTAGATAGAGGGGAACCTGTAGATGTAGCGTATTTAGATTTCCAAAAGGCATTTGACAAGGTGCTGCATAAAAGTCTAGTGAATAAAGACAGTAAAAGCCCATGGAACTGGAGGAAGTGTGTTCGCATGGATTGAAAACCGGCTGTCACACAGATAACAGATAGTTGGAATTAATGGGTTATTTCCAGAGTGGAAAGATATAACTAGTGGAGTACCGCAGGGATCAGGTCTTGGCCTGCAACTGTTCACTATTTACATTAGTGACCTGGAGGAAGGAACAGAATGTAAGATTTCCAAATCTGATTCGTAAATAGGTGGAAGGGCATTTTGTGATGAAGATGTTGTGATTCTGCAATGGGATACAGATGGATTGGGCGACTGGGCGAAAGCCTGGCAAATGGAGTTTAATGTAGGGAAATGCGAGGTCATGCACTTCGATTGGAGGAATAGAAAGGCAGAGCATTATCTAAATGGAGAGAGACTGCAGGTGAGTGATGTATAGAGGGATCTAGGTGTTCTAGTACATGAATCAGAAAAAGCTAGCAGGCTGGTCCGTCAAGTAGTTGAGAAGGCAAATGGCATTTTAGCCTTTATTACAAAGAAGTTTGAGTTTAAAAATAGGGAGGTTTTGTTGCAATTTTCAGGTGAGACCTCACCTGGAGTATTGTGTACAGTTTTGGTACTGTACACAATTGTGTACCTAAAAAAGGATATAGTAACATTGGAGGCCAAAGGAGATTCACCAGGCTAATTTCTGGGATGAGAGGGTTGTCCTATCAAGAGAGACTAAATAGTCTGGGTCTGTATTCTTGGAATTTAGAAGAATGAGGAGTGACCTTATTCAAACATACAAGATCCTGAGGGGGCTTGGACGGGTAGATGGTGAGATGTTTTCACTAGTGGGAGAGTCTCGAGCAAGGGGACATAGCTACAAGATAAAGGGTGGGTCATTTATAACTGAGGTGCGTAGAAATGTCTTCTTGCAGAGGGTGGTGAATCTCTGGAATTCTCTGCCCCAGAGGGTGGTGGAGGTTGGTTCATGAGAAGTATTTAAAGTGGCGGTGGATATATATTTGATAGATTGAGGAATAGAGGGAAATGGCACAGAAAAACAGTTGAGGCCAACATAGATCAACCTTGACCATACTGAATGGCAGGGCAGGCATGAAGGGCCTGGCGGCCTACTCCTACTTCTATTTCTTGTGTTCTTGTGCGTTGCTAAATTCGGCATGAATTTACCATCATAATTGATCAACCTACATTTCCCTTAGTTACCCCACATTTTGAGGACATGACAATTCTAAGATTGCTGTCATCTTTGGCTCTTTGTGTAAGCCATCTTTATCGATGATGTGCCCCAGATAATTTATAGATGTTTTTAAAAGGTCACAATTTTCCTTTTTAGCTCAAAGACTGTGGCTCTGTAAACATTTCAGAGTAGATTTCACATTCTTCAAGTCTTCCTGTTCACTTGAAGCAGTGATCAGAATGTCATCCAAATAACATTGCACCTCAAATAACTCACTTAGAATTTGATCCGAGGGCCACTGAAAAAGAGCAAGAGCAGATGTTATTCCAAAAGGAGGTCTTCTGTAACGAAACAAACCTTTGTGCATCATGATAGTGAGTTACGGCTTGATTTTGCTGCCACATTCATTTGTAGATATGCCTGCGATAAATCAGTTTACTGAATTTCTTTCCTCCAGAAAGTTCCACAAACAAATCTTCAATCAATAGATCTGCGCACAATACTGGGTTAATAGTTGAGTTAAAATCTCCACATAGTGTCACTGAGCCATCACATTTTGATACAGGAACTGTTGGTGTTGCCCATTCACTTGTAGCAACTGGTTCAATGACTCCTGTTTGAACTAGCTTTTCTAGTTCTTCCCCAACCTTTGGCCTGATGGTGTATGATACAATTCTGGCTTTGAGACATTGTGGTGTACTGCTTGGCTTGATGTTTAATTGGACGTCACCTTTGGCCATGGAGCCTAGAGAATCTCTGAACACCTTCTCATACGTCACCAGGAGTTGTTGTAGGTTGTGCTTGGACTCCACTAGTTGATTTGCTGCTCCCCAGTTGAGTTTAAGCTTTGTCAGCTATGCTTTATCAAATGAAGCAGGAGGATGTGCACAGGAAACGAGATGAGACAACTCCGCCATCTGTCCAGTGACTTCTACTTTCACCATAATGCATCATTTTAATGATACAACTTCTTCTGTGCACATCTTTAGGATCATATTTGACAGTTTTAAAGGCAGATGATTCAGCTTTTGATTAGAAATTGTCTTGGGTATTCATGATACAGGTGCAGCTGTATCCACTTCCATTTTGATTTGATGGTCATTACGTTTTGGAAATGCCCAAAAACATTGCTGATCGCCCGGCAAAGTCAAGGCACCTAGTTTCAGCTCCTGCAGTTGCTTGGGTACATCATCTTCTGAGTAATCTTGGACTTTGTCTATTAATTTATAGACATGACTAGTCTGTTTAGATGTTTCTTTTCTTGCTCATTCTTGGTGTTGATGAGGTTTTCTGAGCCCAACATGCCGTGCCAATATGGCCCTATTTGGCACAATTTCTGCACCTATTTTCCCTACCCCAGCATTCCCCACAGAGTGTTCAACCTGTGTACATCGGTGACATGGCTGTCCACTTGCAGCCTAATTTCTTGGATCTTCACTCCATCTCCTAACTGTGAAGCTTCTTTTGTTGCTAGCTCCATAGATGTGACAACTTTCACAGCAGCTTTGAGAGTTAAATCGCTTCCAGTAATCAGCTTTCTTGGAATAGCTCAACTGTGGAATCCACAAACCAGTCTATCAAGGAGAGTGTCATCAAGTGTTGCACCAAACTCACAATATGTTGCTAACCTTCTTAAAGATATTACAAATTGTAAAATGTTTTCACCTTCTTCCTTACTACGGTAGTAGAAACAAAACCCTTCAGCAATTCACAATGGTTGCAGTGAGAAATGCCCTTCTAAAATCTTCATTAGTTGATATAGGAATTATCTCCCAGTTTTGCTGGATGAACAAAATTTTGTAGCAGCATAAAGTTTTACGTTCTACCGATCTAAGAAAAGTTTGAACTTTAGCGTCTCCAGTGTGTCATGTGAGTGTGCCTTTGGGGCATGGATGTTTGGGCAGTGTGCCTTTGGGAAGACAGTGGTGTCAGAGAATGGGTGGAGCTGAGGTCAGGTCAGCCATTTTGGAAGTTTCAGTTTGGAAAAGCAACCTGTGTGTGTCTGTGTGTTTCCAGAGAGCTGCAGTTTAGTTTTGCAGTTTGAAAAGAGCTTGGGGAGTGTCTGTGTTTGCAGTGAGCTGGATCTCTGCCATGAAAGACTATTTCTGGATCATTTGGGTGATTTAAACTCATAATAGTAAAGCCTTTAACCTGATGGGATTCTGTTTGAAGGTGTTAAGTCTCTTGGAAGTTTGAAGGAACATTTTAAGGAATTATTTGCTGTTGCAATATTTTCTGAGTTATCTTTGAAGTAAGGAGTGTTACGAGATCCAATGTTTATTTAAGATGTTAAGTTGAGTTCATGGAATAAACAGTGATTTGTGTTTAAAAACCCACGTGTCCATAATTGTAATTCCACACCTGGGGAACAAGCCGTGTGCTAGGAAAAGCAACAAATACATTAAAGGGAGAGGTTGGTTGAACGCCATGATACATTTTGGGGTTCTGAAAACGCCTCACCCATAACAAGTGTTTGATTTGCTATGTAATGTAACAGGAATATTTCCTCATATGATTCCCAAGTCTCACAATCTTCATCAGATGCATCCACGGTGCCAGGTTTTCCTGCCATTTTGGATCCTGGCACCTCGGGTCTGCCCAACATGTCTGTGTGAGTCCAGCCCTGAGAATCTTTCTCTGCTTTCTACGCCATCTCCACCCATTTAGTTGATGGTTTTTCTTAACTCAGCAGTTCTGTTTTCTTGCCTCAATCCTCATCGCCAGTTTTCTCTTTTGTTATTATCTTTGAATATGTCGCATAGAGAAAAGGCATGGAGGTGCCCACATTCTGGATTCTTACAAACATGATGAGAGGTTTTATTCGGGATGTTGCTCACACAATCTAAGATGGAGAACTGAAGCCTGTGCAAACACTCTCTGCTGGCGCCACTTACAGATCACGTGATGCTTCTCCAGCAGGGAAGTGTTCTCTGATACATAACAGTAACGTGGAAAGACTGGTTGAGCATGAACTTGTAAATCCTTCCAGTATTCGCCAATGGCAGGGGTTCAGAGTGGGAGAATTTGCAGGTCAGCCAGGTGATGGAAAGAAAATTGGAGCCTCTGCCATTACTATCTATAGCTCCAGGTAACAACATGCATGTAAAGGTGTATGTTACCACAGCAACTCGGACTCTTTGGGCGACCAGATGGTTGGACAGCCAGTGGGGACCAGATTGGTGCCAACAGCGTGGGGTCTGATCCCTGTTCCAGCCAGGTGAAGATCGCAACGCTGTGCATTGGCCTTCAGGCAGAGAACTGAAGAAGAAGATTTATATAGCATCTTTCACAGCCACTGGAGATCCCAAAATACCGTACAGTCAAATTTTTGAAATGTAATGTAGGAAATGCAGAAGACCAGTTTCACTCAACAAACTTCCACAAAAAGCAATCTGATAATGGTCAGATAATCTGTTTAGGTGATTTTTATTGAAGGACTTTCAAGGTCAGCGCACGAGGTATAACTGTCCTGCTCTTCTTCAAAATAGTGCCCTGTAACTTTTTACATCCACCTGAGAGAGGAGTCTTGGAAAAATATCTCCACCGAAAGACAGCACCTCTGACTCTGCAGCACTCCTTTAGTACTGCACTGGGAAGTCAGCTTGACTTTTGTGTTCCTGTTATGGAGCATGACTTAAACCCATAACTTTCTGACTTAAAGGCGAGAGGGCTGCCCACTGAGCCACAATAAGCAATATTGCTGTGTACAGATTTGTGGGTCATCTCCCGTCAATAGTCCACTTCAAACAATAACAGCTTATTCAGCACCTTTCAGATGGCAAAATGTCCCAAAGTGTTTCACAGGAACGTAATCAAAACCAAACAAAGGAGATATTATAAGGAGTGATCAAACATTTTGTCGAAAGGGCAGCACGGTGGCGCAGTGGTTAGCATTGCTGCCTACAGCAGCAATTGCCTGACTGGCTCGAAATTCGACAGGCCTTCCCCAAAGGTGGCAACTTGGGTCTCTCGCTGACAGTGGCTGAGAACCATGTTGCCTCCATAGAATTACCCTCACTATTTCCAGTGGCACAATGGTTGGGAACCAGGGGCACAGATTTAAACTATTTGGTAAAAGAAGTAGAGTGGTGTTTTGGAGAATTTATTTACACAACCAGTTGTAATGATCTGGAATGCACTGAAAGATGGGTGGAAGAATATTCAAAATAACTTTCCAAGGAAAACTGTTTTATATGTTGGGTGTTATTTGCCAGTGACTGATGACATTTTGGCACCAAGCAGATCCATCATATTTGAGTCTTGAAATGCAACCAGTCTGATTGACACCTCAGGCTTTCCATAATCATCTGCCCATACCATCAGTCTGCCTCTGGGGGAAGACATCTTGACAGAAGTTCAATAAAGATTCTCACAGAAACGCACTGAAGAACAATAATTGTCCTTATACTTGAAACACAGTGCGAGGGACTGGCAAAAATTAGATTATTGAACCATTCAAAAGGAGTGGAGAAGACAACGAGAACTCAGGAACCCAGGTTCAAAATCTGCAACAAATAACAAGCTGCTGAAAAGAACAACGGAAAACAGAACAAAGGCTACAAGACTGGCAAAGGACAAATGAAAGGCATACATAAGCTGCAAGTGAAATCATTGGCTGCGGAGACAAAGGAAACACAGATAAAGACTGTAAGTTAATAACTGAGTGATAAAAAATAAGGCTGCAGTAAATTTTCGAATTCCATCCCCGGTTTCCTTTGGACGGTGATGTGTGGTTATCTTGGCAGTTTTCACTCACAATGGCAAAACCAAGAGGTAGCAACAGACTTAATGAATAATCCTGAACTGATAAGAGTAGACACACTGTTAACACTGCTGGGGAGAAACTGCTGCAAAGTGTATACCCACCTAAATCTAACAGACAAGAAAAGAAAGACAACAATAGTGATTTTGATAGCCTTGAACATGCATGTTGAACCCTGACTCCATGTTACATATGAATGATATATATTCAACACTGGAGTTCAGAGTGAAAATGAGACAGTATATAATGGCAGTATTGCAGCTATCAGAATCGTGTGATGTTTAACAGTTAAAAGATGACCTGACCAAAGATAGATTGGTCCTAGGCATGAGAGATACCTCGGTGAGACAAGTCTGTGACAAGATGAGAAACTAATGCAAAAGAAAGCATTAGGCATATTTTGAATTGCTGAAGTTGTGAACCAACAGCTAGAATATATGCATGACAGAGCAGACCCAGAGATAAATATTCTGAGATAGTCCAAGCCAAAAGCACTGAGGAAGTGCATGCAAAGGGCAGGATATGAATACCGTGGGAGACAGCATACACAGGAGAAGAAGAATTGCTGAGCATGGGGAAAGCAATGTTTCAGCTGCAAAAAACGCAATCATTTCACACACAAGTGTTTGACCAGAAAAATGCAAGACAAGCCGATAAGATGGCCACTGGAAAGATATCAACAGACAAATCTGATGAAGAATCATTATACCATACAATATTTACGTCTATCGGCAACAAATGGTTTGTGACTGTTACAATGATAACCACTGAAGGAAAGTATCAAACAAAGAGAAATGACAAATAGACACAGGTGCATCATGCAATATAATAACCTTCACAGATCTGTTGTCAAGTAGCTCAACGAAGGAATCCAAAAATGAAGCCCTTGAAAGTAAGATGATGGCAGAATTAGGCTGACAGCCCAATGCAATGTCAAGGAAGAAGAATCTGGAGTTCCAGATCATATATTTGGGGGGGGGGGGGGGGGGAGGGCAGGGGGGCGTTGGTGGTGGAGAGGGGAGGAAGCGGGGTGGAACGCAATGACCACTCAATTCACCTGGAGCAAATCTACAGCTTGTCTGGTAACTCTGAATTTGCCAACAGAGAAATGGCAACAAACGTCCCCCAGAGGGAGGGAGACAATATACAAGTAAACCCCAAGATGGTTGCTGACCACATCAGGGCAATGAAATGCTCGAGCCAAAAGTAAATGTTCTGCTGGAAAATGTTCATATTATAGCTGGACTGGGAGTGTTGAAGGGCAAGATTCCAGCTGAGCACATACCAGTGAAAATGTACGATAAACGGCGGCACGATGGCAGAGTGGTTAGCACTGCTGCCTCACAGCACAATGGACCTTGGTTCAATTCCGGCCTTGGGTGACTGTGTTGCGTTTGCACGTTCTCCCTGTGTCTGTGTGGGATTCCTCCGGGTGCTCCGGTTTCCTCCTACAATCCAAAGATGTGCAGGTTAGGTAGATTGGCCATGATAAATTGTCCCTTAGTGTCCAACGGTTAAATGCGGTTATAGGGTTGCAGGGGGGTGGGTCTAGGAAGGGTGCTCTTTCAGAGGGTCGGTGCACACTCGATGGGCTGAATGGCCTCCTTCTGCACTGTAGGGATTCTATGATTCTATAAAACTGAAGTCTTCAATGACCAAGCTGTGAGAGCTCTGACCAAACAAATTTTAGGGATAACACAAAGGTACCAAGAGGAAAGGATGACCCACGATCCCGCAGTGGACAACTCAATGCAGGAGTTGAAAAAATGCAACCAGATGTACAGGCACAACTGCAGCCATATTCGCCCAACTAGTGAAGCTGCTCTTTCACGGTAATTGGGCAGTCAGGGAGAAGGGATCTCACCAGCTGTATTGAATGCAGAACTACCATCAGTCTCAGAGGCCCATGAGTCCCTGACAACTGAAACGGAATATCAGCAGTCACCATCCCAACAAAGATCCTGGGAGTGACACATAACTGGACAAGGAACATCACCCAGGTGTAAACGTGCACACATTCCATGAAGAGATCTGCACAGTTTAAAGGCTGGAATGCATGTGCGGGAAGTGGCCAGAAAGAATGCTCTTTCAGCGGGTTGGTGCAGACTCGATGGGCCAAATGGCCTTCTTCTGCATTATGAGGTGCTATGGATTCTAGGGATTGATAGCATTTGCTGTATCCGGTAGTTTCTTGATGTCACGTGGAGTGAAACGAATTGGCTGAAGACTGGCATCCGTGATGTTAATGACCTCAGGAGGAGGCTGAGATAGACCATCCTTTCAACCCTTCTGGCAGATAATGCTTGGAAATGTTGTAACCTTGTCTTCAGTTGGTCTTTATAGACAAGTCATTGGCCAACAGAAGACCAAGTGTACATAGTCTGTTCATCATTGAGGTTGGCATAAGTTTCTTGATATCGGCAGCTGATCTTCAGATATCTTAATGTACTTATCCTCTCTTCTGTATGGTGCAGACTAGTCTGAAGACATAAAGGAATGATGGATGGCCAAGTAATCAGAAGGCAGTAATGTCGCTTGAGTGTGGATGGTCGTCATAAACTAGGAGTCTGAAACAATATGTACTGTCATGTGAGAGTACCTTTAAGAAATGGGTGTTTAAGAAATGTACCTTTAAGAAATGGGTGTTTATCAGTGATGTCACAGTGTGGGTGGAGCTGGGCTGTCTGCCAGCTTTTTACTTTCGTTTTTGGCTGTTTGCTGCAGGGTGTGTTTTAGTTTTGTTTTGAGTGTTGGAGCTGAAGCCAGACCAAGCAGGTGTACTGCTGGTCTCTCTGCCATCAAATGACTATCTCTTAATCGTTTAGTGATTTCAGAATTATAAATGTTCTCAGTAGTGAATGTAAACCTGATGTGCTTCTGTTGAAAGGTGTTCATTTTGTCTTCTGGATGTTGTTTGGGAAGTTATTGAGCATTTGGGGGTTGTATTTGAATTAACGGTTGCTAAGATGTTCACTGTTTGTTTTAAAAAGGTTAACTTGAGTTCATAGAATAAACATTGTTTTGCTTTTAAAAAATACTTTTCCATTTCTGCTGTACCACACCTGTAGAGTGGGCCGTGTGCTCCCCATACCACAATCTATTAAAAGTTGTGGGTCAGGTGAACTCCTTGATACACTTTGGGGTTCTCTAAACCCTGGCCCATAACAATACTGTAGGACGGTGGACAGTTTTATCCGGTTTTCACTTCTTTTTACTGGTTCAATGATAAAAGGAGGATTTGATACAGTTACTGGTCTGAACTACTCCAGGCAATAAATGACATGCGTAAGATAACACACAGCGTGGAAAGTGTTTCAATCTAGTAACCCAGTCAAGTCTTGAAAAGACATCATAAACAATCTGGAACAAACTTGAGTGGTTCAACAACTTAACTTCAGCTCTGAAATGTGCTGCTTAGAGCAGTCCCAAGGGCACGTATTAATGTATTAAGGCTAATCGAGTTTTGTCTTTCATTGCTAGAGGGATGGAGTTCAAGACTAGGGAGGTTATGCTGCAATTGTATAAGGTGTTGGTGAGGCCACATCTGGAGTATTGTGTTCAGTTTTGGTTTCCTTACCTGAGAAAGGACATATTGGCACTGGAGGGAGTGCAGAGGAGATTCACTAGGTTGATCCCAGAGTTGAGGGGATTAGATTATGACGAGAGGTTGAGTAGACTGGGACTGTACTCATTGGAGTATAGAAGGATGCGGGGGGATCTTATTGAAACATATAAGATTATGAAGGGAATAGATAGGATAGATGCGGGCAGGTTGTTTCCACTGGTCGGGGAAAGCAGAACTAGGGGGCATAGCCTCAAAATAAGGGGAAGTAGATTTAGGACCGAGTTTAGGAGGAACTTCTTCACCCAAAGGGTTGTGAATCTCTGGAATTCCTTGCCCAGTGAAGCAGTTGAGGCTCCTTCATTAAATGTTTTTAAGAAAAAGATAGATACCTTTCTAAAGAATAAAGGGATTCGGGGATATGGTGTACGGGCCGGAGAGTGGAGCTGAGTCCACAAAGATCAGCCATGATCTCATTGAATGGCGGAGCAGGCTCGAGGGGTCATATGGCCTACTCCTGTTCCTAGTTCTTGTGTTCTTATGTTTCTGGTGTTTGAAAAGCGATTCACCCTTTCTTCTTTCTGAATCTGGTGCGTTGATTGGGAGATGTGGTGTGCAATTTGAAATGTTTTTTGGTGGATCACCCTAAGCCTTTCCATCTCTTCTTCCTCCGACATGCCGCGGTTTAAAACCTTCCGCCTTACCAAGCTTTCAGCCTCCTCCTCGAATATCTCCTTCGGAAGCCCGGTGTTCAGTTTTATTTGATAACGCTCCTGTGAAGAGCAGTAGGTCATTGGACTCTGTTAAAGGTGCGATATAAATGTTGTTGTTGCTGTGAAACAGCCATGCTTTACAGAATCTGGTCATTTGTTCATTCCATTGTAGCTGCTATACGCGTTGATCCACAACGCCTGCTTTACACCCTATTGGAGAGTTGACAGTCACCTCCACAAAGTTTTATTCCATTTTGTGCTTTTCTTAAATTTATGATTGTGTTAATTAGTCAAATGTATTTATTTGAAACTTCGAACATTTTATTTAAACACAAGTTTCAGGAGAAGGTGAATCACTTTGCAATGTTGCTTATGGCCGAGAAGAGCAGGAACATTCCCCCCCTCCCTCCCCCCAACCCCCACACAGCAGATAGTCCCCAATAAAAAGGCTTCACGGGAACGGAGCCTGGGATTGGGGATCAGATCCACTCGGAGTCAGGAATCTAACCCCATCTACGGTCAGGGATTGGACAGCCCCGCCACCAGCCTGTTCCAGAGAGCTTCCTTCCCGGATGGAAGCAAAGCCTGTCAATCATGTGGATTTAAGTTTTCCAAATGGGGACCTGGTGGGGAAAAAAAAGTCACATGCTGCATCTGAAAACGCCCCCCTCCTCACTGCAAATGTCAGGGGCAACAATGCCTGCTCCCTAAACTTGCTCTCTCTATAAATCTGGTGATCAACAGCCATTGATACATGTGGGCTTGTGTTCTTTTGTTGTCATGATATGCAGACATACAGAGAATGATATACAGACAGGCACAGACAGGCAGCTAATGAACACAATTTTATATGTTTCCATAAAATCCCCCCTCATCCTTCTAAATTCCAACGAGTACAGGCCCAATCTACTCAATCTCTCCTCGTAATCCAACCCCTTCAGCTCTGGGATTAACCTAGTGAATCTCCTCTGCACACCCTCCAGTGCCAGTACGTCCTTTCTCAGGTAAGGAGACCAAAACTGAACACAATACTCCAGGTGTGGCCTCACTAACACTTTATACAATTGCAGCATAACCTCCCTAGTCTTAAACTCCATCCCTCTAGCAATGAAGGACAAAATTACATTTGCCTTCTTAATCACCTGTTGCACCTGTAAACCAACTTTTTGCGACTCATGCACTAGCACACTCAGGTCTCTCTGCACAGCAGCATGTTTTAATATTTTATCAATTAAATAATAATCCCTTTTGCTGTTATTCCTACCAAAATGGATAACCTCGCATTTGCCAACATTGTATTCCATCTGCCAGACCCTAGCCCAGTCACTTAACCTATCCAAATCGCTCTGCAGACTTCAGGTATCCTCTGCACTTTTTGCTTTATCACTCATCTTAGTGTCGTCTGCAAACTTGGACACATTGCCCTTGGTCCCCAACTCCAAATCATCTATGCAAATTGTGCCCATGTTATCCCCGGCAGACACTGTCAGGATCAAGATACTGGATGGTGGCTGGTCTGCTCCAGCTGTCGTTGTTCGACAGGCTGCGCCCCGCTCGTATGTTGTACGTATGGCTGATGGTTCTGTTGTGCGATGAAACAGACGGGCACTGCGCAAAGTTGCCTGCCCGCAACCGCTTTCTTCTCCGTTTCCGTCCGTTGTTTTGCCACCTCCTGATACCTCGAACTGCGAGGCCACCAGTCAGGCTTCCATCCCACCTGTCAAGGTGCCGTCGTTCCCACCACCGCCTCTCCGGCGGCCAACAAGGATCAGACGCAAGCCCCAGAGACTGGACTTATGAACATATGTTTTGTTTGCTATGTTCTGTTGTCTCACATCAGAAAGCTGATTTCACATGTAAATACGTTCACATATGCCACCGCTTGTAAATATGTTAATATATGCCACCACATGTAAGTACGTTCCCATGTGCCAACAAAGCTTTAAAAAAACGGGGAGATGTCATGATATGCGGACATGCAGATAATGATATACAGACAGGCAGCTAATGAACACAGAGAACAGGACATGACCAATCAGCAGGCAGGACACTCAGGAGTGGTATCTCACTAGAAAAGGCACAAGGCACTCACACTCCGCCTCTTTCCACTGATGAACATCTACAGAGTGAGTCAGGGTGTATGTACAGTATCACACCTCCAGCACGTGGCTAAGAGCTAGTCTGGTTCAGTCAGACAGAGTAACCACACTTAGGTTAGCAGAGAGTCGAACTCATAGAGAACTGTGCTAACTGTGCTACTGGTTCAATAAATCAGATTGAACTAAATTCAAGGTCTGGAGTGTCTTTTGGTTAAAGCTGCATCCAGTTGCAGCCTGTGTCATCCCAGAGTACATAACACATCATTTGTAACAAGGATTGTAGCCACCTGATTGGCCAAGTCCAGATTTAAAATGGAGAACAGCAAAGGCTGAAGGGAAATTCAGCCAACACAGGCAGAAACCAGCAGGTGCAGGTTTACTGTGTATTAAACTCTGCAAAAGCCCAGACAGCATTGATACAAGCAGCCATCTGCATAATAATGTAGCAGCCATCTACATACTAATAAGCAATCCCCGGGAACAATCGCAACATTTGGGACAAACAAAGCTAAGCCAGACTCCCCGGCGCCAGCAGGAACCAACACAAAAGACTTTAACGGACACCTCAAGACCGCCCATCGATCAGGGAACCGCTCCAGTATTGGAGAAATCAAACCAAGCGATTGGAACATAGCCCAATCACCTGGAACCAGGTATGGAGTCCGCCCCGAAAGGAGGGAAGCCCCTGGGGACTATAAAGTTAAGCCCCCAAGTTCAAATCGTTCTTCTTGACAGGGTCACTCGGCAACGCGAACCAACCCCTGAGAGTGAACGGTCCAAGCTGCCACATCCCTGAAGTAAGTCTCAAGTCGACGCTCGCTACGAGATAGGCGCTCCTAGCTACCAGTCCATACCGGCTTTGAATCCCGCAGTTTCAGGATCCGAACGAAGGGCCATTTGTTCCCCTGACCTGGTGGGCCAGTCCGAAGCTAAGTATAGGCCTGTTAGTTGTAGAAGTAGCTTAGAAGTAGAATTTATGCATGAGTAGCGATTTACTGTGTATAATAAATGTGCTTTGATTTGAATCTTACTAACTGGTGTGTTGAGTCATTGATCATTACTTGAACTTGAACCTCGTGGCGGTATCATAAAGATACCTGGCGACTCGAGAGCAAAGGTTATAAAACAGAGCCAATTGAACCAACCAAAAGTTAGCAACAGGATCAAAGACAGACTGCTGCTCAAATAGTGCTTTAGTACATCTCAAACACTTTCACATACAAGGAAAGTGCAGTGCCAGCTGCTGTGCAGGCAAACGTGCACGTCAAAAATGATTTTGCAAACAGAAACAAGATGAAGTGAAAGTTTGAGAGAGAAAGAGATGCTTGAGATGTTCAACCTCTACCCAATATGGAATATAAGACATAGGAGCAGGATTAGGCTACTCGGTCCATTGAGTCTGCTCCAATCAATCGTGGCTACAAAATTTCTCATCCCCATTCTCCTGCCTTCCGTACCAGCCTCCCTGAACAGGCGCCGGAATGTGGCGACTATGGGCTTTTCACAGTAACTTCATTTGAAGCCTACTTGTGACAATAAGTGATTTTGATTTCATTTCATTTTCTCCCCATGACCCCTGATCCCCTTATTAATAGAGAACCTATCTATCTCTGCCTTAAAGACACTCAGTGATTTGGCCTCTACAGCCTTCTGCGGCAAAGAGTTCCACAGATTCACCACCCTATGGCTGATGAAATTCCTCCTCATGTCTGTTTTAAAGATCGTCCCTTTAGTCTGAGATGGTGTCCTCTGCTTCTAGTTTTTCACACAAGTGGAAACATCCTCTCCACGTCCACTCTATCCAGGCCACGCAGTATCATGTAAGTTTCAATAAGATCCCCCCTCATTCTTCTAAACTCCAACGAGTACAGACTCAGAGTCCTCAACCGTTCCTCATATGACAAGTCCTTCATTCCAGGGATCATTCTTGTGAACCTACTTTGAACTCTTTCCAAGGCCAGCATATCCTTCCTTAGATACGGGGCCCAAAACTGCTCATAATACTCCAAATGGAGTCTGACCAGAGTCTTATACAACCTCAACAATACATCCCTGCTCTTGTATTCTAGCCCTCTCGACATGAATGCTACCATTGCATTTTTGTTTTTTAATTTAGAGTACCCAATTCATTTTTTCCAATTAAGGGGCAATTTAGCGTGGCCAATCCACCGAGCCTGCACATCCTTGGGTTGTTGGGGGGGGGGGGGGGGGGGGGGGGGGCAAACCCACGCAAACACGGGGAGAATGTGCAAACTCCACACGGACTGTGACCCAGAGCCGGGATCGAACCTGGGACCTCAGCATGTGAGGCTGCAGGACTAACCCACTGTGCCACCTAATGCTACCATTGCATTTGTATAGTCACGGTTTCAGTCCTATCGAGGGCAGAACCCACAAGAGGCATTTGTTCGGGACTACATGCCACGTTAATCTGTAAGTGGCAGTAAAATTCTGCAGTCTTGGGACCCAGAATAATGCATGTCACTAACCTGACGCAATAATGGGCCAGAATGTGCTGGAGCGAAGCATCTCACGGCAACCCCCCATGAGCTGAAATATTTTCCGCACAGTTCAGTTCAAACATTTTCTGTGCCACAAATTGCTGAAAGGTTGAGCTGATAGCATTGCAATGAGATGCCTGGGATGTGGGTTAATGACACAGTCATCAGTTCACCTCCTTGACCAATTAAATTTGAGGATAGAAATAGTGAACAACGGAGAAAAAAATGCAAGGAATTTAAATCAGGTTAGTTACAAAAAAAAGAGAGGAAAGTAAGATTAGATCAAGAAGGACAAAAGACAGAAAGGAAAAGTAATACAAACATTAACATTTTGAAAACCTCCAGGAACAACTAATTGCCTACAGTAAAGATACTCTGAAGTTTCAAACTTTCCTTTCTGGGCCTCTGGGGTTCAGTTGCATGGCGTCCTTACACCATAAAATACCAGTCTTAACTTTCTGCATTATGTTTAATTTTTATCCATGGTGCAAATCTTATAATTTGTTCAAACTCATGGAGCGTTTGATGTGGGCTCCCATTTTTGTGAGGCTCACAGCGAAATGGCACGGACGGGCAATTGTCCAGCAATTTGTGGAAATTAGCAACATATCACTAATATGTCTTATGTGCCAAGAATTATTGAGACTTTGCAAGCAATACTGGCTATTGTCTTTAACTCGCTGTTGTTCAGCCAACACATTTTGTTTGGCCCAATATTTATATCATAGCTGAAAATATGTATAATACGATCCCTGTGGAAACCAAAACTTTTAAACAGAGATGGATTTCCCAATGAATGATGGAAAGAACCAAAGGACAAGATTACACTTTTTAAAGGCTTTTACTGTAACAAATAAACTAAAATCAACACAGATCAAACATCAATTAACAGGTGACTCACAGATCAAATTCACAAAAAAGGTAAATTTCACATTAACACCTGGCAGATATGTAGCATTAAAGGAACAGTCCCACAGTTATACCCAACTTTCCATCAGAAGTTTATTTCTCCCCGCTGCTCCAGGTCAAAACTTCTTGTGGCCTTCGACAATTGTTCCACTTTCCCAAAGTTTCCCTGGATACGATTATTGCCAGTGAAGCACACCTTGACAACTTTCCATTGCTTACATCATCAACAACTCCACCTGTTCTGCTCCCTTTCTTTTGAACAGGAACAGAGCTCTCAAAAACATTGGGCTGGATTCTCCATCCCGCCGCGCCACATTTCTGCCACGACCCCGCCGGCGGGATGCTCCGTTACACCGGCCGGTCAATGGGGTTTCCCATTGTGCGGCAGCCCCACGCCGTCGGGAAGCCCCCGGGCGCCGGCAAAACGGAGACACCCGCCGGCGGAGAATTCCGCCCATTCTGCTTGGTCACTAACACTAAAACGGTCCTACTTGGGTTTTTTCAGCAACAAGTTCTTCGTGTCCCTCCAACTCAAACAATAGCTGCCCTTCATTCTGTGAGACACTGCGAAAGGTGTTTAAGTTGCCACCCCCACCTCAAAGGGTTTCTGTTTCAGTTCCTTTCCCTCGGCAATTTGGTCATTTCTTCAAACTGAGGTGTTTAATGCGAGTTTCCCCTTCCCCACCCACCCCCCCTTTTCAGAATCTTCTGTTTTAGCTTGATTCAGTGGGGTCCTTTTAAAACATAATTGTCTTGTAAAATTCAGTGCTTATAGTATGTATATTCCTCGTAAGGAAATAACATCCGGGTTTTTTTGGGATTTCGTTGAGTTCCATTTCAAAATTACCCAATGATATTTCTGTACAGGACACCTCCTCGCATTCCCCAAGTTCTCAGCGCAAAAAGAAACCCATACAAAAATATCAATGTAATAAAGTGTAGTCAAAAGTGCCAAGGTTTTTTTTAAACACTTTCTTCCAAGCAGTTTAATTTTGCAGTGTTACCAACATGAATATAACTTGATAATGCTCAATTATATCTGTGGGGTTGGATCCAAACAACATTTCATAGCATTGAACTGCAAATTTCCATTATTCTGTGGGCTAAGTAAAGATTACTTTAGCGTGTTATTAATGCACATAGCAATTGCATTTCAAATGACTGTGCTTGCAGTCATTATGCATTCCAGCAGATCCTCTGTACTATTGTAATCAAAAATATTTTTCTTGTGTTGATATGAACATAGAGCCCACACCACTGAGTGCAAAAAAGCTGGTTTAATGTTAGGGTTATGGGTCTGTGTGCTCGTTATTGATAATTATTTGTGAAGTGGCAGCATATATGGAAATGCATATATACAGTAAGGACAGCAAAATCTATCTGTGGATCCTGCCTGTTCCATATGAAAAGAAGGTGAAGAGGACATTTAATTGAGATGTTCATCACGATGAGGCATTTTGATCATTGGTTCCCACTGATAGATTTGAGATAATTGCCAATAAAGTTAGATTAAGACGACTTTAAAAAAATAATTACTCAGTGAGTTATTATTATCGAGAATGTGCCGCCTGAAAGGATGGCAGGAGTGGATCCAAAAAGGAATGATAACTGAAAACATAATAACAAACATAATAACTGCAAAGGAAATACTGCAGGGCTGTGGGACGTGGCATTAATTGGGGAACACTTTGAAAGAGATGGCACACACAGCGGTCTAGATATGGTGGATAGGAAGGAACATTTTCCCTTAGCGGAGGTGTCAATAACCAAGGAGATAAGGTCAAGGGGCAGGTGGTTCAGAGGTCAGGCGAGGAACGACATTTTCACCCAGAAGGCAGTAGGAACCTGGAACTCACTGCCTGAAAGAATGATAGAGATGGGAACCCCTCAGAACATTTAAGGGATATTCACATAGGGCCCAGTGGATAGCACTGTTGCCTCACGGCACTGAGGACTAGGGTTCAATCATGGCCCCGGGTCACTGTCCGTGTGGAGTTTGCACATTCTCCCCATGTCTGCACGGGACTCACCCTCACAACCCAAAGGTGTGCAGGGTAGGTGGATTGCCCACACTAAATTGCCCCTCAATTGGAATTTTTTTTAAAAAGAGGTATTTCGATGAGCACTTGAAATGCCATTGCACACAAGGCAACATTACCTTTCCAAGAGCTGGAAAATGGGATTAGACTAGGTAGGGGCTTGATGGCCAGCATGGACATCATGGGCCGAAGGGCCTTTTTCCATCCTGTAAAAACTCTATAAATCTATGACATAGCACCTCATCTGCACAGTGGGCTAAACAGCTGGCTTGTAATGCAGAACAAGGCAGCAGCGCAGGTTCAATTCCCGTACCAGCCTCCCCGAACAGGTGCCGGAATGTGGCGACTGGGGGCTTTTCACAGTAACTTCATTGAAGCCTACTTGTGACAATAAGCGATTATTATTATCATTATCTGAGCATGTCCCAGAGCACATTTTACTTCATGTAGATTGCAAGGACGTTTCCATTACCAGAGCTTCACGGTATGCATCCGTTCCATTTCAACTTGGCATGAGTTGCCAGATGGCAAGGCTCTATGTTACCAATATTTTATTTCACTCTGAATGAGTGGTCCGCAGCACTGTGCTTGGCCTATCTCACACCATTGGAAGCACACACTATTGTCCATTAAATGAAAGACCAATTTTACAAAGCGACCATTTGTCAAGTTGGTGAAAAGGAGATTCCGGTTGCGGCTATGCAGAGCTAAGTCGCACGTTCGGCAGCTCCCGCTTGGAACGGACATTTGGGCTCTTTTCAGGGCCCCCAATGGCATTTTTTCGACATTTCCCGGTGTGGGAAGAAGACGGCAACATTCCCCCGACAGTGTATGGCTTGGACCAGGAGCAGGGCATCTAAAAAGTGGTGGTGAAGCCAAAGAAAGTGCGAGGGAAGAAGAGTAAGATGGCGGCGGGCAGGGACCAAGCAGCGTGGACGCAGTGGGCGCAGGAGCAGCAGGAGGTTATCCAGCGCTGCTTCAGGGAGCTCAAAGCGGACCTGCTGGAGCCGATGAAGGCTTCTATTGATAAGCTGCTGGAGACCCAGACGGCCCAGGGCGTGGCGATCCACGAGGTCCGACAAAAGATCTCAGATAACGAGGACGAGATCTTGGGCCTAGAGGTAAAGGTGGGGGCGAACGAGGCGCTCCACAAGAAATGGCAGGAACGGTTCGAGGAGATGGAGAATCGGTCGAGTCGGAAGAATCTGCGGATCCTGGGCCTCCCGGAGGGGCTGGAGGGGTCGGACGTGGGGGCCTATGTGGTCACCATGTTAAACTCGCTGATGGGAGCGGGGTCCTTTCAGGGGCCCCTGGAGCTGGAAGGGGCCCATAGAGTGCTGGCGAGGAGGCCCAAGGCTAACGAGCCGCCGCGGGCGGTGCTTGTGCGGTTTCACCGGTTCGCTGATCGGGAGTGCATGCTTAGGTGGGCCAAGAAAGAGAGGAGCAGCAGGTGGGAGAATGCGGAGGTTCGAGTATATCAGGACTGGAATGCGGAGGTGGCGAAGAAGAGGGCCGGGTACAACCGGGCGAAGGCGGTGCTGCACAGGAAGGGGGTGAAGTTTGGCATGCTGCAGCCGGCGCGTCTGTCGGTCACCTACAAGGACCGGCACCATTATTTTGAGTCCCCGGAGGAGGCGTGGGCCTTTGTTCAGGCCGAGAAGCTGGACACAAACTGAGGGTCGGGATGGGGGGGTTGGGCGTGGGGATGGTCGGGGATTGCTGTTGTTGTGTTACATTTTGAGGGGGGGGTTCTTTGTTCTTGTTCAGTTTTGGTTCGGGGTGGGTGGTTAGGGTGGGTTGGGCACTGTTTTGGTTGGGACTGTCGGGTGGGCTCTTGGACGGGGGCAAGTAAACGGAGTAGGGGGTGGATGGCCGGTAGGGGGGATGGGGTCCCGCGGGGGAGGGGGAGGCCCGAGTCGGGGGTGAGGGGACTGGGCCTGTAAAAGGAGCTGCGCCAGAGGAGGCGGGGCCGGGCAGGTGGAAAGCGCGGGCTTTTTCCCGCACAGAAGGCTGGAGGGGGCGGGGCTGGGGCAGGGAAGAGCGGGTCTTTTCCCGTGCTTGGGATGGAAGGGGGAGGCGGAGAACCTGCTGATGGGTAATGGAGGGGGAGGGGAAGTCCCACAATGGGAGGAGTCGAAGGAGAGGCGGGAGCGGCCGGGGTCAGCAGGAGTCAGCTGACTTGCGGGAGTGCAATAGGGGGAGCAATGCAGCTAGGAGGGATCCTAGCTGGGGGGGGACTGGGTTGCTGCTTGTATAGTCAAGGGGGGGCTGGAGCGAGTGGGGGGGGTCGAGACGGGGGTATGACGCCGTGGGGAATGGGCCGGGCGTGGGGTGCGGGCGCATGACTGGCCGTGGAGGGGTTATGGCTAGTTGGCGGGGGAGGGGGGCGGGTAGCCCCCTGATCCGGCTGACAACCTGGAACGTAAGGGGGCTGAACGGGCCGGTTAAGCGGGCCCGGGTGTTCGCGCACCTGAAGGGGCTGAAGGCGGATGTGGACATGCTCCAGGAGACACATCTGAAGGTGGCAGACCAGGTAAGACTGAGGAAGGGGTGGGTAGGTCAGGTGTTTCATTCGGGGCTGGATGCCAAAAATCGGGGGGTGGCGATCTTGGTGAGAAAGAGAGTGTAATTCGAGGCATGAAGCATTGTGACAGACAATGGCGGCAGGTACGTAATGGTAAGTGGTAAGCTGCAAGGGGAAAGGGTGGTGCTGGTCAACGTGTACGCCCCAAACTGGGACGATGCGGGTTTAAAAAAAAAAAAAATTTTTAATATGTTTTTATTAATAATTTTTCAACAATATTTTCCACCTTACAAACCCCCCCCTCCCCCCCCCGGTAACAAAGAAAAGAATAAGAACTCGCGTGGCAAGACATGAACATGGAAAGTCAATAAGATACAGAACTTTGTACATTGAATTCTTCCCGTACATGCCAGTTTCCGGATCATTCATGTGTTTTCTTGCTCAAATGCCCCCCAGAACCCCCCCCCCCCCGACCGCTGTCCCACCCCCTGGGTTGCTGTTGCTGCTGTCCGACCTTCATCTAACGCTCAGCGAGATGGTCTAGGAACGTTTGCCACTGCCTGTAGAACCCCTGCACAGACCCTCTCAAGGCAAACTTTATCCTCTCCCACTTGATAAACCCTGCCATATCATTTATCCAGGCTTCCACACTGGGGGGCTTCGCCTCCTTCCACATTAACAAGATGCTTCGCCGGGCTACTAGGGACGCAAAGGCCAGACTGCCGGCCTCTTTCGCCTCCTGCACTCACGGCTCGTCCACTACTCCAAATAGTGCTAGCCCCTAGCTTGGCTTGACTCGGACTTTCACCACCTTAGATACTGTTCCCGCAACTCCCCTCCAGAACCCCTCCAGTGCCGGGCATGACCAAAACATATGGACATGGTTCGCCGGACTTCCTGAGCACCTCCCACGTCCTCCACCCCAAAGAACCTACTCCGCCTCGCCCCCGTCATATGCGCTCTGTGAACTATCTTAAACTGTATCAGGCAAAGCGGCTAGTGGGTAAAGTCTTGGAGGGGATTATAAGAGACAAGATTTATAATCATCTAGATAGGAATAATATGATCAGGGATAGTCAGCATGGCTTTGTGAAGGGTAGGTCATGCCTCACAAACCTTATCGAGTTCTTTGAGAAGGTGACTGAACAGGTAGACGAGGGTAGAGCAGTTGATGTGGTGTATATGGATTTCAGCAAAGCGTTTGATAAGGTTCCCCACGGTAGGCTATTGCAGAAAATACGGAGGCTGGGGATTGAGGGTGATTTAGAGACGTGGATCAGAAATTGGCTAGCTGAAAGAAGACAGAGGGTGGTGGTTGATGGGAAATGTTCAGAATGGAGTTCAGTTACAAGTGGAGTACCACAAGGATCTGTTCTGGGGCCGTTGCTGTTTGTCATTTTTATCAATCACCTAGAGGAAGGCGCAGAAGGGTGGGTGAGTAAATTTGCAGACGATACTAAAGTCGGTGGTGTTGTCGATAGTGTGGAAGGATGTAGCAGGTTACAGAGGGATATAGATAAGCTGCAGAGCTGGGCTGAGAGGTGGCAAATGGAGTTTAATGTAGAGAAGTGTGAGGTGATTCACTTTGGAAGGAATAACAGGAATGCGGAATATTTGGCTAATGGAAAAGTTATTGAAAGTGTGGATGAGCAGAGGGATCTAGGTGTCCATGTACATAGATCCCTGAAAGTTGCCACCCAGGTTGATAGGGTTGTGAAGAAGGCCTATGGAGTGTTGGCCTTTATTGGTAGAAGGATTGAGTTCCGGAGTCAGGAGGTCATGTTGCAGCTGTACAGAACTCTGGTACGGCCGCATTTGGAGTATTGCGTACAGTTCTGGTCACCGCATTATAGGAAGGACGTGGAGGCTTTGGAGCGGGTGCAGAGGAGATTTACCAGGATGTTGCCTGGTATGGAGGGAAAATCTTATGAGGAAAGGCTGATGGACTTGAGGTTGTTTTCGTTGGAGAGAAGAAGGTTAAGAGGAGACTTAATAAAGGCATACAAAATGATCAGGGGGTTGGATAGGGTGGACAGTGAGAGCCTTCTCCCGTGGATGGAAATGGCTGGCACGAGGGGACATAGCTTTAAACTGAGGGGTAATAGATATAGGACAGAGGTCAGAGGTAGGTTCTTTACGCAAAGAGTAGTGAGGCCGTGGAATGCCCTACCTGCTACAGTAGTGAACTCGCCAACATTGAGGGCATTTAAAAGTTTATTGGATAAACATATGGATGATAATGGCATAGTGTAGGTTAGATGGCTTTTGTTTCGGTGCAACATTGTGGGCTGAAGGGCCTGTACTGCGCTGTATTGTTCTATGTTCTATAAGCCTGGCACACGAGGAAGAGGAATTAACCCTACTTAGGGCATCAGCCCATAGCCCCTCCTCAATCTCCTCCCCCAACTCCTCTTCCCATTTACCCTTCAGCTCCTCTACCAAAGCCTCCCCCTCTGCTTTCATCTCCTGGTATATCGCCGACACCTTGCCCTCTCCGACCCATACACCCGAAATCACCCTATCTTGAATCCCCTGTGCCGGGAGTAGCGGAAATTCTCTCACCTGCCGCCTCGCAAACGCTCTCACGTGCATGTACCTGAAAGCGTTTCCCGGGGGTAGCCCAAACTTCTCCTCCAGTGCCCCTAAGCTCGCAAACATCCCGTCAATGAACAAGTCCCCCATTCTTCTAATCCCAGCCCGATGCCAGCTCTGAAACCCCCCGTCCAGCCTTCATGGGACAAATCGATGATTGTCTCTGATCGGGGACCACACCGAGGCTCCCGTCGCCCCCCTGTGCCGTCTCCACTGCCCGCAGATCTTTAGCGTTGCCGCCACCACCGGGCTCGTGGTGTACCTTGTCGGCGAGAGCGGCAGCGGTGCCGTCACCAGCGCCCCCCGGCTCGTTCCTTTGCAGGACGCCATCTCCAACCTCTTCCACGCCGCCCCCTCTCCCTCCATCACCCACTTATGGATCATTGCCACGTTGGCTGCCCAATAGTAACCACCCAAATTCAGCAACGCCAACCCTCCTCTATCTCTACTACGCTCCAAGAACCCCCCTCCTTACCCGCAGAGTCTTGCTCGCCCACACAAATCCCATAATGCTCCTGCTTACCCTCTTAAAGAAGGCCTTAGTAATCACAATTGGGAGGCACTGGAATACAAAAAGAAACCTCGGGAGGACCACCATTTTAACTGACTGTACCCTACCCACCAGCGAGAGTGGCAACATGTCCCACCTTTTAAAATCCTCCTCCATCTGTTCCACCAACCGCGTCAAGTTAAGTTTGTGCAGTGCCCCCCAGCTCCTAGTCACCTGAATCCCCAAGTATCGAAAGCTCCTTTCCGCCCTCCTCAACGGTAGGTCGTCTATCCCTCTTCCCTGGTCCCCCGGGTGGATCACAAAGAGCTCACTCTTTCCCACATTGAGCTTATAGCCCGAAAAGTCTCCAAACTCCCTTAGGGTCTGCATGACCTCAACCATCCCCTCCATTGGATCCGTCACATACAGCAACAGTTCATCTGCGTACAGCGACACTCGATGTTCCTCTCCCCCTCGAACCACCCCTTCCATTTCCCCGACTTCCTTAACACCATGGCCAAAGGTTCAATTGCTAATGCAAACAGCAGAGGGGACAGGGGGCACCCCTGCCTCGTCCCTCGATACAGCTGGAAATACTCCGACCTCCGCCGGTTCGTGACCGCACTCGCCACCGGGGCTTTATACAGGAGCTTAACCCAACTAATAAACCCTACCCCGAACCCAAACCTCCTCAACACTTCCCAGAGATACTCCCACTCTACCCGATCAAAGGCCTTCTCCGCGTCCATGGCTGTCACTATCTCCGCTTCTCCCTCCACCGATGGCATCATTATCACATTTAGGAGCCTTCGCACATTAGTATTTAACTGCCTACCCTTTACGAATCCCGTCTGGTCCTCATGAATCACCCCCGGGACACAGTCCTCAATCCTCGTGGCCAACATTTTTGCCAGCATCTTAGCATCTACATTAAGGAGCGAGATCGGTCTATACGACCCACATTGCAGTGGGTCCTTATCCCGCTTCAAGATCAAAGAGATCGTCGCCTCCGACATTGCCGGGGGCAGGGTCCCCCCCTCCCTTGCTTCATTGAAGGTCCTTACCAGCAATGGGGCTAACAGGTCTACATACTTCCTATAAAACTCCACCGGGAACCCATCCGGCCCCGGGGCCTTCCCTGCCTGCATGCTCCCCAGTCCTTTCACCAGCTCCTCCACCCCAATTGGCTCCCCCAAACCAGCCACCTCCAGCTCCTCCACCCTTGGGAACCTCAATTGGTCCAAGAATCGCCGCATCCCCTCTTTCCCCCTGGGGGCTGGGACCTATACAGCTCCTCGTAAAAGGCCTTAAAAGCCTCATTCACTTTCCCCGCACTCCGCACCGTAGTTCCCCTGCCATCTTTGACTCCGCCTATTTCCCTCGCTGCCATCCACTTACGGAGCTGATGTGCCAGCATCCGGCTCGCCTTCTCCCCATATTCATATATCGCCCCCTGTGCCTTCCTCCACTGTGCCTCTGCCTTTCCTGTGGTCAACAGGTCGAACTCCGTCTGGAGACTTCGTCTCTCCCTGAGTAGTCCCTCATCAGGAGCCTCTGTCCACCCTTAAAATCTCTCCCACTAACCTCTCCCTTTCCCTGCCCTCTCTCTTCGCCCTATGAGCCCTGATGGAGATTAACTCTCCCCTGACCATCGCCTTCAGCGCCTCCCATACTACTCCCACCTGCACCTCCCCGTTGTCGTTGGCCTCCAGATACCTTTCAATACACCCCCGCACCCTCCCGCACACTTCCTCGTCTGCCAGCAGTCCCACATCCAACCTCCACAGCGGGCGTTGGTCCCTCTCCTCCCCCAGCTCTAGCTCCACCCAATGAGGGGCATGATCTTAAATGGCTATGGCCGAATACTCCGTTCCCTCCACTTTCGGGATCAAGCCCTGCCCAGAACAAAATAATCTATCTGGGAGTAGGCCTTATGTACGTGGGAGAAAAAAAAATTTCTCTGGCCAAAGGCCTGGCAAATCTCCACGGATCTACTCCCCCCATCTGGTCCGTAAACCCCCTAAGCACCTTGGCCACAGCCGGCCTCTTCCCCGTCCTAGATCTGGAGCGATCTAATGCTGGGTCCAGCACCGTGTTAAAATCCCCACCCATTATCAAGCTCCCTACCTCCAGGTCTGGAATACGCCCCAACATCCGTTTCATGAATCCAGCATCGTCCCAGTTCGGGGCATATACATTCCCCAGTACCACCTCCGTCCCCTGCAACCTACCACTCACCATCATGTATCGGCCCCCCTTGTCCGCTACTATGCTCTTGGCCTCAAACGACACCCGTTTTCCCACCAGGATTGCCGCCCCTCTATTCTTCGCATCCAGCCCCGAATGGAACGCCTGTCCCACCCATCCCTTCCTTAACCTGACCTGATCTGCCACCTTCAGGTGTGTCTCCTGAAGCATGGCCACGTCTGCCTTCAGTCCCTTTAGGTGCGCGAACACTCGGGCCCTCTTAACCGGCCCATTTAGGCCTCTCACATTCCATGTGATCAGCCGGATTGGGGGTTTACCCCCCCACCCCCCCCGACTAGCCATCTCCTATCTTAGGCCAGTCCCTTGCTTGCGCCTCCCGCACCCTCCAGTCCCCCAGGCGGGGAACCCCCGCCCCGACCACCTCTTCAATTTTCAGTTCCCCCACGGACAGTGCAGCAGCAACCCTAGAATCCTCCCCCTCCCCCCCCCTCCCCCCCTCCCCGCCCCGCTAGATCCGCATCTAGCTCATTTGCTCCCCCCATATTACTTCCGTGAGTCAGCTGACTTCTGCTGACCCCGGCTTCCCCCGCCTTCCCGTTGATCTCCCCGTGTGGGAGTCTCTCCTCCTCCTTACCTTCCTCCATCCCCCCCCCTTTTGGCGTGGGAAAAGCCTGCGCTTTCCTAAACCAGTCCCGCCCCCTGTGGCGCAGCTCCTGTTGCGGCCTTATCCCAGTTCCCCCATCCCCGAGTCTCACCTCCCTCCAGCACCAACGCCCACATTCCCCATCATCATCATCTCGTCTACAGAAAAGAAAAAAGTGAATTTTAGGAATTTAACCAGAACTTTACCCACATCGCCACCCATCATCCCACCCATGAAGTATTGTTTTCCCATCTTTACAACCCTTTATACAACTAACATCTTCCCCCACCATCACATCCCCTCAGTTCGAGTCCAGTTTTTCCACCTGGATAAAGATCCAAGCCTCTTCTGGCGTTTCAAAATAATGGTGTCGGTCCTGATAAGTGACCCACAGTCACGCAGGCTGCAGCATGCCGAATCTGACTCTTTTTTTATGCAGCACCGCCTTGGCCCGGTTGAAGCCAGCTCTCCTCCTTGCCACCTCTGCGCTCCAATCCTGGTAGACTCGGATCACCGCGTTCTCCCATCTACTGCTCCGCACCTTCTTGGCCCATCTCAGCACACTTTCTTTGTCCACGAAGCGTTGGAACCTTGCCACTATCGCCCTTGGCGGCTCATCAGCCTTGGGTCGCCTTGCCAGGACCCGGTGAGCCCCTTCCAGCTCCAGGGGGGTCGGAGGGGCCTCCGCTCCCATCAGCGAATGGAGCATCGTGCTCACATACACCCTGGCATCAGCTCCCTCCACTCCTTCGGGAAGACCCAGAATCCGGAGATTCTTCCTCCTCGACCTGTTCTCCAGGACCTCAATTCTCTCGGCCCACCTCCTGTGCACCGCCTCGTGCGACTCCACTTTTACCGCCAGGCCCAGGATCTCGTCCTCATTATCATTCATTTTGTCTTTCACCTCACGAAGCTCCACCGCCAGGGTCTTCTGGGTCTCCTTCAGCCCCTCGATCGCCAACAGCATTGGCGCCAGCACCTCCTTTTTCAGCTCCTCCACACAGTGCTTAAGGAACTCCTGCTGGTCCGGCCCCCATGCTGCTCGCTCTCCGCCATCTTGCTTTTTCCCCCTCGTTTTTGTCGCTGCTCCAGAGCCTCTTTTCTCGCCGCTCCACCGCTGATCTCGGCCATATATCGTAAGGGGGGGACCTTACTGCACCTTCCCACACGGGATCAATTCAAAAAAGTTCAGTTGGGGCTCCTCTGGAGAGCCCGAAAGTCCGTTATCGCGGGAGCTGCCGAAACGTGCGGCTTAGCTCCGCATCGCCGCAACCGCAAGTCACGATGCGGGTTTTATTCGGCGCATGTTGGGTCGGATCCCGGACTTGGAAGTGGGGGGCCTGATAATGGGGCGGACTTTAACACGGTGTTGGATCCAGCACTAGATCGCTCCAGGTCTAGGATGGGTAGGAAGCCGGCGGCGGCTAAAGTGCTGAGGGAATTTATGGACCAGATGGGAGGGGTGGACCCTTGGAGATTTGCAAGACCGGGGGCTAGGGAATTTTCATTCTTCTCGCATGTTCATAAGGCCTATTCCCGGATCGGCTTTTTTGTTATGAGCAGGGCGCTGATAGCGAGAGGAGAGGATACCAAGTACTCGACGATAGCCATTTCGGATCACACCCCGCATTGAGTGGACTTAGAGCTGGGGGAGGAGAGGGACCATTGCCCGTTGTGGCGCTTGGAGGTGGGGCTGTTGGCGGACGAGGAGGTGAGCGAGCGGGTCCAAAGAAGCATAGAGGGATACCTGGAGGCCAACGATAACGGGGAGGTCCGAGTGGGGATGGTCTGGGAGGCGCTGAAGGTGGTGGCTAGGGGAGAGCTGATCTCCATTAGGGCCCACAAGGAGAGGAGAGAGCAGAGGGAGAGGGAGAGGCTGGTGGGGGAGATGGTGAGGATAGACAGGAGGTATGCGGAAGTGCCGGAGGAAGGATTGTTGAGGAAGAGGCATAGCCTCCAGGCCGAATTCGACCTGTTGACCACCAGGAAGGCGGAGGCACAGTGGAGAAAGGCCCAGGGGGCGATTTATGAATATGGGGAAAAGGCAAGTCGGATGCTGGCGCATCAGCTTCGGAAGTGGGACGTAGCTAGGGAGATTGGGGGAGTTAAGGATAGGGGAGGTGGGGGACTGTGGTGCGGAGTGGGGTTGGCATCAATGGGGTCTTCAGGGACTTTTATGAGGAACTGTATCGGTCCGAGCCCCCACTGGATGAGGGAGGGATGGGCCGCTTTCTGGACCAACAGAAGTTCCCGAAGGTGGAGGAGGGACTGGTGGCGGGATTAGGGGCTCCGATTGGGCTGGAGGAGCTGGCCAAACGGATAGGGAGCATGCAGATGGGGAAGGCACCGGTGCCGGACGGTTTCCCGGTCAAATTTGCTGGTTATGACCTTCAACGAGGCAAGGGAGGGGGGACGTTGCCCCCGACGATGTCCTAGGCACTGATCTCCTTGATCCTGAAGCGGGACAAGGATCCCCTGCAGTGTGGGTCTTACAGGCCGATTTCATTGTTAAATGTAGATGCCAAGGTGCTGGCGAAGGTCTTAGCCATGAGAATTGAGGATTGTGTGCCGCAGGTCATCCACGAAGACCAGACGGGGTTCGTGAAGGGGTGGCAGTTGAACGCGAATGTGCGGAGGCTCCTGAACGTTATTATGATGCCAGCGAGGGAGGGGGAGGCGGAGATAGTGGCGGCGATGGACGCTGAGAAAGCCTTCGATAGGGTAGAGTGGGGGTACCTTGTGGGAGGTGCTGAAGAGGTTTGGGTTTGGGGAGGGGTTCGTCAGGTGGGTTAGGCTGTTGTACGAGGTCCCGATGGTGAGTGTGGCCATGAACAAGAGGAGGTCTGAGTACTTTTGGTTGCATTGAGGGATGAGGCAGGGGTATCCCTTGTCCCCCCTGCTCTTCGCGCTGGCGATTGAACCCCTGGCTATGGCACTGAGAGAGTCGAGGAACTGGAGGGGGCTGGTGCGGGGTGGGGAGGAGCATAGGGTGTCGCTCTATGCGGACGACTTGCTGCTATATGCGGCGGACCCGGTGGGGGGAATGCCGGAGGTAATGAGGATCCTTAGGGAGTTCGGGGATTTCTCAAGGTACAAGCTCAACATGGGGAAGAGCGAGTTGTTCGTGGTTCACCCAGGGGACCAGGAGAGGGGGATTGGCGAGCTCCCACTAAAAAGGGCGGAGAGGAGCTTCAGGTATTTGGGTGTCCAGGTGGCCAAGAGCTGGGGGCTTCTGCATAGACTTAATTTCACAAGGCTGGTGGAGTAAATGGAGGAGGAGTTTAAGAGGTGGGACGCGTTGCCGCTGTCCCTGGTGGGTAGGGTGCAGTCGGTCAAGATGACGGTGCTCCCAAGGTTTTTGTTCCTGTTCCAGTGCCTCCCCATTCTTATCCCGAAGGCCTTCTTTAGGCGGGTCAACAGGAGCATAACGGGGTTTGTGTGGGCGCGAGGGACTCCGAGGGTGAGAAGGGTGTTCCTGGAGAGGAGTAGGGATGGGGGGGCTGGCGCTGGCCAACCTCTGTGGGTACTACTGGGCCGCCAATGTGGCACTGGTGCGCAAGTGGGTGATGGAAGGGGAGGGGGCGGCATGGAAGAGGCTGGAGGGTACGAGTCTGGAGGCGCTGGCTGCCGCTTCCTCCAATGAGGTATATCATGAGCCCGGTGGTGGCGGCTGCCCTCAAAATTTGGGGGCAATGGAGGCGGCACAGGTGGGAAGTGGGGACCTTGGTGTGGACCCCGATACGGGGGAACCACCAGTTAGTCCCAGGGAGAATAGATGGAGGGTTTTCGGGGTGGCACAGGGCAGGGATAAGAAGGTTGGGGGACCTGTTTGTGGATGGGAAGTTCGCGAGCCTGGGTGAGCTGGAGGAGAAGTACTTTAGGTATCTACAGGTAAGGGCGTTTGCCAGGCGGCAAGTGGTGGAATTCCCGCTGCTGCCGCCACGCACGGTACAGGACAGGGTGCTCTCGGGGGCGTGGGTTGGAGAGGGGAAGATCTCGGCAACATACCAGGTGATGCAGGAGGAGGATGAGGCCTCGATGGAGGTGCTGAAAGGTAAGTGGAAGGAGGGGTTGGGGGAGGAGATCGAGGAGGGGACATGGGGGTTCTATTTTATTTTTGTTTGTCTATACTGGGGATCTGAGGGGTGTATATATTTGCTATGTTTGCGATGCGTTTCGGCGGGTGTTAATTTATTATTTGTGTATAGGGGGGAGGGGGGCACTGGGTTGTTTTGTTTTGTTTTGTATTTAATTCTATTGGGTTCCTTTTACATTTCATTGTTGATATTTTGTGAAAACATTAATAAAAATTTTTTTTTTTAAGTTGGTGAAAAGGAGCAAGTTCTCCTCACAATTTATCCTTATAGCTTATTCTCTTTAGACCCAATTCAGCTGTGCTCACTTTGACATGATTACGAAGGGGGAGTAGAAATGGATTTAGTGCCGCATACAAATAGAATAATTGATTTTCTATTCATCCCCACCCAAAAAGTAGCAAATCTTTCATCAGCGAGAAGAGAGAAGTCAGGGTACTTTAAAATCCAATGCTTTACCTCTGCCACGATGGAGTTTAATTATATTGGGAATAAGCCATTCTTTTTATCTCTATTGTTAATACATTGCAGAATTACGATACAGAATTAATCTGTTCAGTATTGTATGACTGGCTCAGTATAGTGTCACTTGTAGTATAATCCTCTGTCAGACTCTGTCACACATTTAATGTGGACTTCAGAATAGAATTATACTGTCTCTGAAATAACTCTATCTCTGTCGTATTACTTCTCACATTGTTCTGTCAGTATAGCATAGATTTCTCTGTAAGTGAGTCTACTATTGCATGGCAAGATTACTTTCTCATTAAGGTAAATATCACTCAACAGAACTCTCCTTGTGTACAACTCTTTGTTCAATTCATTTTTCAATTCTGCATACAAGAAACTCGGCCTGTCCTTGAGTGTTGTCAAAACAAAACTCAGACATCAACTCACACCTGGTCAGCCAAACATTCCACCTCCCCTAAATGTTGAAGGAGCGACTCTGAGACATGTTGAGTACTTCCCATAGCTTGGTAGCCACCTCTCTCAAAAAGAAGGAGATCAAACAGTGGATCAACTGTGTCAACTTGACCTCTTACGAAGTGCGCACGCCAGTGAGCATTTGACAACAAAGATCTCCACAAGTCAACAAAGGTCCAAGGGCGGGTTCCAATGGCCACACTGTGCCAGAAAAACAACTCACCGTGGTGCAGTGCAGTTGATAAAAGCCGGGAGACCCCGCTCCCGGTATCTACCTAGCTCGCAATGCCTCGCGAGTTCACTCGCGAGATGTCGCGATGTAAATCCTGCCCATTGTGGGCAGGATCACTTTTTGGTCAATCTGCATATTAGAATGAGACAGCTAGCTTCACACTAATGTGCAGATTCCCGAGGTACGTGAGGCTTTGGGATTCATCCACTTCGCCTCAGAGACCTCGGGCAATTAAGGTTCAGTACTGGTCCCCACAAACGATGACCTGATGGAATGGCACTCATGGGGGTCTCCCAGGCGAATCGGAGGTCCTGAACTGCCTGCCCATTGGGCTGGGTGGTGCCCTGGCACTGCTGTTGCCACTTGGGTGCCAGTCTGGTACTGTCAAGGTGCCCAGGTGGCACTGCCAGCAGGCATGGGCACTGCCAGTGTGCCAGGTTTGCACTGACAAGGTGCCAAGCTGGCATTTTTTACACGTGTGCGATTGGGCCGGGTGTGCCCTGCATGGGTGTGTGTGTGTGTGGGGGGGAGGAGGAACCCTCCCACCTCTGAGAGTGCGTTCGGGCTGGGGGAAGTTCGGGAATCGCTTTGGGGGTTTCAGCGATCGGGGCGCCATATTTAAATGGCGTCCCAATCTCTTGTTACACTAGGGAGTTCCCCAGTGTGCAAAACAAGGCTATGTGCGGCCTTGGCCGTGCTTTCCCCGTTCAGGCCCCTTGTGCAATGCAAGTCGCATTGAATGGCCATGTGTTTTTCAGCACTGTGAATGCTGGGAAACATGCAGCTGAACATGCTCGCTAAGGGACTGTGTTCCCCTTTGGGAGAATCACCCCCCTAATGTACAGTTGTCACCACACTCCGCTACTACAGTGAGACCTGGACTGTGTATCAGAAATTCCTTAAACAATGCCTCTGCCACAACCTCCGTATTGAATGTCAGGACTGTTGAATAAGTACTAGTTAGTGACCATCTTGTAGACAGCTTTACCTGCATTCAGGCAAAACGCCTTAAAAATTAACTTTGATGGTTTGTGGTCTGTGTCTGAATGGTCAAAAAGTGTCTTCCTTGCCAGGTCCTGTTTTCTCAACTCTCAAATGGCCAACCTTCCTGGGAAGGACAAGAAAGTAAAAGGCATTCTGAAGCTCTCTTTGAAGCACAGCAGCAATAATAACGAGGAGGAAGTTGCTACTTGTCCATCAAACTGCATCACACTTTGAATTACAACATCATTATGGTGAGGCTGAATGGTGTAAAGAAGAAAAACAAAGGAAGCAAATCCTGCACTCCGAGTCCCAGTACCTCATGGGACATCCAGCCCCAGTTGCCCCACGCCCGGTGGGTTGAGAATTGACCTGGTCAGTCACATCAGGACCCATGGCAGAAACTCACAATTTTGGGTAGATGTCATCCTCGAATCGAGGGACAGCTGATGACATTGGCACACCACACAATAAATCTTTGGGGGTTGTCCAGTACTCCATTTGAATCATGCCTTGAATACAATTTGGGTTCTTCAAAATATCCATCTCATGAGCAGCCTGTTTGCTAGCAGTCTCTCCTACAAACTGAAATATGTGCCCACACGGCTGCACATTCTTTTTCTCGTAGACTACAGGACATTTATTTCAATGTAACTTTTGGGCAGGATGTTCTAGTCACGCCTGTGGCTGGGCCCCTGGTGAGCAAGAATGGAAAATGTGGCATTCTAGCCAAATTTCCATTCTCTTTCAGTCGCACCAGAAAATCCCAGCTACGAACGAGGACGGAAGATTTTGGCCATTGAATATCATGGGATATCAAGTAATACCGTATTGTATGAGAAAATGGTAGACTAACTAATATCATGATATACAGATATTGAACGATTACTATTGTGATGAAGATTAATGCTATGGTATACAGAGTGTATGAGTAAATGTTGTACTGTTTGATCAGGGTAATATAAAGATAGTAATAACATTGGAGGAATAACATAAGCTCTGACTCAACAGCAACATTAGTACCATGAATATTGGGATATTATTCGGCATGAGTCAGATTAATACATTAACACTACAGCATACAGATAGAAGAGGGATGCGCTGAACCAATTTTCCAGACTGAGACCAATAAATGTTTCTTTGCAGTGGTACAAAGACGAATAAATGAGTTGACGTAAGGTCAGCCAGGATCTTGGGGCAGCACGGTGGAGCAGTGGCTAGCACTGATGCCTCACGGCTCCGAGGTCCCAGGTTCAATCCCAGCCCTGGGTCACTGTCCGTGTGGGGTTTCCACATTCTCTCCGTGTTTGCGCGGGTTTCGCCCCCACAACCCAAAGGTATGCAGGCCAGGTGGATTGGTCATGCTAAATTGCCCCTTAATTGGGAAAAATGAATTGGGTACTCTAAATTTATTTTTACATAAAGATCAGCCAGGATCTAATGGAATAGCAAAACAAGCTGGAGAGGCTGAATGGCTTACTCCTGTGTTTATGTATTGTACGATGATCGTTGGGCTATGTGAATTAAGGACTAATACTGTGGTTTACTGATGGGTCACATAAGACCATAAGACCATAAGACATAGGAGCGGAAGTAAGGCCATTCGGCCCATCGAGTCCACTCCGCCATTCAATCATGGCTGATTTCAACTCCATTTACCCGCTCTCTCTCCATAGCCCTTAATTCCTCGAGAAATCAAGAATTTATCAACTTCTGTCTTAAAGACACACAACGTCCCGGCCTCCACCGCCCTCTGTGGCAATGAATTCCACAGACCCACCACTCTCTGGCTGAAGAAATTTCTCCTCATCTCTGTTCTAAAGTGACTCCCTTTTATTCTAAGGCTGTGCCCCCGGGTCCTAGTCTCCCCTGCTAATGGAAACAACTTCCCTACATCCACCCTATCTAAGCCATTCATTATCTTGTAAGTTTCTATTAGATCTCCCCTCAACCTCCTAAACTCCAATGAATATAATCCCAGGATCCTCAGACGTTCATCGTATGTTAGGCCTACCATTCCTGGGATCATCCGTGTGAATCTCCGCTGGACCCGCTCCAGTGCCAGTATGTCCTTCCTGAGGTGTGGGGCCCAAAATTGCTCACAGTATTCTAAATGGGGCCTAACTAATGCTTTATAAAGCTTCAGAAGTACATCCCTGCTTTTATATTCCAAGCCTCTTGAGATGAATGACAACATTGCATTTGCTTTCTTAATTACGGACTCAACCTGCAAGTTTACCTTTAGAGAATCCTGGATTAGGACTCCCAAGTCCCTTTGCACTTCAGCATTATGAATTTTGTCACCGTTTAGAAAATAGTCCATGCCTCTATTCTTTTTTCCAAAGTGCAAGACCTCGCACTTGCCCACGTTGAATTTCATCAGCCATTTCTTGGACCACTCTCCTAAACTGTCTAAATCTTTCTGCAGCCTCCCCACCTCCTCCATACTACCTGCCTCTCCACCTATCTTTGTATCATCGGCAAACTTAGCTAGAATGCCCCCAGTCCCGTCATCTAGATCGTTAATATATAAAGAGAACAGCTGTGGCCCCAACACTGAACCCTGCGGGACACCACTCGTCACCGGTTGCCATTCCGAAAAAGAACCTTTTATCCCAACTCTCTGCCTTCTGCCTGACAGCCAATCGTCAATCCATGTTAGTACCTTGCCTCGAATACCATGGGCCCTTATTTTACTCAGCAGTCTCCCGTGAGGCACCTTATCAAAGGCCTTTTGGAAGTCAAGATAGATAACATCCATTGGCTCTCCTTGGTCTAACCTATTTGTTATCTCTTCAAAGAACTCTAACAGGTTTGTCAGGCACGACCTCCCCTTACTAAATCCATGCTGACTTGTCCTAATCTGACCCTGCACTTCCAAGAATTTAGAAATCTCATCCTTAACAATGGATTCTAGAATCTTGCCAACAACCGAGGTTAGGATAATTGGCCTATAATTTTCCATCTTTTTCCTTGTTCCCTTCTTGAACAGGGGGGTTACAACAGCGATTTTCCAATCCTCTGGGACTTTCCCGGACTCCAGTGACTTTTGAAAGATCATAACTAACGCCTCCACTATTTCTTCAGCTATCTCCTTTAGAACTCTAGGATGTAGTCCATCTGGGCCCGGAGATTTATCAATTTTTAGACCTCTTAGTTTCTCTAGCACTTTCTCCTTTGTGATGGCTACCATATTCAACTCTGCCCCCTGACTCTCCGGAATTGGTGGGATATTACTCATGTCTTCTACTGTGAAGACTGACGCAAAGTACTTATTTAGTTCCTCAGCTATTTCCTTGTCTCCCATCACAAAATTACCAGCGTCATTTTGGAGCGGCCCAATGTCAACTTTTGCCTCCCGTTTGTTTTTAATGTATTTAAAGAAACTTTTACTATCATTCCTAATGTTACTGGCTAGCCTACCTTCATATTTGATCCTCTCTTTCCTTATTTCTCTCTTTGTTATCCTCTGTTTGTTTTTGTAGCCTTCCCAATCTTCTGACTTCCCACTACTCTTTGCCACGTTATAGGCTTTCTCTTTTGCTTTGATGCATTCCCTAACTTCCTTTGTCAGCCATGGCTGCCTAATCCCCCCTCTGATAACCTTTCTTTTCTTTGGGATGAACCTCTGCACTGTGTCCTCAATTACTCCCAGAAACTCCTGCCATTGCTGTTCTACTGTCTTTCCCACTCGGCTCTGCTCCCAGTCGATTTTCGTCAGTTCCTCCCTCATGCCCCTGTAGTTACCTTTATTTAACTGTAACACCTTTACATCTGATTCTACCTTCTTTCTTTCAAATTGGAGATTGAATTCTACCATATTATGATCACTGCCTCCGAAGTGCTCCCTTACTTTAAGATCTTTAATCAAGTCTGGCTCATTACATAACACTAAGTCCAGAATGGCCTGTTCCCTCGTGGGCTCCATCACAAGCTGTTCCAAAAAGCCCTCCTGTAAACATTCAATGAATTCCCTTTCCTTGGGTCCACTGGCAGCATTATTTACCCAGTCCACCTGCATATTGAAGTCCCCCATGATCACTGTGACCTTGCCTTTCTGACATGCACTTTCTATTTCGTGGTGCATTTTGTGCCCCCGGTCCTGACCACTGTTAGGAGGCCTGTACATAACTCCCATTATGTTTTTTTTGCCTTTGTGGTTCCTCAACTCTACCCACACAGACTCCACATCATCTGACCCTATGTCATTTAGTGCTATTGATTTAATTTCATTCCTAATTAACAGGGCAACCCCGCCCCCTCTGCCCACCTCCCTGTCTTTTCGATAGGTTGTGAATCCCTGGATGTTTAAATGCCAGTCCTGAACCCCCTGCAACCATGTCTCTGTGATGCCTACCACATCATACCTGCCAGTCACAATCTGGGCCACAAGCTCATCTACCTTGTTCCGTACACTGCGCGCATTTAAATATAGCACCTTTAATTCTCTGTTGACCGTCCCTTTTTGTTTTCTTAGTGTGGTGGACCTTGGTTTACTGAGCCTTTCCATACACTGTGTCATATTTTGTGGAAATAGAAATTACAACATGGAAATAGGCCATTTAGCCCAACCAATCTATACCTCCTCCCAGGTAGCAATCCCAGTCCCATGTGTCATTCTTCTTCCACATTCCCACTTTTCTTTGGCCACCTATATAACCTATCCTTAAATGTTGGTCTGGCGGTGGGGCATGTGATGGCATGGTGGATAACATCAACAGCAGCAGAAATCCGGTGATTTTGCATTGATGGCTCATTAAACAGCCCATTATATTTTTCGCTGACTTTTGTGAAAATAAAAATTGGGCCAGATATTGGTCAGTCCGATAGGATCTCTGTTTCAATCATTAACTCCAGTTGTGCATTCTTCAATCTCAGAAACCTGTGGACAAAAGGATTTCTGTTGTTCATGTCCTAAATCTCTTACTGTCCCAGAGCAAAACCTCACTCCAGATTTTTATTAAATATATATATATGTATAATTTTCTGCTACTGGGAAAAGGCATTAAAATGACTGAAGTGAATTATCCAGCACCTGTCTTCAACCTGCTGATTCTGTGAAATAACACACCATTGGACTTTGATTTGGGGCTCTGGACTCACATGAAACAATATTTTTTATCTTCTCTTTGGCTTTTGCCCTGTAAACCTCTCTTCCTTTCTCTTCCCCTTATCCCTCATTTATTGTGTGAATCTATCAGGGGCTGCATAGCGACTAACCGCCCCCCCCCCCCCCCCGCCCCTTTCGTTTTGAGCGCGTGTAAAATAAACTAACCTTTTGGCTCACCCCAGCTTTCGTTTGTTGTGGGGTTATTAATAGAGAATTGGATTCCACCAAAAAGTGGGAAAATATGCCACCACCTCGAAAAGGCGAAAAAAGGAGAAAGAAGGTGAAATCAGGACTGTTTATATTAAATGTTCCTCCTGTCTGCAACACTTACATTTGATTTTACCTCTGTGGCCTCTCATTCTTCTGTCATAACACTGGAAACAATATGTTTTTATCTACAATGTCCATTTATTTCATTATTATGATCACCAGGTCAATCTGTGAGTTCCTACATGTCCCATTCCAGAAACCAACAGGTGAACGATAAAACTGGAGCCAATCTTCACACATTTTTATGGTTACTGACAAAGTTACACATTACAAGCTTACGCCTCCTAACCTATCGACAACAATTTTACGATGTGTCTATTTATGAGGCTCAAGTGAATCCCCAATTCATGTCCATTATCTGCATACAGTTAAACACAAATAATATTCAATTAACACTGTGCCAATGAAAATGTTTCTAATTTCAAGCTCTTCTTTGCAATCTTCACACCGAACAACACCCAAGTCAACCGGTGCTCTGGGCTCTCGATTACTTCAATATCTTTCCTATAGTGTGGAAGCTAAACTGATCCCCACTGATGGTCAGCTTTATGCAGATTCACTATTAAATCTTGAATGTTATAATCTTAAACCTCACCATGACATTCTGCATTCTATTAAATGTTCATTCACGGCATTACCCCCTTGAGAGGCTATTTTAAGAATATAAGAAATAGGAGCAGGCGAAGGTCATTCGCACCCTCCAGCCTGCTTTACCGTTCAATAGGAGCATGAGTCATCTGATTGTGGCCTTAACTCCATTTCTTTGCCTGCCCCCCTGCTCCCCCCCCCCCCCCAATAATCCTTGACTCCCAAAAATCTATCCATCCCAGCCTCGGATGTAATCATTGACCCAGCCTCCACTGATCTCTGAGGAAGAGAATTGCAAAGTCAAATGTCCCTCTGAGAGCAGAAATTCCTCCACATCTCAGTCTTAAATGGGAGATACTTATTTTTAAACTTTGCCCCCTAGTTCTAGATTCCCCTACAAGGGGGAACAACCTTTCAGCATCTATCCCGTCAATCCCCCTCAGGACCATAACCGCTTCAATAAATCTCTGATTCTTCTAAACTTCGATGTATAAAGGCCCAACCTGCTCAACCTTTCGTCATTAGACAGCCCTTTCATCCCAGGAATCAACCCTGTGAATCTCCTCTGAATTGTTTTCAGTGCAAGTATATCCCTTCTTATGTGAGGAGACCAAAACTACACACAATACTCTCATTGTGGTCTCACCAATGCCTTGAACAGTTGTAATAATACTTGCCTACTTTTATACTTCACCCTCCTTGCAATAATAATAATCTTTATTATTGTCACAAGTAGGCTTACATTAACACTGCAATCAAGTTACTGTGGAAATCCCCTAGTCGCCTCCTGTTCGGGCACACAGAGGGAGAATTCAGAATGTCCAATTCACCTAACAAGCACGTCTTTCGGGACCTGTGGGAGGAAACCAGAGCACCCGGAGGAAACCCACGCGGACACGGGGAGAACGCGCAGACTCCGCACAGACAGTGACCCAAACTCCAAAGGCCAACACTCCACTTTCCTTCCTAACGCCTTGTATCCACATGTTAATTTGTTGTGATTTAGGTACCAGGCTACCCAGATCCTTCTGTACCATAGCACTCTAGCCTCTCTTCATTTAAATAATGTTCTACTTTTCTATTCTTCTTACTGAAGGAGATAACCTGACATTTTCCCACATCTGTCAATATTTTGCCCACGCTCTTAATCTATTTATGTCACTTTGGAGACTCTCTCTATCCTCCTCACAACTTGTTTTCCTCCCTATATTTGTATCAAAATTTGCCTCCAATGCAGTTAGTCCCTTCATGTAAGTCAATCATGTGGATCTTAAATAGTTGAGGCCGCAGTACTGATTCCTATGATGTTAATTTGGTTGCCAGCAAGTTGGTGAAATATGACAAGCGGTGGCCAGGACCGAAGCGGCAGCCAGGATCGAAGCGGGGGCCGAACCTGCAGGGTGGAAGGAATGGAGGAGCGACCGGCACCGCCCCCCACCCCCCCAGCAGGAGAGCACAGGGTGTGACGAGCGGCGGCCCGGACCGAGCAGCGGGGAACATCCGACCGACCCGCACCCCCACCCCCCAGCAGCGACCACCATGAGGCAGGAACAAAGAGGGACTCCGGACCAGAAGCCACTCTCCCTCGCTCTCGACCTGGGTGAGTGAGGGAAAAGGAAGGGAAAAAGAACTTCTGCAAAAACAAAACTCTGTAAAGAAAACTTTTAAACTTTTCAAACTTTGTTTAGAAAAAATTATTTTTGCACTTTTCTTGTTCTCACCCAAAACAAGTTCACCTGAGAAGAATGTTATAAAAGAGGAAAAATAAAGTGGTAAAGGAGAGAGAAGGGAGGGGAGAAGAAAAAGGGAAGGGTGGGAGAAAATAAATAAATAAATAAGATGGGGGGGGGGGGGGAATGCCAGAAGGGAGCCAAAGCAGAGGGAGAAAGGGCACCAAAGGAAGACGGGGTAATGGGCGAGCCAGTTCAGACGAGCCAATTAGCGGGCAAAGCGGCAGAACGGAAGTATCGCCGCATCAAAAAGAGATGGGCAGACAGGTGCAGTCTCCCCCGGGGCCAGGAGGGAGCTGGAACTGGAAGGCAGCCTTTGCCGATGCGCTGAGGGAACATCAGCAGGTAAACAAGGCAGAGGCTAGGGCAGACATAAAGGCCGCAGTGCAGTCAGCAATGGCCAAGGCCCTGGCAGAGGTGCAGCAGGCCCTGGGCAGAGCAGAGGAGAAATTGGACGCCCAAAGGAAGAAACTGGAAGCCCAAGAGGCGACCATCAAGGACTGGAGAAAGCAGCGACTGACGTGAGCGACCGGATCACGGCCCTGGAGAGGGAGGTGGCGAGACTGGGCACAACACAGGGGAGCCTGAAGGGCAGAGTGGACGACCAGGAAAACTGCTCGAGCTGGCAAAATGTCAGGATAGTGGGCTTACCAGAGGGGATCGAGGGTAGAAACCCCACGGCATACGTGGCCGAGATGCTGGGCAACTTAGTGGGGAAGAAAACCTTTCCCAGCCAACCAGAAATGGACAGAGCACACCGAAGCCCAAAGCAGGGGAACACCCGAGAGCACTTATAGCTAAACTGCACCGGTACAAAGATAGGGAAACAATCCTACGCTGGGCCAGGAAAAACAGAACCTGCAAATGGGAAGGACACGCCATTAGAATTTACGAGGACATTGGGGCAGACCTAGCCAGGAGACGGGCCGAGTTTAATAGAGCGAAAGCAGCTCTTCACAAGAGTGACGTGCGTTTTGGTATGCTGTACCCAGCGAAACGCTGGGTCACATACCAAGAAAGAGAATACTTCTTTACAGCCCCCGCCGAAGCAAACAAGTTCGTCGAGGAACAGGGGCTGGAAAACCGCCATCGAAGGTAGAAATGAGGGGCCCCTGGCAGGGGGCAACAACGCGCCGACGAGGGGGAGGGGAGGGGTGAGGCGACGCCCATGCCACGGCGAGCGCACCCTGAACAAAGAACAAACCACTGCCCGAGGGACCGCTTCAGGTGGGAGGCCAGGCCCCAGCACGAGGGAACGAGAGTAGCGGAGAAGGGAGAGCAAGCAAGAGGAGTGCAGGGTAGGATAGGGGAAGAGCGGGCAGAAAACCGCAGAGGCCGGGCAGGGGAGAAGCGAGACAGTAACTCCCGAGAGGGGGGCCACCGTACTAGCGGGAAAGCTAGCGCCGGGGGCATGCAGCAAAGCAGGGCCGCAGCGCACCCCCAACAGGGGGGAAGGCGCCAGGCTGGAGGTGGGGGGGACCACTCAACAGAGACGGGAGAGCAAACTGGGACAGGAACAGGGGAAAGAGGGACAAAGGAGGGGTACAAGGGAGAGGGGGGGAAGGGGAGAGACCGGGAAGGGGGGGGGGGAGACACACAGGGAGAGAGAGACCGGGGAGGGGTGACACAGGGAAGGAGGGACAAACAGGGCTAGAAAAGGAATTGGGCTACAAAGTGCCACAACGAAGGGCTCGAAACAAGGAATCGCTGCAAGCACCCACCCGGTACGGTCTCTGGGCGAAGGGAGACCCCAGGGTGCAGGGGACTACCCGCATGGCGGACGCACAGTGGGCGGCCATGTCGGGTGTCCCCGGGACAAAGGGAAACCCTGGAGCGCAGGGACCCGACCGCATGGAGAGAGCAGCGACAGCGGCCATCCTGGACGGCCCCCTAACAAAAGGAAACCCCGGAGGGCAGGGGCGCGTCCACCAGGTAAGTATGGTTAATCCCACAGGAGCGAGGGGGCAGAAGCCCCCACAAGGATAGTCACCTGGAACGTAAGGGGACTCAACGGCCCAGTGACGAGATCCAGAGTCCTCACCCACCTAAGAAATATGAGGGTCGACATAGTCTTCCTCCAAGAGACACACCTGAGAGAGCAGGGCCGACTGTGGGTAAGAAAGGGCTGGGTGGGACACACCTACCATTCCTGCTATGGAACAAGGGCCAGGGGGTGGCGATATTGATCGGCAAGAGGACGATGCTTAGGGCGACAAAGATGGTTACGGACCCAGGGGGACGGTACGTCATGGTCAGCGGGACCCTGGATGGGGCACCGGTAGTACTAGTTAACGTGTACGCACCCAACTGGGATGACACGAGCTCCATCAAGAAGACCATGGCAGAAATCCCTGACATAGCGACGCATTGACTAATCATGGGGGGGGGGGGACTTCAACTGTGTACAGGACCCAAAGACAGACAGATCAAACCCCAAAACGGGAAAAACCTCAAGCATGGCAAGGGAACTCAGTCACTTTATGGAGCAGATGGGAGCGGTGGATCCCTGGAGGTTCGCCCACCCGGGGGAGAAGGAATTCTCCTTCTTCTCCCCAGTACACAACGTATATACCAGAATTTACTTCTTTGTGGTAGGGAAAACAGTGCTTCCGGGGATAGACAAGGTGGAATACTCCGCAATTGTGATATCAGTACGTTCCACACTACATGGACATGAGGCTGGAGACGGGCAGGGCCCAACGCCCCACATGGAGGTTGGACGTCGCCCTACTAGCGGACAAGGCCTTCAACGAAAGGTTATCGCGGGCCATTGCAGAGTATACAGAGAACAACCGGATCTGGGAGGTCTCACCCTCCACGTTCTGGGAAGCACTAAAGGCCGTACTAAGAGGGGAAACCATCACTTTCAAAGGGCGAAGAGATAGGGAGGAAAGGCAGCAGCTGGTCTACAAAAAATTTGCGACAGCACTGGCCCCACACCTGCGGGAGATGTTCACAGACTCGCTAGCGAGGGGCACACTGCCGCCCACTCTAGGACAGGCCTCAATCTCGCTGATACCTAAGAAAGACAAAGGCCCAACGGAATGTGGGTCATACAGACCCATCTCACTGCTGAATGCAGACACCAAAATACTGGCCAAAATCCTAGCCAAAAGGTTAGAAGACTGTGTACCTGAGGTGGTTGCAGAAGACCAGACGGGCTTTGTCAAAGGTAGACAGCTTACCTCGAACATCAGGCGCCTGCTGAACGTGATAATGACCCCCTCCAGGGAGAGAACACCAGACGTGATTGTCTCCCTAGATGCAGAAAAGGTCTTCGACAGAGTCGAATGGAAATACCTGATAGAGGTACTGGAGCGGTTCGGGCTTGGAACAGGGTTCGCCTCCTGGGTAAAGCTCCTATACAACGCTCCCATGGCGAGCGTACGGACCAACAATACCAACTCCCGATACTTCCAGCTGCACAGGGGCACCAGACAAGGATGCCCACTGTCCCCGCTGCTGTTCGCTCTAGCGATCGAGCCACTAGCAATCGCGCTCAGAGCAGCAAAAAGCTGGAGGGGATCCGAAGGGGAGGCAGAGAGCACAGAGTCTCTCTCTATGCAGATGACTTGCTCCTCTACATTTCGGATCCACAAAGCAGCATGGACGGAATCATCGCGCTCCTGAAAGAGTTTGGCGCCTTCTTGGGCTACAAACTCAACATCAGCAAAAGCGAGATCTTCCCAGTACACCCACAGGTAGGTGGGGCAGCCCTAATGGGACTGTCGTTTAAACAAGCCCGACTCAAATTCCGCTACCTGGGGATCCAAATAGCCCATGACTGGAAACGGATCCACAAATGTAACCTCACCAGTCTGACAGAGGAAGTAAAAAAGGACCTGCAAAGATGGAACACACTCCCACTCTCCCTCGCGGGGAGAATCCAGACGATCAAAATGAACGTGCTGCCCAGGTACCTCTTCCTATTCAGATCCATCCCAATCTACATCCCCAAGGCCTTTTTCAAAGCACTAGACAAACTAATCATGGCGTTCGTATGGGGGGGGGAAGAATGCTAGGATCCCAAAGAAGGTCTTACAAAAAACAAAATCCAGGGGGGGGCTTGCCCTCCCAAACCTACAACTTTACCACTGGGCGGCGACGGCCGAACGAATAAGGGGATGGATCAAGGAGCCAGAAGCCGAATAGGTGCGCGCGGAAGAGGCCTCCTGCATGGGGACACGGTGGCGCTCCCATCCCCACCCAAAAAACACTCCAGCAGCCCGGTGGTAATAGCCACCCTCCAGTCCTGGAACCAACTACGGTAACAATTTGGCCTGACCAGAATGTCGGGTAAAGCTCCCATCTGCAACAACCAAAGGGTCACACCAGCCCTCACTGATGCCACCTTCAAAAGGTGGGGACAGGACAGAAGGACTCTGACAGTCAGGGACCTATACACGGACGGCAGGATCGCAACACTGGGCGAACTGACAGAGAAATTCCAGTTAGCCAGGGGGAATGAGCTAAGGTACCTGCAACTAAAAAACTTCCTACGGAAGGAGACAATGACGTACCCACAACCACCACGACAGACACTACTGGAAGAGTTACTGGACGCAAGCATACTAGATAAAGCAAACTGTAGTGACATGTATGACCGACTGGTAGAAAGGGCCGACACCGTACTGGACGCAACAAGAATGAAGTGGGAGGAGGACCTGGGGATCGAAATAGGGTGGGGACTCTGGAGCGAAGCACTGCATAGGGTCAACCCCACCTCCACGTGCGCAAGACTCAGCCTGACGCAACTAAAAGTGGTACATAGAGCCCACTTAACAAGAACCCGTATTAGTAGGTTCTTCCCGGAGGTGGAGGACAGATGTGAGCGGTGCCAAGGAGGCCCAGCCAACCACGCCCACATGTTCTGGTCCTGCCCCAGACTTGTAGAGTACTGGACAGCCATCTTCGAGGCAATGTCCAAGGTGGTGGGGGTGAGGGTGGAGCCATGCCCAAAAGTGGCGGTCTTCGGGGTTTCAGACCAGCCAGATCTATTCTGGGGAGGAGGGCGGATGCCCTTGCCTTTGCCCCCCTGATCGTCCGCTGTAGAATCCTGTTTGGCTGGCGGTCAGCAGCACCACCCAAAGCTGCAGACTGGCTGTCCGACCTCTCGGAATCTCTCCAAATGGAGAAAATCAAATTCGCCATCCGAGGGTCAGACGACGGCTTCCACAGAACGTGGGAGCCATTCACCCAATTGTTCCGAGACCTGTTTGTGGCCAACAAACAAGCAGAAGAATAGCCAGGTAGCCAAGAAACAGGGGCGAGTAGCCAAAGCATGAAAGGGAGAGATAGACCGGGAGAGGGGGGGACGACAGCTAAATCTAAGAGGAAGGAAAGGCGAGCCACGGGGGCGGGGGGGGGGGGGGGGGGGGGGGGGGGGGGTTAGAGGGAAGAGACAGGGAACAACAGAGGAGAGCCAGGGAGGGGGGAGGCAGGGAAACGTTACCAAACTTAATGTCCAAAGGAACAGAGAAAATGGGGAAGACGGGAGGGCCACAGAAGCGGAAGTGGGCAGAAGCGGAACGAGACGTCTGGGAGAAGCAAGGGACGACACCTCAAACTGATGCCTACTTATGTGTGTAAATAATTTTGCCAAGTGTACAGAGCTGCTGCTGTTGAGCGGGGGCGTAATACCGTCCGATGGCTTCTCAGGGAAAATTAAAACGTCAGCAGCAGCAGCGACCCATAGGGGAGTGGGGGTGAATGCTCCGTTGGGAGGGTGTGGGAAGACTGAGGCGCATGGGGTCACGTCTAGTCAATTGTTATTGTATATTCTCTTTTTGCACTATGTTAATGTTCACTCTATTTTGCTGTGTTAGGATTATTACTATTTATTATGAAAATCTTTGCAAAACTTTAATAAAAATATATATATATTTTTTAAAGTTGGTGAAATATGATTTAGACAATAACACTTTTGTTGTTAATTGGTTTATTTACAGAATTCAGCTTTACATTTGTCTCCTTCTCACATACTAGCCGCAGTGCCCCAGCAGTCTCTCTTGATACGTATTTCAGTTACTTAACTAATGTCCTTTACCTGTGCATCTTAACAATCTAACTAACGTATAACTTAGGCATGACTCCAAGTTACATTTTGGCAAGTTGCCAATTTTTAATGTCTGTTGAAATTGATCCCTTCCTAAACTCAAACAAATTCCTCTGGTCTTCCACATTACTCAACTACTCCCGATTCCAAGTATAATTATTGGATTAATATTAATTAATTGAAAGTTGCCACCATGCACTTACTGATAATAACATCCATCTCCAACTTTCGTTGCTTATTTTTCCATTTTATCAAGTCCCTTGCCGCTGTCTATTCTACTTCCAATGTTCTAGAATTTACAGTGCAGAAGGAATCCATTTGGCGCATCATATCTGCACCAGCCCTTGGAAATAGCACCTTCTTAATCCCATGATCCCACTCTATCCACGTACCCAATAACCCCACCTAGCCTTTTGGAAACTAAGGGGCAATTTATCATGGCCAATCCACCTATCCTGCACATCTTTGGACTGTGGGAGGAAACCGGAGCACCCGGAGGAAACCCACACACATACGGGGAGAACGTGCAGACTCTACACAGTCAGCCGAGGCCAGAATTGAACCTGGGATCCTGGAGTCGTGAGGCAGCAGTGCTAACCACTGTGCCACCGTGCCGCCCAACATTTATTAACATGTGTAGATTTGGACACCACTCCCTCTAGTCTTATATCCATGGCATTATTTGCCCACAATGAATACAGAAGCAATTCCAAGACTGAGTCCTGTGAGACACTGCTACCCACGTCTAACTTATCAAGAAAACTTCCCTTAATTCCTATTCTCTGTTACTTACCTCTAACCAATCTTTCATACAAATTTGCTACACTACCTCTTAACCTATCAAAACCTTTCTGAGAGTCGATGTACACCGCATCACTATATTTCACTTCCCACAATATCTGATAACTTCTCAAAAATCTTGAAGTAATATTACTGTCTGAGAAAGTCTGGCAACTGTGCACATGTAGATGGGAAACAAAGGTAGTTTTAAGGGATTTATATTTGTATTAGTAAACAGTAAAAATAAGGTAGAGTTTTAAGTGGATTTAATTTAATACTTCTGGGCCTGGAATTGTAAAACCTATAGTTAAGATCATGCTGGACAAAAGTGTTTTTATGTGTGGGGGTGGTGAAGTTCCAACTGTGATTCTCTTGTGCTTAGAGAAGACTATGACATGAAGAATAAATAAAACGTGTACGCATGTGGGTGTTGTTTAGCAACTGGGGCCATGTAAGGCAGAGAGGCTTTTAAGTTTTAGTTTCAGCTGAATTTGTGAGCAGTTGGAGACAGGACACTGAGGAATGAACCTCTCTTAACTCTGCCAGCAGAAGCTGTACTGGACAAGGGAATAGCAAAGATGCAAGCTACCTGAGGAACAAGATACAATCCAGATAACCAGGGAATTGGGACGGAAAGTATATTTAAGACAACTGAAGTCAAGAGAACAGAGACCAAGGTATTGTTCAGAAGAATTCAAGAAAGAGTAAATAAAGTGTCCTGCATTAAAGAGACAATGGCAGTAATTAGATTTAAAGTGGGACAGCAGACATCAGAGGTAGATTAAATGTTTGATGTAATTTTAATACAGTCTGGGAATTGAGAGCAATCATGAGCAATTTACACAGACATCAAGACAAGAACATAGAACATACAGTGCAGAAGGAGGTCATTTGGTCTATCGAGTCTGCATCAACCCACTTAAGTCCTCACTTCCACCCTACCCCCGTAACCCAATAACCCCTGCTAACCTTTTTTTTTGGACACTAAGGGCAGTTTTAGCACGGCCAATCCACCTAACCTGCACATCTTTGAACTGTGGGAGGAAACCGGAGCCCCCGGAGGGAACCCACGCAGACACAGGGAGAACGTGCAGACTCCGCACAGACAGTGACCCAGTGGGGAATTGAACCTGGGACCCTGGCGCTGTGAAGCCACAGTGCTATCCACTTGTACTACCGTGCTGCCCACCTCTTAAACAGGTTGGTGTAAAATCCTGGACTGGGTTGGCTGTTAAAAGAGGAGCAGAAGCTTTGTTTAAAAGTACCATTTGGAAAACCTGGTCTGGATCTTGGAATGCAAACTGCTAAGGGAAAACAGAATTATGAGAAAAGATTTTAAAATGTGTTCTTGGGAGTGGAGTTTGGAAACGCTCACTTCTGGGGGGATTCTGACGAGACAGCCACAAACTTTCACTTGGGGTTCAGACTGGATATTTGCCCATTTGTGTGCTTAAAAGGGACTTTGTGTGTATTAAATGAGACCACTGTAGCTTAAGATGTACTTTCTAACCCATGTCAATCCTCACAACCAGTGTTATTGTTAAGCTAAAGGGATAGTTCCGTAAACAAATCGCCTATTCCTCTGGAAAAGAGCAGGGGAGTTACAATATTTAACCCTCAATCAACATCGCCACATTGCTGTGTGTGGGAGCTTGCTGTGTACTATGTGGCTGCTGCACTTCCTACAATAGTGACCACACTTCATTGGCTGAAAAGAACTTTGGGACATCTAATGGGCATGATAGGTGGAATGTGAATGGACGTCCGTTCTACATTAATGATGCACTTGACCGAGGAGCGATAATTGTGAGACTAATTGAGAGAAATATTGTGTGATACAAATATACTTGGTATCAGTGGTACCGGGAAAGTTGCTATTGGGGATAACATCGCAGGAATAACCATCTAATCTATAAAGCAAATTAGAGTGGAAGCACATCGTTGTGGCACCATGTTGAGTTAAACACTCAGTCTGTCAAAGGTCCATTTTGTCAGAGAGTATAATAAATTAGGTTAAATCGGTGGCACAGCAGATAAAATGAACTGTGAATGCTGAAAATCTGAACCATAAACAGACAATGCTGTAAATGTGCAGGCGCCTGTCAGCACAGTAATATTAACACATAGCGCCACTCCTCCAGCCCTATTCCTCAAGCCCATCTTTCTCTCTGCTGCCACACCCACACTGATTAAACACCCAAATGAAACCAAATAAAGTTGTCAAATCAAATCAGAATGTTATACATCCGTGCCCAGTGGCCCCTGCAGTTAAAGAACACAATTGTCCCCTTAACCCTATCACACTCCACTTCGATTTGCCTCCCCTGGCAACACATTCTATAAAACTCCAAAATCCATCGGCTGAGCAAATACTCTCTCTGATTGCCAACATGTAACCAGGGGGGTATTCAAATTCGTAACCAAATATCCGGGAGCTGTCTTGGCTGATTGAAACTCGAAAATCCCAATTCAATTTATTTAGGGGATGCTTTTTAACATCAACTGGCTGAAAGGTTACTGGGTGGGCAAGGGTGATACGGTAGCACAGTGGTTAGCACTGTGGCTTCACAGCGCCAGAGAGTTGGGTTCAATTCCTGGCTTGGGTCACTGCCTGTGTGGAGTCTGCACATTGTCTGCGTGGGTTTCCTCTGGGCGCTCCGGTTTCCTCCCACATATCCCGAAACATGTGAATTGGGACATTCTGAATTCTCCCTCTGTGTACCTGAACAGGTGCCGGAGTGTGGCGACTAGGGGCTTTTCACAGTAGCCTACTTGTGACACTAATAAAGATTATTATTATGAAAATCCAGCTGGATTATAACGCGGTATCTGATTGGGTATCATCGGGCCCAGTACAGCGAAATATTTCTCGCTGTTATCTGAACCTTTGTGGACCTCTGCTGGGGAGAGGGGGGGGCGAGTTCCCTCCCTCTCTCGGATTTCACGCTCGTGTGTGTTTTGTGTGCATCACTTGGAAAAGTGTCTGTGCAATCTTTCGCAAGATCGGACTCCCAATGAGCAGCTGTAAATTGAGTTTGCTGCGACACACACACACACGAGTTAGGTCGGGGTAAAATAACGCCCCCTTTACATTAAGAAAATATTGAACGCCGGGCGATTTTGCTGCGGCTGCTCTTTGAACTGCAGTGGCCTCTTCCCGAGTCCGATACGGTGCCGGGTCTGAGAAAGACCACACGGACGTCGGGGGAACCCACTCTGCTCCCATGGCCGGTGGCCACAGTGTTGGAGCCGGTGTCGGGAGCAGCGTTGCTGCCCTTCCAGTTGCGGCAGCGTGTGAGAGACTGGCCAGTAACCCGGGGGGAGCAGGGGGAGGGTTTGTGCTGAGTTTGCAAGTCGTGTCTCACCTGTAGGTGTCGTTGCAATGCAGGGATTCAGCCTCCTCCCCCTACATACACACACACTCTCTCTCTCTCAACGTGGAGCCTTCTCCAGCACACCAACCTCTCCTCTGCAATTGTTGCCTTTATTCAATCTGCATTTTAAAATACATTTTCTTCTCGGCGCGTCGCCTTTAACGTGCATTCCCAGCGAGCCACCGTGCATTTTAGAAACAGACATTCAAAAGCTGGGGTAGGGCGTTCAGGGCTATTAAAATGTTTCAATGTGTGCCAAAGTTGTTTCGAGTGCCCAGGAAGCGCAGGGTTTGGGGGCGTGGATTAAATTGGGAGCTGGACAGTCTGCAAGTGCTTGGCTTCAATTAGATTCCCACTGAAGGCGAAATGGGGGGCGGGTGCTGAGGGCTGTGTGAGGGAAAACCTGCTGCATTCACAGCAGAGCAGAGCAGGGTGCTGAATCCCTGGGACTGGAGACCCCTCTACAAGGCGGACTGTGTCCATCTTTTTGTTTTTTCCAACCGCAAATTGAGGTGGCATCAATCTAGTGGTCACTAATACTGGATTATGTAGCTTGTGGTTTGCGCAAAACACACTGATACATCAGGAGTTTGGCTCAGATTTTAAATAGTTGAAAGGGGGGGGGGGGAAGTGGGACTCTTCAGGACTCTTCACCGAGCTAGCACAGGCATTATGGGCCGAATAGCCTTCTACTGTCACAGAGTCATAGCGTTTTACCGCACAAAGCGAGGCCCTTCGAGCCCTCCCCATGACCGTCAATCTCTGCCCCCCCTCCCGTATCAGCCTGAGCTTCGAAACCAGGCTAACTTCCCAGACGACATGAGTTCCTCTTGGACTCTGCAAATCTGATCCATGTAAAGATGCAGCGGTGAGCGGGAATGAGGGAGTGGTGCAGAAAGTTCTTTATTAACCCCGAGAGAGGTGAATATTCAAATTGGGCGATCTTTAACCCAGCGAGTGTGTCTCAGTCTTTGGCGGTGTTCATTCTAAGGTGACCAGGAGCTAGAACAGCGAGGGATTGGATTTGGTGATACCCCGACAGGTAAATCATTAATAACCAGATTTCTGATCATCAGCGTTGTATGTTATTGTATTGGACGGGAAGAGAGGGCGGGGAAATAGCACAATTAACAGAATAGCCAGCGCTAACTGTGCGGCACTGGAGCCAGAGCTGGAGAGTGGAAGACGCATTGGCACATGGTCAGGGTGCAGATCGGCTCCACACTTGTCCACTAGCCTTCCCACATTCCAGGACTAAAGTTGGTGTCTGCATTCTCCGTCCTCCCTCAATCCCCGGCGCGGGGAGCAGCGATCCTGCGGCACCTGCCCAAGGTACCGCCAGCCTGTCCCCCTCTCCCCTGCCGCTTGCTGAGCTGCTGCTGTTTGAAAAGGCGGGTTGGAGGAGGAGGAGAGAGTGGCAAAGGAGAGGGGGAACTGGATTTGAAGGAGAGAGACCCGCTACCTGGCAAGAGAGGATCAGGAAGCCTTGGCTGCATTCCCGAGCCCTGCCTGCCTGCCTCAGAAAGGCACTGGAGTGTGTACAAGTGGTTTAATGGCATTGGCGAGAAGCTCGGAAGGATAGCGGCAGCAATAAGGAGCTGATGGTGATATACTCCCGCCGCGTCCCTTCATTTGGTGTACTTTGAGTAGAAGAAGATCAAGAAAGGTTCCTATATGTGATTTTTTTTTTTTGGGGGGGGGATTATATTTGTGAAGTGTGTGTTGTCCATGCAGCTTTAGTAGCGATCCCTCTGCCTCTGCAGAGTCTGTGTGTGTGTGTGTCAATGCGGCGGTTGTACTGATGCAAACCAGGCGGCAACCGGGGGTAAGTGAACCATTGCACCCGCCCCCCCCCCCCCCCGGTAATGGGAAGTTTGGTTGCACCAATAGTGTCAGTCACAAGCTCATTTGCAACTAATGAAATACTAACATTAATAAACCCCCCCCCCCCCGTCCCGTTAGAAGAGAAAACCATCCGAGCACTGAAATGTACCGGATTCACCCAGAGCCCAACCACCCTGCCCGGTCGACTTTTCACCCCCCAAAATTCTGGAATGATTGGTAAGGTTTATTTTGCAACCCCCCCCCCCCCCCCCTTCCCAAATCTTGCTGTTGCGGTGTCAGTCGATGTGAAAGGACAGACGGTCTGTGGTTGTCAGGCATTGGTTGCGAATACCTTGCTGCAGGTGGCAATGTGGATTCGATGTGTTTTATCCGCGCTCCATACCCTCCCTAATCCACTCTCCATATCCTCACTAATCCACTCTCCATATCCCCCCTAATCCACTCTCCATATCCCCCCTAACCCACTCTCCATATCCACCCCAATCCACTCACCATATTCCCCAACCCACTCTCCATATCCCCCTAACCCACTCTCCATATCCCCCCTACCCACTCTCCATATCCACCCCAACCCACTCTCCATATCCCCCTAACCCAACTCTCCATATCCCCCTAACCCACTCTCCATATCCCCCCTAACCCACTCTCCATATCCCCCCAAACCCACTCTCCATACCCCCCTAGCCCACTCTCCATATCCCCCAAATCCACTCTCCATATCCCCCAAACCCACCCCTCCTTAACCCCCAAACTCACTCTCCATACCCCCTAACCCACCCTCGATAACCCCAAACTCACTCTCCATAACCCCCATAACCCACTCTCAATATCTCCCCACTCTCCATATCCCCCAAACCCACTCTCCCCTTTCCCCCCTAACCCACTCTCCATATCCCCCCAAATCCACTCTCCATATCCCCTAACCCACTCTCTATATCCCCCAAATCCACTCTCCATATCCCCCCAAACCCACTCTCCATATCCCCCCAAACCCACTCTCCATACCCCCTAACCCACTCCCCATATCCCCCTAACCCACTCTCTATATCCCCCAAACCCACTCTCCATATCCCCTAACCAATTCTCCATATCCCCCCTAACCCACTCTCCATATCCCCTAACCCACTCTCCATATCCCCCTAACCCACTCTCCATATCCCCCTAACCCACTCTCCATATCCCTCCTAACCCACTCTCCATATCCCCCCTAACCCACTCTCCATAACCCCCAAGCCCACTCTACATATCCCCCTAACCACTCTCCATATCCCCCTAACCTACTCTCCATATCCCCTAACCCACTCTCCATATCTCCTAACCCACTCTCCATATCCCTCCTAACCCACTCTCCATAACCCCCTAACCCACTCTCCATATCCCCCTAACCCACTCTCCATATACCCCCAAATCCACTCTCTGTACCCCCTAACCTACTCTCCATATCTCCCCAAGCCCACTCTCCATATCCCCCAAACTCACTCTCCATATCCCCCTAACCCACTCTCCATATCCCCCTAACCCACTCTCAGCTTTCCCACTCACCGCACTGATTCCTCTCTATTAACTGTCCAGGACTGCCCAAAATGTGCTGTCCTGCGGGGTTGGGGTGGGGGGGTGGGGGGTTATTATTATATTTAAATCGAAAAGAGCCGCAACGGGATGTGTCAGTGTGTTTGTTTGTGTTTATGTGTGTGTGTGTCAGTGTGTTTGTGTGTGCTTGTGTGTGTGTTTCTGTGTGTGTCAGTGTGTTTATATGTGCTTATGTGTGTATGTTTATGTGTCTGTGTTTATACGTGTGTGTGTTTATGTGTGTCTGTGTTTATGTGTGTGCGTGTTTGTTTATGTGTGTGTTTATGTGTGTCTGTGTGTTTATGTGTGTGTGCTTATGTATGTCTGATTGTTTGTGTGTGTTTATGTGTTTGTGTGTGTGTTTATGTGTGTGCGTGTATGTTTATGTGTGTGTGTGTTTGTTTAAGTGTGTCTGTGTGTTTATGTGTGTGTTCATGTGTGCCTGTGTGTGTGTTTGTTGACAGTGTGTATGTGTGTTTATGTGTGTATGTTTGTTGAAGTGTTTGTGTGTGTTTATGTGTGTGTGTGTTTTTTGTGTGTGTTTATGTGTGTGTGCGTGTTTGTGTGTGTGTGTTTATGTGTGTGTGTGTATCTGTGTGTGCGCGCGTGTGTGTGTGTGTGTGTTTATGTGTGTGTGTGTGTGTTTATGTGTGTGTGCGTTTATGTGGGTGGGTGTTTGTGTGTGTATATGTGTGTGTGTTTATGTGTGTGTATTTATGTGTGTGTTTATGTGTGTGTGTTTATGAGTGGTCTGTGTTTATGTGTGTCTGTGTTTATGTGTGTGTGCGTGTGTTTATATGTGTGTCTGTGTTTATGTGTGTGCGCGTGTGTTTATATGTGTGTGTATTTATGTGTGTGTGTGTTTATGTGTGTGTATTTATGTGTGTGTGTGTGTTTATGTTGTTTATGTGTGTCTGTGTTTATGTGTGTGCCTCTCGTGTGTATGACTACACCCGTAATGCTGAATATACAGTATGCGAGTATTGTGACTGTCTGTACACGAGTACAATATATGCATGTGTACATCTCCGTGTGTGATCTCGATGTATCCCTTGCTGTCTACTAGACGTGTGTATGGCTTTGCAGGTACACAGAGAGGCGTCCGCAGCGTCCTAAAGCCCGCATTCGTGGGGGAAGCATGATTTAGAGGGTATATGATGGGGGAAATTGAAGCGTTCTTTCCCCCACAGAGCAAGTCTGAGCGAGGGTGGAGAGTGGTGATTGATAGAGGCAGGCACTTTAATGTGCACGCTGCCTCCCTCGCAGTCTATCTCACTGATTCAAGCTGTTTATATTCTGAACTCTCCCGCCCAGGTGAAAAGGCGGCGAGTTTGTCCTCTCTTGCTACTCCAACCTGTATATCCAGCTGCCGGGCACGCTGCCCGCAGCTCACATGGGTTGGATTATTGCTGCCCCTGCTCGGTGAGTGTCTGTTCGATCTCAGTTTTCAGCCCAGCCAGCCAGTCACTCCCAGCACAGTGTGAATTGCCATTCGAGCCGGCGCTTGGACTGTGGGGCGGGCTAGCCAGTCCCTGAGCTCTCCCTTCACAATCACATTTATGCTTGTCCGGACATGCTGACTGTAAACAAGATGTAAAGTGGGGGACACGGTGCGGATGGGAAAGCGGCGTATTGACTCATCCCGAGTCAGGCAGGTAAATGTATTGCCATCGTTAAATAGGGAAAAGGAGAGAGAGAGAGGAAGAGCTTGTGAAAGTCTTCACCATTGCAGAAGGCAGCGTCGCTATCAACGTCAAGAATAGTGGATCATTTGAGGGTGAACGAAACCGGAGTGTTGCCCTGCAATTTATTAGCACAATATGTCCATGAGAATATTTTTTAGTGATGGCCATTGATATATGTGTCTGTGTATGTGTGTATGTGTCTGTATGTATGTACGTGTGTCTGTCTATGTGTGTATGTATGTGTGTTTGCATGTGTGTATCTGTGTCTGTACATGTATGTACATGCATGTACTAGGGGCTTGTCACAGTAGCTTCATTGAAGCCTACTTGTAACAATGAGCGATTATTATTATGTATGTGTGCCTTTATGTACGTGTTATGTTATGTGTGGCTGTACATGTATGTCTGTATGCTTGTGTGTCAGTATGTGCATGTAAGTGTGTCTATGTGTATGTGTTATGTATGTGTGTGTCTACATGTATGTGTCTACGCTTGTGTATGTGTCTGGACGTGTATTTAAGTTTGTCTGTATATGTGTGTTATGTATATGTGTGTCTGTATGTATGTGTATGTTTGTATATGTGTCTATATGTGTGTACGTGTCAGTCTCTTTGCATGTGTGTCTATGTGTGTCTGTACGCCTGTGCATGTGTGTCTGTATGTACGATTGTGCCTCTGTGCGTGCGTGTGGTATATGTGCCCGTGTACCTGCGCGCTTCTGTGTGTGTGTGTGTGATAGAGAGCTGCCGAGGCCGGTCTGTGATTTTGCCGATCAGACCGGTATCTGAAGTCATTCAGGAGGAGTGGACATTCTTCATTCCTCATTAAAGCACTACCACGTGTAGTAATGTTCCCCTCTCAGCTTCCTGGCCATAAAGGTTAATGTTTCACCGCGTCTCTGGGAAACCTGGCAGAGTTTTACGTCCAGTGGATTACTTTGGAATTGCAGTGGCCGTGACACAAGTAACAGAAACTCCGTCTGCTTCCTGGCGAAGACATTAGGGACAGCACCTTCTGTGTTGACGTCTCCCTCCGTGACAGCAGGTCAACGAAACCACTTTCTCCAATTGGCCAGACGCGGCTGAGCGTGTCCAATGTGTGCCTATAAACCCCGTCTTAGTCAGGCAATTAAAGGCCAATTTTCCATATGAACACAATTAGGACGATTAATGATAATGAGGGGAATATACACTCCAACCCTGTCTTAGTTTCACAGATCATTAACTTTGCGACTGTAACTGGCTTTTAATAAACTTTTTAGACAAGGAGGGCAGATTCCACCTGGATAAGCGCTCAGGTTGACTGCGCCCGTTCTGTCCTGTGGTCCAACAAGTCGGATCTTCCCCTTTAAGCAGGGGCCATATCCAGGATGAAACAGCCCCTCCGCGCTGGCTACAGCGGCAACTGGATTGCACAGCCGTCCACGGATGGCAACTTTACTGTCTGATTTCCTTTGTGTTTTCTTCAATGATTGTTCCTCTGAAAAGGAAGTGCTTTTGATAAATGTTTCCACTGATGGCGCAGTGTCTCCTTAAGGGTTGATGGAGAGAAGCAGCAGCGGAGTTCCCAGCGGGACTGACACTCGGTGTCAGCAGGTTGGCGCTCAGTCGTACTGTTTGTGTGTGAGAGAGAGAGAATGAGGGAGGGTGGATGATCCCAGCTTTGTGAACAGGGATCCCCTCCACACTCGAAGCCTTGTTGGAGATTTGGGTGACCCTACAGATGCTAAATACAGTGTGGGGAAGCGGCGTTAACCTTCTGGGTATTAGCCCCAACCACCATCCCAGACTGGCTCCATGGAGGTTTTCCTCTTGTACCTAACCTTGTGTGATCGGCAATTTACAATGATGGGCTATGAAGGTTCGTTTTGGAATTTATCATTACGCTGAATCCCAACAAATTGTGTGTTTTTAAGATTTGGTCATAGGAGGAATGAGTGCGATTCCTCCACGTCGTACAGCTTAAACATTCATTCAGGAATTGGAAAGAAGTCTGTTTATCCTCGTTCCCCCCGGCGCTAGGACCCAGCAGCGTTCTGTCCGGGGCGCTGCTGCAGCGCTGGCTCAGTCTCCCAGAGCCGGTGCTGCTGCGAGGATTGAACCTGTTACACTGGATATGGCCGCAGCCTTGGGCCAGGGGAGCCAGTGAGTGGCGGGGCTGACACACTCTGGGCTCCCCCACCCCCCCTCCCCCGACTCGGGGCTGCCAGAACAGTCGCGCTTCCGGATCGCTCAGCAGCAGCATTTGGATCAGATTGGGTGAGTTGCAACATCTTTCCCTGTCTGCCTGGTGCTGGGCGTGTGTGTCCTTGCACCGGGATCGGGGGACGGAGCTGGGGGCAACTTCAGCTTTCCAGTCGGGGAGCGGATTATTTTTAGCCAACAAGTCTGCCCAGAAAGTTGCTAAATGTAAAAGTTTGCAAAGTTAATCCTTCACCAACTTTGGGGTTTTTGGTGATGGGCTGCATTCAGGAAGGGAACCCTTACTCGCGGGCATTTGGGAGTGGGGTCAGTTTTAAAGCTTGGATGTTGACATCTAAACAACACATTTACCCGACATTAGTCACTGCCCTGGAATTGAACTGGCTGATTACTTGGGTTGATTTAGAATGGGGAGGATGGATTGCTAACGCCCAATTTGTTTAACTAATCGGCAATTGAAGTACCTCCAACTCAATTAGTTGAAATTCCCATTTTAAAGCAACTGTTCCCTCGTGAGATCATAAAACAGCCGACAGCACCAATAAAGCGATACAGGAGCCGCTGTCTAATCGCGGGGGTCATTATGGTTGCTTTTATAAAACTGACGTGCTTGCTTTAGTGTGGTTTGATCCAAGGTACATAGTCATGTTTCCTGACTGAGTAATCGACCATAATCCACGAAAACCCCTCTCTCCAGTGGACACAACTGGCTTTAGACACAGCTGGATATGAACAGCAGTCTGGATACAGCTGGTTTATTGGTCCGTGCACAGTCCTGCACATTTTGGATCCTATCTGACACAGGGTGTCAGTGTTCAGCGAGGGGACTTGTTGAAGGGCCATGGGGGGTGTTTGGGACAGATGTGGCTCAGGGCTTTGGCTGGGCACTGACGGCGAGAACTCCTTGTTTATTCCCGTTGTGTGCTGGTGACAGGACGGCTGTGCGGGGGAAGTGAATCAAGTGGGCAAGAAATGAGGCTTTACCAGAGTTAGCCTACAGTGTTTTAAAATGTGCACCTCCAGCAGACAGCGGGCGGAATGGAAACTCAAACAAACGTTGTCTAACTCCCAGGTGATGGATCTGCTAGTGGCTGGATTGGATTGGGGGGGTCGAGATTCTATGTTCCAAAGTCTTGGGTTCGGAGACCCTGCCCTCCCTCAGACAGAGTTTTTAAAAACGTGAGCTTGACTTTACTGAGAGTTGTCCAAATGCGATACTCCTGGCCTGTTTCACCTTTTTAACAAATTTACCCAGCTTAAAGCAAGCTCCTATTCGTCCGCCCCCCCCCCCCCCCCCCCCCCTTTGTCCAACTTGTCGGGCAATGAGGTGGCAGTTAATTCCTGAAGCCGATGAAGATATTTCTCGTGCTGCCCAATAGGTTTTTTGTTGGTTAATATTGACAAGTCAGCGAGTTCAGTGTTAAATATCTAAAACCTGTTCGGGTAAACATCAGTACAGATGTTGCATCTCAAGTTTGGGATTTACTCTTCCAGGTCCGAGCGACCAGCCTCGCTGTATAAATCCCGGAGCGAGGGGGAGAAAGATTTGTTACTTCTATCAATTACGGCGCAGAAGGAGGCCCGTCCTGTCTCCAGACGAACGTTCTGAGGCTATTCCCCTGCCTTTGCCCCGTGCCCCTGCACATTGTGTCTATTCAAGTAATCATCGAATGCCCTCTTCAACTCCTCGGTTGAACCTGCCTCCACCACACTTCCAGGCCGTGCATTCCAGACCCCAGCTACTCAAAGTTTCTCTCCCATCACATTGTCTTCTTTTGGAAATCACTTTAAAATCTGTGCCGTCTCGTTCTTTATCTTTATACCGGGGGGGGATACAGTTTCTCCCTGTCTACTCTGTCCAGCCCCCTCATGATTTTGAACATCTTTCAAATCTCCGCAGCTGCCTTTTCTCCAGGGGGAACAGTCCCAACCTCTCCAATCTGCCCTCAATTCTTGTAAACTTCCTTTGAGCTCTCTCCAATGTGTTCCAGTCCTTCCTATAGTGTGACTCCCAGAATTGTGCGCCATATTCCAGCTGAGGTCTAACTAGTGTCTTGTCTACGTTCAGCGTAACCTCCTGGCTCTTGTATTCTATGCCCCTATTAATAAAGCCCAGGATACTCTATGCTTTATTGACTGCTGTCTCCACCTGTTCTGCCACCTTCAATGATCTAATAATAATAATTGCTTATTGTCACAAGTATGCTTCAATGATGTTACTGTGAAAAGCCCCTGGTCGCCACATTCCGGCGCCTGTTTGAGAGGCCGGTACAGGAATTGAACCCGCGCTGCTGGCCTTGTTCTGCATTACAAGTCGGCTGTTCAGCCCACTGTGCTGAACCAGCCCCATCACATTTGCTTCTTTTGGACAAATTGTTAAAAAGTTTTCCATCTGTGCACAAATACACCCAGGTACCTCTGCTCCTGCACCCCTTTCAGAATTTACCCCTCTCCTCCATGTTCTTCCTCCCAAAATGCATCACCTCACACTTCTCCGCATTGAACTTCATCTGCCGCCTGTTTGCCCACTCCACCACCTTGCCCGTGAAATCGAAGCAATTATTGCACAGGCGAGCATTTGAGGGGGTGAATCAAATGCTGCTCGGACGCTATCTGAACCACTGTGTATTTTCAGCCTTTTCTGTTTTTTTATCTCCGATTTCCAGCATCGTCAATATCTTTGTTCTGTAAAAAAGGGGGTGGGGAAAGGGTCAACGGTCCGCGGGACCAGTGTTTTGTTTTATAAATCCAGTGAGATGTGTGTAAAACGCCACAAATGTCTTCGACAGTTCTGTCTGGATGTGGCGCTGTGTCAACTAAACTACCTCTCCCCAAGGTGTCCCTGGCACACGAGGAAATGCCCCTCCCGACTTTACCAACAGATTGAAAGGTCGAGAGGATCTTGTGTCTCCAATTTGAATTTAGTTTAAAAAAAATAGTTTTCCAACCAATGAAATAGCCAGGCACTTTTGTGTATGGAATCAGACCACTTGGTAATACACACCATCAAGAATAGATTATAAAAGCTCATGTAAATCTCCAATGAAATGTCACGCTCCTTTGTGAATTCATGGGTTCCATTAATTCACAAAATGAGAAGTTGGTGAGACGGTTGCGAAGTAAACTCTCTTCCTCCGGGCCTGGGGGCTGGAGGCGGGGGTGGAGGGAGGTTGTTCGGCTTATCAGGGCCATCCTGTCGGGGGGGGCGGGGGGTGAGCCGAGCGACCCTCACTGTGGGCCAGGTTAAAGCGGGAGGACCTGTCCAGCATCCCGCTGCCCCTCGGTATGGCTTCAGCAGCGACTCGTGGGGGGGGGGGGGGGATGGGATTTGGGGGGGTGGTGGGGGGAGAATGGGATTTGGGGGGGAGGTGGGGGGAGAATGGGATTTGGGGGGGAGGTGGGGGGAGAATGGGATTTGGGGGGGAGGTGGGGGGGAGAATGGGATTTGGGGGGGAGGTGGGGGGGAGAATGGGATTTGAGGGGGTGGTGGGGGGAGAATGGGATTTGGGGGGGTGGTGGGGGGAGAATGGGATTTGGGGGGAGGTGGGGGGAGAATGGGATTGGGGGGAGGTGGGGGGGAGAATGGGATTTGTGGGGGGAGAATGGGATTTGGTGGGGGGGGGAGAATGGGATTTGGTGGGGGGAGAATGGGATTTGGTGGGGGGGAGAATGGAATTTGGGAGGTGGGGGGAGAATGGGATTTGGGGAGATGGGGGGGGAATGTGATTGGGGGGGAAAGAATGGGATTTGGGGGGGAGGTGGGGGGAGAATGGGATTGGGGGGAGGTGGGGGGAGAATGGGATTTGGGGGGAGAATGGGATTTGGGGGGGAGGTGGGGGGAGAATGAGATTGGGGGGGAGGTGGGGGGGAGAATGGGATTGGGGGGGAGGTGGGGGGAGAATGGGATTTGGTGGGTGGGGGGGGGAGGTGGGGGGAGAATGGGATTTGGTGGGGAGAGAATGGGATTTGGGGGCAGAATGGGATTTGGTGGGGGGGGGGAGAATGGGATTTGGGAGGTGGGGGGAGAATGGGATTTGGGGAGATAGGGGGGAATGTGATTGGGGGGGGGGATGTGATTGGGGGGGGAATGGGGATTGGGGGGGAGAATGGGATTTGGGGAGGTGGGGGGAGAATGGGATTTTGGGGGGGAAGAATGGGATTGGGGGGAAGAATGGGATTGGGGGGAAGAATGGGATTTGGGGAGGTGGGGTGAGAATGGGATTGGGGGGGAAGAATGGGATTTGGGGAGGTGGGGGGAGAATGGGATTTGGGGAGGTGGGGGGAGATTGGGATTTGGGGGTGGGAGAATGGGATTTGGGGAGGTGGGGGAAGAATGGGATTTGGGGAGGTGGGGGAGAATGGGATTTGGGGAGGAGGGGGGAGAATGGGATTTGGGGAGAATGGGATTTGGGGAGGTGGGGGGAGAATGGGATTTGGGGAGAATGGGATTTGGGGAGGTGGGGGGAGAATGGGATTTGGGGAGGGGGGAGAATGGGATTTGGGGGGGAGAATGGGATTTGGGGAGGTGGGGGGAGAATGGGATTGGGGGGAGAATGAGATTGGGGGGGAAGAATGGGATTTGGGGAGGTGGGGGAAGAATGGGATTTGGGGAGGTGTGGGGAGAATGGGATTGGGGGGGAAGAATGGGATTTGGGGAGGTGGGGGGAGAATGGGATTGGGGGGAGAATTGGGATTTGGGGAGGTGGGGGGAGAATAGGATTTGGGGAGGTGGGGGGAGAATGGGATTTGGGGAGGTGGGGGGAGAATGGGATTTGGGGAGGTGGGGGGTGAATGGGATTTGAGGAGGGGTGGAGAATGGGATTTGGGGAAGGGGGGTTGGATTGGTGGATGGGATTGGGGAAGGGGGTGGGATTGCTGGATGGGATTGGGGAAGGGTGGGGTTGGACGGGATTGGGGAAGTGGGGGTGGGGGGGAGAATTGGGGAAGGGGTGTGGGGGAGAATTGGGGAAGGGGTGGGTGGGTGGGGGTGGGATTGGGGAAGGGGTGGGGGGGATTGGGGAAGGGGTGGGTGGGGGGGATTGGGGAAGTGGTGGGTGGATGGGGGGGATTGGGGAAGGGGTTGGTGGGTGGGGGGATTGGTGAAGGGGTGGGTGGGTGGGGGGATTGGGGAAGGGGTGGGTGGGGGGGATTGGGGAAGGGGTGGGTGGGGGGGGGATTGGGGAAGGGGTGAGTGGGTGGGGGGGGATTGGGGAAGGGGTGGGTGGGTGGGGAGATTGGGGAAGGGGTGGGTGGGTGGGGGGTATTGGGGAAGGGGTGGGTGGGTGGGGAGGATTGGGGAAGGGGTGGGTGGGTGTGGGGAGGATTGGGGAAGGGGTGGGGGGATTGGGGAAGGGGTGGGTGGGTGGGGGGGGATTGGGGAAGGGGTGGGTGGGTGGGGGGGAATTGGGGAAGGGGTGGGTGGGTGGGGGGGGGAATTGGGGAAGGGGTGGGTGGGTGGGGAGATTGGGGAAGGGGTGGGTGGGTGGGGTGGATTGGGGAAGGGGTGGGTGTGGGGAGGATTGGGGAAGGGGTGGGGGGATTGGGGAAGGGGTGGGTGGGTGGGGGGAGGATTGGGGAAGGGGTGGGTGGGTGTGGGGAGGATTGGGGAAGGGGCGGGGGAATTGGGGAAGGGGTGGGTCTGTGGGGAGATTGGGGAAGGGTTGGGGGGGATTGGGGAAGGGGTGGGTGGGTGGGGGGAGGATTGGGGAAGGTGTGGGTGGGTGTGGGGAGGATTGGAGAAGGGACGGGGGAATTGGGGAAGGGGTGGGTGAGTGTGGGGAGGATTGGGGAAGGGGTGGGGGGAGGATTGGGGAAGGGGTGGGTGGGTGGGGAGATTGGGGAAGGGGTGGGGGGGAGAATTGGGGAAGGGGTGGGTGGGTGGGGGGATTGAGGAAGGGGTGGGTGGGTGGGGGGTATTGGGGAAGGGGTGGGTGGGTGGGGGGAGGATTGGGGAAGGGGTGGGTGGGTGTGGGGAGGATTGGGGAAGGGGTGGGGGGGATTGGGGAAGGGGTGGGTGGGTGGGGGAGGATTGGGGAAGGTGTGGGTGGGTGTGGGGAGGATTGGCGGAAGGGGCGGGGGAATTGGAGAAGGGGTGGGTGAGTGTGGGGAGGATTGGGGAAGGGGTGGGGGGAGGATTGGGGAAGGGGTGGGTGGGTGGGGAGATTGGGGAAGGGGTGGGGGGGGATTGGGGAAGGGGTGGGTGGGTGGGGGGGATTGGGGAAGGGGTGGGTGGGTGGTGATTGGGGAAGGGGTGGGTGGGGGGGATTGGGGAAGGGGTGGGAGGGGGGATTGGGGAAGGGGTGGGTGGGTGTGGGGAGGATTGGGGAAGGGGAGGGGGAATTGGGGAAGGGGTGGGCGTGTGTGGGGAGTATTGGGGAAGGGGTGGGGGGAGGATTGGGGAAGGGGTGGGTGGGTGTGGGGGATTGGGGAAGGGCTGGGAGGGGGGGAAGGGGTGGGTGGGTGGGGGAGGATTGGTGAAGGGGTGGGTGGGTGTGGGGAGGATTGGGGAGGGGTGGGGGGGATTGGGGAAGGGGTGGGTGGGTGGGGGGAGGATTGGGGAAGGGGTGGGTGGGTGGGGGGGATTGGGGAGGGGTGGGTGGGTGGGGGGGATTGGGGAAGGGTGGGTGGGTGGGGGGGATTGGGGAAGGGGTGGGTGGGGGGATTGGGGAAGGGGTGGGTGGGGGGATTGGGGAAGGGGTGGGTGGGGAATTGGGGAAGGGGTGGGTGGGGGATTGGGGAAGGGGTGGGTGGGGGATTGGGGAAGGTGTGGGTGGGGGGGATTGGGGAAGGGGTGGGTGGGTGGGGATTGGGGAAGGGGTGGGTGGGTGGGGGGGATTGGGGAAGGGGTGGGTGGGTGGGGGGGATTGGGAAAGGGGTGGGTGGGTGGGGGGGATTGGGGAAGGGGTGGGTGGGTGGTGATTGGGGAAGGGGTGGGTGGGGGGGATTGGGGAAGGAGTGGGAGGGGGGATTGGGGAAGGGGTGGGTGGGTGTGGGGAGGATTGGGGAAGGGGAGGGGGAATTGGGGAAGGGGTGGGCGTGTGTGGGGAGTATTGGGGAAGGGGTGGGGGGAGGATTGGGGAAGGGGTGGGTGGGTGTGGGGGATTGGGGAAGGGCTGGGAGGGGGGGAAGGGGTGGGTGGGTGGGGGAGGATTGGTGAAGGGGTGGGTGGGTGTGGGGAGGATTGGGGAGGGGTGGGGGGGATTGGGGAAGGGGTGGGTGGGTGGGGGGAGGATTGGGGAAGGGGTGGGTGGGTGGGGGGGATTGGGGAGGGGTGGGTGGGTGGGGGGGATTGGGGAAGGGTGGGTGGGTGGGGGGGATTGGGGAAGGGGTGGGTGGGGGGATTGGGGAAGGGGTGGGTGGGGGGATTGGGGAAGGGGTGGGTGGGGAATTGGGGAAGGGGTGGGTGGGGGATTGGGGAAGGGGTGGGTGGGGGATTGGGGAAGGTGTGGGTGGGGGGGATTGGGGAAGGGGTGGGTGGGTGGGGATTGGGGAAGGGGTGGGTGGGTGGGGGGGATTGGGGAAGGGGTGGGTGGGTGGGGGGGATTGGGAAAGGGGTGGGTGGGTGGGGGGGATTGGGGAAGGGATGGGTGGGGGGGATTGGGGAAGGGGTGGGTGGGTGGGGGGAGGATTGGGGAAGGGGTGGGTGGGTGGGGGGAGGATTGGGGAAGGGGTGGGTGGGGGGAGGATTGGGGAAGGGGTGGGTGGGTGGGTGGGGGGAGGATTGGGGAAGGGGTGGGTGGGTGGGGGAGGATTGGGGAAGGGCGGGGTGGGTGGGTGGGGGGGGATTGGGGAAGGGGTGGGTGGGGGGGGATTGGGGAAGGGGTGGGTGGGTGGGGGGTGATTTTGGACGGGGTGTGTGGGTGGGCGGGGGGTGATTGGGGAAGGGGTGGGTGGGGGGGAGTTTGGGGAAGGGGTGGGTGGCGGGGATTGGGGAAGGTGTGGGTGGGTGGGGGGATTGGGGAAGGGGTGGGTGGGTGGGGGGGATTGGGGAAGGAGTGGGTGGGTGGGGGGGATTGGCGAAGGGCTGGGTGCGGGGGGATTGGGGAAGGGGTGGGTGGGGGGGATTGGGGAAGGGGTGGGTGGGGGATTGGGGAAGGTGTGGGGATTGGGGAAGGGGTGGGTGGGTGGGGATTGGGGAAGGGATGGGTGGGTGGGGGGATTGCGGAAGGGGTGGGTGGGTGGGGGGAGGATTGGGGAAGGGGTGGGTGGGTGGGGGAGGATTGGGGAAGGGGTGGGTGGGTGGGGGAGGATTGCGGAAGTGGTGGGTGGGTGGGGGAGGATTGGGGAAGGGGTGGGTGGGTGGGGATTGGGGAAGGGGTGGGTGGGTGGGGGGGATTGGGGAAGGGGTGGGTGGGTGGGGGGTGATTGGGAAAGGGGTGTGTGGGTGGGCGGGGGGTGATTGGGGAAGGGGTGGGGAAGGGGTGGGTGGGGGGAGATTGGGGAAGGGGTGGGTGGGGGGGAGATTGGGGAAGGGGGTGGGTGGGGATTGGCGAAGGGGGGTGGGGCAGATTGGGGAAGGGGTGGGTGGAGGGGGGATTGGGGAAGGGGTGGGAGGGATTGGGGACGGGGTGGGTGCGGGTGGATTGGGGAACGGGTGGGTGGGTGGGGATTGAGGAAGGGGTGGGTGGGGGGGGATTGGGGAAGGGGTGGGGGGGATTTGGGAAGAGTAGTGGGGGGGAATTGGGGAAGAGGAGTGGGGGTGATTGGGGAAGGGGGTGCGGGTGATTGGGGAAGAGGCGTGGGGGGATAGGGGGGCTGGAGTGGGGGAGGATGGGGGGGCTGGGGTGATTGGGGAAGGGTGTGGGTGTGATTGGGGAAAGGGGGTGGGGGGATTGGGGAAGAGGGGGTGGGGGATAGGGGGGCTGGGGTGGGGGAGGATAGGTGGGTGGGGGGGATTTGGGGTGGGGGAGGATAGGGGGTCTGGGGTGGGGGAGGATGGGTGGGGGGAGATTTGGGGTAGGGGGGTGGAGGTGATTGGGGAAAGGGGGTGGGGGGGATTGGGGAAGAGGGGTGGGGTGGGATAGGGGGGCTGGGGTGGGGGAGGATAGATGGGTGGGGGATTTGGGGTGGGGAAGGATAGGGGGGCTGTGGTGGGGAAGGATAGGTGGGTCGGGGTGATTGGGGAAGGGGGATGGGGGTGATTGGGGAAGGGGTGGGTGGGTGGGGGATTGGGGAAGGGGTGGGTGGGTGGGGGATTGGGGAAGGGGTGGGTGGGGGGGATTGGGGAAGCAGTGGGGGGGATTGGGGAAGGGGTGGGGGGATTGGTGAAGGGGTGGGGGGGATTTGGGGAAGAGGAGTGGGGGGGAATTGGAGAAGAGGAGTGGGGGTGATTGGGGAAGAGGGGTGGGGGGGATAGGGGGGCTGGGGTGGGGGAGGATAGGGGGCTGGGATGATTGGGGAAGGGGGGTGGGGGTCATTGGGTAAAGGGGGTGGGGGGATTGGGGAAGAGAGGTGGGGGGATAGGGGGGCTGTGGTGGAGGAGGATAGGTGGGTGGGGGGGATTTGGGGTGGGGGAGGATAGGGGGGCTGGGGTGGGGGAGGATAGGTGGGTGGGGGGAGATTTGGGGAAGGGGCTTGGGGGTATTGGAGAAGGGGGGGATTGGGGAAGGGGGTTGGGGTATTGGGGAAGGGGGGTAGGGTGTATTGGGGAAGGGGATTGTGGGGGGTATTGGGGCAGGGGGGTGGGATGTATTGGGGAAGGGGGGGTGGAAGGTATTGGGGAAGGGGGTGGAGGGTATTGGGGAAGGGGGGTGGGGTGTATTGGGGAAGGGGGGGTGGGGTGTATTGGGGAAGGGGGGTGGAGGGTATTGGGGAAGGGGGTGGAGGGTATTGGGGAAGGGGTTTGGGGTGTATTGGGGAAGGGGGTTGTGGGGGGTATTGGGGAAGGGTGTGGGGGGTATTGGGGAAGGGGGGGTGGGGTGTATTGGGGAATGGGGTGGAGGGATTGGGGAAGGGGGTGGAGGGTATTGGGGAAGGGGAAGTGGAGGGTATTGGGGAAGGGGGGGTGTGGGGTATTGGGGAAGGGGGTTGTGGGGTTATTGGGGAAGGGGGGGTGGTGGGTATTGGGGAAGGGGGGTGGTGGGTATTGGGGGTTGGGGGGTATTGGGGAAGGGCGGGTGGGGTGTTTTGGGGAAGGAGGTTGTGGGGGGGTATTGGGGAAGGGTGTGTGTGGTGTATTGGGGAAAGGGGAGTGGAGGGTATTGGGCAAGGGGTTTGTGGGTTTGTGGGGGGTATTGGGCAAGGGGGTTGTGGGGGGTATTGGGGAAGGGGGGTGTGAGTCGCGCCTCTGAATGATGAAACCAGCTGTGATTCTCCCCAGCAGCAATTCACAGCGGGGAGATGCCCTGAGGTCATTTCAGTCCATTATAATTTTGGGTGTATTGAGATTACAACGAGCTTTTTGAAAGTTTCCTTTTTAAATATAAAGTCACTCTTGATTGAAATTATTCAGAATAACATCTCTCTTGTGAACTGAAGATGTAAGTTTTGGTTTAATTGATTACAGGGCAGAAGGAGGCCACTCAGCCCATCGAGTCGGCACTGACCCTTGGGAAGGTCCGCTCCTTCGCCCTATTTCCCGAACCCAACCTGAGCATCCCTGCAGGACACTGGGGCACTTTAGCCTGGCCAATCCACCTAACTCCTTGAAATGAAATGAAATGAAAATCGCTTATTGTCACAAGTAGGCTTCAAATGAAGTTACTGTGAAAATCCCCTAGTCACCACATTCCAGCGCCTGTTCGGGGAGACCGGTACGGGAATTGAACCGTGCTGCTGGCCTGCCTTGGTCTGCTTTCAAAGCCAGCGATTTAGCCCAGTGTGCTAAACCAGCTCCTAGGTGCCACCTTCCGGGTTTTTTGAAGTTCTGATTGCTGCAACGTATTTACACTTGTCTTTGTCAGCTGGACTTTGGTTCTGGATTTATTTTGACTAAACCCCCGAATTGCTGAAAGGCAAACCTGCCCCTTTTGTAAAAGAAAAACAGACATAAGGCTGCATTGGAATGGACATTCTGATTAGCAAGACGAGTGGCCAATGAGCACTGGAGATACGGGTAGTTCGGACACTGAACTCCTGCAGGGTGCCACTAAACCAGCCAGTGGAGCTTTCCCCCAAAAGATGAAGATTTTAAACAGAATGGGTTCAAATGCAAATAAACACCTGAGTTTGAAATGTCCTCTTCGGTAGTTTTAACGATTGTACCATCTCCTCTAACATGTAGTTGTTTAAATATATGTTTGAGGGTGGCACATGGAGCAGTGGTTAGCATTGGGACTACGGTGCTGAGGACCCGGGTTCGAATCCCAGCCCTGTGTCACTGTCCGCTTGGAGTTTGCACATTCTCCCTGTGTTTGTGTGGGTTTCACCTCCACAACCCAAAAATGTGCAGCTTAGGTTTTGGCCACGCTAAATTGCCCCTTAATTGGAAAAAATAAATAATTGGGTACTCTAAATTTATAAAAATAAATAAATGTAGGTTTGAAAAAACATAAGAAGAAGGTCCTTAAACGGGATTTTCTATCGCTTCCCCCTCTTAGTGCCCTGTAATGAATTCCTGACTTTTGAAATGCTTCGCTCACTGCTCGAGCTGACACAGGAGCTTTCAGCCTCCTGGAGAGCGGCCTGGACAACTGAAGCTGCCAGTTCCTCACCATCACCTGTGGACTTATAGAGCAGATTGTAGAAAAGACTTTGGATTTGTTTATTGTCACGTGTACCGAGGTACTGTGAAAAGTATTTTTCTGCAAGCAGCTCAAACAGATCATTTAGTACATGAAAAAAAAAGAAAATACATAATAGGGCAACGCAAGGTACAAAATGTAAATACCTAGACATCGGCATCGGGTGAAGCATACACGGGTGTAGTATTAATGAGGTCAGTCCATAAGAGGGTCGTTTAGGAGTCTGGAAACAGCGGGGAAGAAGCTGTTTTTGTATCTGTTAGTGCATGTTCTCAGATTTTTGTATCTCCTGCCCGATGGAAGAAGTTGGAAGAGTGAGCAAGCCGGGTGAGAGGGGTCTTTGATTATGCTGCCCGCTTTCCCCAGACAGCGGGAGGTGTAGATGGAGTCAATGGATGGGATGCGGGTTCGTGTGATGGACTGGGCGGTGTACATGACTCTCTGTAGTTTCTTGCAGTCTTGGGCCAAGCAGTTGGCATACCAGGCTGTGATACAGCCGGATTCGATGCTTTCAATGGTGCATCTGTAAAAATTGGTAAGAGTCAATGTGGACATACGGAATTGCCTTAGTTTCCTGAGGAATTATAGGCGCTGTTCTGCTTTCTTGACGGTAGTGGTGGACCAGGACAGATTTTTGGTGATGTGCATACGTAGCAATTGCTTGGCTGAAATGAGTGACTTGGGAATGAATGGAGAGAGAGAATGTGTGGTTGCAGTAAATAGATTGGAGGGAGAGGCACACACACACACTGCAGAGGAGGAGATGAGTGTCACAGAGACTTAGAAAGAGCTGGACAACATTCTCAATCTGCCCTGCTGTCTATCTGGGCCACGGGTGACAACCAAGTTGATTCTCACACATCTCTTCTTTTCTCTCTCTTTGCAGGTTGAGGATGCTGAACCTCAGACGTGTGCACATGGACAGATTTTAGTCGGATTAATTTGGGATTTAAAAAGACAAGTTGAAAGGAGGGCAGTTGGGCAGAGCCAGCACCACCCAACACCCAGAACCATGGCAGCAGTGAGATGGAACCGGATTTGCTTCATCTTTCATTTGCTCCTCATCTCCTCCACCTCCTCCTCCTCCTCTGGGCAGGCGGGTATGAACCAGGAGTATAACACGTTCAAGACTGACAACCCCGACTGGGTGTTCAACCACCTAGTGGTGGACCAGAGGACGGGGAGTGTGTACCTGGGGGCGGTGAACAGGATCTACAAGCTATCCAGTGAGCTGCTGCCTCTGGTCACCCACCAGACGGGGCCGGACGAGGACAACCCGGACTGTTACCCCCCCCGCATGGTGCAGCCCTGTAACGAGCCGCTGCGGCTGACCGACAACGTCAACAAGATGCTGCTGATCGACCAGGGGGAGCGGCGCCTGATCGCCTGTGGCAGCCTGTACCAAGGGATCTGCAAGCTGCTGCGGCTGGACGACCTATTCAAGCTGGGTGAGCCCTTCCACAAGAAGGAGCACTACCTGTCCCGGGTCAACGACAGTGGCTCCGTCTTCGGGGTGATCGTGTCGGACCAGGGCGCGGACGCCAAGCTCTTTGTGGCCACGGCGGTGGATGGCAAGCCGGAATACTTCCCCACCATCTCCAGCCGCCTGCTGGCCAGCAACCCCGAGGCCGACGAGATGTTCTCCTTCGTCTTCCAGGACGAGTTCCTCGCCTCGCTCATCAAAATCCCGTCCGACACCTTCACTGTGATCCCAGACTTTGACATTTATTACATCTACGGCTTCAGCAGCTCGGCCTTTGTCTATTTCCTCACCCTACAGCCCGAGCTGGTCAATGCCGGGCCCGGCTCCACCCGCCAACAGGTTTACACCTCCAAACTGGTCCGCCTGTGCCAGGCCGACACCACCTTCAACTCCTACGTGGAGATGCCAATCGGCTGTGTGAAGGATGGGGTGGAGTACCGCCTGCTGCAGGCTGCCCACCTGGCCAAAGCCGGCCCTGTTCTGGCCACCTCCCTGGGCATCCACCCGGACCAGGACGACGTGCTCTTCGCCCTCTTCTCCAAAGGCCAGAAGAGACGCAGCAAAGCCCCCGACGAGTCCGTCCTCTGCATGTTCGTGCTGAGTTCCATCAACGAGCGCATCAAAGACCGGCTGCAGTCCTGTTACCGAGGGGAGGGCTTCCTGGACCTGGCCTGGCTCAAAGTGAAGGACATCCCGTGTGTGCCCGCGGTAAGGCTCAGAGTGACACAAGACTGTGTACCCCCAGTTCCATCTGACAGGCTGGCCCCAATATATGTTGTGTTTCAGACAGGAAAATGTCACCCTGTACACATGACGTACAAGCCACCCTGCACACACAAAATACATGCCACCCTGTACACACAAAATACATGCCACCCTGTACACACAACATACACGTCACCCTGTACACACAACTTTCATCCATATTCAGTGTGGGGTTGTGCAGATGTGGATATTCAGGGTAGATGGGGTTGTGCAGATGTGGATATTCCGTGTGGGGTTGTGCAGATGTGGCTATTCAGGGTAGGTGGGGTTGTGCAGATGTGGATATTCAGGGTAGGTGGGGTTGTGCAGATGTGGATATTCAGTGTGGGAGTGTGACGATGTGGATATTCAGTGTGGGGGTGTGCAGATGTGGATATTCAGTGTGGGGGTGCAGATGTGGATATTCAGGGTAGGTGGGGTTGTGCAGATGTGGATATTTAGTGTGGGGTGTGCAGATGTGGATATTCAGTGTGGGGGTGTGCAGATGTGGATATTCGGTGTGGGGGTGTGCAGATGTGGATAGCCAGTGTTGGGGTGTGCAGATGTGGATAGCCGGTGTGGGGGTGTGCAGATGTGGATAGCCGGTGTGGGGGTGTGCAGATGTGGATAGCCGGTGTGGGGGTGTGCAGATGTGGATATTCGGTGTGGGGGTGTGCAGATGTGGATATTCGGTGTGGGGGTGTGCAGATGTGGATATTCGGTGTGGGGGTGTGCAGATGTGGATATTCGGTGTGGGGGCGTGCAGATGTGGATATTCAGTGTGGGGGTGCAGATGTGGATATTCAGGGTAGGTGGGGTTGTGCAGATGTGGATATTTAGTGTGGGGTGTGCAGATGTGGATATCCGGTGTGGGGGTGTACAGATGTGGATATCCGGTGTGGGGCTGTGCAGATGTGGATAGCCGGTGTGGGGGTGTGCAGATGTGGATAGCCGGTGTGGGGGTGTGCAGATGTGGATATTCGGTGTGGGGGTGTGCAGATGAGGATATTCGGTGTGGGTGTGTGCAGATGTGGATATTCGGTGTGGGGGTGTGCAGATGTGGATATTCGGTGTGGGGGCGTGCAGATGTGGATATTCAGTGTGGGGATGTGCAGATGTGGATATTCAGTGTGGGGGTGCAGATGTGGCTATTCAGTGTGGGGGTGCAGATGTGGATATTCAGTGTGGGGTGCAGATGTGGATATTCAGTGTGGGGGTGTGCGGATGTGGATATTCAGACTGGGGGTGTGCAGATGTGGATAATGGGTGTGGGGTGTGCAGATGTGGATATTCGGTGTGGGGGGGTGCAGATGTGGATATTCTATGGGGGTGTGCAGATGTGGATATTCGGTGTGGGGGTGTGCAGATGTGGATATTCGGTGTGGGGGTGTGCAGATGTGGATATTCGGTGTGGGGGTGCATATGTGGATATTCGGTGTGGTGTTGCAGATGTGGATATTCGGTGTGGGGGGGTGCAGATGTGGATATTCGGTGTGGGGGTGTGCAGATGTGGATATTCGGTGTGGGGGTGTGCAGATGTGGATATTCGGTGTGGGGGCGTGCAGATGTGGATATTCAGTGTGGGGGTGCAGATGTGGATATTCAGTGTGGGGGTGCAGGTGTGGATATTCAGTGTGGGGGTGTGCAGATGTGGATATTCAGTGTGGGGGTGCAGATATGGATATTCAGTGTGGGGGTGTGCAGATGTGGATATTCAGTGTGGGGGTGTGCAGATGTGGATATTCAGTGTGGGGGTGCAGATGTGGATATTCAGGGTAGATGGGGTTGTGCAGATGTGGATATTCAGTGTGGGGTTGTGCAGATGTGGCTATTCAGTGTAGGTGGGGTTGTGCAGATGTGGATATTCAGGGTAAATGGGGTTGTGCAGATGTGGATATTCCGTGTGGGGTTGTGCAGATGTGGCTATTCAGGGTAGGTGGGGTTGTGCAGATGTGGATATTCAGTGTGAGGGTGTGCAGATGTGGCTATTCAGTGTGGGGGTGCAGATATGGATATTCAGTGTGGGGGTGTGCAGATGTGGATATTCAGTGTGGGGGTGTGCAGATGTGGATATTCAGTGTGGGGATGCAGATGTGGATATTCAGGGTAGGTGGGGTTGTGCAGATGTGGATATTCAGGGTAGATGGGGTTGTGCAAATGTGGATATTCAGTGTGGGGTTGTGCAGATGTGGCTATTCAGGGTAGGTGGGGTTGTGCAGATGTGGATATTCAGGGTAGATGGGGTTGTGCAAATGTGGATATTCCGTGTGGGGTTGTGCAGATGTGGCTATTCAGGGTAGTTGGGGCTGTGCAGATGTGGATATTCAGGGTAGATGGGGTTGTGCAGATGTGGATATTCAGTGTGGGAGTGTGAAGATGTGGATATTCAGTGTGGGGGTGTGCAGATGTGGATATTCAGTGTGGGGGTGCAGATGTGGATATTCAGGGTAGGTGGGGTTGTGCAGATGTGGATATTCAGTGTGGGGGTGTGCAGATGTGGATATTCAGTGTGGGGGTGCAGATGTGGATATTCAGGGTAGGTGGGGTTGTGCAGATGTGGATATTCAGTGTGGGGGTGTGCAGATGTGGATAGCCGGTGTGGGGGTGTGCAGATGTGGATAGCTAATGTGTGGGGGTGTGCAGATGTGGATAGCCGGTGTGGGGGTGTGCAGATGTGGATAGCTAATGTGTGGGGGTGTGCAGATGTGGATATTCGGTGTGGGGGTGTGCAGATGTGGATATTCAGTGTGGGGGTGTGCAGATGTGGATAGCTAATGTGTGGGGGTGTGCAGATGTGGATATTCGGTGTGGGGGGGTGCGGATGTGGATATTCAATGTGGGGGTGCAGATGTGGATATTCGGTGTGGGGGGGTGCAGATGTGGATATTCAGTGTGGGGGGGTGCAGATGTGGATATTCAATGTGGGGGTGCAGATGTGGATATTCGGTGTGGGGGTGTGCAGATGTGGATATTCAGTGTGGGGGTGTGCAGATGTGGATATTCAGTGTGGGGCTGCAGATGTGGATATTCGGTGTGGGGGTGTGCAGATGTGGATATTCGGTGTGGGGGTGCAGATGTGGATATTCGGTGTGGGGGTGTGCAGATGTGGATATTCGGTGTGGGGGTGCAGATGTGGATATTCAGTGTGGGGGTGTGCAGATGTGGATATTCAGTGTGGGGGTGTGCAGATGTGGATAATTAGTGTGGGGATGTGCGGATGTGGATATTTAGTGTGGGGGTGCAGATGTGGATATTTAGTGTGGGGATGTGCGGATGTGGATATTTAGTGTGGGGATGTGCGGATGTGGATATTTAGTGTGGGGGTGCAGATGTGGATATTTAGTGTGGGGATGTGCGGATGTGGATATTTAGTGTGGGGGTGCAGATGTGGATATTTAGTGTGGGGATGTGCAGATGTGGATATTCAGTGTGGGGGTGTGCAGATGTGGATATTCAGTGTGGGGATGTGCAGATGTGGATATTTAGTGTGGGGATGTGCGGATGTGGATATTTAGTGTGGGGGTGTGCAGATGTGGATATTTAGTGTGGGGGTGTGCAGATGTGGATATTCGGTGTGGGGGTGTGAAGATGTGGATATTCAGTGTGGGGCTGCAGATGTGGATATTCGGTGTGGGGGTGTGCAGATGTGGATATTCGGTGTGGGGGTGTGCAGATGTGGATATTCGGTGTGGGGGTGTGCAGATGTGGATATTCAGTGTGGGGATGTGCGGATGTGGATATTCAGTGTGGGGATGTGCGGATGGGGATATTCAGTGTGGGGATGTGCGGATGTGGATATTCAGTGTGGGGGTGTGCGGATGTGGATATTCAGTGTGGGGGTGCAGATGTGGATATTTAGTGTGGGGATGTGCGGATGTGGATATTTAGTGTGGGGGGGTGCAGATGTGGATATTCAGTGTGGGGATGTGCGGATGTGGATATTTAGTGTGGGGGTGTGCGGATGTGGATATTCAGTGTGGGGATGTGCGGATGTGGATATTCAGTGTGGGGATGTGCGGATGTGGATATTTAGTGTGGGGGTGCAGATGTGGATATTCAGTGTGGGGATGTGCGGATGTGGATATTCAGTGTGGGGATGTGCGGATGTGGATATTCGGTGTGGGGGTGTGCAGATGTGGATATTCGGTGTGGGGATGTGCGGATGTGGATATTCAGTGTGGGGGTGTGCAGATGTGGATATTCAGTGTGGGGGTGTGCAGATGTGGATATTCAGTGTGGGGGTGTGCAGATGTGGATATTCGGTGTGGGGATGTGCGGATGTGGATATTCAGTGTGGGGGTGTGCAGATGTGGATATTCAGTGTGGGGATGTGCGGATGTGGATATTCAGTGTGGGGATGTGCGGATGTGGATATTTAGTGTGGGGGTGCAGATGTGGATATTCAGTGTGGGGATGTGCGGATGTGGATATTTAGTGTGGGGGTGCAGATGTGGATATTTAGTGTGGGGGTGTGCAGATGTGGATATTCAGTGTGGGGATGTGCGGATGTGGATATTCAGTGTGGGGATGTGCGGATGTGGATATTTAGTGTGGGGGTGCAGATGTGGATATTCAGTGTGGGGATGTGCGGATGTGGATATTTAGTGTGGGGGTGCAGATGTGGATATTTAGTGTGGGGGTGTGCAGATGTGGATATTCAGTGTGGGGATGTGCGGATGTGGATATTTAGTGTGGGGATGTGCGGATGTGGATATTTAGTGTGGGGATGTGCAGATGTGGATATTTAGTGTGGGGGTGCAGATGTGGATATTTAGTGTGGGGGTGCAGATGTGGATATTTAGTGTGGGGGTGTGCAGATGTGGATATTCAGTGTGGGGATGTGCGGATGTGGATATTTAGTGTGGGGATGTGCGGATGTGGATATTTAGTGTGGGGGTGCAGATGTGGATATTTAGTGTGGGGATGTGCGGATGTGGATATTTAGTGTGGGGGTGCAGATGTGGATATTCAGTGTGGGGATGTGCGGATGTGGATATTTAGTGTGGGGGTGCAGATGTGGATATTTAGTGTGGGGGTGCAGATGTGGATATTTAGTGTGGGGTTGTGCAGATGTGGATATTCAGTGTGGGGATGTGCGGATGTGGATATTTAGTGTGGGGGTGCAGATGTGGATATTCAGTGTGGGGGTGTGCAGATGTGGATATTCGGTGTGGGGGTGTGCAGATGTGGATATTTAGTGTGGGGGTGTGCAGATGTGGATATTCGGTGTGGGGGTGCAGATGTGGATATTTAGTGTGGGGATGTGCAGATGTGGATATTCAGTGTGGGGATGTGCGGATGTGGATATTCAATGTGGGGGTGCAGATGTGGATATTCAGTGTGGGGGTGTGCAGATGTGGATATTCGGTGTGGGGGTGCAGATGTGGATATTTAGTGTGGGGGTGTGCAGATGTGGATATTCAGTGTGGGGGTGTGCAGATGTGGATATTCAGTGTGGGGGTGTGCAGATGTGGATATTCAGTGTGGGGGTGTGCAGATGTGGATATTCGGTGTGGGGGTGTGCAGATGTGGATATTTAGTGTGGGGATGTGCAGATGTGGATATTTAGTGTGGGGGTGCAGATGTGGATATTCAGGGTGGGGGTGCAGATGTGGATATTTAGTGTGGGGGTGTGCAGATGTGGATATTTAGTGTGGGGGTGCAGATGTGGATATTCAGGGTGGGGGTGCAGATGTGGATATTTAGTGTGGGGTGTGCAGATGTGGATATTCAGTGTGGGGGTGCAGATGTGGATATTTAGTGTGGGGATGTGCGGATGTGGATATTTAGTGTGGGGATGTGCGGATGTGGATATTCAGGGTAGATGGGGTTGTGCAGATGTGGATATTCAGTGTGGGGGTGTGCAGATGTGGATATTCAGTGTGGGGGTGTGCAGATGTGGATATTTAGTGTGGGGGTGCAGATGTGGATATTCGGTATGGGGGGGGTGCAGATATGGATATTCAGTGTGGGGATGTGCGGATGTGGATATTTAGTGTGGGGGTGCAGATGTGGATATTCGGTATGGGGGGGTGCAGATGTGGATATTCAGTGTGGGGATGTGCGGATGTGGATATTTAGTGTGGGGATGTGCGGATGTGGATATTCAGTGTGGGGATGTGCAGATGTGGATATTCAGTGTGGGGGTGTGCGGATGTGGATATTTAGTGTGGGGATGTGCGGATGTGGATATTCGGTGTGGGGATGTGCGGATGTGGATATTCGGTGTGGGGATGTGCGGATGTGGATATTCAGTGTGGGGATGTGCGGATGTGGATATTTAGTGTGGGGATGTGCGGATGTGGATATTCAGTGTGGGGGTGTGCGGATGTGGATATTTAGTGTGGGGGTGCAGATGTGGATATTCGGTGTGGGGATGTGCGGATGTGGATATTCAGTGTTGGGGTGTGCGGATGTGGATATTTAGTGTGGGGATGTGCAGATGTGGATATTCGGTGTGGGGATGTGCGGATGTGGATATTTAGTGTGGGGATGTGCAGATGTGGATATTTAGTGTGGGGATGTGCAGATGTGGATATTTAGTGTGGGGATGTGCGGATGTGGATATTTAGTGTGGGGGTGTGCAGATGTGGATATTTAGTGTGGGGATGTGCGGATGTGGATATTCAGTGTGGGGATGTGCAGATGTGGATATTTAGTGTGGGGATGTGCGGATGTGGATATTTAGTGTGGGGGTGTGCAGATGTGGATATTTAGTGTGGGGATGTGCGGATGTGGATATTCAGTGTGGGGATGTGCAGATGTGGATATTTAGTGTGGGGATGTGCGGATGTGGATATTTAGTGTGGGGGTGTGCAGATGTGGATATTTAGTGTGGGGATGTGCGGATGTGGATATTCAGTGTGGGGATGTGCAGATGTGGATATTCAGTGTGGGGGTGTGCAGATGTGGATATTTAGTGTGGGGATGTGCGGATGTGGATATTTAGTGTGGGGATGTGCGGATGTGGATATTTAGTGTGGGGGTGTGCAGATGTGGATATTCAGTGTGGGGGTGCAGATGTGGATATTTAGTGTGGGGATGTGCGGATGTGGATATTCGGTGTGGGGATGTGCGGATGTGGATATTCGGTGTGGGGATGTGCAGATGTGGATATTCAGTGTGGGGGTGTGCAGATGTGGATATTCGGTGTGGGGATGTGCGGATGTGGATATTCAGTGTGGGGGTGTGCAGATGTGGATATTTAGTGTGGGGATGTGCGGATGTGGATATTCAGTGTGGGGGTGTGCAGATGTGGATATTCGGTGTGGGGGTGTGCAGATGTGGATATTCGGTGTGGGGGTGTGCAGATGTGGATATTCGGTGTGGGGGTGTGCAGATGTGGATATTCAGTGTTGGGGGGTTAATCATCGAGTGTTGTGCATTCTGCAGATGCTGAGTGGTTTTCAGTATTTCTAACTTTTCTGAATACGGATCACCTGTAAATATTCAGACCATTCCAGGGATCCCTTTGTGAAATAGAGTACTTCAAAATCAGCAAATGGATAAAGCTCCAGAAATCTGATAAGCCTATGTGCACACCTTTGCACCAAGCGTAGATTAGGTTCCAGGAACCCAGCTCTGATATATACTAATAATAATCAGGTTATCTCATTGGGTATGCTGAGTGATGGATAAATATCTGTAATTATAACAGCTGGAATCCTTCCTGGTTTTTAGAATGTGTTTTGCTGATATTAAAAGCAGTGATAAGCAGGGAAATGACAGGATAAACTGCACAGTGCTGGAGAGCTTTGCAGTTTCCTGATGTGCAATTTCTTTGTAACTTGTTGTCAACTTCCATTTCATTTTAAACTTGCAGAATGGGTCAAAATCCTGCAACTTTCTTCCTGACAGCACTGTGGGTGTACTTACATCCACATGTACTGCAGCAGTTGAAGAAGATGGCTTGGCACCGCCTTCTCCAGGGCAATTGGGGATGGGAATTGGCCAGAGAGACACTCCATCCTTTGAAAGAATAAAAACATGAATAAGACTTTATTCAAAAGTGTGGGGTTGCAAGTGAACATGGTTGATCACTATCTGATTCCTTATTCGGGTTACAGATTCAGACTGTGCTCAGGTCATTGGCAGGTCAACTTGGGCTGAAGAAGAGGTTACGGGTTGAGTTTCCCCATCTGGAAGTTGCCACTCAGCCGCTTTCCCCACCCCTCCTCAGCCAAGGGCCTCAGTTCATCGGTCATATTGGAGAGATTACATAATATGCAGCGACTCACAAAAAATAGCAGGATGCAAGAGAGGAATAGACCGAGAGAGAGAGGAAGAAGTGGGTATGGAAAGAGAAATGTTTCAACAGTGACACCTGATTTCCATACCCCATTGCTGAGCGCCCCTCGCACATGGTGGGTAAATTATACAACTGTGACACCTCCAAAAACAAATATTCCCATCATCCCAAGAAAGACGTGGGGTCCTTTTGGCACAGTGTGTTGGTGCAGGATCTGTCCCCATGCACTTTGTAGTGGAGAGTTGGGCCTGGCCTTCTCATTGCGTGCTCACATTTTAGCAAGTTCCCAATGCCAAAAGTTGCCCCGCAAGTGGTGCCAAGAGTGTGGCTTGGCACTAGCCCTCTGGGAAGATGAGGCTAAAGTGTTAGCATTCTCTCAACTCACCCCTCCTTTTCCAAATGACCTACTCGCCAAACCTGACATGTCAGTCCCTGCCTTGAAGTCATTGCCAGATCAAATCATAACTCCCAACACCGTCTGGACAATCGATTCAATTCTTCCATGGCTTCTCCCTTCCCTCTCCCTGCAGCTATTCCCAACTCTACAACATTCCCTGATCTCTTTGCCCTGGTCCCTTGCGCAGGCCCAATTCTAAATGCTCCAGCATTGCTGGCCATACTTTCAGCTGGCTAGGCTCTCAATTGCGCAACAGTCTCTCTAAACCCCTTTGTATGACAGCCAGCCTTGCCTTTTAGAATGCTCCTCAAAACCCTCCTCTTTGCCCCAGCATTGAGGATGGTGACATTTCTGGAGCCTCCTCCTCCAGTGAGTTGTTTAATTGTCCACCACCATTCATGACTGGATGTGGCAGGACTGCAGAGCTTAGATCTAATCCTTTGGTTGCGGATCACTTAGCTCTGTCTATCACTTGCTGCTTATCCTGTTTGGCTTTAAGTAGTCCTGTGTTGTAACTTCACCAGGGTGACACCTCATCTATCGGTATGCTTGCTGCCACCTACACCCTTCATTGAACGAAGGTTGATCCCCAGGCTAGGTAGTAATGGTAGATTGGGGGATATGCTGGGCCATGAGGTTACAGATTGTGGCTGAGTACAATTCTGCTGCTGCTGGTGGCCCACAGAGCCTCATGAATGCCCAGTCTTGAGTTGCTAAATCTGTTCGGAATCTATCCCATTTAACACGGTGGTAATGCAACGCAACACGATGGATGGTGTCCTCAATGTGAAGACATCTCCACAAGGACTGGTCACACTTACTGATACTGTCATGGACAGATGCATCTGCAGCAGGCAGGTTGGTGAGGATGAGGCCTAGTATGTTCTTCCCTCTTGTCGGTTCCCTCACCACCTGCTGCAGTCCCAGTCTAGCAGCTGTTTCCTTTAGGACCCGGCCAGCTCGGCCTGTGGTGGTGCGACCAGCACGGTAGCATAGTGGTTAGCACAGTTGCTTCACAGCTCCAGGGTCCCAGGTTCGGTTCCCGGCTTGGATCACTGTCTGCAGAGTCTGCACGTTCTCCCCGTGTCTGCGTGGGTTTCCTCCGGGTGCTCCGGTTTCCTCCCACAGTCCAAAGATGTGCGGGTAGGTGGATTGGCCATGCTAAATTGCCCTTAGTGTCCAAAACATGTTAAGTGGGGGTTACGGGGATAAGGTAGATACATGGGCTTCAGTAGGTTGCTCTTTGTAAGGGCCGGTGCAGACTTGATGGGCTGAATGGCCTCCTTCTGCACTGTAAATTCTATGATTCCATGATACCGAGCCACTCTTGGTGATGGACATTCCCCACCCAGGGTACACTCCGTGCTTCCTCCCAAGTGGTGTTCAACATGGAAGAGTTCTGATTCATCAGCTGATGGTGGGCGGTACGTATCAGGAGATTTCCTTGTACTTGTTTGATCCCATGAATGATTAAAAAAAGAAAACCCTCTTCAAATCATCCTTTTCAATGGCCCGAGGAGATAATAATCTAACACTTCACTCAAAGGGTGGCCCTTCCAGTACTTTCACAAAGAGTTACAAGTAATTTATGGCAGAACTTTAAAAAAAAATTAAAGCTACTCAATTCTTTTTTTTTTCCCAATTAAGGGGCAATTTAGCGTGGCCAATCCACCTACCCGGCACATCTTTGAGTTGTGGGGGTGAAACCCACGCAAACATGGGGAGAACATACAAAATCCGTACGGACGGTGACCCAGAGCCGGGATCGAACCGGGGCCCTCAGCACCGTGCCACCGTGCTGTCCCCGTGGCAGAGCTTTTGACCCAATTTGGTGTCTTCCACTGTGTGTGCTCCGTGGGCAGCCTTCCATAAGATATTACGGGACAAAGGTCAAAGGCAGGCATATGGAGTGAGGCCACAGATCAGCCATGATCTCATTAAATGACAGGATAGGCTTGAGGGGCTGAATGGCCTGCTCCTGTTCCTATCTTCATTCTACAAGATATAATTTCTGTCCATATGAATTGATAGAGTTTCCCCTCAAATACATCATTCGGGAGTTAGTCAATTAGTCCTTCACAGCCTTGTTGACGTTTTGCCCTCCGTCCTCAATTGAGGTTCGAACCCATAACCTTCTGATTGTGTGGCCAGCTGGCTGTGAAGAGTGTGCAGTAAATTCTTCATTTGATGGCCAGGCGCTCATTTGCATTGATTGATATGCAACCTAATTTGGGCAGCCACAAAATAGTATGGCTATCTTTTAATAGCCACTTGGCATTTACTGATTCATTTTTCTCATTTCAGCGCGGAAATCAGAAAACGTATTAATTTTATCCCCTTTGAAACTTGAGTGGGACAAATAGAAAGCTGGTGCATCGAGTGTTCTTTTTAAAATCTCTGCTTGTGAGGCTGGTGCTGACACATTTGTAATTTACGGGCTTTTGGATTATAATCTCGGTATCAGGCACGGAAATTAAAATGGGATTCTTGGTGTTCAGATGGGTGGTAAATGAACCCGATGGTGGAAAGTTAAGCCAATCGATCAGGAAGATATGACTGCAATATGTAAAAAAATATATATAAGTTTATTAAAATGTTTTCATTATAAACAAAATAATATAAAACAATTAAACCAAGTGACAATATCAAAGAACAAGATAAACAAGCAAAGGCATAATTTAACATAACCCCACAGAACTAAACAACAGACGATGAAGAAGAAGGACTTGGGGAGAAAAGTGGGGAGACACTGAAATAAAAATCTTGGGAGCGTATTTGAATAATTACAATACTTGTCTCTTGAGCCAAGTTAACACACCTGCCTAGTTTTAGTTGATTACTTTTGATTCACTCCACTCCTATTTGGTTACTTAATGCTCTAACTACTGTATTTCATAGTCTTTGCAAAAATGTCTACTGGTTGCCACAGAACACCTGTGTCTTTCCCGTTGTCCCTGTCTTGTTTGACTTACCTGCAACCCCCCTCACTCTGACTGACACCGTTGGCATTACGTGGCAATACTCCACCAATTTAACTCTGTCCTGTCATCACCCTTGGTGTTAAACTTAAAGACAACCTCCTCCTTTGTACCACCCTGCCTGCTGTCCGCCATCATCACTGCAGCCGATGCTGTTTATTCTGAGCTGTCTTGTCCTCCTTTCCTGGAACAAAGTCAGCTAACCCAGTTTGCCATCCTCACATGTTTCATGCTCTCTGCTCATTCGGATCCTGAGTGCTGACTCAATCCTACTGCCTCACCAAAGCCATCTTTGTGCCTAAGCCAGATATTGGACTTGTATGTGGTGGGACGGTGGACTAGTTTGACGACTGGGATCCGTCTTGTTTTTTCTATGGCAACACCTGGGTCAACTGGAGGACAAGGGCAGCCGCACACTCCTCCTTGTCATCCTTTCTCTCCATCTTTTAGTTCATGATTTTACAAACGAGTAGCTTTTCTTCCAAAATCAAGGCCATTCACTTAAGAGTCTCTGCTTTCTTCAATCTCCTTGCTAAGCTGCCTACCTCCACTCTTCACAAACTCATGACTTTGTCGCCTGACTGCTCCCCAAACCTAATATTCCTGACAGTACCCGTCATTTCAACGGATAACCATGTCCTGATTGTCAAGTCCTGCACAATAACTGTTTGGGTAAGTGCTTGTTGTATGTCACGGGTGTATTGGTGCCATGGAAAATCTTTGTTTGTGCCTTTGTCATCATCTTTCCTGCTCAGTTGAAGGCCCCTTGTGAAGCATTGATACTTTCTTTTAATGAGAAATGGTACGTAAGTTTAAGTTGTTATGACTGATGGCGGCTGCAATGTCTGGGGTAGGGTGTCCTGCAGTTATCATGAACCAACACTGCTGAGTGCGTGTGTGTGTGTGTGGGTGTATGTGTGTGCGTGTGTTGAATGTTCCACAAAACCACAACCTCTTATGAACCTTAGGGACAAAAGGATAGAAAATTGTTTGAGCAGAAATTAAATTTCACAGTGCACCAACAAACCTCTGCTAAAGCTAATAGATTCAGTGTGAAGGTTCCTTATTTCAGTCATGGCATTCAGCATGGACTCCGATTAAACTTCCACTCTGCCAAAACTCCAATCTTGTAAGTGGTGTAAGAGAATTTTTTTTTCTCCTTAAATAAATTTAGAGTACCCAATTCATTTTAATGGGCTCCTCTTCAAATAATCCTTTTCAGTGGGCTGATAAGGCAAACACTTCATTCAAAGGGTGGCCCTTCCAGTTCTTTTACAAAGAATTACAAATAATTTATGGCAGAGCTTTATTGTTTATTTAAAGTACCCAATTCTTTTTTTTCCAATTAAGGGGCAATTTAGCGTGGCTTGTCCACCTACCCCGCACATCTTTGGGTTGTGGGGGCGAAACCCACGCAAACACGGGGGGGGGGGGGGATGTTTAAACTCCACACGGATGGTGACCCGGGGGCCGGGATGGAATCTGGGACCTCGGTGCCCTGAGGCAGCAGTGCTAACCACTGCGCCACCGTGCTGCCCTATGCTGTAAGAGAAAATGTAAATGTTTCTGATGCCTCGTACTGGCCATTCTGATGGGTCTCAGTTGTCCATTGGCTTTGTGTGCACATGGCAGAGTCAAGCTTGCCCGTATCAACTTGGATAACGTTCTATTCCAGTTGGATTTAAACTTGGTTATCTGGGATGATTGGTGTATTGACGTGTTGTGCCAGCCTATATCAGTGAGATCTATTGCGCTTCTTTCATTGGTGTGAATTATGGAAAGACTAGTTTGTCCTCTTTACACTGTGTGTTCGTTAAAAGATTGACCTTGACGGGTTAAGAAACCTTTGGTAACTATCAGTTGATTTCCTTTTCAAAAAAAATCTATTTGTTTTTCTTCCTTTCCCAGGATATTTTGGACCTTTAAGACGTTCTGTAAATGCGAGATTGTTTTGTTTTCACAATTTGTGCGGAAGAGCAATACAGCTTCTACTGGTTGCTAACCTTGTTGTGCCCTTCACTGGCATTAGCTCTGGCCCTGTGTGCACTCATCGCAGTCTAAATAAAGGCAGTACAGACATAAATGGAAGTGAAAAATCAATCACTGTGGGCAGCAGGTGTTGGACAGTGCCTTTCAATTGGTGGATGTACAACACCTAGTTCGATTAAGATTTAGCATCATACTGGCGTGCCTCTTAACTCTTTGGGAATGAAATAATTCTTCCCGTGCTGTGAAAACAATCCTGGTTTTGTTTCTGCTGTCTCCAGTTGAACTCTCTCCAGTTGAACGGCTCCATATTTTGTAGTTGCAGTTGCCAAGTGCTGAATCTTGGAAGGGAAACTTGACCATTCCTTGCCCAACACAGATGACACTGACCATGGCAATGTGAAGGCTAAAGATCAATTTTTCTTTCTCTCTCTTTTTGTTAGTTGATGGACATGGAATTTACAGTGCAGAAGGAGGCCATTTGGCCCATTGAGTCTGCACTGTCCCTTGGAAAGAGCATCCTACTTAAGCCCACGCCTCCACCCTATCCCCGTAATCCTATAACTCGACCTAACTTTTTGGAAGGGGCAATTTTGCATGGGCAATCCACCTATCCTGCACATCTTTGGACTATGGGAGGAAACCCGAGCATCCGGAGGAAACTCACACAGACACCGGGAGAAAGTACAAACTCCGCCCAGACAGTCACCTGAGGCCGGAATTGAACCCGGGTTCCTGGAGCTGTGAGGCAGCAGTGCTAACCACTGTACCAGCGTGCTGCCCCACGTTGTCCAGGAAAAAACAGTTAGTTCAGCATTGGCCTCGATTTTGCAAAACAAAGCTTATGTTATTCACCTCCGGATATTGCAAAGCACTTTCAAGCCAATGAAGTACTTTTGAAATAGGAACAGAAAATGCTGGACAAACTCAGTTGGTCTGACAGCATCTGTGGCGAGAGAAACCAAGTTAGCTTTTTGAGTATGTAAAACCCTTCTACAGAGGCTCACATGGATGTGAAATGTCAACTCTGTAACTCTCTCCACAGATGCTGCCAGACCTGCTAGGTGTGTCCGCCACGTTCTGTTTTTATTTCCAATTTGCAGCATCCATAAGACCATAAGACGTAGGAACAGAATTAGGCTGTTCGGCCCATCGAGTCTGCTCCGCAATTCAAACAATCATGGCTGATATTTTTCTCATCCCCATTCTCCTGCCTTCTCCCCATAACCCCGATCCCCTTATTAATCGAGAATCTATCTATCCCTGTCCTAAAGAGACTCAGTGACTTCGCCTCCACAGACTTCTGCGGCAAAGAGTTCCACAGATTCACCACCCTCTGGCTGCAATGATTCCTCCTCATCTCAGCTTTAAAGGATCGTACCTTCAGGCTGAGGCTATGGCCTCTGGTTCTAGTTTCTCCTACTGATGCAAACATCCTCTCCACGCTCACTCTATCCAGGCCTCTCAGTATCCTGTAAGATCTGCATATTTTGCTTTCATTAAAGTACTTTCGAAATGTGATCACTGTTGCATTGTAGGAAACATGGCAGCCAGTTTTCAGGTGGCAAGATTGCACACATAGCAATGTCATCATCAAGATTTGCCATGTTAGTTGAGGAATTCATATTGGTTGGAACCCACCTGCCCTCTTTCATAATATCTTATGCCCACCTGAGGAGGCAAATGAGGCATTGGGTAAACAGTACCTCCTCCGATAGTACTCCATCCGTACTGCACTGGTCTGTTGACTGAGATTTGTTTGTGCTCCTGTCACTGGAGTGTAACTTGATTCCACCACTGAACCATTGCTAGTGGAGGGTTAATCTCTAAAATGATGCCAGGTTTCAAATGCAGTCAGATATTCATTTCCCTCCCTCCAGTTATCCAACACGAGAAATGGATACATTTTTTTGAGAGGTCTTCCTGTTGTGGTGATGTCACACCCCAAGCGCACTGACACTGATAAACCTATTAGAGTTATTGATTAGTATTGTAAGTTAAAATTGAAGGCCCTTCTCCTAAACACACACGGCTTCAAATTGCAGCATGAGCCAATGGTCTATTTATAACCTCCAGCTCTGTAGATTTGGAACCATTACAGCTCAGGCGCTCTTTGAAAAGTATGTTTGGAAGGCTGACACCAGTAACAGTACTGGGGGAATGCTGCACTGTCAGAGGTGCTGTCTATCAGATAAAACATGAAACTGAGACCCATATGCCCTCTGGCGAACCTAATGATTCCATAGCACTGTGTTGGAGAAGACCAGGGGAGTTCTTCCTGATGTGCTGGCCTATATCTGTCCCTCACCTCAATCATCACCTTTTAAAATAATAATCCATGGGCAGCACGGTAGCACAGTGGTTAGCACCATTGCTTCACAGCTCCAGGGTCCCAGGTTCGATTCCCGGCTTGGGTCACTGTCTGTGCGGAATCTGCACGTTCTCTCCATGTCTGCGTGGGTTTCCTCCGGGTGCTCCAGTTTCCTCCCACAGTCCAAAGATGTGCAGGTTAGGTGGATATCATAAATTGCCCTTAGTGTCTAAAAAGATTAGGTGGGGTTCGGAATAGGGTGGAGGCGTGGGCTTAAGTGGGGTGCTCTTTCCAAGGGCCGGTACAGACTTGATGGGCTGAATGGCCTCCTTCTGCACTGTAAATTCTATGATTCTATGAATTGCAACACAAGCTCGATCGATCTGTGACGTAAAGTTGCTTTGGGCTCGGGGCGCTGTACATGGAGTGAGTGGAGCTGCCATAGTCTGAATTTCCAGGGGAGCTTGTAAGCGTAGGGCGGGGGGGGGGGGGGAATATCCAACTCTCCAGCCGAATTCCATTTTGGCGCAGCCAAAGACCATTCTGCCTTCTCCATTCCGAATGGTAATTGACTCGAGGGGTAGAATCGTATCCCCACCCTGAATGCACATCTGCCAACGGTGCAAAAAATAATATACCACGCTTTATCTCTAATGGATATTTTTCATGGCTGAATCCTGCCTGGGGGCTTTAAGTTAATGGAGTGAAAATCCCCCTGGAAGCAGATATTTATTTGGGCGTTGGTCTGCATGAGGTGCGATCAAATCATCGGCCAGTCCCTCCTTTTGGGCGACTAGTGATAAATGCGCACTAATGCCGATGATTGTTGCTGAGTAACCTTACCTTTAACCATTGTTCCTCTTTACCTTTCCTGCAGCCGGTTCCAATCGATGACAGTTTTTGCGGGCTGGACATTAACGCTCCATTAGGTGGCTCCACTCTCATGCAAGGCATCCCCCTGTTCTCCGAGGACCGAGACCGAATGAGTTCAGTTATTTCGTACGTTTACAACGACCACTCCCTGGTGTTTGTGGGAACTAAGAGCGGCAAGCTTAAGAAGGTAGGAGGAGCTGTTTTTTTGTTTTTGCCCGGGGTGGGGGGGGGGGGGGGGGGGGTGGAGGTGTCGTGGATTTGTCAGGACGGTGTCTGCTGTTGGGAATGTTGTTGTTAAAGTGCTGGATGAACCATCAGGCTGTGTTCCGTGGCATTGCCATAGTGGGTCCAGCACCTGTGACTAGAATTCACGTTGACGACAGTGCGGCTGGATTGGTAAAGGGGTTTCACTCGCTTTTGAAATGGACAGAGATCTTGTTGAGGCAAGAGTCAGGTACTGGGTCTGTACGGTTCTGTCGTTATGCCCTTTTGCGGGGGGCGGTGGGGGGGTTCGTGACTGAGCGGTCAAGTGTAAACTTGTCAGTGACACATTTGTTTAAAATTAAGCACCCATTAATCAAATTCTTGGAAAAGTGCCTTTGGAACAAACAACATGAAAGGCAGCCCAGCTGAATGGGCAGTGCCTTGGGTGGATTGTTTAGATTGTGCCAGCTTGCTTTGGCCAAAGTTGGCACTAACAGTGAAGTACACAGCTAGATTGGCAGGGCAAGTTGATGCCTGGCTGCTGACCAGTTGCGTTCATGAGCACAGTCCAACATGGATTGAAGTCAGGGGCCTAAACCCCAAGGAGTGCTGCCTCTCCGAGCACTGGGTCCCCTAGCCTGGCCCCACCCCATTGGAAATGCTAACTTAGTCTGCGAGAGTGTGTTACTGTGCAGCATAAACATGCTGTGAGCAGTGATATCTTTATTGATGCAGGTTGGCGAGCAGGTAACCTGGACTCTGAAAACAAATGATTGGTGGTGTCCCAGTTTGAATAACTGTTGGTGTAGGGTGTGGAAGAGGCAACTAAGGCTGATGACCCTGTGTATATCTCAAAGAAATGGAATCTCTACTGTTTGTCATTTTTCCTGCTTTCCTCCTGCAGTTCAGTTAATGTATGACCCTGTTCGATTTGCCGATATTTGTACATGTGAAAAGCATTCTTGAGATAAGACTGGGTTGATGGGCGGAAATGGTCATTTTTCACAATTGAGGCCTCAAAACATGTGAGACCCCAAAGAAGCACTGTGATAAGACAACTTGTGGCTATTAATAAGCATGACCTGTAAGCAGATAGAACTGGGAACAGATCACTGCTACAGTCGATGCATTTTTTTTGTATTGTATTTTTCTCGTACAATCTTTCATTTTGTTAAATGGTAGAAGAGGGCTCCCCCCCCCTTGTCTCTCATGAGCAGCTTATCTGTAGGTGGCGACCAGGGGCTGTGCAAGATCCATAACCCCCCCTCTCCCACACCGGGAGGCTTAAAGTTGGCAGGGAGTGGGATTGCTCCTTTATCCCACGATTGGAGGGTGATGCCGACCTGTGCCATGGAAAGCTGCACCCTGGGCAGCTCTGCCTCACAGTGAAGACGCTCCACGCCAATCCGCAGCAGTCGCCAGAGAGCCCGCCAGTTAATCATTTCACCTTGGGATGTTTCATTCCATTAAAGGCACTATATAAATAGAAGTTAGTTGGTGCCACTTGGTTTGAATGTGCCGATTCAGCAATAACTGGTCACAAAAGAAAATTGCACCACCCTTTTTGTGAAATAAAAAGGACGCAGATCCAGTGTGAGGGTTTGTTTAACGAGCAAGGTTTCAGAATAATGTTTTTTAAAAAAAAAAAACAATTTAAATCAAGATTGATTCATTGAAACGGCAGAAATTAATGGTCGCAAAAATGGGTTTAATTTGAGGTTATTATAGATTCTAAGAGCAGCATGTATAATTGGGAGTTAAATGTCAGAAGGTCGATGCTGCCTCTTCACACCCTACCCCTCCAGATTTGCGAGCCCACCTGCCCTTGAAGCCACTGTTAGTGCAGGAATCTGCTCAATACCAGCATTGGGTTGAGAGTTTCGGAGAAAGCAAAATTAATATGCAATTTTAATGTGGAGAATTGGATTAATCTTCAGGAGGCCAGCACCACAGTTGACTTGACTGCAAAGAGGGGATGTTATTCCAAAAGATTTATATGCTCAATAATTGGAACACAATGGCAAATTAATCCCTCCGTTTTATTCCCTCTTTGATTACTGAGTGATATCTCGATTCTGTTTCTAAATCAAGTAACAAATATTTAATTTTGAGCTAATTTTAATGACTCTCGAGTGGCTGGATTAATTGTGTTTTGAGATCTCAGTGACAGCGTCTCTCTCTCTTTTTTTGTGTGTGGTGATTAATGTCTGGAGGTTTCTATTATTTGATTTACATATTAAATAGAGGCTCATAAAACAGGATTGTGAGACCAGAATGTGTGCTCCTCGGATCGGAGATTGGCCTTTCTGGCAGCAGTTGGAAGGAGTTTTCTCTCTCTCGCTCACTTTATCTATATTTATTGAGACCTTCGGTTAGAGAAATCGTTCTGTACCGTAACATTGATGGCATGGGAAAATTTAACTTCACGAAATGTGTGTGGGAGAAAGCCACTCCTGCTCTGCAGAATGCCTCTACCTCTCTGCCTTGTACTCCAAGGATCATAAGTGTTTTCCTTGCTTCATGTGAGGAAATATGGAATCATAAAATCATAGAATTTGCAGTACAGAAGGAGGCCATTCGGCCCATTGAGTCTGTACCAGCCCTTGGAAAGAGCACTAAGCTCACACCTCCACCCTATCCCCGAAACCTGGTCACCCCACCCAACCCTTTTGGATACTTAAGGACAATGTAGCATGGCCAATCCACCTAACCTGCACGTCTTTGGACTGTGGGAGGAAACCGGAGCAGCCGGAGGAAACTCACGCACACACGGGGAGAATGTGCAGACTCCGCACAGACAGTGACCCAAGCCGGGAATCGAACCTGGGCCCCTGGAGCTGTAAAACGACAGTACTAACCACTGTGCAACCGCGCCGCCCCCACATGGACCACACAGATGTGAGTGGGTGTACACTTGTATTGGATAAAAATTGCAGGGCTGCGGCAAGAGTAGCGGAAAGGGAAAAAAATTGGATGGCCCTTTAAAAGAGTTGTCATAGACACAATGGGCCGAATGGCCTCTTTCCGTTTTGCATGCTTCTGCAAAAGGCTCACACAAGCACTCCTCTCGCCCTTCCTCCAACCACATTCCCACCACCCCGCCACAACATACCTTACCTGGTGCTCCCACTGTAGCACGGTGCATCTTATAAATGTGCTTCCCACATCTTCCTCAACAATTCGCAAACCTCTTCAGGCATTGCTAATCGGAGCTGGTGATTAGCATAGTTTGTAAATTTAAAGGGATGTTTTGTGGGGGGGCAATGAATCTTTCCTGAAAATAATGCAAAGGGAACACAGCTCAGTTTTGCACATGGTGTTTCAGTAAACAAGTCACCCGTGGTAACTGTTTACATGGTACATATCACTCGCCTGACAGTGTGTGCTGGTTGATTTCAAAACTAATAAGAATATTTGTACAGGTGCCTGACTTGATAGGTTTGACTCTGCTTTCAAGACCCTGCTTCTGTCCACAGATAAGATGCATGGAACACAGTGGAAATTCAAACATCTTTTTTCAATATTTATCTTAACAAGCCAACTATCAGCTTTGCAGCTAATTTCAAATGGCCTTTATTTCTGTGCCCGCTCTTCCTTTCCTCTTCTGACAGCTTTTGAGTCTTGATGGGTTGACAAGTCCGGGGCTTGACAAATGCGTGACTCTTCCCCCTCCACTCGTGACGCCACTGTTGGCTTGAAAGCAGTTCATGGTGTCACAGAGCAACCGGTAAATTATGTCTGGATGTTGTCCCGTGGTCGCCTGGTCGCCTATTTACCAGCAATGCCTCTGTTTAGTTTGTGAGACTAGTCAACAGGCGATGATGTTCGGGGCCGTAGTTGATCTTGATTGTGAATCATGGGATGTTGGCGTCACTGGCTGGGCTAGCATTTGTTGTCCATCCCCAATTGCCCTTGAATTGAGTGGCCATTTCAGAGGCATTGCTCTGGGTGTCGAGCCACGTGCTGGGCCAGCCAGACCAGGTAATGATGACAGAGTTCCTTCACTAAAGGACATTCGTGAACGAGATGGGCTTTTATGTCAACAGTGTTTTTTGACTTTTAATCGCTCGACGTTTAATTCCAAATTTTTATTGGATTCAAATGTCACCATCTGTGGTGGGATTCGACCATGGGTCCCCCAGAACCTTGCCCTGCGTCTCGGGATTGCCACTCCAGTGACAGTGCCAGTAGGCCATCGCTTCCCCTGCGTCGGCCCGCCTCCTTTTCCGGTAGCAGTTACTTGGTGGTTTTGGGGTCTGTCCTGACTGATATCAACCCATTTTGGGACCTTTTGTGGCCATTCCAAACCGAATGTTGCTTTAAAAAATGCAAGATATTGCAGGTACTGGAAATTCGCAGCACGTCTGGCAGCATCTGTGGAGCGAGGAACCGAGTTAATGTTCTGAGTTCATATGAATCTTCTTCGGAGTCCTGCTTCATGTTGCACAGCTCCCCTTGCTGGAAAGGCTATATTGCATCTGTTGGGTGAGGATGTGGGAGTCAAATAACCTGTTGGCACTCCAATCTTGGCTCACGAATGCACAGCACTGAGGGCTGGATTCTTCCGCCCCCGCCCGCCGCAAGAAAGCCACTGGCGAGAGGCGGACAATGGAGACCTCCGTTGACCTCGGGCGGGATCCTCCGGTCGCCGGGCGGACACGGCCGGAGAATCCCACCCTGAGTGTATTCATCTATGGAAGACTTTAACAAAGAGGACACAATGGCTCAGTTGGCGAGTCTGGTGCGCTTGGCTTAGAAAATGAATAAAACGATCAATTAACTTTGGGGAGGGCGGGAACGAGAAGCCCTGCTGACGATAGTTGCTTGTTTTGGGGAATGAACAGTTTGTTTTGCCAATGCCAAACCACAACTACCCTTCCTTCAAACTGCCGGAGTAGTCCTTTGCAGCTGGAAAGAGGAGGAGGAGGAGCAGATTAACTGGCCGATGTTTACTTGGGCACAAGACAAAGCTGGAGCAATTTGGGCTTCCTAACCTTGAAAAGAGGGCGTGTGTGTGTGTGTGTGAACAAGCTTGCAAAAGGTTCACCAGCACCTTCTCGAGGGCAATTGGAAATGCGAAACAAATGCCAACGATACCCAACATCCCGTGAAAGGACATATTCAAAAAAATTTAAGAGGTTTTTTTTTGTGTTACATTATGTAGTTAACTGCATTATAAAATTACATGTACTGTTAACAAGCTGTGAATACCACAATGATACATATTCATTTTTAAATGCCTGGTATTGAACAGTCGTTCAACAACATGATTGCAATTTGATTAAAGGACAATGGCAGTGGGAGTGTGTTTATGTTTGCTATTAAGTTCCCTTGGTATAAAACAAAGCAAAAAATAGTTTGGAACTGATTGCATTTTCCTCATGCCTGACGAGGCTGGCTATGCAGATCTGTGTGCTCACAAAGATAGACAAGGACCGTTAATGGTATGTTAATGATATTGTTAAGATGCACATTTGAAAGGCTGTATTTAAGTACTTTGAGCATTTATAAAGAGAGACTCGCACAGTAGTCCCATGCAAACGTAGGTTAAGGTGGTTCACGGATTGCCAAGTCGCGGGCCTTTTCTGCGGCCAAGGGGAGTCCGTGTTCAATGTTGAGGTAAATTTTTAAAATTGCTTTTTTACAGGATGTGGGCGTCGCTGGTTAGGCCAACATTTGTTGCCCATCCCTAATTGCCCTTGAGAAGGTAGTGATGAGCTGCCTTCTTAAACCGCTGTAGTCCGTGTAGGTACACCCACAGTGCTATTAGGAAGGGATTTAGACCCAGCAACAATGAGCGAAAGGCGACATATTTCCAAGTCGGGGTGGTGAGTGACTTGGAGGGGAACCTCCAGGTGGCGGTGTTCCCAGGTATCTGCAGCCCTTGTCCTTTTAGATGGTAGTGGTTGTGGGTTTGGAAGGTGCTGCCTGAGGAGCCTTGGGGAGTTGCTGCGGTGCATCCATTGACCAAGCTTGCAGCTCTTTTTTTTAAGCTGCTCTTCAATTCCTGGCTGCACTTTAACCCCATGCTCCTAATCTGCGGGCATCCAGTGCAGAGAATGGGGGCAGGAGGGAGGAGGACCTCGGAAACCTGTTCCCAGACCTGGCCAAGTTGGCCATTAACAGGTCCAAGCAACAGGCAGTTGAGGGGGTCATCTAACCCCTCCTGTACCGCTGTTACATTTGCAACCGGGTGGCCTTTGAATGGGAGCACGTGGTGACCGAGGGCCCGTTTCAGGCCTTCCATGACTGGTGGGCACCGCAGAGGCTGGGGCGCATCATCACCCCCGGTAATGACAGTTTGGTCTAGTTAGTTAAGTTTCCTTTAGCATTTTGTTTTGGTTACGGTACCCCACCAGGAGCCGTTCCCCCACCCCCCCATCTTTTTTGGTTTAACTTACTGATTTTTGTTGTTATGATCAAGAGCATAAAGAGAGATTGTTGGGACACTGGGTTTAATAGTTAGGAATCAGACATCTGTTATGCTCCATGCTGTATTTTCAAGAAAAGTATTAATGTCTAGTTTCATACTTCAACTGGTTTGGGATTGAATTGACTAGGATGGTCTCATCCATCCATCCTCCTGGATCTCGATTAAAAAAACATACGGGGCCGGATTCTCTGTCGGCGGGATCCTCCATTTCGCCGGCAGCACGCTTGAGCCCAAGGAATTCCCAACAGTGTGGGGATGCCCACAATGGGAAACTCCATTGGCCGGCTGCCGGGACAGAGGATCGCACTGTTTATTGAGCTTCTTAAAGACATTCTGCCTCTGTGACCCATCTGAAGCTTTGTCTCAGTGTTGATTGGTTTGCGTAAGCAAGCGCCTCCTAATAGCTTATGGCAAATTCCGCGCTGATAAATTGAACCTCTCCTTGAATCATCCCTGGGCAACCGCCTGTGGACATTCGTGATGGCTGGGTGTGCTTCCAATGATTGTGTCTGGTCATACACAGCAACAAGGCCCGAGGTTTATCCTGTTACTTGTGCTAAGTTTACTGATCTTATTTAGGTCATGACAATTGATGCATTCCCTTTGACCCAGGGAGGGAGTAATCCAGCAATGCCCAACCCATTGACTCAACAACTCCCACCAAAATTGTACATGTCTAAATTAGATGTGATGTTGTTTATGGTTGAATAGACTATCGGTACCTTTGGGTCATCTTCCTCAAGTTTTTCAAGCGTTTGGTACAATCTGGAGGGGTGGGGGTGGTGTCCTGCTGGAACTCACTGTGGGAGCTGATAGAGGGCACATATTATGCCCAAATTGCCAACAACAGGCGTTCAAGAGCACATTTGACCTGGTAAAACTCTTGAGAGTAGCAATTATCAAACCATATTTGACAGAGAACATTAGGACAGGTGACACGATAAACTTAGTTCTAAGATGCATATTTAAAATGGAGAGAGAGGTGGAGTGGCAACATTCCAGGCTTATAGTCACATGGGGCGGCCTTTTCCGTTGCCTGACGGCGATACCGTAATCAGCGGTCAGGCGGAGAATCGGCTCTGATGCCGAAATTGGGGCCATACTCCGCCCCCTCCGAAACTACGTCATTGTGCCGCGCGGCATTGCAACGGCATTGGCGCTTCATTGTCCGCCCTCCCGCGATGCTCCGCCCCCGACGGGCTGAGTTCCCGACAGCCAGGACACGTGTGGTCTCGGCCATGCGGGAACCCGGCGTGGCGGCTGTGGACTGTGTCCAGCGCAGCCACACTCGGCCGGCATCCGAGCAGCTGGCCAGGGGGGGCTTCTTGTGGGGGTTGGCCAGGGGGTGGGCTATGGGGTCACGGATGGCGGGTCGGGTCCGCGCATGGCCGGCGCCATGTTGTATGGCGCGACTGCTGCAGGTCGTCAGCTGTACGGATGCGCGGCCGGTGATCCGGACATACTCCAGCATGGGAGCCAGGGGTTTCACCCGGTACTGGTGCTAGCCCTTCACTGGCCCCAGAATCGGTGAGGATTTTACGCAAATGTTTTGGCTGTAAAAGAACACGCATGCTCCTCTGGTGTCAGCACTTAGCCGCTGAAACAGAGAATCCAGCCCAAGACCTTTTCCTATCTGGTCAAGTGGAACAATAAGGGACAACTTGCATTTTTATAGTACCTTTCATGACCGTTGTAAATTTACAGTGAAGTACTATTGAAGTCCAGTAACTGTGGGAATGTGGGGAGTCAATCGGGCTGGATTATCATCCTTGAGGTGTGTAGCAGGAGTTGGGAAAATTCTTGGCTTGGCCTGCCACCTCAGGAGAGAGTGCTCTCAGGGATGGAATTTTCATTGTTGGGTGCAGGCTACAGTCAGGTCCGGCCAACCTGTGAAGAATTTCAGAGGCAGCTTTGTGGACTGTTGGGTGTGGAGGTGGGCTGTGCCTGTCTTGGTGCTGTGGGACTTCATCCTAGTTATCATGTAATACAGACTCTCCAGCCCTCCCCTCCCACCTCCCCCACGCAAAGTCTCCATGGTAGTCTTTTCCCCACAACAACCCTTATGGCTCCTCAAGCTCCCCCATGCCAAGTCACAGCACGCCCATGTCATTCATCCACTATACACTATAGAAGCAAAGGACCCTGTCACGACAGGATGGGTAATAAAAGATAGTAATCCATTGATAATTTTCCACTTGCTTAAAAAAAATAGTTTTACTGTTGGGATATCGGACAATTTGCAACTTGTAAAACTGAGGAAAGGATACTTCACCCCGAGGAGCGATGACCTCTGACCAATAGGTATCCTTTGCGTTATGTCATGAGAATGTCACTTTAAGAAATGTTTGTCTGCTCAAGTTACTGTAGTGATGTCAGAGTGTGGGTGGAGCTGAGCTCTGGCTCTGCTTTTTAGTTTCACTTTGAGAAAAGCTTGGGTGTGTCTGTGTTTTTTTGGTTTTGTTTTAGTGTTGGAGCTGCAGCCAGCCAAAGAATGTGTAATGTTGTTCTCTCTGTCATGTAAAGACTATCTCTTGATCATTTGGTGAATTCAGAGTGCTAACTGTTCTCAGTAGTGAATTTAAACCTGATGTGCTTCTGTTAAAAGTTTTTTTTAAATGTCTTATGAATGTTAAAAGGAAAGTTTAAAGATTACTTAGTGTTGTATTCTTTGGGGATTGTATTTGAATTGATGTTGCCAAGATGTTCACTGTATGTTTTAAAAAGGTTAACTTGAGTTCATAGAATAAACATTGTTTGCTTTAAAAATTACTTTTCGATCTCTGCTGTATCACACCTGTAGAGTGGGCTGTGTGCTCCCCATACCACAATCTATTAAACGTTGTGGGTCAGGTGAACTCCATAACAGTTCTGGCCCATAACAGTTAAAACAAAGTTTAATTTAAATACAGAATTAACTGCATTAACATCAAAGAAGTACCTTTCCAACTAATAGTTCTTAAATAAAAGGAATACCTGCCACTATATATTTTCCAACTAAGCAACCCAATAGAGATCAAAATCCACTCCAAAAAGACAGTTAGCAATCAGGATTACTTGCTGTGCTCTGTGCAGGCCTTTGGAGAGAGACCCTTTCAGAACAACCTGAAAATCCTTGTCTTGTCAGACTCAAATCCTATAGCAAACGGCCAAAAACAATCGACAGACTTGACTCCTCCCAGTAATTACATCATCTGTATCCCACTAAAATGTCTCATGACCTGCTTAGCTCGGACTAAACATAATCCCTCAAATTATCTATACCACAGGAGATCTCCTTTACATGAACAATATTCCATTAGCCAGCTATATGTAAACAAATAAATAGTTGGAATCAACGATTACCTTGCCTTTTGCAACCTTTAACCACCGCTTTATCAGATAGACTGCCAGTGTATTTAATAACATTACCCGCAAATATAAAATATAATCCTAATACAGAACAATTTCTACATTCATATAGTACTACAGCCCAATAAAAGTGTCAATAAGCCAGACCCATTAAAGTATCAGTAGCAGAAACTGCAAGCACTTGAAATCTCTATATTTTGTATAAATAAACATTGTGAAGTTGACAGCATCGATCAGATAGCCAGAGTGGTTAGTTGAGCAGTGTTATACCTGGGGCCTCTGTTGTTTAAACACGCAAACGGATGTCTAGCTCTTTGTTGGAGATGGTCACTGCCTGGCCCTTTTGTGATGTGATTGTTTATTAAAAAAATATTCTTTTATTCTACATTTTCACATTTTCCTTCAAGAATTTACACCCCACACACAAACAGTAAATGGTAACAAATCAATCCTGTTAACAATACCACCGATCCCATCCTCCCACTACTCCAAACAACGGCCCACCTGTCAATATATGCATCCAATAAACCAAACCCTCCCACGGTGGAAACAAAAAACAAAGGAGAAAACGAAAAAGGAGCCTGGGACCGCCCATGGTCACCATTGACCTATAAAGTCCACCACCCCTCCCCCTCTACACTCACGCCATCCAGCCTCTGAAAGAGTACCGTACATGATACCCAAGAGTTGTAACCCCCCACCCCCAAGTCTCCAGCTCCTCCCGTCCACTGCCTCTTATAAAACTCCTCCTCCCAACCTCGGTTCCTTCCCCCCAACTTTCCACCCCAGCTAGACCACTCGGGGCCCTGTTCTGCCAGGCTCCGATGGCCGCAGCCCCTCCCCCCACCTCACTCCCGTTCACTGACTGGCTTAAACCGGCCAGCGTGGAGGCCTCCGCCCGGGTCCCTTTCCCCCTTGCCCGACCCTAGGAAAGCCCAGAGATCCCCTTTTAGCACACACACCCCGCATATCCACCTACACCCCAAAGAGCCCTCATTTCGAGTGAAAGTTCCATCCCTTCCCTTGTCCAAATATATACAACATTGGCTCCTTTAGTCCCTAACCCGCACGCAGTGAAACAAAAAAGAACAAAACACAGTCATGAGGTTACATCGGCACATGGCCATTTCTCAATCTGTCAGTTCTGCCACAGTCCTTTTGCCTTCGCAAACTCCTCCACTGCTTCCGCCGTTCCAAAATAAAAGTCCCTGAGCTTATAAGTCACCCTCAGCTTCGCTGGGTATACAATGCCGCACTGCACCTTGCTAATGTACAGTGCCCTCTTCACCCGGTTGAAGGCAGCCCGCCTCCTCGCCAGCTCCAACTTAAAGTCCTGGTATAGACGTATACCAGCTCCAGCCCACTGCACCACCCGCTTCTGCTTGGCCCAGCTCAGGACCTTCTCCTTCACACTGTACCTACGGAAGCACAGAGTCACTACCCTTGGCGGCTCACTCGCCTTTGGTACAGGCCTCCACGACTGATGAGCCCGATCCAGTTCATATCGGGAGGGATCCTCCCCCTCCCCCAATAGTTTTGCCAGCATCGTGGCAAAATACTCAGTCGGCTTCAGTCCTTCAACTCCTTCGGGCAGCCCCACAATCCTCAAATTCTGTCGCCTGGATCTGTTTTCCAGGTCTTCCATTTTTCCTCACAGATCCTTGTTAATGTCCATCACCTTCCGCATCTCCTTCCCCATCGAGGCAAGTTGATCACCGTGCTGCAATAACGTCTCCTCCACTTCCTTCAGCGCCTCCCCTTGCTCTCGCACCTCCGCCACTGCGCTCGCCACCGCCGTCATCACCGGGGAAATCGCCTCCTCCACCAGCGCACTCAAAACCTCCCTCATCTCCTTCCTCACCGTCTCCATGCATTTTGCAAACTGCCTTTCGAATTCCGCAGCCATCGCCTTAGTTATTTCTTCAGCTGTAAGCAATGCGGCCTCCCCTGGTGCTCCAGCCTCCATTTTCTTTCCTGACCCTGCGATGACCTTGCCACTCCCCGACGGACTTTCAGCCGCTTTTTTCACGGCCGTTTTTTTGCTGGTCTTCGACATTCCCCTCCTCTGTGCTGTCTCCCGACTTTTACTGCCTTCGCTGGCCCTAGGACCGGGAGTTAACCCCCGACAATGCCGTTCCCGAACGGGAGCCCTCCAACGCGCGGCTGCCTCCCGCCCGCCGTCACCGGAAGTCCCTTGTGATGTGATTGTTATTGGGAATCTGGGTGAGGGCATAACATGACGTGGAGTGGGGGGGGGGGGGGCATTAGGAGGACTTTTTGAACCTCTTGAATGGTTTCCTCATGTAGCCTATGATTCCCGATACTTCTGAGGTGCCATGGATCATGACTCTTTGAAAAGCTGGTACAACTCCCATGAAAATTGTGGAGGACCAGGATGTTCCTATCCCCAGTATGAAGCCGGCCAGGTCGAGAGTGCAGGCTGACAACCTAAACCAGCCTGTACTCCCAAATCAGAAATCTTGGGCATGGGGGGGTCAAGAGTCCTGGAATCGGGATCCGCTGACTCTATTTTTAAAGGGCTCCCGCGTCACCCCGACTCGGTGAAAATCCAGCCCATTAGAGTTGGCGTCTAAGTAATCAATTCTCTAGATTCCCACAAGAGGATTGGCCAGTTGGATGAGGTACCAGAGGGTAGCCACCCTGGAAACATACATTAGAATGGAATCGGGAAAAAAATTGCGAAGAGTGTGGAGTGGGTTCAAGTGAGGAAACCCTTTCCCTCTCAAATAGGCTGTCGATGCTCTGGGGGAATTGAAAGTTTCAAGTTTGAGGTTGTTCGATAGTTTTTATTTTCTTCAGCCTGGGCATCAAGTGAACAAAGGCGGGTAAATAAGGTTGAGCACTGGCCTGAGGTGTTGGATGGACAGTTCCCGTTCTGGTCTCGGTTATTGCTGCCACATTGCCGAGAGTGATGATGGACCCAGAGTGGAGGTTTTTATACTCTACGAAATACAGGAGAATGGGCCGACCTGAAGGGCTGGTAGAGAATGTGGCAGCGGACGGTAAGGTTATGACACTACGTTCCGGACGTGAGAATTTTAGGCTTGGCTCGTAGTTTCGATGGTAATCGCACAGAACAATCTTCAGCAGAGCTCAGTGGAATCGTTCCATTTTTAAACTGCCTGATCATCAATTGGAACCCAGGGCAGAAAGTGGGAAAACAGCATTCTGACAAGGGGCTTCATAAATTGTTTATAAGCAGCAATTACAGTAATTCAATGGGACGCATTTCTTCCCCCCCCCCGCCCCACCAAAGACTTTGTAGCATAGATACGCAAGAAGAAAGAGTTTTTTTTCTAGTTGAGGGGCTGACCTAACTACCCAAATGTGGGGCAATGTCGGATTTCCTGAAGCCAAATTCATGGAGAGGCAGGATTGGGAGAGCGGCGGTATGGATGGTTCCCCACTGAGAGGGAAGTCCTGATCTGGCTGGACAGGCAGTCATTATCTCGTCTGAGTGAGTCTCTACACTCACAGCAATGATTAGACTTGAAGGCGCGCTGTAAAATGATGTTGATTCTTGGGCACTTGAGAGGTGGTCTTTTGCCAAGGGGGTAAGGGCAGGTAAATCCTCAGCATGTTCTCCAAACTGAGCCTTCAAATTCTGAACAAAAGGATTTGGTTAGTGATTGATACAAGGCATGCTACACATTGGCACTGCACAGACATGGGGCTTGGCGACTTCCGCTTGAGCTTTTCACAAGGTTGATACCGAGCTGAGAGGATATCCTTATCAGGAAAGTCTGAATAAACTTGGGCTCTTTATCTTGGAAAAGAGAGGACTGTGACATTTTGTGATGATTGAAGTGTTTGATAGGATGGACATAGAGGATACTTTCACTTGTGGGTGAGACCAGAACAACAGCCCATAAACATAGGATGATAGCTAATTCCCCAGTAGGGATTTCAGGAGAAATCTCTTTACACAGAGGCTGATTAGAGTATGCCATTTGTTACCGCTAAGTGTTTAGGCAAATAAGCATTGATGCATTTATAGAGAAGCTGGATGAATACATGAGGGAGAAAAGAGTAACTTCTGTCTACTTATAATCTCAAGATTCCTCATGACTTGTAGGTGTCAGTAGAGCTAATAAACCAAGGATTTCCCATCAGAGGGTGACTAGTGCGCTGTGGATTTGAACCAGAGGACACTGATTTAAGGTGATTGGTGAAAGAATCGAAGAAGAGTAGGGTTCAATCTAACCTCTGGTGCTTTCAGGGCCCCCCGGTGTTGGCCATTCAGCCCCTCCGATCTGTTCTACCATTTAATTGAATTGTGATTGATTCTCTAACCCAACAAGCAGCAGAGACTGAGCCATCGAATATATTCAAAGTTGAGTTAGATTTTTTTGATAGACAAGGAATTCGAGAGTTACGGGGGAATGGGTAGGAAGACGGAGTTGAGGCCATAATTGGATCAGCCAGGATCCTATCAAATGGTGGAGCAGACTCAAGGGGCTGAATAGCCTATTCCTGCTCTAATTCTTGTGTTCTTCAGGTGATTTGAGGGGTAGTGTTGCAGCAACCTGCTGTACTGGCAGGGGCCTCAATGTTGATGTGGGGGAGGAAGTGAAATCCATTCTCTCTCACGTGGACTTCCCCTGCCTCCAGAACAGAAAAATGAAAACGTTGCATGAAATGCTATCTTTTTGACTTGACGGAAAGATTATTGCAGTCGATTCCAGTGTAACCTTATGCCTTCGGGGTCCTGCAATGTTCCCCAGTGCTTACTGTTTAAGGCAGGATCATCTCGCTTATGAAACTAAATGCATGATGACATTACCCTTTTAAAACACAAATTTTCTTTATTAATCAACTTCAAAGTGTAGACTGTTGTAGAAACCCCGGCTGACAGACTGGCTGCTGTTCCATCGCATGTTTTCAAATTTATTTTTTTCTGTACATGGCTTTCATTTAAATCCACAGTTCTGGGAGTTGACTCTTTGTCCCAAGGTGGATGATGGATTCCCTCCTCCTGTCTCCCTCTCCCCGTTGCCTCTTGCTTCAATTACTTCAATGTTCAAGGTAGTAAGCAATGCCCTGAATGGATTAATAATATTCCGCTGGCCCTGTCACTGCTTTGTTGCTGTTGGGTCTCAGCTGTGGCTCTCGCTGGAAAGCACCTCAAGATTCAGAAGGTCCTGAGTTCAGGTCCCACTCCAGCCAGTTGAGCACATAATAGACTCTCGTGCGTTACTGAGGGAATACACCACTGTCGGAAGTGCCGTCCTTTGGATAGGATGTTAATCTGGTGTCCTGGTTGGAATTTTTTTTTTTTTCTTTCATAAATTTAGTGTACCCAATTCATTTTTTTTTCCAATTAAGGGGCAATCCACCTACTTTGCACATCTTTGGGTTGTGGGAGTGAAACCCACGCAAACACGGGGAGAATGTGCAAACTCCACACAGACAGTGACCCAGAGCCGGGATCGAATCTGGGACCTCGGCGCCGTGAGGCAGCAGGGCTAACCCACTGCGCCACTGTGCTGCCCCCTGGCTGGAATCTCTGTTATACCCCCCCCCCGTGTTCCAGCCCATATTTATAACCAACATAATTCAAAGAAGCCCCACTGATTATATGGCTGTTATCTCATTGCTATTTGTGATAAATTGCAAATTAGTTGCTGCATTTTTCAAAATTACCGCAGTGTCAACTTTAATGTTGTGGCAATGACTGGGCGACCTGGAAGGGATGTTCTGCTGTTTCAATACATTAGCTATGGATTTCAGAGGGCGGCATGTGGCGCAGTGGCTAGCACTGGGACTACCCGGGTTCGAATCCCGGCCCTGGGTCACTGTCCGAGTGGAGTCTGCACATTCTCCCTGTGTCTGCATGGGTTTCACCCCCACAACCCAAAGATGTGCAGGTTAGGTGGATTGGCCACGCAAAATTGCCACTTAATTGGAGGGAAAAAAAAATTAGGTACTCTAAATTTTAAAAAAAGTTATGAATTTGAGAGTTCAAGAATCTGCTTGACAGTGTGATCCATGGCGCAGGGCTTCGCGGTAGTTGAGTGCGCTGCACCTATACGGACCTCCCAAGTTGCCACGCCAAATGTATTGACACACAACTTCATCTTACTAATGAGGAGAGTCTTTGGATCTCCTGAGCTCAACTCCAGTTCAGCAGTTACCCGTCCTCTCCGCCTTCGCTCCATTCGACGGGACACACCACCACGCAGAGAAATAGCTCGTATCAGCAGCAACTCGGGCCTCCCCATCCAGAGAGACCTTCAAGCCCCACCCCCACCTCCCAATTCATGGCTCTATGAAACTCCAGGCACAAATCCAACATCTTCAACTCCATAACATGGAAACCTGGATGAAAGCTTGGGCAGAAAGCAACTTCATAAATAAATAGTCTGACCCAATATTTCAATAATTGGGCATCGATCTCGCGTGGAGCATGGGACAACCTTCAATAGAATGCACACTGGACATGGCCGATGTGATCACCTGATGTACAAATGGCACCTCCGAACCTTGTCTGTGGAAACCCTAACAAAACCGTGGTGCACAAAATAACATCTTTCCCCCGACTCAAAGTTGAGGGTTACATCCTGGAGTTTCACTTACTCCCCAGGAGGGCATTGGAATAGTTAGCGATATGTCAACTGTGATGCCAGTTGCTGCTCCATAAGCCACAGGAAATATAGAACAAGACTAAAGTACTGCAAAGCACTCGGGGGCAGCCGGAGGTTCTGAAAGGCACTATAGAAATGCAATCCTCCCAGAGTGAGAGGACAAGAAAATTCAAGTGAAGAGTTTACAAGATTTACATCTACCTTATTGAACCTCTTCATAATATTAAAAGCTGCTATTAGGTCATCCCTCCAGCAATCTCTTTTGCAGGGAAAAGAGTTCCAGCCTTTCCTGAGCGGCTGCTTGCACAGTGGGTAGCACCGTTGCTTCACATCGCCAGGGTCTCGGGTTCAATTCCCGGCTTGGATCACTGTCTGTGTGGAGTCTGCACGTTCTCCCCGTGTCTGCGTGGGTTTCTTCCGGGTGCTCCGGTTTCCTCCCAATAGTCCCGAAAAACGTGCTGTTCGGTTAATTGAACATTCTGAATTCTCCCTCTGTGTACCCGAACAGGCGCCGGAGTGTGGCGACTAGGGGCTTTTCACAGTAGCTTCATTGCAGTGTCAATGTAAGCCTACTTGTGACAATAAATACTATTATTATTAATTATGTCCTTTCAGTTTTGGTATCATTCGTGCACCTTCCACAGTGCCTCTACATTTTTACAATATCTTCTCTTAAGTGTGGTCTAACCAAGGTTTGTTACAAGGTTAACCTGACTTCTCTATTTAAAAAAAATCTCTGTATCTTTCTATTCCTCTCGTCATGAACTTGAGTGCTGGGTGTGCTTTTTTTAATGGTCTTATTAACCTGCGTTGCTATCTTTAGTGATTTGTGCATCAGCCTTTCCTGATAAGTATAACCTCTCGGTGCTGTTATCGTCCGTGTAAAGGCAATAGCTGTTGCTGGGATTATATTGCTTGCAGATCACTGTGACGTGATTGTGTCCTCTTTCTGCGGGTTGCCTGTCGGTCCTCTTATGATGTGTGCAGAGTTCTGTGGCGTGACTAAAATGAGAGGCCCTGCTCAGGATGCCATGGAGCCTGTGGCACTGAATGGACCATTTTGTTGAAACACATGGCTTCAGTGATGTAATTAAAAAATGTAACTGTAACAAAAACTTTTTTGTGCTCTCGAGAGCTTGTCGCTCCCCGGAGGCCTGAATACTTGCAGTGACATCGCGGAGGGAGAGGGTTTTGGGTTCAGCGGAGGGATTGGGCCTGACACGGGCCAAAGGTCGAGGGGCATTTCGGGACGGGGTCAGCGTGATGTCATCCAAGCTGTTGACACAGTGGAAACCAAGGACAGCTAGTGGGCCCCACACACTGGTTACAAGCATCAAATGCTGTTCAAGGGGTCTATTGTGGGGTTAGTGATTATCCGTTACCTCAAAGGCTTGATGTTTTAGCGACCTCTTTCCTCCCTCGGGTCTCATTTCTTACTTTTTGAAGTATGGCACAGAAAGTGTCAGCCTAAATATGGAAACTTCTGATTCTCTGCTCCCTGCCTAGTCCACCATTTTGGTGGGGGGAGGATGACAATTTGCTTTTTTTCCAATTAAGGGGCAATTTAGCGTGGCCAATCCACCTACCCTGCACATCTGTGGATTGTGGGGGTGAGACGTACGCAGACACTGGGAGAATGTGCAAACCCCGCACGGACAGTGACCCAGGGCTGGGATTGAACCCGGGTCCCCGACACCGAGGCAGCATTGCTAACCACTGCACTACCGTGTCGGCCTGGGGGAGGGTGATGATTTACCTCTTGCTGAAGCTATTGGAGTTGAATTATTTTGTGTCAATCTGTGAAGTCCACAAGAGCCTGTAAGAATTTGGGATTTTTCTGAAACAAAAATGAAAGATCTCACTTCGGCTTCATGAGGAAAGGTTTGCCATTCTCTTCTCGACAAGTGGCCATTTTCATTTGTACGTGACCGGCGATGGTGAGTCCAGACAAGCTGCACGTTCATGGGGCAAGTCTGAGGAAGGATGGTCAACCGACCTGCTGCATACCTGGCCCCCGTCTCTTTAGGTGTGGCTGGGGATAGAGTAGGCAGGACTGCGACACCTCCTGATGGAATGACCCTCTGACATTCATGAGTAATGATCACTTGGGCAATGGAACAGCATCATAGCCGGGAAGAGGCACTTTCGCAGGAAGGGCAGTAGCGATAAACCAAAAGCGAGGAGGTGAATGTTTTAAAAAATTATTTTCACAGGACCTGGGCATCACTGGCTAGGCCAGTATATGTTGCCCATCCTTAATTGCCCTTGAGAAGGTCCTGGTGAACTGCCTTCTTGCACCATTGCAGTCCATGTGATGGAGGTACATCCACTGCGGTTAGGGAGGGCGTTCCAGGATTTTGACCCAACGACCGTGAAGGAACGGCGATATTTTCCAAGTCAGGAAGGTGGAGTGATTTGGAGCGGAATTTCCAGATGGTGGGGTTCCCATATATCTGTTGTTCTTGTCCCCCTAAATGGGAGTGGTTGTAGGTTTGGAAGGTGCTGCCGAAGGAACCTTGGTGAATTCTTGCAGTGCATCTTGTTGATGGTACACACGGCTGCTACTGTGTGTCAGTGGTAGAGGAAGCGAATGTTGAAGGTGATGGATGGGATTCCAATCAAGCTGGCTGCTCTGTCCTGAATGGTGTTGAGCTTCTAAAGTGTTATTTGACTCGACTCATCCAGGCCAATGGGGAATATTCTCTTCACCTCCCACTTCACCTCTCGAGTTCAGCTCTTTCGTCCATATTTGAGCTAAGACTGTAATTAAGTCAGCAGCCTAAAGGGCAGCACGGTGGCACAGTGGTTAGCACTGCTACCTCACGGCGCCGAGACCTCAGGTTCGATCTAGGCCTTGGGTCACTGTCCGTGTGGAGTTTGTACATTCTCCCCGTGTCTGCGTGGGTCTCTCCCCCACAACCCAAAGATGAGCAGAATAGGTGGAGTGGACACACCAAATTGCCCCTTAATTGGAAAAAATGAATTGGGTACATTAAATTTTTTTTTTTAAGTCAGCAGCAAAGTGTCCCTGACGGAACCAAAATGGGATGTCAGTGAGCAGGGTATTGCTGTTTGAGAGTGCTGTTGACCATGGTTACTTGCTGATGTTTGAGAGCAGTCTGGTGGGGCGATCATTGGCCAGGTTTGATTTGTCCTGTGGCCTGTTGACAGGGCATTGCTGGGCAATTTTCCACATTGCCGGGTAGATGCCAGTGTTGTAGCTGTACTGGAACAGCTTGGCTAAGGACACAGCTAGTTCTGGAGTATAGACCTTCAGTACTGTTGCTGGAATGTTGTCAGTGGCCATAGCGTTTCCAGTATTCAGTACCTTCAGCCATTTCTTGATATCACTTGGAGTGAGTCGAATTGGTTGAAGACTGACATCTGTGATGCTGGGGACCTCTGGAGGAGGCCGAGATGGACCATCCATCTACTTGGTACTTCTGGCTGGAGAGTGTTGCAAATGTTTCAACCTTTTCACTGATGTACGGGTCTCTCCCGTCATTGAGGATGGGGATATTTGTGGAGCTTCCTCCTCCGTTTAGTTGTTTAATTGTCCACCATCTTTCACGACTGGATGTGGCAGGTCTGCAGAGCTTCGATCCGATCCACTGGTTGTGGAAGTGCTGATATTGGATTATTGTCGGTTTCTGCTCTCATCGTTCAGCATGCAAGTGGTCTTCTGTAGCTTCATCCGATTGTTACCTCATCTTTAGGTTTGCCTGCTGCTGCTCCTGACGCACCTTCCTGCATTCTTCATTGAACTGGGTTCTTGCCCCGGTGTGATGGTAGAATAAGGGATATGACAGCTGGATTGGATTGGATTGGATTTGTTTATTGTCATGTGTACCGAGGTACAGTGAAAAGTATTTTTCTGCGAGCAGCTCAACAGATCATCAAGTACATGGGAAGAAAAGGGAAGAAAAGAAAATACATAATAGGGCAACACAACATATACAATGTAACTACATAAGCACTGGCATCGGATGAAGCATACAGGGTGTAGTGTTAATGAAATCAGTCCATAAGAGGGTCATTTAGGAGTCTGGTGACAGTGGGGAAGAAGCTGTTTTTGAGTCTGTTTTTGCGTGTTCTCAGACTTCTGTATCTCCTGCCCGATGGAAGAAGTTGGAAGAGTGAGTAAGCCGGGTGGAAGGGGTCTTTGATTATGCTGCCCGCTTTCCCCAGGCAGCGGGAGGAGTAAATGGAGTCAATGGATGGGAGGCAGGATTGTGTGATGGACTGGGCGATGTTCACGACTCTCTGAAGTTTCTTGCGGTCCTGGGCCGAGAAGTTGCCATGCCAGGCTGTGATGCAGCCCGATAGGATGCTTTCTATGGTGCTTCAGGATTTGTTCAATCTACAAAATACTTTGTGCAGCTGATCATCTGGAACTTTCATTACTGACAGAACCAACCTATGGGAAAATATTATTACAGGAAATAAGAAACCTATTCCAATTCTCCACGCCAGGCGGAAACCCACAGAACAAGTTGTTTTGAGTTTAAAAACGTCTCCTAAATTGGCAGGTCGTCTGCCGTATATTTCTTTCCCGACCATCCAAGTTGAGAAGTTAGTTTGCCTTCCAGTTTATTCCTTTTGTAAAATTTGCCTGTGAGCGAAATGAACACGAATGACTGAGGGCATTAATTACTGGCCTGCTTCATGCCAAGGGGCGGAGGTCAAAGAGCAACAAGCGTTAAACAAGACAGCAGGTAGCACTTAGGTGGTGACGGGAAACATTTTACAATGGTGTACTGAGACTCAGCTAATCAGCACCCAAACAAGGCACCTCACAAATGGATTGGCAGCATAATAGCCACATAATGTCAAATGTCAGTGTAGTTATCTCATCCAATACTTATTTTATTTAACAACCCAAGGTCAGTATGTTTGCTCTCAAAAGTATATTGCAATTAACTGACTAGCATTGGAGGATTGCAGTATGACCCCATTAATGCTTTCCATTTCTTCGAGTTACAGGGACACCGGAATCCGTGTTGGCTTTGTGTTGAACAATCCGATCATTCTCCTGCTCGAAGCCCCGTAGCTTTGCAAATTTGTTTTCCTCAACCGCCCATCCAATTTTCTTTTGAAATCGTTGTCTCCTCTCCAGTACCATTGCAGGCAGAGAGTGCCAAGTCTTTCTAGGGCGTTCTGGCCATTCCTTCCCTCAGCATAACCCTCCGTCGTGCTGGGCTGCGAAGGGATGGCCGGGCTCCTGGGTGCTTTTTAAGGTGCTGTTCTTTTTCGTACAGTTCTTTGATGGTGCAAGTTAGGATACTGCTGAAATTCACCAATTCCCTACACCCATCAACCCTGACTCCCTCTCCCCCGTTCTCACTGAACTGTGCCGGCTCCTGGCCTGGTAATGCCCTGGCTTATAAAATTCTCGTGTTCAATTCCCTCGAGGGCTTTGCCCACCCTTACCTCTAACTTCTTTCAGCTTTGCGATCCCTGGAGATCTCCGCACTCCAATTCTGGCCTCCCGTGTGTCCTGTTTTAACCTTTATTGCTCTGCCATTGGTGCCTTCAGCTACTAAGGCCCTAAACATTGCAACTTCTCTCCTCCCCTAATCCAAACCTTTTGGTCTCTCTAACACTCCCTCCCTCCAACAGGGGCTGTTTAGCACACGGCTAAATCGCTGGTTTTGAAAGCAGACCAAGGCAGGCCAGCAGCACGGTTCATTTCCCGTACCAGCCTCCCCGAATTGGCGCCAGAATGTGGCGACTAGGGGCTTTTCACAGTAACTTCATTTGAAGCCTACTTGTGACAATAAGCGATTTTCATTTTTTCATTTCATTTTAAGACACTTCTTCTTAAGTCTTACTTCATTGGGGGTTTCCAAATATCTCCTGAACTGACTTGGTGTCAATAGTTATTTGATGTGCTCTTGCAGAGCACTGTGGACCATTTTACAATGCTAAAGACACCAGACACAAGTGCAAGTTGCTGCCTTTTGGACACCCCTAAGCCGTCTTGAGATCAGGATTCTGGCACTTGGAATGCACTCGCAGAATGAACTGGCTTTACTTTGTAACTTTCCGAAGAGAAGTATTGTTTATCCCTCAGGCTCGGGTGTGCCTGTGAGTCCGGATCAGCTCTGACAAGTCTGATTAAGTGCGCAGCCCTTTTACTAACTTGAGTTTGAAGCTGCAATCGGGAGGTTTGATGGGCGCCTATTTTTATTTTCACACTTTGGAGCATTTGTATTTTGCACTGTTATGCAAAGTGTTCACTGACGAATGACGGATTGTGAAAAAAAACTTGAGTGGGACGGTGGCCTCGTGGTAATGTCACTGGACTGGTAATCCAGACGCCCAGGTCATTGCTGTGGGCATGGGTTCAAATCCCACCCGCAGCTGGGGGGATTTAAATTCAATTAATAAAATCTCAGCAATGACGAACTTGAAACTATCATCCATCGTTGCAAAAAAAGAAAAACCCATCGGGTTCACTCATGCCCCTTTCGGAAGGAAATCTGCTGGCCTTACCTGGCCTGACCTACATGTGACTCCAGATCCACAGCAACGTTAACTGCCCTCTGAAGTGACCGAGTCTGTTCAGGGACAAGGGGCAGCAAATGCTGCCCATGAGAGAATGAACACAACCATGCCTTTCCTGGCAGAAGACATTTGAACAGAGTCGACACGATCAGATTGACCAAGTAATGGTAATGATCTGAGCATTTTGAAAGCCTGCGGGATGGGGAGATTGACCGACAGGAAAGGAGTTGCACTATGATGGTTTCTGTGGAACCGCCGAGCGTTGCCTAATTCCATCCTGGCCTCCGCTCCTCAGCTGCTGAAACCCTCGTCCCTATTGACCCTGGACTTGGCTATCCCAACGTGCTCCCACCCTCACCTTGCCGAAACAGGAATAATTCGGAATTCTGCCGCCGAATCTGAGCTTGCAGCAGGTCCTGTCCACCCATCAGCCCCGTGCGCGCCGATCTACAGAGACCTCTGCTTCGAAAAAATAAAATCCTCTCTCCGCTTTCCTGGCGCTTTATTATTTGCCGGGGAGCTGCGAATCTCGAGCTTTAATTTATTTTGATATTTCTTCTTGACTCCCTCGCTGGTGAAGTTGGCTCAGAAGAAGGTCACCATCTCGGCGATGATTACTGCGCTGTCAGAGATGCTATCAGTAACTGGATTTATCCCAGCCCTCTGGGCAGCTGACAGTTTCTGGAGGCCGCTGCACTCATCCTGTGACTGTTTCGCGTGCACCTTGCTGATCTAATTAGAAATTAGTCACAGGCTATGCTTTAATGGGCCCCAATTGAGTGCTGGGATAGATGTTTTATGATTGTATGGAAAAGGGGACCTGCACTAACAGGTTTATTAAAAAAGTATTTTGATTACAATTTTCAAGATTTTACATTTTCAACAACAAAAAAGACACACCCAACATATTAAACCCCCGACACAAGAAGCCCCCCCAACCTTAACAGTCGACGGTAACCAGCTCTCCAAAAGGCAAAATCAACAAATCCCAACTCTTGTGAAACCCATCACTCCCCACCCCCGCCCTAGGGCAAATCTCACCTTCCCCAGGGCTAAGAACTCCAGCAGCACCCCCCCCCCCTCCCCCACCACCCCACCTGCCATTCCAAGGTGGAGAAGCTGACCTCCACCCCAACAGGACCCTCCTGCGAGCAATCAGCGAGGCGAAGACTAAAACATCTGCCCCCGCTCCCGTCCCCAACTCCGGCCGGTCCGGCACCCCGGTCCAGGCCCCCAGGGGGCCGGGCTCCGTATCTACGGACAGAACCGCCAAAATGGTGCTAATCACTGACCTCCAAGAACTTTCCAACTTCGGGCAAGACCAGAACACATGTACACCATTAGCAGAGCCCCGCTCACAGACGTGCCCAACCTCCTCAAACAGCCGACTCATCCTTGACTTCGTCAGGTGCGCTTGTACACCGCCGTGGGGAGAACATGCAAACTCCACACAGACAGTTTGCCTTGGTCGGAATTGAACCCGGGTCCCTGGCACTGTGCGGTAGCAGTGCTAACCACTGTGCCACCGTGCTGCCCACCAGGCGGTACCTTGGCATATATACAATACTTTTTTTTTTCGAACATGAACAAAATCAGGGTGTCATCTCCCAGCAAGTTAGGCTCCCGCCTTATTTCCAACCGGCTGACCTCCAGTTTTCCATTCCACTCAGAGGGGATTTGAGAATTTTTATTTCCATTATGGGCAGGTGGGAATTTGGAACCCGCTGCCCGAGTAGCTGGATGCTTGATGGCCAGTGCAGACAGGGTAGACCAAAGGGCCTTGTCCTGTGCTGTAAAACGTTATGGACAATAAAATGTTGCACAGTGGTTAGCACTGGGACTGCGGCGCTGAGGACCCGGGTTCGAATCCCGGCCCTGGGTCACTGTCCGTGTGGAGTTTGCACATTCTCCCCATGTCTGCGTGAGTTTCACCCCCACAACCCAAAGATGTGCTGGTTAGGTGGATTGGCCAGGCTAAATTGCCCCTTAATTGGAAAAGAAAAATAATTGGCTACGCTAAATTTCCCCCCCCCAAAATTCTTTGGACTGTGGGAGGAAACCGGAGCACCCGGAGGAAACCCACGCAGACACGGGGAGAAAGTGCAAACTCCAAACAGACAGTCACCCGAAGCCGGATTTGAACCCAGGGCGCTGGAGTTGTGAGGCAGCAGTGCTAACCACTGTGCCGCCCTAATCTGGACTTAAAATCCTGGTGGTGTAATAGTGACTTAACAAGAACATTCAATTGATTCCTGAGGCGAGGACAGATTGAGGAGAGTGGGCTGATCTCTCCTGGAGTGTAGGGTAGTGAGAGGTGACCTCACTGAAACATCTAACATCATTCCAAAAAAGTATTCAAAGGCTTGCCGGGGCAAATGCTGCAGGAGGATTTCCCCAGGCTGGTGAAATTTGGACTCGAGGTCACAATCTCGGGACCAGGGGTCAGCCATTCAGGATGGAGACCAGGAGAAACCTTTTTCTTTCAAAGAGTGGGGAATCTTTGGCATTCTCTAACCCAGGGAAGTGCCGATGCTCCATCGCTGGATATATTCAAGGCGGAGGCCGATGGTTTTTTGGATACCAAAGGAGTTGAGCGATACGGGGATCCGGAAGGAAAAGAGATCTTGCAAGTTCGAGCAAGCTTACTGGACCATATGAGGCCTTTCCTTCATTTCTCATTTTATTATGAATGGATGCTGGAGAGATGGTGTGTAGGTTGTAGGAGAAGAGTAGTACATGTGGTAGGCTCCTCGTGGTTTGCTTATGTCCCACTTGACGGTGATTTTGAAGGTTCTATTGACCTATGCTGAGGAATTTGATGATAGAGGAGGAAGGGTGTGTGCTGCTGCTCTCCCATGCTTTCTGCATGATCCGGGAAGCAAGGAGGATCCGAGATGCCAGAGGAGAAGAGGGAGTTAGGCTGAGGAGGTGGGTGACAGTCCCTCTAGTGTATTGTGTGTACTCTACTCTCATGCTGGGGCTGGCTGATCCCAAGCCTTGAAGGGACTTTGGACTCTGCACAGGAGGGCAGAAACTTTACCAGACAATGCGGCTTGTAAGGTTATGGGCCTGTGATTTTGGCATTTTTCTCACCCGCCCCCCCTGGCTGGCACTGGGAGCACTAGATCGTGTTACCGTTCCTTTTCATAAATTTCAACTGGTCTCTCAGTGATATAATTGGCTTCATTCCAACTTATGGCAGCACGGTAGCACAAGTGGATAGCACTGTGGCTTCACAGTGCCAGGGTCCCAGGTTCGATTCCCGGCTGGGTCACTGTCTGTGCGGAGTCTGCACGTTCTCCCCGTGTCTGCGTGGGTTTCCTCCGGGTGCTCCAGTTTCCTCCCACAATCCAAAGACGTGCAGGTTAGGTGGATTGGCTTAGTGACCAAAAAGGTTAGGAGGGGTTATTGGGTTACGGGGATAGGGTGGAAGTGAGGGCTTAAGTCGGTCGGTGCAGACTCGATGGGCCGAATGGCCTCCTTCTGCACTGTTATGTTCTAATTTAAAAAAAACATTGGCGGCTTTATATTCAGCTGATCAGTGCCTAAACTCTGACATTCCCTCCCAGAACCTCTACATGTCTCTACTTTACCCCTGTTCCTTTAATCTCACCTTTGAGATTGGCCAAATGTTTGATCACTTGAGCGTCCCAATGTGTCTGCTGTCCGATTTTTTTTTTTTTTTGGACTGATTAACCCGCCTGGGAAGTGCCTCGGTAGGCCTTGCGGTGCTATATAAATGCAAGTTGTTCTTGCCCTAAGATTTTGATTAGTGACTAATGCAAAGGAAGAAAACCTTTCTTGGCCAGTCACTGTTCATCCAATCCTTGGCTCTGTCAGCTGTTCTTGTAAATCACAGAACACAGAATATAGAACATAGAGCGCAGAAGGAGGCCATTCGGCCCATCGGGTCTGCACCGACCCACTTAAGCCCTCACTTCCACCCTATCCCCGTAACCCAATAACCCCTCCTGAACTTTATGGACACTAAGGGCAATTTAGCATGGCCAATCCACCCAACCTGCACGTCTTTGGACTGTGGGAGGAAACCGGAGCACCCGGAGGAAACCCACGCAGACACTGGGAGAACGTGCAGACTCCGCACAGACAGTGTCCAAGCTGGGAATCGAACCTGGGACCCTGGCGCTGTGAAGCCACAGTGCTACCCACTGTGCTACCGTGCTGCCCCCAGGTTTTTTTTTTGCGCCTTTTGTTTGTGTGAACCCAAATCATTTGTGGGATGTGGGGTTTAGTTTAGGAGCAGCTTGAATCGCTGAACAGGCTGGAGTGACTCAATGGCCGTTTCCCGTAGCCACGTTCCTCTTACGTCCTGGGTGCTCTGAGTTGAGAATGCCTGATGTCTTCCCCAAAGGGACAAAGGTGCGACTTTAGCCTCTACAGGGAGAAGTTAACTTGGTCCAATGGAAGACTAACCCTGGTTCCACAACCCCCACCTCCAAAATTCTACGGCATGCGTCGCTGCCCGGGCAATCCCATGTGCCCAACACCGAATCAGTTGTTCAATACAGAAACTGAACGGCTGGAAAGTAAAAATCAAAGCTGCACTGCTCCATTTATTGACTTCGAGCAACGACACTCTAGTGTTGAGACGGTAGAACGTAAATTAAATCTGCAGGCTCGCTATTGAATTTCAGTCTAGACTTGTGCCACTGCACATCTGTGAGAGCCCGAACAGTAATGGCTAAACAGAATGAGGTAATAAAAGATCATAACGTCTGCATTTTAACCTTGTGCCCTCGATGTATCTAAAATGATGTGTTCTGTATGAAGGGAAGACAGTTTTAAACTGAATTGTCCCTTTGTCTTTTGCATGCTGTATTCTGATGACTGCAGAAGTGGCGTGTTCGTCATTTTCTTTTTTGTATTTATAGATGACCGTCTTATTTGTGGCCCACGGTTTTGGTCTCCTCTCCATCCACCCTCTTGAATCGTTTCATAATTTTGAAGACCTCTATCGGCCACCCTCAAATCTTTTCGTCGTAAACCTATTTACATATTTTGTATGCATACGTCAAAAATTTATTCCGCATAGCCTGTCCGTTGTTTTCCCTGAACCTTGCACAGAATTGTGCAACTGATTCTTTTACTTCTGTGTCGTATTAATTAAGTTAATTGATTTGATAAAGGTATGCCTTACCAGTAGGCCCTGAGTTCAATGCAGGGAGAAGGTGACAGGGCCCAGGACTGTGCTTAGCAGGAACTAGTCACGTAATATTTCAAAAGTGGTGGCTGACTGACTGGAGAATGGATGAGGTTTCATCACCGGTTGATAGTTTCATTAAAGGGGTTGTGTTGGAATCATAGAATTCCTACAGTGCAGAAGGAGGCCATTCGGCCCATCGAGTCCGCACCTCTGAGAGGGTCACTCCCCCACCCTATCCCTGTAACCTCATCTAACCTGCACATCTTTGCACACTAAGGGGCAATTTAGCATGGCCAATCCACCTAACCTGCACATCTTTGGACTGTGGGAGGAAACCGGAGCACCCGGAGGAAACCCACGCACACACGGGGAGGATGTGCAGACTCCGCACAGACAGTGACCCAAGCCAGAATCGAACCTGGGACTCTGGAGCTGTGAAGCAATTGTGCTATCCACAATGCTACCGTGCTGCCCCAGTTGTTGTGTGGGGCACAGTTTGGAATCTACATAATGATGCAATAGTGATGCTTGCTTTTAATTCCATCCTTCCCTTTCCCCGTATTCCCAGGCGTGGGAGACTCAATGCTGACGAGTGAGGGTTCACCAGGTTTAAACATGTCATCATGGTGCAAACCCTTTTTTAAAATGCAGAGTCCGAGGTAAAAACAAAGTCATACGTTGGTTAGATCTGCCTGCCGTGTTTCCCTTGGCTGCACCAACAGTCGAGACACATGGCAGGACTAACTCAGTAGGTATGGGCAGTGGAGTTGCTGTGCTAAGATGGTAGGGATGTCTCCACCTCGTTGCTGTGTCCTTTTACAGCTCAGTTTGTACAGTCGGGTTGCCAACTCTCCAGAAATTAAAGGCTAATCTCTAAGGCACTGCTGCCAACAGCCCAGTGGCAAGTTGCTTTTTCGTTGACAAACATTAGCAGTGTTCTTCTCTGACAATTCAAAATGGACATTTGTCAACCACCCACTCTGCCCCATTTCCTCTTCCCAAGGGAGACAATATTATTTCACTTAATGCCAAGCTGAGTGCTGTTCAGGCATGGCTTGGACCTCGATCACTGTGAAATGCTTTCAAAATGATGGACGCCCTCTCCTCTAATTTTGCGGCTGAGGAGTCCCTGAGGTGAAAGGTCACGATTCAGACTGCGGGGGGGGTGGGGGAAAAGCCACAGCTGGGAAGGGTAGGAGCAGAATAGGAGACGGATTTAAAAATTGGGTTGCGAGAAACGCTGGCTAGTAAAGGCTGCATTTAAACTGAGAAAATGTTTGTCGGCCTCCTCTGTGAACTGTTGCAAACCTCATGGTGATGGTGCATTAACAGTCCCGAATGCCGGAGAGTTTGATGTGTTCACTCCTTAACAGCCTGGACCCTCCAAACATCGAATGGGCATTTGGTTGCGACAGATAACTATACTCATGGTGAATGCATCTGGACTTCAGGACAGCCTGAGTTTTTAGGACGGATTCCGAAGCGGAGTAACTGCTTTAAAAGAAAATCAGCAAATCCAATTAAGATTTGGATTTTTAGACTCTCTGGCATTTGCAGCTCCAAACCTGCTCTGGCAATTGGTGATTGTTTAAACTCTGGGGTGATCGATCCTTTTTGCCGACTGCTGTAAGGGGTTGACCAAGCTTTTTGGTTACCTGTCCTAATTCCTCCTTACATGGTAGCACAAGTGGCTTCACAGCGCCAGGGTCCCAGGTTCGATTCCCCGCTGGGTCACTGTCTGTGCGGAGTCTGCACGTTCTCACCGTGTCTGCGTGAGTTTCCTCCGGGTGCTCCGGATTCCTCCCACAGTCCAAAGACGTGTAGGTTAGGTGGATTGGCCATTCTAAAAATTGCCCTTGGTGTCCGAAAAGGGTAGGAGGGGGTACTTGGGTTGCGGGGATAGGGTGGAAGTGAGGGCTTAAGTGGGTCGGTGCAGACTCGATGGGCCGAATGGCCTCCTTCTGCACTGTATGTTTTATGTACACGGTTCAGTTGTCAGATGTTGCCTCTGTTCAGCACCCTGGAACATTTTGCTACACCTGAAGTGATGGTATAAATGTAGTTTGTTGCTGTTGGCAGGGTTACGTGGGTTTGAGCTTGCACAGTTGTAACTTTGAGAGAAAGATGCCTTGTGCAGCTGGTTGATCAGCTGTTTGCGATGCAGGCCCGTTATTCCTCCAAGAAGCTCCCCGCCACTCTGGAGTGATGTCCTAGAGTTTCTCGAGTGCTGCTGCGGGAGAGTTCCTGGCCCTCTCTTTGCCACCCTGTTTTTAGCCCAGACTGATTGGATGACCGTGTTCGTTTGCGGATAAGTTCAGATGTGAAATAAATATTGCCCAAGAACCCAATAGGTCGCAGTCCACACTCCGCAGCAATTGGCTGTCGATTAACGTTTCAACCCAAGAATGATTGCCGTTGTGTGAACCTTGTTTTCATGGGTGTGTTGGGATCGTCCCAAACTAATTTGAACACAATAGTTGTGTAGTGTGGAAGGAACCTCCATCTTACCCTTGACTTCTGTCAGAATTGATGGAGTCCTTGGGTTTTCAAAGATTGGGCGCGATTCTCCGTACCCCGTCACCGATTTCAGAATCGGTGATCGGACGGACAATCCCCTTTGACGCAGACATTGGGGGCGGCGCCTGTTTGACACCGGTTTTGTATTCTCTGCTGCCTCCAAAACGCCGCCATCCTGTCACGCGCCGCATGCCGTTGGGACGACCTCAGCGGGTCACCTGAAGGCCCTCCCCGATGCTCCGCCCCCCCGATGGGCCGAGTTCCCGGTGGCATGGTTCCCTTCTGCCTCAGCCGTGTGGGAATCCGGCGTGGCGGCTGCAGACTGTATCCAGCGCCGCCACACTCCGGCGGGAGCCGTGCCTCTGGCCGGGAGGGGGTGGGGGGGCTTCCGCGAGGACTGGAGGGACTGGTGGGAGGTGGTCAGGGGAGCACTATCTGGCAGGTTGGGTCTTCACACGGCCGACGCCATGTTTTACAGCGCAACCGCCGCAGGTCATCGCTGTGCGCCTGCGCGGCCACTGGCCCGGCCATTCTCTGGCCGTTTATTTTGTGGAGGCCGGGGGTTTTACGTGGCGTGGCTGCTAGTCCCTCACCGGTCGCAGCATCGGTGAGGGGGCACCGTTGTTTTTTCTTCCCACGTATAACGCTCCAGATCCTCCGCACCTAGCCTCAGAACCGGAGAATCTGGGCCATTGTGTTCCATTCTCACCCCTGCTCTGAAGTGGGAGATTGTCGGGGGCTGATCAGGTTTAGATTTCAAATGGGGACCATTCTTTAATAATGGAAACTGCTACTGACCCTCCAATTGGTTGAGGACCTAGACCAGTACCTTGAGACTTTGACCCCTACGTTCTGTCCCTCAGTTTGCTGCAACACAGATGTGTATTGGGGCAAGGACGACATACTGAATACCTCAGTAACTCGGGTTTAGCTGGGAGAATTGCTCCAGAGCACAAGACCGATTCTTTTGTGTTTGCAGTTTGGGTGGTCTTGTGCAAATTTTAGTGGCGGAAGCCCAACTTAGGATCGTCCCCCCTGTTGGTGCTGGTTTGACATGGTAGGATGCCTCCCCAGCTGGGGCCAGTGAATGTAAACCGGGATTGGCCATCAGACGTGGCTACATCCTTAGCTGGTTACGGTGTGTACCCACACTGGCTGGTCCACTCACCCACTGAGCCAGCACTGGGGTGGTTTTCACCATGACCTTTTCACCCTACCTCCAGCCACTATCTTTGTTATGAGACGAACACAATTACATGCCGGTGTACAATGCCAACCTAAGTACATTAAAGGGATATATCAGCTTGGTCTTTTGCATAACTTTATTAAATGAGACAAAGATTAGTTGTTCTCACAGTTGTCACTGCTTCTTTCACATGTCAGAAGCCAAAGCTATCCACAAATTAAACTGTATGAGTTCCAGTAAAAATGTTATTACAGAGAAAGTATCAGCTGACTGATGGGAGGGAATTTAATTAAAGAACATTGGAGGAATTTACCCGAGACGCACTTAGGGAGGCTGAAATGTTTGAACAGACTACAGAGTAAAATCAATTTGTCATAGTGTTGTGATTTTTATCGATGGAGTTTCTCCTCCTTTTCCCATGAGGGTTTGGAGTGGTGCAAGTGTTTCTTTTAAATAAGTTATTAGAAATTAGGAACTGAAACCCAAGCTATTTACATGACTGATTTACCTGGGGCTGTGGGTCTTGATTCCAATATCCAATGCCCTGATCCATCCCCAGTGACATTACCAGATTGCTTACACTTGTGCTGTACAGGTTGCGCTTGGAACCGTGTTTTGACATTGCACGTACGGGGAAATAGTCAGGGGAGGATGGGTGGAAATATCTGTGGGACTGATGACCAAAAGTTGAAGTCTTGCCAGGTTTTATGTCAGTAGATGCTGAGGTGAATAGATTGCACTGGAGATCACACATTGAATCATAGAATTTACAGTACAGAAGGAGGCCATTCGGCCCATCGAGTCTGCACCGGCTCTTGGAAAGAGCACCCTACCCAGGCCCACATCTCCACCCTATCCCCATAACCCAGTAACCCCACCCAACACTAAGGGCAATTTTGGACACTAAGGGCAATATAGCATGGCCAATCCACCTAACCTGCACATCTTTGGACTGTGGGAGGAAACTGGAGCACCCGGAGGAAACCCACGCAGACACGGGGAGAACGCGCAGACTCCGCACAGACAGTGACCCAAGCCGGGAATCGAACCTGGGACCCTGGAGCTGTGAAGCAATTGTGCTAACCACTGTGCTACCGTGCCGCCCGTCAGTTGGTGAGACCACTCTGGAGCATTGTGTCGGTTTACATGGCGATGGAAGGGGTCAAACAAAAGGATTTTATTGCCCAATCGGTGGCTGAGATGAGCCAAGTTGAAATTGTTCCCAATGCTGGCAGAATGGGGAGAATGTAAACGGGAAATGGAGCTTCCATTTGATCCATTTATATCACTTCCTGGGGTGTCAGCAAAGTTCCCGCAAGTGACAAAGTGAGATTTTTAACGATTGTGATTATTCGCTCAGGAAATTTTGTTAGGATCTTTAAGGAGTATTGTCATCGAAGTAAAAGGGCTTCTGTCGATCAATGGTGTAACGGCAAAGATGTTAGTTTTGCCTGGCCTGCATTACGATGACAGACCAGACCCCTACAGTGGCTAGGATATTGGACAGAAACCCCAATATTTAATTAGAAGTTTACAAGGCTGTGAGAAAAGGGTAGCTCGCTCCAGGAGTGATTTCAAGCAAAGTCGAGGCTTGGGGCAGGACTTTCCGTTGCCCGACGTCGAAATTGGGAACGGCTATTGGGCGGAGAATGGCTCCCAAGGCTGGAATCGGGGCAGGCGGCGGTATGACGCTGGATCACGATTCTCCACCACCTCCAAATCGGTGTCATCGGGAATCGAGCCGCGTGGAGTCGCAACCCCGTTGGCAAGCTAGGACAGTTGGTAGGATTTTGTTGAGACAATTCACACCTCTTTAACCTATGATTATCCCTCTCTCCAGTTGCTCCGTCTGGACCTGTAAAGACTTAATTACCTGCAAAGACCCGCATTCAAAGTATCGACTTGCATCTTTGACTTTGTCTGTATGTTTCTGGAACCCACCTCTTCATTCACCTGAGGAAGGAGCAGTGCTCCAAAAGCTAGTGATTCAAAACAAACCTGTCGGACTTTAGCCTGGTGTTATAAGACTTCTTATCATGTTTAGAGAGCAGAGATTCTCGGACATAACACTGCAGTTAGGAGGAGGTTTAAGGAAAGTTCACTTGAGATGCATTTCCTTTAGGATGCTGTGATCAGCAGGTGTACCATGCCCTGCACTTTGTGATGAGCATTTTGTGTTGAGCACAAGTCCTAAGGCTATACAGTACCATGTGATTTCAATGTGGTCTTGCATGTGCTGGGGTTGATGGGATTTTAAAAAAAACCTGCAGATATTACAATCATGCTGATCACTGCAACTTCAAAGTAATTAATTTATGGAATAGGCCGGTTCCTAGACTAGTGATGGGGACTCTTGACGCATTTAAAAGCAAAGCTAAACAATGCTCCTTTAAGACCCTCAAGAAATTGCAAATCGGTAATATTTGAAACTATCTTTTTGGGGAGACGTGTGTTTGGACACAAGCAAGATCAGAGTGAAATCACACGACCCTTTGTAGCCTTGGGAATTGTGCAGTGTGAGGCTCGTTACATCTGATGATCAGAGTGGCCTGAAGGAAATACTGTCATTTAGAGAAGGAGTGACAAAATTATCAACTACTGTGTCAAAGGGATTATGCACAGATTGACAATGCACCAACAATCTTGACAAAAATGTAGTTCTGGTTAGGCTAAGAATTAACGTTTCACTGACCATAAGACTATAAGACATAGGAGCAGAATTAGGCCCATCGAGTCTGCTCCGTCATTCAATCATAGCTGATATTTTTCTCATCCCCATTCTCCTGCCTTCTCCCCATACCCCTGATCCCCTTATTGATCAAAAACCTATCTATCTCTGTCTTAAAGACACTCAGTGAATTGGCCTCCACCGCTTTCTGTGGCAAAGAGTTCCTCAGATTCACCACCCTCTGGCTGAAGAAATTCCTCCTCATGTCTGTTTTATAAGCTCGTCCCTTTAATCTGAGATTGTGTCCTCTGCTTCTAGTTTTTTCTACAAGTGGAAATATCCACTCTATCCAGGCCTCGCAGTACCCTGTAAGTTTCAATAAGATCCCCCCTCATCCTTCTAAACTCCAACGAGTACAGACCCAGCGTCCTCAACCGTTCCTCATACAGCAAGCTCTTCATTCCAGGGATCATTCTTGTGAGCCTCCTCTGGACCTTTCCAGGACCCGCTCATCCTTTCTTAGATACGAGGCCCAAAACTGCTCACAATGCTCCAATTGGGTCTGACCAGAGCCTTATATAGCCTCAGAAGTACTTCCCTGCTCTAGCCCTCTTGACATGAATGCTGTCATTGGATTTGCCTTCCTAACTGCCGACTGAACCTGCACGTTAACCTTAAGAGAATCGTGAACAAGGACTTCCAAGTCTCTTTGTGCTTCTGATTTCCTAAGCATCTTCCCATTTAGAAAATAGTCTGTGCCTCCATTTCTCCTTCCAAAGTGCATAACCTCAAACTTTTCCATATTGTATTCCATCTGCCACTTCTTTGACCACTCTCCTAGCTTGTCCAAGTCCTTCTGCAGCCCGCCTGCTTCCTCGATACTACCTGTCCCTATACAGATCTTTGTATCATCTGCAAACTTAGCAACAATGCCTTCCGTTCCTTCCTCCAGATCATTAATGTATATTGTGAAAAGTTCTGGTCCCAGCACAGACCCCTGAGGCACACTAGTCACCGGCTGCCATCCTGAAAAGGACCCCTTTATCCCCATTCTCTGCCTTCTGCCAGCCAGCCAATCCTCTATCCATGCCAGCATCTTACCCTTTTTACCATGGGCTAACTTATTTAACAGTCTCCTATGTGGCACCTTGTCAAAGGCGTTCTGGAAACCTAAATAAATCACGTCCACTGGTTCTCCTTTGTCTATGAAATGAAAAATGAAATGAAAATCGCTTATTGTCACAAGTAGGCTTCAAATGAAGTTACTGTGAAAAGCCCCTAGTCACCACATTCCGGCGCCTGTTCGGGGAGACCGGTACGGAAATTGAACCATGCTGCTGGCCTGCCTTGGTCTGCTTTCAAAGCCAGCGATTTAGCCCTGTGCTAAACCAGCCCCTAACGTCCTTGTTAGTTCCTCAAAGAACTCTAACAGATTTGTCAGACATGACCTCGCTTTGAGGAAGCCGTGCTGACTCATATTTTATCATGCACTTCCAAGTACTCCGCGATCTCATTTTTAATAATGGACTCTAAAATCTTACGAATGACCGGTCAGGCTAACCGGTCTATAATTTCCTGTCTTCTGCCTCCCTCCCTTCTTAAGCAGTGGTGTTACATTAGCCACTTTCCAGTCCTCTGGGACCCTTCCTGCGTCCAGTGACTCCTGAAAGATCACCACCAATGCCTCCACAATCTCCTTAGCTATCTCTTTTAGAACCCTGGGGTGTAGTCCATCCGGTCCAGGTGACTTATCCATCTTTAGACCTTGGAGGGATTCTCCCTGAATGCTGTTTGAAAGTTTTGTTAGGCAGCTGAACATTGATTACCGAATCTAGGAGGTGGCAATCTGTGCATGGTGTACAGCTGAGCATTGAAGTGTGGCAGAGTTTGAAACAGAAAACGATGAAGACGCGATTGGGGGAAGAGGACCGAGCTGGAATTCGGGGATGTGGGACTAATTGGGCAGGGAGCCCAGCTGGAATTGGGGAAGAGTTGAGGACAGCGCTCAGTTGGAATTGGGGGAGATTTGGTGGGGAAGGGTTAGGTCAGATTTAAGTTCATGTTGAGGCTTTGAAGCTGGGGCAAAAAAGAAAACAAAAGACTTTCATTTGTAAAGCTCTTTTCGTGACTGAATGACCTCCCCCTGCCCCTAATTTGTATGTTCGCTGCCCATAGCTCACCCCCTGTGCTCTTAACTTCCCCCATCTGGTGAGAAACCTGATTTCTGCTTGGATCTACAGGTGAGATGAGCTCTCTGTCATACATAATAAAAAGCAGCACTCTCATTAGACTTTGTCACTGGTTTTATGCTCACTACTCTTTATTTCTCATTTAACCGCTGGAGTCAAATCCCAGGGGGAGCCACCTTGAAATTCAGTTTAAATAGAGCTTTGTGAAAGCTGCAAATCTCACATGGGTACAACGTGTCTGTCTTGAAAGAGGCCGGGGTTTAGCGCCAGCAGAAGTCAGGAATCACTTTCTGCTCCATGTGCTGTTTCCGATGTGCCTGATACTGTCCGCCATGTTGTCAATGCAGTCTAACTTTTATTTGGTGTTTTTCTGCTGCGCTGCCAAGCCACAGAGTATCTCCCAAGGCTTTTCCGGTGTTGGCCTGGGATACAGGCGAGCGAGTGGGTGGGCAGTTCACTTTCTCTCGGGTTTTGGCATACTCATATACTTTGCCTGTCACTTGACAGAAGTCTTAATGCGAAGTGATGGCTTGTCCGGTGTTTCGTATTCGAGCGTGCGTCGGTCTGACCACCCTGCTGTGCTTGGCACGTTCACATGATCCTTGGCAGAAGCGGCCAGATTGCCTGCGCCATCTCCAGTACAAAGGATTGGCATTAATTTTCTTTACCAGTGCCAAACAGTAGTTCAGCTAAGCCAGACCGAACACCGTTGAATTTTGTCTAATCATGGGCAAGGTTCGATGACTCTTCCTATTCTGCTGCCGGGAATAATAATAATCTTTGTTGTCACAAGTAGGCCTACACTAACACTGCAATGAAGTTACTGTGAAAATCCCCGAGTCGCCACACTCCGGCGCCTGTTCGGGTACACGGAGGGAGAATTCAGAATGTCCAATTCACCTAACAAGCACGTCTTTCAGGACTTGTAGGAGAAAACCGGAGCACCCGGAGGAAACCCATGCGGACACGGGGAGAACGAGCAGACTCCGCACAGACGGTGACCCAAGCCGGGAACCGAACCTGGGAAATGGTTGCTAACTCCGACACAAGCAAACTTTCGTGTCATCCGAGTTTGACGGATGGAGATTTCCCTGCTTTACACAATTTGAGGTTGGAATGGAGAAACGAGCACGATGCGAGCGAGGAGGCTGGTGGTCATTAATCTAAGTAGATTTTCTCCATCAGCCTGGACTGGAACAGAAATAATCAATTTTGAACGTAATCAAGTAAATATAAATTGATTTGTTCCACTGCTGTTTTGGGCACAAAAAAAGAAATCAAATCGGAACCTTGAAATTGCACTCCAGCATTACATTACGTTTATCAAAAACACCCTTTGGGACTGTTATCCAGGATCTCGTCTGCCACTTGCTATTTTCAAATCAACAAGCCCACCTTCCTTTCAGAGAAGATTGGGCGTAATTGCTGTAGATTGTTGGTTTGTGCCGGTCAATCTAACAACAGCTCAAAGGCTAGCTGCAGTGAATGAGTGATGTTCTTTTACTCATTTACGGGATGTGGGTGTCACTGTTTAGGCCAGCGTTTATTGCCCATCCCTAATTGCCCTTGAAGATGGTAGCGAGCTATCTTCTTTAACGTCTGCAATCCGCGTGATGTGGGTACACACGCAGTGCTGTTAGGGAGCGAGTTCCAGGATTTTGACCCAGCGATAGGGAAGGAGCGGCGACATATTTCCCAGTCAGGCAGGGCGGTGGCGTGGAGAAGAGCTTGCAGGTGGTGGTGTTCCCAAGCATCTTCTGCCCTTGTTCTTCAAATGGTAGCAGTTGTGGGTTTGGATGGTGCTGTCTCAGGATCCTTGGTGAGTTCCTGCAGCGCATCTTGTAGATGGTACGCACGGCTGCTACTGTGCGTCAGTGGTGGAGGGAGTGAATGTTTGTGGATGGGGTGTCAATCAAGCGGGGCTGCTTTGTCCTGGATGGTGTCAAGTTTCTGGAGTGTTGTTGGAGCTGCACTCATCCAGGCAAGCGGAGACTATTCCTTGCAAACAACAAATAATCTTTATTGTCACAAGTAGGCTTACATTAACACTGCAATGAAGTTACTGTGAAACGCCCCTAGTCGCCACACTCCGGCACCTGTTCGGGTACACTGAGGGAGAATTCAGAATGTCCAAATCACCTAACTGCACGTTTTTCAGGACTTGTGGGAGGAAACCGGAGCACCCGGAGGAAACCCACGCAGATACAGGGAGAACGTGCAGACTCCGCACAGACAGTGACCCAAGCCAGGAGTCAAACCTGGGACCCTGGCATTGTGAAGCAACAATGCTAACCAATGTGCTACTGTGTGGTGGACAGGCTTTGGGGAGTTGGGGGGGTGAGTTGCTCACCTTGGGTTTCCTATACTCTGGCCTGCTCTTGTAGCCATAGCATTTATATCATCCAGTTCCACTTCTGGCCAATGGTAATCCCCAGGACGTAGATAGGTTTTTAAATATGGTCCGCGAATGCTACCCTGGTTGAGTAGCTGAGACATCAAGATGCAGAATGCCCTTCAGGTTTGTGCCCTATCTCTGGTGAGTCAGGGTCACAATTATGCAGCAACTGACCTCGGTGTGTCAGTGATTCAGACCAGTGAAGGCTGGACTGGAGATAGTCCGAGATCCCTCTTCATCTTTCGGTGTCCCTGTGGAGAAATAGATACCGTGTTCTTCAGAATGAGTTCATTCTGAGCCTGTACGTGCACAGTGCGTTCAAAACCTGGGTATCCCAAAGCACTTAGCCAGCAATGGATTTTTTTTTGTTGAAGTGTAGTCACTGTTGGGATGGAAGCACACGTAGCATCTGATATTTTGTTTCCTCTCTGCAGACAGCGAATTCTCACACAGTAGCATTGTAACGGATGACTAGATCGCTAGCTTTGTGATGTTGGGCAAGGGATGAATGTTGGCCAGGACAGCAGAGAGCAAGCCGCCATTCTTTGGTTTGATACTCTACGTGAATAGTGGACCCTGTGGATGAGAGGCTGGTGGGTCCCACACCTCGGGAACATGTCAGCTCCTGCAGCGGAGGGTTGGGAAGTACATATGTATATATTTTTAAAAACTCCCTGTGGAGAGGATGCTGGGTTTATGTAAATGAAGAAGCTGCCTTAATTTGTATTCAACATTACATTTGTTGCTGCTGAATAGCTGAGGAAGAAGTTAAATGGTTTCATGTTCTTGTTTAAAAGGGGGACAGATGTAACGTAGCTGTCGGAACTTGCTCTAAGCCACGTCAGCCCGGGCTGATTCCCCTACCTGTGCTGTGTAGTCAGGGTTGGAGATTTCTCTGAAATTAACCTTGCCCCTTCCTTCTCAGCCACAGACTGGCTGCAGTTTCTCAGCCCATGCCTACAATGTGATTGGGGTCCTTCAGTCATACTAAGACCCTGATTTGGACGTCTCCTGCCTGATTTTAGGCAGACGCCTTGAATGGTTTAAAATAGGACTAAAGGAGCGGAAATATAGCCTTCCTTTCAATTGCCCACACACCCAGTTTTTGCCAAGTGAGCTAGATTAAGATCCATTGTGGTAAACCACTGTTGCACCTCTATTAGGTGATGTATGGTAGGTCCTGTACTACAGGTACGTTGGTAGTCCCTGCCTGCTGGCTCCGGGGGTGGCTTGGAGCTCATTCTACCCCCTGGATGTGAGTTATCCCACTGGACGCCCATCCAGAATTCAGAGCCATTACTCGGGGTTTCTTGACATACGGGTTCAAACCCAACGCTTTCTGACTCTGAAAGAGGAAACGCAGGCAACAATAACAACTTGGGGGACAAAAAATGTATTATGGGAAGGGGGTGTCGCTGGCAAGGTCGGCTTTGAACTGAGTGGCTTGCTGGACATTTCAGAGAGTGATTGAGAGTCACCCACATTTGGACAGCACGGTAGTGCAGTGGTTAGCACAATGGCTTCACAGCGCCAGAGCCCCAGGTTCGATTCCGGCTTGGGTCACTGACTGTGTGGAGCCTGTATGTTCTCCCCGTGTCTGCGTGGGTTTCCTCCGGGTGCTCTGGTTTCCTCCCACAGTCCAAAGGTGTGCAGGGGTAGGTGGATTGGCTATGCTAAATTACCCTTAAGTGTCCAAAAAAGGTAAGGTGGGGTTACGGTGATAGGGTGGATTAGGCTTAGGTAGGGTTCTCTTTCCAAGGGCCCATGCAGACTCGATGGGCCGATATGGCCTCATTCTGCACTGTAAATTCTGTGTATCTGTTTGTGTGTATTGCTGTGCGTCTGTAGTTATATGTAGGCCAGACAGGGTAAGGATGGCAGATTTCCTTCCCTGAAGGACATTAGTGAACCAGGTGGGTTTTTATTGATGGTCGACAATGGTTTCAAGGTCATCATTAGACTTTGAAATTCCAGAGTGTTATTGAATTAACCTGCCGGGGATTAGAACCCCAGAAATGTATCCTGGGTCTCTGGATTACTAATCCAGTGGTAAGACCACTATCCCACCGCCTCCCCACATTTAACCGGCAACATTAATGTAGTAAAATGTCCACAGGCACTTCAGGAGTGTAGTCCGAGAACAAATCTGGCACCTTGCGGTATAGGAGCTTGGTCAGAGAGAGGAGGAGCGAGAGACAGAAAGGCTCAGAGGGACTTCCAGAGCTTTGAGCCCAGGCAGCTGAAGGCACAGTGCTAATGGTGGACCAAAGGAAATTGGTGGGTGCACACAGGAGGTTGGAATTGAAGACTTCACAGAGCCCCGGAAGGTCTGGAGGCAGTTACTGAGATCTGGGGATTAAACCAGCTCGCTCACTACTGCAATGTGAGGGACTATTTCTGACATCTCCCTTTGGGCAACAGGAGGCTGAGTACAGACCACTCACTTAAAAACCACAATCTGGCCTATATGGCTGAAGTTACAAAGCAAGGGTCCTTTTTGTATGCCCCTTCACCCTGCAGCTGGGATGGGCGATGGGATGTATCCCTGGGATGTCTCTTCACCGCTCCTCCTCTCCCCCCCCCCCCCCCCCCCCCCCCCCCCCATCTTGCTTTAATTCAAAACCAACCCATTTCTCCCCTTCACTGCTCATGATTCCCGAGGTCTGAACCAGGCGACATCTTGCACCTCTCTCGCTGCCTCCCAGCTGACCCTGAGGGACATGGTGATTTTTCACCCCACCCCCAGGCAACAGTGCAGCACCCAAGCTTCTCGAAGCGGGAACAGGCCTCTTGCAATGAAACGCTGATTAGATGATGTTTTGCTATGTTTCAGCTTGCTGCAGACAGTGACTTTTTGGTTTTTGCTAAGCTGTGCTTGTCTGATGGATAATCGGCATTAACGCATTTCAGCTTGCTGCAGACAGTGACTTTTTGGTTTTTGCTAAGCTGTGCTTGTCTGATGGATAATCGGCATTAACGCAGAGACAGGCCATTGCTTCACGTGTAATTGGACCTTGTCAATCAGCTGTCCATGTTAAACTAACTGCTTATTAGAAATGTTAATTTTCAGTTAACGATGACGCTGATTTTGACGTGGCAATTAGTCAACATTTAATGCAACAGGAATGCTATTAACTTTGTTTTTAAAGCATTGTCTTGTCTTTCCTCCTGTGCTTTTTATTTAAAAAAAACATGACAACAAAGAGATTCAATTAGAAAAGCTTTTTGCTTTTTCTTGGAACTTTCAATTCGCAATGTTTTCTAAGATGAGGGGTGCTGTTTTATTTTTAACCTACGGATTGCTTAGAAAGAGAGACTGGGGAGTTAATAGTGGGCAACACAAGGAATGACATGGACACTAAATCAATATTTCGCCATGGTTTTGACCGTGGTGGACACTAGAACCATCCCAACAGTAACAGAGGCAGAGGTTATTGCAAAGGAGGAACTTAAAACAATCGGCATCACTGGGGAAAAAGTACTGAACAAGCTGTTGGGATTGACAAGTCCCCAGAGCCTGATGGCCTACATCCTAGGATTTTGAAGGAAGTGGCAGCAGAGATGGTGGAGGCATTGGGTATAATATTCCAAAATTCCCTGGATTCTGGAAAGTTTCCAGTGGATTTGGAAAAGGCTGATGTAACCCCCCTGTTCAAAAAGGGAGAAAGGCAGCAAGTAGGAAACTATAGACCAGTTAGTTTAACATTTAACGTTGCAAAACTGTTAGAATCCATTATTAACAAAGTAGAAACGGGACATTTAGAAAGTCTAAACGCAATCCATCAGAGTCAGCAAGGTTTTATGAAGGATAAATCATGTTTGACTAATCTGCTCGAGTTCTTTGAAGATATAACGAGCAAAGTGGATAATGGACATCCTGTAGATGTCGTATATCTGGACTTCCAGAGGCATTTGATAAGGTACCACACAAAAGGTAAGATCCCACAGGGGTGGGGGTAAGATTTTAGGTTGGATAGAGGATTGGCTAACTAACAGAAAGCAGAGAATGGAGATAAATGGGTCTTTTTCTGATTGGAAAGCTGTGCCATAGGGTTCGGTGTTTGGGCCCCAATTATTTACAATCTATATTAATGGCTTGCATGCAGGGATAGAATGTACTATAGCCAGACAATACTAAAATAGGTGGTAAAGCAAGTTGCAATGAGGAATTAAGAATTTTACAACTGGATGTGGATGGGTAGGCAAGTGGGCCAAAATTTGGGAGGTGGAATTTACCGTGGATAAGTGTGAGGTTATCCATTTTGGTCGGAGGAATAAAAAGGCAACTTATTATCTAAATGGAGAGAAACTTCAGAATGTTGTGGTGCAGAGTGATCTGGGTGTCCTTGTGGACGAAAGACAGAGGACGCGATCCAATGGCTATTCTGTACATGAAAAGCAGCTCGTCGCGGCACAGCATGGCCAATAAAAGCCAAGACACTCCCTCCTGAGATCTACCCGCCTCACAAGATAGTGTGTTCAGGCTGTGCATGAGGGGTGGTGGGAGAGGGGGGGGGGGGGGGGTGCCAGGGTGTCGGGGGTCGCTTTTGGGGCCTTGGAGATCGGAATGCCATTTAAAAATGGTATCGCAATCTCTCGCTACACTGGGGCGTTCCGACGAGCGGAGCTCCCAGTGTACAAAATGGAGCAATGTGTGGCCTTGACCGTGCGTTCCCCGCTGAGGCCCCTTATACAATGCGAATCGCGTTGTATTTCCATGTGTTTCTCGGCACTGTGAGCGCCACAAAACGTGCCTAAACGCGCTTACTATGGTACTTTGTTCCCAATTAGTTGAATCGAACCCAACAAGTTAGTATGCAGGTGCAGCAGGTAATAAGGAAGGCAAATGGAAATCTGTCATTAATTCCTAATGGAATAGAATATAACAGCAGGAAGGTGCTGTTACAACTGTGCAGGGCATTGGTGAGACTGTGTCTGGAATACTGCGCACAGTTTTGATCATCTTAATTGAGGAACGATGTAAATCCATCAGAGGTAGTTCACAGAAGGTTCAGTAGATTGATTCCAGGGATGAAGAGAGATTGAACAGGTTAGGCTTGTATTAACTTGAGTTCAGAGTAAGAAGTCTTACAACACAAGGTAAAAGTCCAACAGGTTTGTTTCGAATCACTAGCTTTCGGAGCACAGCTCCTTCCTCAGGTGAATGAAGAGGTGGGTTCCAGAAACTTACATATAGACAAAGTCAAAGATGCAAGACGATACTTTGAATGCGAGTCTTTGCAGGTAATTAAGTCTTTACAGGTCCAGACGGAGCAACTGGAGAGAGGGGTAACTCCAGATTAAAGAGTTGTGAATTGTCTCAAGCCAGGACAGTTGGTAGGATTTCACAAGTCCAGGCCAGATGGGGGGGGGGGGGGGGGGGTGAATGTAATGCGACATGAATCCAAGGTCCAGGTTGAGGCTGTACTCATGTGTACAGAACTTGGCTATAAGTTTATGCTCGGCGATTCTGCGTTGTCAGGCGTCCTGAAGGCCGCCTTGGAGAATGCTTGCCCGAAGATCAGTCGTTGAATGCCCTTGACTGCTGAAGTGTTCCCCGACTGAAAGGGAACGTTCCTGCCTGGCGATTGTTGTGCGATGTTGCAGCGTCTGCATGGTCTCACCAATGTAGCGCACTTCGGGACATCCTTTCCTGTACACATGTTTCTGGAACCCACCTCTTCATTCACCTGAGGAAGGAGCAGCGCTCCGAAAGCTAGTGATTCGAAACAAACCTGTCGGACTTTAACCTGGTGTTGTAAGACTTCTCACTGTGCTCACCCCAGTCCAACGCCGGCATCGCCACATCTTGAGTTCAGACGTGAGAGGAGATCTAATTGAGGTATATAAGATGCGAAAGGGGATTGACAGGGTAGATGTAGAATGGGCGTTTCCCCTTTACTGGGCATTCTACAACGAGAGGCCATTGTTTTGGGCTAAGGGGTAGCAGATTTAAAACAGAAATAAAAAGGAATTACTTGAAAGGGTTGTGAATCTGTGGAATTCTCTACCTTAAACAAATTTGAGGATGGGATAGGTAGTTTTTTAATTTGTAGAGGGAGGAAGGGTTATGGGGGAGCAGGTAGGACAGTGGAGAAGAGATCGCGATGAAATCAGCCATGATTGTATTGAAAGGTGGAGCATGCTCGAGAGGCTACATTGCCAAGCTTGCTCCTAGTTCTTTATGTTCTGAGAAAGAATTATTCTGTCTCATTCCAGCTCCTGGTCTGTAGCCCTGTAGGTCGCAGCACTTAAAGCACAAATCTGGTGTTCTTGATTAATAAGGGGATTTCTTGATTATTATGGGGATCAGGGATTATGGAGAGAAGACGGGAGAATAGGGATGAAGAACATGACAATCATGATCGAATGGCGGAGCAAACTTGCTGGGCCAAATGGCCTAATTCTGCTTCTATATGTGATGGTCTTCTGGACAACTATCATTGATTGTTGTAAAAACCCATTTGGTCCATTGAGAGGGAAATCTGCCAGCCTTACCTGGCCTGGCCTACATTCGACTCCAGACCCACACCAATGTCTCTTAGCTACCCTCTGAAATGGTCTGGCAATTTTAAACCACTCCATTCAAGGACAATCTGGGATGACAACAAATGCAGCCCTTGCCATCCCATGAAAGAGTTTTTTTAAAAAACCAAGTACTTATGTGGCTAGGTCACATGGTCGTGTTCAACAAATTGTCACAGAGCGGATAACTGAGATCTAAGAAAGAGTGGGGATTGGATGGGTGATGATTTCTATGGAGCACTAATCGTCTTTGGGACTTTAAATTTCCATCTTAAACTTGATGAAACCTGATCTGTATAATCGTGCAGTTTGGATCCATTGAGCTTGCCTGCATTGCAAGTTGTTGTAAAGACTGCAGAACCTTTGCTTGCGAAATGGGGAAGTTGTTTTGGATCGCCCTTCCCACTTCCCTCAACCTGATGGCTCTGCCCCCTGCTTCTGAAGAGGGTGATGCACCCAGCAATATGGTTATCTTGTGAACATGAGGCCTAGTATGCCTTGCCTGAGGAACCATTCTTCACCTGTGAAACCTGGGAACATTTTAATGCATTATTTGACAATGGCAGACAAGGCAAAAAAGTCCAAATCTTTTCTTGCCTGCTGCCCCTATGGGGTGCGTACAGTTTGAAATTGAGTATTTGTGCATGATTTTTTTCAGTGCGTGATCCCTTCTCGTCCTTTATATGATGGCGCCCGATCATGATTTGTGGAATGAAGCCTACACGATGCCTTCCAGGCAGCTGCCAACCGCACAGCTGAGTGGGAACGTTGGTATATACATGTGCACTTGTTATTCTGCCCCTCGCATTTTATCACACACTCACTATATTTTTCTGTCTGCTCTTCCTTTTTCTTTCTTGCTCATCTTGCCTTTTACCTATTTTTTCTCTCTATCTCTTTTTCATTTTTTTTCTGGCATTCATTTATCCATTTTTCCCTTTTTTTCTCTCTCTCCGTGTGCAGAGTCTCTCTCTGTCTGCCTCTCTCTCTCTCTCCTCTCACACACTCACTTTCTCTCTCTGTCCATTTCCTCCAATCCTGCCTCTGACATGTCGCTGAGCATTGATCAGAGATGCAAACTCACTGCTTGTTGCTGCATGAAACCCCAGTGATGTATTTACTCCACTAAGCCACCGGGGGAGTCTCAACACTTAGGTTTGAAACCATCAGCTTCCACCTTGTCGGCCATTCTGCTCAAGGGGGCTGAAGCCTTTCAGAACCTGCTGGTGCCGGGTGGAAAGATACAGTGTGGTGGGGCTAGGTAGTGGGCCAGGGAGGTCTATCGTAGGTCTCCCGATGGGCGAGGCCCAGGGCAATGAATGCACATCTGGAAATCTGACTACTGTTTAAAAATGGGGACAATTGTGAAAAATAGTTTTTAACAACTCATGACCCCCCCACCCCCAGGTTATAACATAAAACATACAGTGCAGAAGGAGGCCATTCGGCCCATCGAGCCTGCACCGACCCACGTAATCCCTCACTTCCACCCTATCCCCGTAACCCAATAACCCCATCTAACCTTTTTGGTCACTAAGGGTAATTTGTCATGGCCAATCCACCTGACCTGCACGTCTTTGGACTGTGGGAGGAAACCGGAGCACCCGGAGGAAACCCACGCACACACGGGGAGGACGTGCAGACTCCGCACAGACAGTGACCCAAGCCGGAATCGAACCTGGGACCTTGGAGCTGTGAAGCAATTGTGCTATCCACACTGCTACCGTCCAATCAGTATTGATTTACTGTGGACATTTAATCTGTGCACCTCGGCCCTGACTATAATGAAAATAGGAATCGCACATGAGCTTTTTGCTACAGAAGCACATCACATGGTGTTCCATCTCGTCGAATCATGGAAAGATGCACACAGAAGGAGGCCATTCAACCAGCGTATGCTGGTTCATTGAGAGAGCAATTCAATTTGACCCAGCCTGCTGATCCTTCCCCAAAGCCCTTGCATATTTGTCCCACTTGAGTATTTATCAAATTTCCCCTTTTTAGAAGTTGATATTGAATCTGCTACCCCCACCCTCCTCGGGCAGATCATTCCGGGCCCAACAAGGACACAAGGGCTAGAGACGGGGAGGGGGGGGGGGTCCGTACAGCCCATCCAGCCCTGTTCCGCCTGATCGTGGCTGGTGATCTTGGGCCTGCGCTTCACTCAGCTGCCCCGCTCCCCATATGATTTTGCTGCACTTTGTATTTAAACATCTCCTCAGTTTCCCCCTCTGGCCCTTTCTCCAATTGCCTGGACTGCAGAGCAGGCCTAAATCGAGGAGGGAAACCGTTGTTTTAATGTCTGCACCGCTTGAAATCAATACTTTATAAAAACCCGAGTGAACAACAATTGAACTCTTGTTAGACTAAACTCTGCGTAACGATTACAGCTTGCGGCCTTGAGACACGCTGAGGCAGAAATGTAGTCTCCCCTGCAACTTTAATATATTCTGGACCATTTTCCAAAACGGCAGAGCAATTCCGCGGTATAGCCTTCAAGGTGCCCATGACTCCACCGGAACAGCTGAATAATATTTGATTGTATTACGTGGTCGTGTTTTTCTGTCCATGGAAAAAAAGCAGCACTTGCAACAAAAAAAAAATCCCGGCCAATTTAGCCAAATACAGCCTGAAAGTGGAGACAGTTCCTGTGTCACACATTTGGATTGGTTTAGATTTCATTTTATTAAATGATCAGCTAACTGAGCCACGAAGTAAATGCATCAACAGTAAGAAAGGAGCTGCTACACAATAGATCAGTCGGACAAAAAGAAACTACAATCTACCCCCGCTAACTGAAATCTCTAATTGTCAAAAATCAAGGTTTCCTGTGTAATTGAGAAAAAAATTACATATTTCACAATGGCGTGATCAAACCCAGTTATGGAGTTCTCAGCTGTTAGCCTTTTTTTAGTTAGGGACTGTGGTCCTGCGCCTGTGCTGTTTTTTCTTCTTGTCTTCAAGGTGATAACCACAGAATGGCTTATATTGGGGTACAGGTCTATGGTCATCAACTGGCTTCCCTTTGTGAGCCTGACAGCAAGCTATTCAGCCACATGCGCTATCACAACAGAACCGCAGCACCTGCCACAGTTAACTGGCCGCAGAGACGGAGTGGTGGAAGGAATCCTCAGATTCAGCTTCGTCCCATCTCGTAGGGGCTGAAGTTCATGTCAGGAGCCCACCCGAGTTCAGCATTGACTGGTGGGCGTGACCTTACCCGTGACTGACTGACTGACACGTGGGCACTGCCAGCGAAGGCCAGCCATTGAAATGAAATGAAAATCGCTTATTGTCACAAGTAGGCTTCAAATGAAGTTACTGTGAAAAGCCCCTAGTTGCCAAATTCCGGCGCCTGTTCGGGGAGGCTGGGACGGGCCCAGGTTTACAGGTGTGGATACCATTTAAGCCATTGAGGGAAGTCTGGCTTGGTGGATTGTCACACCACCATTACCGTGCCTCCCTAAGTGTCAGCAAATAGTTCTTGTATCAAATTTCCTGTGGATCTTGAGCTGGACTCTTTTCATGATCATTGTATGCGTAGTATAGAGTGAAGTTTATCAGATTACATTTCCCCTTCAAATACACGTGGTAGGTAGGGAAAAATAGTTTACATTTATATAGTGCCTTTCATGGCCACTGGATGTCCCTAAGCGCCAATGCAGTACATTTGAAGCAAAGTCTCAACTGTAATGTTGGGAAATGTGATTGTTAATTTGTGCACAGCAAGCTCCCACAAAAAACAATGCGATTTTTTTTGAGTGTCGATTGAGGGATAAAAATTGGTCGTCACATTGGGAGAACTGTGCTGCTCTTCTTTTAAGGAGTGCTTTATGGGGTCTTTCATGTGTACCTGAGGGGACCGCCGGATGCCTGGCTCGAATACCCCAGCTGGGAGACGGCACGCCTGACACTGCAGCAATCTCTCGGTGCTGCACTGAATTTTCGGCCTGGATTTCTTGTGCTCGCGTCTCTGGAGTGGGACTTGAACTGACGACCTTTGCTGGCTCAGAGGCAAGGGTGGTGCCCACTGTGCCACAGCTGATTAATGAAGCTGTGTTACGTCTCTCTCCAGTATTTTGGTTGCCAATGGGAGGGGGAGCTAGTGGCTGCAGGCTCACTTGGCCTACTCCTGTGGCAGTTCACTACCACCTCACTCAATTAATTTAATGGATTCTGTTAAGTCGGGGGCAAGTAATTGATGTTGTTTATTGTGAGTTCCCCGAAATGCTGTCAGAGTGCAGCATTTAATTGATGATTTTACCTCAATTATTTTTGTTTTTAAAAGAAAGAGCAGTCGTTCTAAACGTGCCTCTAATTTATTTATGAGTGAAATCACAAAGATTGATGGGCAGGCATGAGCTGATGCCATTTTCTTAACCCGCCTTGCCTCGCCAGCTGTCTTTGTTTAGACCAGGTCACTGTTGTGGAAATGATGTGCCTGTTGTCCCTGATTAGGAGCGCATCAGGTACTAAACTCTTCCTCTTGCATTCCTAATTGTCTCTCCCTGGAAGTGGAATAATTCCGTGAAGTGACGGCTAGAGTTGGTCGAGGGGAGGTTTAAGTGGCTCTTTCTCTTTGAAGTTGTTGGTTCACTTTAGTGCCCGTCGATGCTTGGGATAGATTGGCAACATGCGTGCTCGCTCCCTTGCTCTGAATATTGTAACTGGGCTGGGGACATTCAGCAGGCTGCCTCGTTAGAGAGGGACCTCTTGGTTGTTGGGTGATTCAATTTGTGTAGCTTAAGGGAGGGGGTTTGTCGCTCGCTGTAGGTTTGACCCACTCTTGCCACTGGTGGCAAAATGGCTGAAAGTGATCCTACCAGTGCCCAATCTCAACATTGCCCCCCCCACACCCGCACTCACCCCACATGCATACCCAACACTCCCACACCAATAGTTGGAGTAACAACAGTGGCCTCGTGGTATTGTCATTGGACAGTAATGTAGAGAACCAAGTTAATGCTCTGGCGGCCCAGTGTAATAATGTGGCGATCACAGCAGACGGTGAAGTTTGAATTCAATAAAGATCTGGGGCGAGATTCTCCGACCCCCCGCCGGGTCGGAGAATCGCCGGGGGCTGGCGTGAATCCCGCCCCCGCCGGTTGCCGAATTCTCCGGCACCGGATATTCGGCGGGGGCGGGAATTGTGCCGCGCCGGTTGGCGGCCCCCCCCCCGCGATTCTCCGGCCCGGATGGGCCGAAGTCCCGCCGTTAAAATGCCTGTCCCGTAGGCGTAGATTAAACCACCTAACTTACCGGCGGGACAAGGCAGCGCGGGCAGGCTCCGGGGTCCTGGGGGGGGGGGGGGGCGCGGGGCGATCTGGCCCCAGGGGGTGCCCCCACGGTGGCCTGGCCCGTGATCGGGGCCCACCGATCCGCGGGCGGGCCTGTGCCGTGGGGGCACTCTTTCCCTTCCGCCTTCGCCACGGTCTCCACCATGGCGGAGGCGGAAGAGACTCCCTCCACTGCGCAATCGCGGGAATGCCGTCAGCGGCCGCTAACGCTCCCATGCATGCGCCGCCCGGAGATGTCATTTCCGCGCCAGCTGGCGGGGCACCAAAGGCCTTTTCCGCCAGCTGGCGGGGCGGAAATTCGTCTGGCGCGGGCCTAGCCCCTTAAGGTTGGGGTTCGGCCCCCCAAGATGCGGAGCATTCCGCACCTTTGGGGCGGCGCGATGCCCGACTGATTTGCGCCGTTTTGGGCGCCAGTCGGCGGACATCGCGTCGATACCGGAGAATTTCGCTCCTGGAATTAAAAGCCTAATGTTGACCATGAAACTATTGTTGATTGTACTAACAATCCACCTGGTTCACCAATGTTAATTAGGGAAGGAAATCTGCCATCCTTACTTGGTCTGACCTACATGTGACTCCAGATCCACAGCAATGTGGTTAAAGGGCAATTAGGGATGGGCAATAAATGTCACACCAGCCTGCGGTGCCACATCCCATGAAGGAATTTCTAAAATGCTACGAAGTTGAGAGTTCAAATCACGATGACCTGAAGGATTTCACAATCAATGAAGTACAGTTACGGGATGGTATGCAAGAAACACTTGGCCAAATGTGGGCAATAATTTCCCAGCAATGTGACAAGTGAGTGAATGACTTTTTGACTTGGTAGAGGGATGAATATTGGAATCCAGCCCAAGGCCTCCGTTGATCATCTCATCTGAAATATGGCACTTTTGACAATGCAGCGCTCCCTCTTTGCAACACTGGTATGCCAGCTTCGATTTGGCACTTCCTGGGAGGAACTAGAACCCACGACCTTCAAACTCATGAGGTGTGACCACCGAGTCGAGGCTGACAGACTGCACCATGACCAGTTACGAATTCAATTCACCAGGCCTGGTGCCCTCTGGGCTGGCTGGCACTAGATAATGATGGGTGCTGGATTGTCATCAAAACTCAATTAGTTTGCTTCTGTCTTTCATGGAATGGAACCTCCTGTTCCTACCTGAACTGATCTCTGTCCCAGCCCCTCGCTATGTGGTTGATTTTTACTTCTCTCGCCAATTGAGCTGGGCAATGAATCCGATTTGCTCATGCTGCCCATATCTCCAGAATAAACACTTTAAAAAAAATAGAATGAGTATCAATTTAACTTGGTGGTGGAGGAGGGTACAGGTAAATGGAGGAGGTGGGGTTGGCGACCTCATCTCTGCCCTGGCGAGTGCCACCACAATCAACTGCCAGTTACCAAATCCAATATTGGTGCCCCAGTGCATCACACAACAGCTTCCACTGAGACATGGGTCCTTATGGGACGTGACTTTGGTGATTTGGGTTCCATTGTAAATGCCATGATTACAGAAGGTTGTTAGATACAGTGTCCTGCTGATTTCCATTGACTATTTCACCCGTGATCCGGGATGTTTTTATTCGGTCTAAAAATAACATGATAATTTAAGCGCGTTAATTCCAAGAGCACTTGCATTTCAGAATCATTCCACCTCCAGTCCTGTTTTGTAAGGTGTCGCACAAAGATTTATAGATTAGCACCTTTTGCAGATGTTGTGATGAAAGCTCTTATCTTTTTTAAAAAGTGTGAAGGGCATTCATTACTCAGAGGACTCCGCACTACTGCTCTGTATCTATAGCAACCATCTCTTACTTTCTTCTGTTTTCTCATCACACTCTGTAGTCATCTGACTCTTAACTCTTGCAGTGCCAAGGGCCTCGGCCACACATCTTTCTCTCTCTCTCTCACATACACACACTCTCGCCCTCCAATCCGGATGACACGCGGAAAATAGAAGGGGGAACTGGGAAATGGTGTGATCTGGTCTGGGACAGGAGCAGCTTTGCAGTTGGGAAGGGTAAACATGATTGAGCAAGCATGGGAATGTTGAGTGTGAGAATTCTGGAGAGGCTGTGATAACCATCAGGTGAAGTAACACCCACCTTGTTGTGAAGAATAGGGAGCGATGACCCTGTCTCTGGCCTGCTCCCGTCTCCATCGGTGGCCTGATTGACAGGATGTTTTATTCACGCCATCATCCCCTGTCACTGTTCGATGCTGGGCTTTTAATTCATTTTGGTTGCAAATGTCAGTGTCGGCTTCAAGACGTGAATCAACTAATACTTTCCTGTGCAGGCTGTCATACTAATGGACAGGAGGGAGGGATAGGGTTTGCAGGGTGGTATGGGCAGAGATCATCAAATGATGTGGTAAGTCACAAGCCCTTGGACCCCCCCTGAGCAGGGTTGTGAAGTTACACGCTCTCCCTCCCATCCTTGGTGTTTGAGCGTAACCCCTGGCCAATGGACCACAGAAGGTCTGCAGGTCACATGCCATCTTTTTGGCCACACCTGCTCTAAGTAGGCGAGTGACACCCCATGCGCTGTCGATATTAGCACAAAGCAGCCTTGGCTTTGCATTGAGCAAAGCGTGAAGTGCGAGGCATGAATTGCGAGGTCAGTGGCGAGTTGAATTTGAGCGCTGTGATGTAAATGGTGTGCGGATGCTCCTGGAGTTGCGGATCTGTGCAACAGCTCTGCTGTCAACAGGCTGCAATCAATGGCACAATGATAATCTGGCTGAGTGTAGCTCAATATAGAGGGCTTCTAACTCCGAGCCAGTATGGGGATGATAGCATACGTGGGGAGGCAGAGGCATAGCGGTATTGTCATTGGACTTGTGATCCAGGTAATGCTCTGGGGAGTGGGTGTGAGCCCTGCAATGGCAGATGTTGAAATTTGAATTCGAGAAAAATAAAATATGGAATTACAAGTCTAATAATTTTTTAAGAAACTTATTTATTTACAATTAAGGGGCTATTTAGCGTGGCCAATCCACCTACCCGGTACATCTTTGGGTTGTGGGGGTTAACCCCTCGCAGACACAGGGAGAATGTGCAAACTCCACACAGACAGTGACCCAGGACCGAGATCGAACCCGGGTCCTCAGCGCTGTAGGGAGCAGTGCTAGCCAATGCGCCACCGTGCTGCCACAATGATGACCATGAAACCATGGTTGATTGTTTTAAAAACCCATCTGGTTCACTAATGTCCTTTAGGGAAGGAAATCTGCCGTCCTTACCTGGTCTGGCCTACATGTGACTCCAGACCCACAGCCATGTGACTCTTAAATGACTTCAGGGATGTGGCAATAAATGCTGGTCTAGCCAGCGACGCCCACTATAAACTATGAACTATAAAAAAAATTGGTTGTGGAAGGGAGATTGGAATCAAATGAGCCACTTCAAAGGAGAATTTGCGTGAAAACTACCTTCAATTGTCCAGGTTGGTCCTTGCATGTGGAAGGTACCTGTTGATGTGTGCTTGTGCGCATTAGGTGCGATTTACTGGAGATCTTTAGAGACGATGGTTGTTGCTGATATAATGGACACCATGTGTTTCCACTTGTGGGGGGGGGGGGGGGGGGAATCAAAACAAGAGGCAATCATTTATAGGATAGTCAGCACAAAATCCAATATTGAGTTCAGGAAAGCCCAAAGAGTATCGAGAATTTGGAACTCTGTGCCGTCACAGGGAGTGGTCGCAGTGAATTGTATAGATGCATAGAAGGGGAGTTAGGATAAGTATATGAGTGGGAAGGGAATTGTGGGTTACCTCAGTGATGAGGAAGAATGGGATGAGGCTCCAATGCAGCATTAACACCGGCATGGGCTATTTCAGCAGATTGGCTTATTTCCGCACTGTAAATCCAATGTGGAAAAATGTATCACTCTGTTTTCCACTGTTTTTATACCGATTTTTAAATAGTGCATTTATTGAATTTTCATTAGGGAATGATTCCAGGATTTGAAGGACTCTGACACCTACTGGTATCATCTCCCTGACCCTGCAGGTGTCTCTCTCAATAATCACATAATGTAACCTGCAGAGCTGATGCACACAGCTGGTATTTTAATAGCCTGTCACTTCAAATTGACTTGCACGCTAACTAAATGAGCTGCTGACTGAACGTGGCAATTATCATTATTTGGCGGCGAGTCCTGCCCGGATTGGCATTTCTCTCCCTGTCTCTTTCTCTCTCTCTCTCGGTGCGAGTCCAAAGAGGGAAGAGAAACAAGCACTCTGGGTGAACCCGTAACTTGTTGCCTTGCCGTCTCTTCTGAGTTGTTCCAACTTTGTGTGCTCCGGGAGATCAACTTCAAAGCTAACCCATTCCTAAAATCCCTTGTGGCCCTGGCTCAACTTTTTAGCTGGGAAATTCAAGGTCGCACGGTAACCTTGTCCTGCTGCAGGTTCATCCCTCACTTTGGCCCTATCTCAGTGGATTGTGCAGGATTACGAATGACCGACAACACAGAAACAGGACATTTTGCCCATCCAATCCATGCTGATGTTTCTGCTCCACTCCAGCAAAACATTTCATCAGTTTGCAGCCAATGAGGTCGTCCCTCATCCTTTTTTTGTTTTCCCAGAGGTAGGAGTGTTATGGGCCAGGGTTTAGAGAACCCCAAAGTGTATCATGGAGTTCACCTGACTCACAACGTTTAATAGATTGCGGTATGGGGAGCACACAGCCCACTCTACAGGTGTGGTACAGCAGAAATGGAAACGTATTTTTTAAAAGCAAAACAATGTTTATTCTATGAACTCAAGTTAACCTTTTTGAAACATACAGTGAACATCTTAGCAACCATTAATTCAAATACAACCCGCAAAGACTACAACACTAAGTAATTCTTAATAACTTTCCAGAAGACAGAATGAATGAAATGAAATGAAAATCGCTTATTGTCACAAGTAGGCTTCAATGAAGTTACTGTGAAAAGCCCCTAGTCGCCACATTCCGCCGCCTGTTCGGGGAGGCTGGTACGGGAATCGAACCATGCTGCTGGCCTGCCTTGGTCTGCTTTAAAAGCCAGCGATTTAGCCCAGTGTGCTAAACCAGCCCCTGCTTTACCTGAAAGAAACACCTTTCAACAGAAGCACACTAGGTTAAAGTCACTACTGAAAACATTTATAATTCTGAATTCACTAAACGATTAAGAGATAGTCTTTTGATGGCAGAGAGAACAGCAGTACACCTGATTGGTCTGGCTTCAGCACCAACACTGAAAACGAAACTAAAACACACCCTGCAGCAAACAGCCTAAAACGAAAGTAAAAAGCAGACAGACAGCCCAGCTCCACCCACTCTCTGACATCACTGCAGTAATAAACACCCATTTCTCAAAGGTACTCTCACTACAGATATTTATATACACACCCATTTATCAACACCCATTTCTTAAAGGTACTCTCACATGACAGGAGACCCAGCCTGTTTGTCTTTTCTTGCTACCTAGGCCCACATATTTCTGAAATCACCTTTGTAGTCTCTCTTTGCAGCCTCTCTTGTGCCTCTATCATTTTTACAGAGGCTCACCTGATGAAGGAGCTGCGCTCAGAAAGCTAGTGATTCCAAACAAACCTGTTGGACTTTCACCTGGTGTTGTAGGACTTCTTACTGTGCCCACCCCAATCCAACGCCGGCATCTCCATGTCATTTTTCTAATGGTGAGCAGAGCTGAGTGTAGTGTGGTCAAATCGAGGTTTGATGCAGGTTTAGCAAAGCATCCTAACTGGCTGCATCACAGTCTGGTATGGCAACTGCTCGGCCCAAGACCGCAAGAAACTTCAGAGAGTCGTGAACACCCCCCAGTCCATCACATGACCTGCATCCCATCCATTGACTCCATCTACACCTCCCGCTGCCTGGGGTAAGCGGGCAGCATAATCAGAGACCCCTCCCACCCGGCTTACTCACTCTTCTAACTTCATCCATTGGACAGGAGATACAGAAGTCTGAGAACACGCAAAAACAGACTCAAAAACAGCTTCTTCCCCGCTGTTACCAGACTCCTAAACGACCCTCATATGGACTGACCTCATTAACACTACACCCTGTATGCTTCATTCGATGCCAGTGCTTATGTAGTTACATTGTATATGTTGTGTTGCCCTATTATGTATTTTCTTTTCTTCCCTTTTCTTCCCATGTACTTAATGATCTGTTGAGCTGCTCACAGAAAAATGCTTTTCACAGTACCTCGGTACACATGACAATAAACAAATCCAATCCAAGCTTCCGTACTTGAGGGTGGTCTTCTGGAACCTCCACCTCGCAACCATGCCAACTCGCTCTGGCGCTGCCAACTCCGGCTGGATGTCTTCCTGGAGGTTTCTTCATGCGACATCCCACCTGACAATATTTGGTTGTCTTAGCTTAGCCATCCAGAGTTCACCTCCCCATCCTCTCCTGGTGAATCGTTCCCTAAGAGTGTCTGGGGCTTGGGGGGAGGAGAGGAATGTTGATGATGTGTAATATGGTGGGAGGGCACGTGTGCTGCCCGGTGGTTTGAGGACTGGGTGTGCAGAGTCTGTATTTGGTGTGGGGTCTCACGAGCTGGGATGACTCCACTTGTACTATAGACTTCAAAACTGAATTCAGGGAGGTGGTGGAGTGTGCAATACGATCCAAGTGTTTCTGAACCTTATCACAATCGTGACCATTTGGAGTTGGAAATGCCGCATGGACCAATGGGTGAGATTTTCCGGTCCTGCCGATGGCGACCTCCTACCGTAGGTTTCCCGGTGGTGTAGGTTACGGAAAACGAAAAACAGGTAATCAGAGGATCCTGCCGCTGGCCAGTAGCGGCTCAGCTCAAAACACACCTGTTTCATCACAGTAGATCAATTAAAAATATTCTTCCATGTTGTCGGGGAGCTCCTGAATTTAACGATTTAATTAAGCCTTTAGCTTAGGTCATAGCTTTTGAGCTCAATCGATTGATTTAAATTGTTCTACTGTCAGGAAGTTTTAACCTTCTGGGAACCAGATATCAGGACATGACACCCATCCCACCAATTTTCCATCAGGACCACAACAGATGCATAGGAAGGTCACCACTCGCAAGGTCCCTTCCAAGTCACGCGTCATCCTGACCAGAGAAAATATCTTTGCTCCTTCACCTTATCTGGGCTAAAACCCTCAGAACTTGAGGGCAGCACGGTAGCATTTTGGATAGCACAATTGCTTCACAGCTCCAGGGTCCCAGGTTCGATTCCGGCTTGGGTCACTGTCTGTGCGGAGTCTGCACGTTCTCCCCGTGTCTGCGTGGGTTTCCTCCAGGTGCTCCGGTTTCCTCCCACAGTCCAAAGATGTGCAGGTTAGGTGGATTGGCCATGATAAATTGCCCTTAGTGTTGGGTGGGGTTACTGGGTTATGGGGATAGGGTGGAGGTGTTGACCTTGGGTAGGGTGCTCTTTCCAAGAGCCGGTGCAGACTTGATGGGTCGAATGGCCTCCTTCTACACTGTAAATTCTGTAAACTTCTTCACCAACTGCCCCGTGGGTGTGCCTGCAGCACGCGGGCCAGAGCAGTTCAAAAAGGCGGCTCACCACCACCTCGAGGGCAGTTCGGCATTGGGCAATAAATGCCAGCCTTGCCCGTGGTGCTCGCACTCCATGAATGAATGTGGAAGGAAAAGAAAATCAAGGACAGAAGTTCTTCGCAGGCAGGCACCGCGTAACAGGGGCTCACCTTGGGGAATTGGAAGCAGTTGGCAAGAGTCGAATAAAAAGTGGAAAGAAAGAGGGTTATTTTTCCCAGGACTCTCGTCCCTCATATTAATAAGTGAAAATCTCACAGACAAAAAACAGTAAGAGGTTTTATTCACTCGGCTGAAATGTACTCATCAGCTATTCTCTCAGTCAATCGACTGTTCGATGCATCAAGCCCAGGGGCTCTTGTGCTTCTGTTTTTACAAATAGGAATGGCAGCTATTATTGGACTCAGTGGATTTCCGGTGTTGCTTGGATAGTTTTTTAAAAATTGACATCCAGACACAATTGGCTTGCCAGGTGTGAGTAGGCCTCTGAGCCCTTAGCCAATTTTCCTTCTTTCCACTATCCCCAGGGTTATCAACACTCCAGGCTGTCCCAGAGTCCCAGGGAATTAAAAATTAATCTCCCCGACACTGCTACAAACAAAATTGTGCTCATTTTGAGTCTCTGTGTCTCAGTTGGTCGCAATCTCGCCTCCAGAGCCACAGGGTTCCAGTTTTGTGCCCCAGTCCAAGGCTTGAGGACAACAATCCAAGCTGGCACTCCAGTGCAGTATTGAGGGAGTGCTGCACTGTTGGAGGTGTCGTTTTCCACTTGTTTGGGTGGATGTAAGAGTTCCCATGGACTATTCTAAAGAAGAACTGGTGAGTTCTCCTTTGATGTCCTGGCCAATACCTATCTCTCAATCGGCATCTCAGGAGAACCGATTTTCTGATCATTATCACATTGCTGTTTGCTGTTGCAAATTAGCTGCCATGTTTTCTACATGACAAGAGTGGCCACACTTTGTAAAGTGCTCCATTGACCCGAAAGCACTTTGAGACATCGAGATGTCATGAAAAGTGCTACCTGAATGCAAGTCTTCCTTTTTCTTCATTTCTCCTTGAAACGGCGTTTATAAAAATGTTGGGGAGGGGGGAGGAAGAGGATCTTTGACTAATGGTCAGGAGTCATCCAATTGAATAATGAAAAATGAAATGAAAATCGCTTATTGTCACAAGTAGGCTTCAAATGAAGTTACTGTGAAAAGCCCCTAGTCGCCACATTCCGGCGCCTATTCGGGGAGGCTGGTACGGGAATTGAACCGTGCTGCTGGCCTGCCTTGGTCTGCTTTCAAAGCCAGCGATTTAGCCCTGAAGAGTTTGTTTGCTTTCCAATGGGTCACAGGGAGGTGGTATGACACTAAAGGTCAGGAAACCAATGACCATGAGCAAAGAGATCATATGATGAACACATCTACCACCCCCCCCCCCCCCCACACCCTTTCTCCCATTCCTCCAGGGGTAGTGCACTGGACAAACCAAGGCCCCCCCCCCTGCCCCCGGGTTCAACCAAAAGGTTCAATTTCTTTGTCTGGTGGAAGAGCGTTTATTTATGAGGGCTGGATGTATAAACCTGACTTGGATTCCGTTGAACGTAAGAACCTGAGGAGTGATCGGATCAAATAATTTAATATGATTAAAGGATTTGATAAGGTAGATGTGGGAAAAGTATTTTCTGCATTGGTGAAAACAAGACCGAGGGGGGGCAATCTTTTAATTGGAGACCAGTTGTTTAGGAATTTAATCAGAAGTCGATTTTTTTTACAATAAACACTATCTCAATCTCAACTGAAGCATTGTATAGAGTTTTGGGCACCACAATTCAGGGAAAGGGGGAAGGAATTAGAGTGCAAAAGAGATTCACGGAAAAGTGTCGGAAAAATCTGAACAAAAGCAAAATAGTGCGGGTGCTGGGAATCTGAGATAAAATCAGACAATGCTGGAAAAGCTCAGCGGGTCAAGCAGCAGTTGTGGAGAGAGACACGCTTCAGATCTGATCAGCAGAACTCTGAGCCGAAATGTTAACTCCGTTTCTCACTCCACAGATACTGCCAGTTCTACTCTGCCGCTTTCCAGGGTTTTCTGTTCTTATTGCAGCAGGAATCTGGGACTCTTTCTTTACCCCTTTCCACAAGCTCGGCTGTGAATGCTGGGAGAATTGGAACTTTCAAGGCTGAGATTGTAGATTGGTCCGGTTGCAGAGTGACGGCGGGCGAAGGGAAGAAGGTGGCAGATCCGACGTGACCTCATTGAATGTCAGAGCTGGTTCCAGGGACTGAATCTCCTGTTCTGAATGCTCTTCCGGTACCAATCCACATCATGGGTGCACCCTTGTACTTTGTCATTCTCTGCTGCAGCACCGTCAGGCAACCAGCTTCCTTCAGCGTCTCTGTTTTGTGCCTTTTTCTACGTAAGAAACGTTTGGATTGTAATCGTAGATAGAGTAACACTGGTGATAATCCACAAAGAGCGGAGAATCGGGGCAAACTTGAACTGATTGAAAAGCCAGTCAGTGTGGGCTTGAAGTGGGAGATTTTGCTTGACCAGCCTGCTGGATTCTTTGAAGATTTAACCTAGTTATGGGAAACTCAGTAGATTTAATATACTTACACTTCAGCAAAGCCTCTCTGAAAATATCACCCTGGAGATTGGAAGTGGAATAGAGACTCGCTTCAAAAAGGAGATTGCCTGTTGTGTGAGTCAGGATATTGAGGGAGTGGTATCACTGTGACAAGAGATTGAAACAGCAGTAGGACATCTGAACTCCCCAAGACTGTCCCCATCATTCAGTTAGATCATGACTGATCTGAAACTTAACTTCGCCCATCGCTTTGGTTCTGTTTTAATACAGCGCCTCACAAAAACCTATTACTCGTCTTGAAGTTCCCAGACTCCACAGCTTTTTCAGGGAGAGAGTCCCAGGTTTGCGATTCCCTTTGTGTGAAGAAGTGTTTCTGGGCATTGTTCTCAAATGGCCTGGCTCTACCAAGGTTATGCCCCCTTGATCTGAACTCACCACCCCAGAGAAAATAGTGGCTCTACCTACCTTGTCAAATCCCTTAATCATCACAGTAAGAAGCCTTACAACACCAGGTTAAAGTCCAGCAGGATGGTGAGTCACCTGATGAAGGAGCTATGCTCCGAAAGCTAGTGATTCCAAACCAACCTGTTGCAGTTTAACCTGGTGTTGTAAGGCATCCTACTGTGCCCACCCCAGTCCAACGCCGGCATCTCCACATCTTAATCATCATAAACACCTTAACTAGATTACCCCCTTGATCCCATAAACCCAAGGGAACAGAAGGCTGACCAATGCAAACTATCCTTTATAAGTAAACCTTTTAGCCTGACTGTAGGGGGTGTAATGGTATTGTCACTGGACTATTAATCCAGCGACCCAGGTTCTGCTCTGAGGTACCAGGGCCAAATCCCACCAAGGCAGATGGTGACATTTGTATTCAATAAAAAAATCTGGAATTAAAATTATAATGATGAAACTGGAAGACCATTGCCTAATGTCGCAACACCTTGCCTTTGTGAAGTTGAGCAGGAAAAGCGTGACAAAATACTTCAGAATGCTGGAAGGGGAGGGGTGCAGCACGGGAGGTAAAGGACAAAGAGGAAGAGTGTACTCTGAACAGCAAATACGTGGTCAGAGAGGTGGAGTTTAATGAGAGCCATGACAAGAGCCTGAATGGATATTGCGCCTTTAATTGAAGAGAATGGCACCCCGGCGGCCTTCCCCCTTGTGTTCCTCCCCAACTCTCCCTCGGTTTCCCACCCACTGGGTTTTGCTGCCTTTGTATCACCAATTATATAAACTGTGCTTGCATCAGCTGAGCTGGGAAGGATATTGTATTAATGAAACCAATCTGCCGGGTTGGCACTGAAGTGGGCACTGCCAATAAGTGGAGTGACCATGAAGGGAATGGTCTGATGGCAGAAATTGAGAAGCTCAGGGAGGGATTGAGGTCTCTTCACAGACGTCACATTGGACACGCTGTATAACTGACCGACAGGGCGGAGTTTTCCCAAAGAAGTGGCAAAGTGTCAGGGTCTGACTGAAAACCGGCGTGTTTCTCTCCAGAAACACGGTCGAGCTTTCAGACCAGATGTTCTGGAACTTAGTTGCACAGAAAATCTGGGTGGCATGGTTTGTGCCGTCACTCTGGCGGGGCGAGGCCTGATAGAGCCGGCAAGGTCGGCTCCACCGAGATTGGGGTGCCATCTTTAAAGGGCGCTCTGGTCGTCATTTAAAATAAGTAGCACCAACACCCCCCACGGACAAGGAGGACCAACTCTACAAGCTTCTGGGTGAACCCCCCACCATGGAGGTATCAGAGGCCAGTCTACCCTGAATTCCACCCCCCCCAACACAGAAATATCGGGGGACGCTGCAACCCCCTCTCTCTCTCACTCTTACCCTGCCCCACAGTGTCATCGTGACTCTCCCCTCTGCCCCCAATCCCTTCCTCCACCACCACACAGCAGGGGGCCCCCACAGAGGAGGGTACTCCCCTAACCCCCCCCCCCCCCCCTTGGCAGTACACGATTTAATGCCCCCTGGAACCTTGGCAAAGTCATCCTGGCAATGTCACATTCCCAGGGGGCGTTGCCATGTCCCTCACCACCTGGGGGCGAGACTCACCTCCACACCCCTGGTGTGGTCATCGCGACTGGTTCTCGTTTTGAACACCAGTCGTCATTCACACCCGCGTGACATCACTGCAACTGGGTGGGGGGATAAGGTGTGGGCGGACGTTACGGCTTCAAGCCCTGTAAGTATATATTAAGATATGATAATGTATGGTAATCAGACACTCGCTCTTTCTGGGTGTGAATCTAATCACGTCACCAGCCAGTTGGGTGGGTGGGTGGATCTTGCTGGCCCAAATCCCGTTTTGGCCCTCTCGTGAGATTTAGCGGCCATAACGGGATTTGCACCCACAGCGAGCGAGGCCGCTAAAGCCCTCCAAAATGAAAAGGCAGTGCGTGAGTGCGCTGATTGGCGGTCTCTGCTGTGTTGTTCTCTGGGCAGCGGTGCTGAACAGTCACAGACTGTCAGTTTTTGCTTGGAGACCAGGGCAGAGTCACATGGGACTGTCTTCTCTCATCTTCTGCCAATGGGTGAGGAATGAAGGTTTGATTGAACGCAAGACGTGTATTATAACAAAACAGTACAAAAGTAGAGGACATCATAACTCTCATGTCCTTTATATCCCTCATGTACTTACTCCGCACTACAACCTCCTCCAGCCTTGCAACCCTCTCGGACCTCTTCGAACTCTGGCCTCTTGATTTAATTGCCCCACCATGAAGGTGGAATCTTCTCTGCCTAGTTCACCTCTAAATCGCTGCAGCTCGCTACTTTTCTCTCTTCCTTTTAAGATGTTCCTTAAAATCTTCCTTTTTGATCAAGCCCTTCACCACATCTCTTCATTTCCTCTGTTGTGGTTTTGTGCTCAGTTTCATTCAATGATTCTCCTGTGAAGCATTTTAGGGTGTTTTACTCTATTAAAGAAGCAACTGGATATAGAAGTTACTGGATATGAAGCCCAATCAATAAATAAGGCACTAACGGTCCATGTGGGTAACACATTTTTCAAGGAAGGTATCTCCCATCCATACCAACACATAACACCTCACGAGTTCTCAAGGAAGTTATGCGTGTTGCCAGTGTGGTAACTAGCAAGAAGAGAATAGTTGTTAATGGTTCTAGTGCCAGATTAGTTGGTCCAGAGGTTGTTGGTTTGAATTCCAACATGTCAAGACTCGGAATTGACTTCAATCAATCTGCTAACATCTGTGCTGGCATCAGGAAATAGATTCAATGCAAAAACTGCTGGATTGAATGTGTGAATTTCAAATGTATTGCAGTGAGGCTATTTGGTGCAGTAAGGGTTAAAAGTCTGGGCTAATGGAATTTTGTTTGGATTAAGGGGATTCCCTGTGGAGTTAATTAGATTTCAGTTTGGTACGATGATGTCATTACTGGGTGGAACCAAGGTATCAGGCATTTTGCAGAAAACAGTTCAGTTGTGAGCCGAATGAAGCTGTGACCAGAAGGCAAGCAGTTTGCTCTCACTGCAGTTCAGTTAAAAGAGATTAACAGTCTTTAAAGCATGCAGACTCGTCTGAGAACAAGGGGAGCTGAAACAGCAGCTGAAGAAATACGGCCAGGGTTTCTGCATGGTTTTGACAGGAGTCAGATCATTTCTTTAAAGCTGTGCCAAAAGATAGTTCCTTCACAAAGAACATCTCCGGAAAGTAAGTATTCCTAAGTGCCAATGATTTAATAGTGGATTAAAAGCTGAGATAGGTTTTTCCTTGTTGTTTAAGTGGGAATAAAGATAGCAGTGAAGGGTATTCACTGTATTGAGTGGGATTGTTTAAGGGGTAATTGTAAGCTATTTTCTGGTGTGATGTTAAAGGTTTTAATATTGTGTTAATAATAAAGTTTGTTTTAATATACCATATCCCTATTTTGCGTGAAATCACTCCTAGAGAGAAATATCCTTTCCTCACAGTCTTACAAAATTCACATAAAATATTGGGGTTTCTGTGCAGAATCCGAGCAGCTGTTGGAATCTGGTTTGGGATTGTAATACATTTTTCTGGAAAGGAAGAGAATTTGTCGCCCCTGCTCCCCAGGCAGATTAGTGGGTGCAGACATATACCATATAATAATAATAATCTTTATTGTCACAAGTAAGCTTACATTAACACTGCAATGAAGTTACTGTGAAAAGCCCTTGGTTGCCACACTCCGGCGCCTGTTCGGGTACACAGAGGGAGAATTCAGAATGTCCAATTCACCTAACAAGCACGTCTTTTCGGATTTGTGGGAGGAAACCGGAGCTCCCGGAGGAAACCCACGCAGATACGGGGAGAGCGTGCAGACTCCACACTGACTGAACCCACAACCAGATTCCCAAGCCGGGAATCGAACCCGGGATGGTGAGGTTGTTGGTGAGGATCAGGTTCTGATCCTGAAACTCCAGTGCTTCACGATACCGTTCGTCTAAACTAGGAAAGGGGAGGGGTGGGGGGAACTGAGGTTGAGGGGGTGCATGCGGGACTGGGGGGGGGGGTGGAATCAGGCGGTGGTGCGAATTGACCTGGAGGGTTAGTGTCCCTGAAAGTGATCCCGCGACCTCTTCCTCCGGCCAAGTAGGAAACGTGGGAGTTAGTGGGTGTCGGATGATGACGACATTGGCCCTGTCCTCGGGGCTTTGGCAGCCAGGATAAGAAAGCGTTGATGTAATTTCTCCAGATCGTGTCGATGTGAAATCAGACCGTTCCGGCTATTAATATTCTGTCAGTGCGCGCCAAGAGCTGTTTGTGAGCTTGACAGCAGACTTGCTGAGTAGTTACTTAATATGAGTGTAATATGAAATGTGTAATTTGCAGCCTGTTAATGGTGATCTGCGACAGACCAATGAACTGTGATTGATTAGGCAGCTTCCTCTGAGGGGCGGGAAGGCTCACATCATTAGACCTGGCCTGCCGAAAGGAAGCTGCAACAGCTCACTTTAATAACTTCTGCATATCTATGCAAAAAAAATAAAGAGCAGTATATTACCCACTAGCTATTAAAGGGTGTGAGCAGTGCATAATTCCTATTTGACAAATAATTGATGAAGGAGCACATTTGGACCAGGAGTGCTATCTGCCCCTGGCGGAACTGATGAGTGTTTGGTCGCAGTATCTGGAACTTGGTCGGAATTTAAAAGCCGGTGCTGAGTAAAATGCCCATCATTGGGAAGGACAACCAACCATTATTTATTTTTTTTGGCTTGGAAGTGCAGTCACTGTTTTAATGTCGGAAATGCAGCAGCCAATTTGCGCACGGCAAGATCCCACAGCCAGCCGCGAGGCAAGTGGTGAGATGGATATTCTTAATATGCCGATGGATTGGATCGATGTTGGCACGGTCGTCGAGGTGACCTCTCCTGCTCTTCTTTGAACCGTGCTGTGGGATCTTGGACATCCAGCCTCGGTTTAACCTCCGCTTTGTTTTGAGGCTGCACCGCCAGCAATGCAGCGCTCCCTCGGCACTGATGCCCCTGAGTGTGGGCCTAAGTTGTGTTCTCGATTCTCCAGACTGGGACTTGAACCCAGGACCTTCCGCGGCTCGGGAGGTGGGAGCGTGACCCAGGAAGGCACGGCTCACGGCCTAGAGCCGCAGGCTGCATGCCACCAAATGGAAAGGGGATTGAAAGTGGCTCGGGCGGAGAGCTGGGCAGACCGCCAGTACAAGCAGGATCTGAGTGTCAAGTGCTAATTGAGCCATCATCCTAATGAGCGTTTGGTGTAAAGACGGAATCGCAGTGCTCCTGTGCACCTCTGTCAGTTCTCTCCTCTGGATTCTTTACAAGGAAATATGATGTCCTCGGGCTAAACCCGTCGAACGACTGGTTCAATAGACAGCAGCTGAGCAGTCGGGCACTTGATGGCAACTGTTGCCTGCCTGCGTGGCGCAGGGAGTGAAGTCGCAAGTGCTGTAGCAAGGCAGGACTGAGTGAGGGGTGGGGGGGGGGCTGCATCTGCCTCGCATGACAGTGAACTGACATCTCGGCAGAAACTGGAGGGTGCGAAGGGAAGGCGGAGATTCTCAGCATCAAGCTGTTTGCCTGTGTGAAAGCCAATTTGAGCCGGCGTTGGGCCTTGGAGCAGAGTGAAGTATTGGGAATGAATGTATAATAGCTGCAGAGGCTGGAGCCAAATGCCATTGAAAGCTGCTGGCTCTTACTGTGCCCCTGCAGCAGAGCGGAGGGCGGAATATTCAGAGCAGTCAAGAGTTCAAAAGAAAGATTATTTCAGCAGCGTAAATCTCAATTTAAACAAAAAATGACAAACTGATTCGCTGAATCAGTTGTTCTGTGGCACACTTCTCTTTTATTTGTTTTAACATTACAGTTGGGAATAAATTTTCTACCACACACTTTAATTTGGGGAAAATGGACAAAAATGTTGTGTTCCTGGGCAATGTGTTGGATGCAGCTTTTTGAAACAGAGCCACCTGGTGTATGGGCTGATAAGTTACATGTGTGGCGGGTGTCTGTGTGTGTGTGTGTGTACAATCCCACGTCTGTGTGTGCACGAGCCCGCGTCTCGTGTGTGCACGGGCCTGCATCTCGTGTGTGCACGAGCCCGCGTCTCGTGTGTGCACGAGCCCGCGTCTCGTGTGTGCACGAGCCCGCGTCTCATGTGTGCACGAGCCCGCGTCTCGTGTGTGCACGAGCCCGGGTCTCGTGTGTGCACGAGCCTGCGTCTCGTGTGTGCACGAGCCCGGGTCTCGTGTGTGCACGAGCCCGGGTCTCGTGTGTGCACGAGCCCGGGTCTCTTGTGTGCACGAGCCCGCGTCTCATGTGTGCACGAGCCCGCGTCTCATGTGTGCACGAGCCCGCGTCTCGTGTGTGCACGAGCCCGCGTCTCGTGTGTGCACGAGCCCGCGTCTCGTGTGTGCACGAGCCCGCGTCTCGTGTGTGCACGAGCCCGGGTCTCGTGTGTGCACGAGCCCGGGTCTCGAGTGTGCACGAGCCCGTGAGTACACAAGCCCATGTGTGTGTACACGAGTTGGTGCGTGTGTGTGTACACACGAGTCGGTGTCTACGTGTGAGCACGAGCCAGTGCCTGTGTGTGTGCATGAGCCTGTGTGTGTGCGCGCACAAGATGGTGTCTGTGTTTGCACGAGATGGTGTCTGTCTGTGTGTGCGCATGCGCACGAGATGGTGTTTGTGTGTGAAGAAGCCAGTGCCTGTGTGTGTGTGTGTGCGCACGAGCCAGTGTCTGCACAAACCGGTGTCTTGTGTGTGCGCGAGCCGGTGTCTGTATGTGTGTGTGCACGAACCGGTGTCTGTGTGTGTGTGTGTGCACGAACCTGTGTCTGTGTGTGCTTGCACAAGTCTGTGTGTGTGTGCGTGTGCACGAACCAGTGTCTGTGTGTGCATGGACCGTGTCTGTGTGTGCGCACGTGTCTGTGTGTGTGTGCGCACGAGTCTGTGTCTGTGTGGGTGCATGAGGCAGCACGAGCCCATGCCTGTGTGTGTGTGCACGAGCCCGTGTCTGTATGTGTGCACGAGCCCGTGTCTCTGTGTATGTGTGCAGGAGCCTGTGTCTCTGTGTATGTGTGCAGGAGCCCGTGTCTCTGTGTATGTGTGCACGTGCCTGTGTCTCTGTGTATGTGTGCACGTGCCTGTGTCTCTGTGTATGTGTGCACAAGCCCGTGTCTCTGTGTATGTGTGCACGAGCCCGTGTCTCTGTGTATGTGTGCACGAGCCCGTGTCTCTGTGTATGTGTGCACGTGCCTGTGTCTCTGTGTATGTGTGCACGTGCCTGTGTCTCTGTGTATGTGTGCACGAGCCTGTGTCTGCATGTGCACGAGCCTGTGGTCTCTTGTCTGCGTGTGCACGAGCCCGTGGTCTCTTGTCTGCGTGTGCACGAGCCCGTGGTCTCTGTCTGCATGTGCACAAGCCCGTGGTCTCTGTCTGCGTGTGCACGAGCCCGTGGTCTCTGTCTGCGTGTGCACGAGCCCGTGTCTCTACTCCAATATGCGCACCTAGGCAAAATGGAGGCTGTGCTCCATGGTCATTAACTAATATGCTCATTTACAATTCAGCTTTCGGCTGGCTCAGGAACAGATGGGCTGGGTAAGAATTAAGATTCATCCTCTGGCCAATCTCCTCCCACCCCTGTGGACGACTATAGTGCACTCCAGCCAAATTCATCTTTCAGTGGAGCAAGCTGCTTTCTTCTTATGTCAGCAATGGTTCATGGGTCAAGGAGACCCAATTTGACATCGGGGGCAGAAAGGGAAGTTTTGTACCTCAAAATTGCTTCACACACTCTAGTTATAATCACTATTGTTAATGTCCGAAAATCCGGCAGCCATTTTGTACACAGCAAGATGCTAAATGCATTAAACAAGGTCAGTGATTAGTTAGCCTGATTCTTTATTCCAAAGAAAATTGGCTTGGACATTTGGAAAACTCTCTAATCTTGAGAGAGGGAAATGGATTATCTCAATATTTACTCTTAGAGGGAGTGAGGAACCCGGATTAACATCTTATCCAAAAAGCAGCACCTCTGACAATGTAGCACTCAATTCTAGTGGCAGCCAGAATTTCCTGCAGAAGTCCTGGAGTGTGGGTTGGATCCGGAACCTTCCGACTAAGTGAGGGATCCAAGTTCGCAACCGAGGGGCACTGTGGAAGTAAACTGAAAAAAAAAAGTTTAAAAAAAAAAAAGTATTTTTATTGAAGTTTTTCACTTTGACAAATAAAACAACATAGCCGCAGGACTGGCACAGCTCAGCAAAAGTGTGTCAACACTGAGGGGCGCAGGAGAACAGCACTATGGCCAGTCCAGTACAATCATAGAAAGCAAACTCAACTCGCTGCCTCTATACACACTGCCAGAGAACAACGGAGAGGAGAGTAAGGCCATGAAAACATGGTAAAATGGTGCACGCCTTCCCACGAGGCGATTGCTTGCAACGACAGCAGGACTTCAGGATTAGTTCTTTGCGGAATGTTCGGGTGCCCGCCATTGCATATCTCCCTGAGCTCCAGCAACACCAGCGGCATCAATAACCCACTGTAACCCCTTCCCCTCGGACACCTGATCCAGCTGTCCCCCTTGCAGAAGCCGATCAAAGATTCTTTAGTCCCACCCATAACCAGGATAGAAAAAATACGAAGTAGATATTCGAGAACCCCAATTCTACGAGGATATTGTGCATACACCACAAGACGCACCGTAACCGCAGCCTCGAGCACAGCACAGAGCGATCATTGTCGCACGTATTTATGCAGAGGGAATCAGCAGCTGTAGATCAGTCAGTACGGCCATGCGTCTCCCAACAGCCTAATTGAGGCAGGATAAAAAAGAATAGGGAAAGCTGCCAGGAGTAGAGGGTCTAAGGATAAGGAGGATTGGGATACAACCACAGGTCTGTATTCCTCCGGCGATGCCCACCACCGGATAACGCAGAAGAGGAAATGCTGAGCGTTCAGACAAACAAATGTTCCAATTCTAAGGGGGTGGGATGGGGGTGTTCAACAGGACATTAACCGCAGCACAGGACTCTACTCGACCCAGCACTCTTGTTGGCTTCCGTAAACCAAGACACTTAAAAAAAAAATATGTAGAATACCCAATTCTTTATTTTAGCGTGGCCAATCCACCTACTCTGCACGGTTGTGGGGCTGAGACCCAAGCAGACACGGGGGAGAATGTGCAAACTAAGACACTCATAATACATCAAAACCCCGCCTCACGGGACATTCCCTAGCGAGTGCCTTCAAGAAGGGATGTTCAAGCATAAGGGGTAACAAGGTACCGGCCACAGCACGGGTCCTGGCCCAAGTCCAGCACAACCTTACTCAAAGGAGTCAGTACCCTCCGGGCACCCAGCTCACGCCAAGACCTACTCCTCACCAAGCACACCCAGGGCAGCGCAGCAGCTCCACTGGCGCTAGGAAAGTCACATCTGCCTTGGGCCAAGGAGACTCCAGTACCCCGGAAGAGGAGAATCATCAAGGCATCCATTAATTGGGCAACTTGGGAGGGGGTTTGATTCTTCCTCCCACTGATACGATAAGGGAAACCTCCCTCCACCCCCGTAACCCAATCGGCTGAAACAGGGATCATAATGGCAGCTGCTCACCGAGATAGAGAGAAGAAACCCCCACCCCGCTTGTGGGAAGAATACCCAGATTAGCCCAAGCACGTCAGACACAGACCAGCACTGTGTGGAGGATTGGCATGGCTTACAGATTCTCACTTCATAACATTGAGCGAGGGTTAACCGACCACACCCAGGCGTGCACCTCCACTCATTCCTCCTCCCCACTCCAATAGCTCCAAAACACTAACCACAAGGAAGAAGCACTGGGACTCTGGTGCTGTCCAGGGGACATGATCTATCCGGGCATTCGCAAGAGATGAACTCGGATTCTCAAAATTCCAAATAACACAATTTTTTAAATAAATACCCGATACGATTAGCTCTAAATGGGGGCTTTCCCCAGTCCAGCTGAGGACCTGTGTAACCCTACCATCTGCCACCACACCAACCACCCACAAATCACCCCTCTGGGCCCCACTCATCTTCTCTGTAAGCACGTAAGCGGTGAATAAAATGCACCCCCTCATTAATGCAAGAATTGCAGCACGTTTATATAAGAAAGAAGGGCAAGACTCTCGGCACAAACCACATATCACTTTACCGACTCAATATGGGCCGGGATTCTCCCACAATTGGCGGGGCGAGCCGTACCGGCGCCAAAGAGTGGCGTGAACCACTCTGGCGTCGGACCGCCCGGAAGGTGCGGAATCCTCTGCACTTCCGGGGGCTTGGCCAGCGCTGGAGAGGTTCGCGCCGCGCCGAAGGGCCTCCGTCGGTCGGCGCGAGTTGGCGCATGCGCAGGAGCGCTAGCGTGTTTTGGTGCATGTGCAGAACTGCCGCCGTCTTTCCTGCGCAAGCACAGGGGGTTTCTTCTCAGCGCTGGCCATGGCTGGTGCGGAGGGAAAGAGTGACCCCCATGGCACAGGCCCGCCCGCAGATCGGTGGGCCCCGATCGCGGGCCAGGCCACCATGGGGGCACCCCCCCCCCGGGGCCGGATCCCCCCCGTGCCCCCACCCCCCCCGAGGACTCCGCAGGCCACCCCCCAAGCCAGGACCCGCCGGGGTGGACCATGTCCATTTCACGCTGGTGGGACTGGCCGAAAATGGGTGGCCACTCGGCCTATCGGGGCCAGGAGAATTGCCGGGGGGTGTCGCTGCCAACGGCCCCCGACCAGCGCGATCCCCACCCAAAAACCGGCAGGGCGGGCTTCACGCTGCCCCCCGGCGATTCTCCGACCCCGCGGGGGGGTCGGAGAATCCCGCCCATGGTCTTTGCCAGAATAACAGACGACCCTCGCCCTCGTGCTCAAACATCGTACACCCTTGTCAGGAAAAAGGACAACATAAAATCAACAGCATAATCACAAGGGAATAAGGTCCAGAATTATTGACGAACTGAAGGATAATAACACCATCCATGTCACTTAAAGTCCAAAAGCATGACGGTATCATTGAGCATTTTACAGACGCCTGGTCAGCCCTCAACAACGGCTAAGATACTGAATCGGACGCGTAACATTTTAAAGTTTTAATGCAATGTGGAAAAATCAATTCATTCCAGGGGTGATGACATAAGAAATAGGCTTTGGTTATTTTATGAACAAAATTTGTTAAAACGAAAGAGAAGAAAACAATATTTAAATTTTTACTTCACCTCTAACACTAGCAGATTACACGTAGTTTCTTAACCTTAACACACGAGTTCCCATTAAACCACACTGTACATGAAAGTGCAGCTCTGCTTCCATTATCACAGACAGATAAAGGCAATAGTTGCATTTACAAAGCAATTTTGCTTCTGTTAGGGACATTGGTTCAGAATCCTTTTCCAAAGCCCACCTCCGTGGCAATTTTTATGACCTCTCTGGTCGGTTTCCACAGCCTTCCCCTTGTAACTGTTCCAAACACCACTCCCTGTCTCTCGCTTTCTCACTCTCTAAAACTCCGCCCAGCTCTTCAAACAAATGTTGTCCCCTGAGGTGGTCGGACTTGAATCTATTATCATTATCTTGGCTGATTGCCCACTCCTGTTTATGCAAATGAACAGAGCTATGCCATTTATGTGCAACTAACCTTCCATTGACAGACAAATAGGTAATCAGACATTGTGATGTGCTAATGGCTTGGTCAAACAAGGTTGTCCTGAATGACAAGGGATCTTGAGTGGGTCATATTGGCTGACCTAGGGCATCCAGTGTATTCTCATTAACAAGGCAAAGTCTGAATGGGAGAAGGTAATTCGGGCCAGTAACTCCGTTGCTGGCAGCCTTTTCCTTCAGTCTGTTTAACCCCTAAATTGTCTACGCCATCTTGGGACCCCAGTCTTGGATCCAATTTCCTAATCTCTCCCTCTGATGACACACAACCCTCAGGATCTTTCGAATCGATCTCTCCATCGAACAAAACACCTTCACTGCCGCTATGCCGTCACCCCGGCACCCAGTGAGCAAGGAATCTGGGTCCCGGTCGGGGGTGATGACCAGCCCCCCCCGCCCCCCCCCCGGCGAAGAACATAGAGGACAGGATAGGATAAGGCTAGCGATCGGGGCCTCCCACCAGCCCATGGCCTCGAAGGCCAGGCACACTGTGCTCCGTCAAACCAGAAACACCCAGCCTCAAATCGAGGTTGCAAAAGCATGGCAGCCAATTCTCAAACTCAGTCAGGAACCCGCCTCCCACATCTTGCAAGGGACCTTATTCACAAAAGACCCTTGTCCTGTCCCTCCACCCTGGGTCAGTCCGATGGGGGTCACACCGTGTAGCAGAATTTCTAAGCGCTCAAGGCGAGCCCCCACCAAGGAACATTTTGTGAGCGACTTAATGGCCACATTGTGCTTGAAAAGCAGCTCACCAGCAAATTCACCATGGCAACTTGGGCCCCACCCCAGCCACCTCCGACTGCCTCAATCAAACCAGGATTCCCTCTGTTTTAACTTGGCTCCTTAATACCAAAATCCAGCCAGGATCAGCCAGGGACATAGTGCAAGACATATATACCCAAAATATATAATTATGGGATGTGCATTAGGATAAAATGAAGGATTAAAAGACAAGACCGGGCTCGCGAAAGCACAGGCAGTCCCGAGCTCGCGTCACGTGACCCTCCAAAATATTTATGTTCAAAGAAGGACCATTGCTCTTCCCAATGATTTGGTTTGAAAAATCTGAATCCTGTGAATATTACAGTGGCCTCAGATGGTTACTATGGATACCTCGCGAAATGGGACTTGTGGAGTTTTCATCTTCAGACCCTTTGATCTGCCGTGTTGTCTGCTTGTCGGGCTGTGTCTTTGAAGTTTGAATCTTTTGAATGTGTTCCTGAGTCGGGGAAGGGTCGCATTCGATCCCGGGGTGAAGTGCGAAAAAGAACCTCAATTTTTAACTGAACGGAATTGAAAGCAATCCCTGAGCAGGAAGGTGACGGCCTGATAACCCCATTCACCTCGATTCTGTATCTCTTGACGCGCACGGTTCAAAAAGGAATTGGAGAAAATTGAAGAGGGCGTGCGGTGATGCATTGAGATATTTCTGTGCCAGTCATTGCCCAACCCTGGTTGATCCTCTCTCCCCAGTGACATTGTGAAGGGGAGCCAAGGCTAAGGCCTCCTGGGCTGGATTGTCATAACTACAGAGAGAGGGCTGAACATCAAGCTTTCCTGCTTGATAGAGGTCAAGTGAACCCCATCCTCCTGCCCCCCCCCCCCGCCCCCAAGAAGCCCCAGTGCACTATGGGAGGATCCCCAACCCCCCCACACTCCTCTGGCCCGATCGCACCTGTGCAAAATTTGCCAGCTTGGCACCTATTTTATTTTAATACGTTTAGAGTACCCAATTATTTTATTTCCAATTAAGGGGCAATTGAGCGTGGCCAATCCACCTAACCTGCACATCTTTTTGGGTTGTGGGGCATGAGACCCACGCAGACATGGGGAGAATGTGCAAACTCCACACGGACAGTGATCCGGAGCTGGGATCAAACCTGGATCCTCGGAGCTGTGAGGCAGCAGTGTTGACCACTGCGCCCAAGCTTGGCACCTTGGCAGTGCCGACCTGGCACCCTGGCAGGGCCCCTACAGCTGGCAGTGCTACCTGGGTACCTTGCCAGTGGCAGGCTGGCACCCATGTGGCACTGCCAGGGTGCCCAGGTGGCACCAGCAGTGCCAGGGTGCCGCACTGCCCCAAGGCCATGCAGCTTCGGGCCTCCGATCCCCTGGGAGAACCCCAGGAGTGTCATTCCATTTGGGCCCCACTTGTGGAAACCAGTCCTGAACGGTGCTCGCCCGAGGCCTTCAAGGCAAGGGAGATTGATCCCACCCCCCCCAACTAACTTGAGAATCTTCACATTATGGGAGACTAGCTGTCTCACTTTAAGATGCAGAACAGCTAAAAATTTGATCCACCCACAATGGGTTGGATTCACATCGCAGCGTTTCCCACGATCGAGTTGTATCACGCGAGGCGTTGCGAGCCAGGTAGATCCTGGGAGCAGGGTCTATCCACCACACTGCGCCATGGTGATCTGCTTTTCAGGCACAATGTGGCCATTAAGTCTCTCCCATTATGTTTTGGCCCCAACTACTTGCTGTGGTAACGGATTCCACAGGCTCACCCCCTTCTGGGTGAAGACATTTCTTGTATCCCCAGACCGTGACTCCTGGGACGAGATTCTCCGACCCCCCGCTGGGTCGGAGAATCGCCGGGGGCTGGCGTGAATCCCGCCCCCGCCGGTTGCCGAAGTCCCCGCTCGATTCTCCGGCCCGGATGAGCCGAAGTCCCACCGCTAAAATGCCTGTCCCGCCGGCGTAAATTAAACCACCTACCTTACCAGCGGGACAAGGCGGCGCGGGCGGGCTCCGGGGTCCTGGGGGGGGGGGACGCGGGGCGATCTGGCCCCGGGGGGTGCCCCACGATGGCCTGGCCCGCGATCGGGGCCCACCGATCCGCGGGCGGTCCTGTGCCGTGGGGGCACTCTTTTCCTTCCGCCTCCGCCACGGTCTCCACCATGGCGGAGGCAGAAGAGACTCCCTCCACTGCGCATGCGTGGGAAGCTGTCAGTGGCCGCTGACGCTCCCGCGCATGCGCCGCCCGGAGATGTCATTTCCGCGCCAGCTGGCGGGGCACCAAAGGCCTTTCCCGCCAGCTGGCGGGGCGGAAATTCGTCCGGCGCCGACCTAGCCCCTCAAGGTTGGGGCTCGGCCCCCAAAGATGCGGAGGATTCCGCACCTTTGGGGCGGCGCGATGCCCGTCTGATTTGCGCCGTTTTGGGCAGCAGTCGGCGGACATCGCGCCGTTTCCGGAGAATTTCGCCCCTGGTTCTAGACTTCCCCCACCATCGGGAACATCCTTCTTGTATCTACCCTGTTTAGTCCTGTTAGAATTTTATAGGTTTCTTTGAGATCTCCCCTCATTCCTCTGAACTCCAGCGAATACAATCCTAACCTAATCAATCTCTCCTCACCCCTCTGTCCAGCCATCCCAGGAATCAGTCTGGTAAACCTTCGCTGCACTCCCTCTAGAGCAAGAACATCCTTTCTCAGAACAGGAGACCAAAACTGCACACAATATCCTAGGTGTGGCCTCACCAAGGCCCTGTATAATTGCAGCAAGCCACCCCTGCTCTTGTACTGGAATCCTCTTGCTATGGAGGCCAACAAAACTTTGCCTTCTTTACCTTTTGCTGTACCTGCATGCTTACCTTCAGCGACTGGTGTACGAGGACACCCAGGTCTCGTTGCACATTATGCTCTCCTAATTTATGGCCCTTCAGATAAAAGTCTGCCTTCCTGTTTTTGCTACAAAAGTGGATAACCTCGCATTTCTCCAAATTATACTGCATCTGCCATTTTTGCCCACTCACTCAACTTGTCCAAATCGCATTGAAGGACCTCTGCATCCTCCTCACAGCTCACCCTCCCACTCAACTTTGTCTTCTTCAAATTTGGAAATATTACATTTGTTCCCTCATCCAAACCATTCATACATATTGTGAATAGCTGGGGTCCGAGCACCGATCCCTGCGATACCCCATTTGTCACTGCCTGCCAATTGGAAAAAGACCGGTTAATTCCTACTCTGTTTCCTGTCTGCCAACCAGTTTTCTATCCATCTCAATACACGACCCCTCTACCCCTAATCCCATGCGCTTTAATTTTACACGCTAATCTCTTATGTGGGACTTTGTCAAAAGCCTTCTGAAAGTCCAAATATACCTCATCCACTGGCTCCCCCTCATCAACTCTGCTCGTTACATCCCCAAAGAATTCCAGTAGATTTGTCAAGCATGGTTTCCCCTTCTGACATCCATGCTGACTTTGTCGAGTCTCGCCACTGTTTCCTAAGTGCCCTGCTGTAAAATCTTTGATAATCGATTCTCGAATTTTCTCTACCTCCCTTTTTAAATAATGGAACTTGCAGGTGGTGCTGTTTCTCGGTTTCTGCTGCCCTTGTCCTTCTAGATGGTAGATTGTGGGTTTGGAAGCTTCTGTCCAAGGTGCCTTTGTGAGTTGCTGCAGTGCAGCTTGTAGACGGTACACACACATGCTACTGTGTGTGTTGGTGGAGGGAGTGAATGTTTAAGGTGGTGGATGGGGTGTTGATGAAGCGGGTTGCTATGACCTGGATTGAGTTGTTGGAGCTGCACTCGTTCAGGCGAATGGAGAGCATTCCACCAATTAAGATCCTATGGGATACCGGGTGCATGTGGAGAGGATGTTTCCTCTTGTCAGCGAATCTAGAACTAAGGGGGTTACCCATTTAAGACCGAGATGAGGAGAATATTTTTCTTTGAGAGGGGGGGGGGGGGTCTCTGGAACTCTCTTCCTCAAAAGGCAGTGGAAACAGAGTCTTTGAATATTTTTAAGGCTGAACTACATAGATTTTTGATTAAAGAGGGGGTGAAAGGTTTTCGGGGGTAGGCAGGAATGTGGGTTGAGGTGACTATTTCAGCCATGATCCTGTTGAATGGTGGAGCAGGCTCGAGGGGCCGAGTGGTCTACTCCTCCTAATTGATAAGTTTGTGTGCTGTAGAGTTGTGCCTTGTAGATGGCGGACAGTCTTTGGGGTAGTTTGGAGGTGAGTTACTAGCCTCACACTTCCCAGTCTGACCTGTCCTTGTAGCCACAGTATTTCTATGGCTCATCCAGTTCAGGTTTCTGGTCAATGGTAACTCCCCGGGATGTTGATAACGGGGAATTCAGTGATGGTAAAGCCATAGTTAGAGTCTCTCTTGTTGGAGATACTCATTGCCTGCCACTTGTGTGGTATGAATGCTACTTGCCATTTGTCAGCCCCAGCCTGGATATTGCAGGTCTTGCTGCAATTGGACATAGACTGCTTCAGAGGAGGCGCGAATGGTGCTGAACAATGTGCAGTCATCCACAAACTTCACCACTTCTGACCTTATGATGGAAGGTAGGTCATTGATGAAGCAGCTGAAGATGGTTGGGCAAAGGATACTACCCTGAGGAACTCTGGAACTCAGATGACTGACCTCCAACCACAACCATCTTCCTTTTGTGCTAGCCATGATTCCAACCAGCAGAGAGTTTTCCCCTTGATTCCCAGTGATCCCGGTTTTGCTAGGACTCCTTGATGCCACATTCTGTCAAATGCTGCATTGATGTCCAGGGCAGTTACTCTCACATCTTCTCTGAGCTTGACTCTTTTATCCATTTTAGAACAAGGCTGTACTGAGGACAGGAACTGATTGGTCCTGGCAGAACCCAAGCTGAGTGTTAGCGAGCAAGTTATTGGTATGCACTGAGCCGGGCATTTTCAAAGTCGGGGTCGCGATCCGCGGTTGGGTTGCGGAGGATTGCAACAGGTGCAGCAACAGGCTTTTAACAATGCTGGCTGCAAGCGGCCTTCAGAATGATGGCCGCAACCATATTAAAAAATGCGGGCGCACTACTGCACATGCGTTCATGCTCATCGGTGCGCATGTGCAAATTCTGCGCATGCACACCAATGAGCGGGCATGCATGCGCAGTGTGCCCGCAATTTTCTATATGGTCGTGGCCGTCATATTTACCAGATCACTGTGCAGAAACTTGAATCTTATTTAAAATGTTCGTGGTTAGAATTTCATTCCCTATATAATGAAACAAATGAGTTCTTAAAAAAGAATTGTTAAAAGCCGACTGTTGGTGCAAATTTGCACAATCGGAGACACGGGGTAAGATTTGTTTTTAAATTCAAAGTAATCTTCCTGCCTGAAGTGAGGCAGAGAGCAGGTCACGCCCCCTGAATGCTGACGTTACGTGCTTTGGGCGCGATTGTGATTCCTCCATTTTGTCAGCAGCAAACAAGTAACCGAGGACCAAGCAGGCTCATCTCTCGCATTAAAGGTAAGAGAAAATGGTGCATCGCGAAGGTCGGCCGCGGTGCATCGCGAAGGTCGGCCGCCGTGCATCGCGAAGGTCGGCCGGCGTGGATCGCGAAGGTCCGCCGCCGTGGATCGCGAAGGTCGGCCGCCGTGGATCGCGAAGGTCGGCCGCCGTGGATCGCGAAGGTCGGCCGCCGTGGATCGCGAAGGTCGGCCGCCGTGGATCGCGAAGGTCGGCCGCCGTGGATCGCGAAGGTCGGCCGCCGTGGATCGCGAAGGTCGGCCGCCGTGGATCGCGAAGGTCGGCCGCCGTGGATCGCGAAGGTTGGCCCGCGTGGGTCGCGATCGTTGGCCGGCGTGGGTCCCAAAGGTTGGCCGGTTGGTAAAAATGGGTCCCCGGAAAAAAAAAGTTTGAAAAACACTGCACTGAGCGATACAGTGCCCAATTCTCCAGGGTTGCCGTTGAACTTCAAGAATTAACCATTAATTTCTAGGACACTGCTACATGCACCCCTGGGGAAGAAAGATGCAGGAACAGTGGAAAATGCGTTTAGAATAATTCTTCCAATGCTTTGAATATTTGGGATAAACGCTTCTGACATGGCGGTCAAAAGGCTGTTTGACTGGCAATCATAATCTGAAAATCATCAAATTGGGTAAAGGGCCTTTCTTATTGGTGCAGGGAGATGATAATGGGGACGTGTTTGGGCAACCAATAGCAGGAGTCCCTGGGTGGGGTGGGGCAATTGGAGATAGGTGGTCATGTGATACCTCCAGGAATATGTCCATCCAAAGTTGGCAACCTTACTGGTTGATGATGTTTCATTTTTCACCGGGGAGTCTGCCTGTCCAATTACAGTCGGCCCACAAACACTCGCCTTGCGTGCAGACATCTTTTCAGAATGCAATTGGTTTTTATCTGGGAGTCCAGGGTGTTTTGGATGCCACTCCTCCATTGCAGCCTGGGATGGAGTTAGCCGGATAATACTAAATTATTGAATTAAGTTATGGGTTAGATTCTAGATTAGTTCATTTCGAGCCTCCCTGTGCGATCGGTAGATTAGAATTACATCCACCCCTTCCATCCACCCACTTTGCTCAGCTTTTGAGAGCTTTAAGGCGCATTTTTCTTTTTTGTTTAAAACTATTAACTGACTGAAAAGCCAACACAAGGTATTGAAGTGTGAAATTTTTGCGGCATTTGACCTAAACGAGCCCTAACAGCCCCAGTGTGAAATCATGGCATTAAGAAAAGCTGAATTGTAGTGTTTACCCACAAGGTCCCCTGGCTGGTCATTATGACATGATTTCGCAGGAGCCTCAAATATCACTGGTGTTTGTGTTTCTCATTGACAAGTGCATCCATGACCCGGAGAGACCTGATTAGAGGTGAGGGGCCTGAAAGGATTTATTAGAGCTTCTGGGATTTTTTTTTTTTTGGGCCATCAGAGTGTGGATACACAATGCCGCCTGCCACTTCAGCTCATCACTTTATTAAATGTGGCTCTGATCGGCTCAGCAACAACCTGTTCCCATTTTCTTTCGCAGACCTTGAAAACCTTCAAGTAATGAATTTCCTGACGTTTGACTCACTCGGGGGAATTCTCGTTTTTGACTCTCTCTCATCACGGAACATTTCTGGATGCTTTTATATGACTGGTTTCGACCTGCAGGCTGTATGTTTCCTACCGTCACCCACCCCACACCTCACTTTCTGTTTCTTCGCAGTCCTCTTCTGATTTAAGAGAGCCTTTTGATAGTAACATAGAAAATAGGAGGAGGCCTTTCGAACCTTTGAGCCTGCCCCGTCATCCATTATGACTGATCATCCAACTCGATAGCTCAATCCCGCTCCCCCCCCCCTCCATATTCTTTGATCCCCTTTTGCCCTAAGTGCTATATCTAAATGTTTCATGAAAACATGCAATGTTTTGGCCTCAATGACTTCCTGTGGTGACGAATTCCACAGGCTCACCACTCTCTGGGTGAAGAAATGTCCCATTTCAATCCTAAGTGGTCTACCTCGTATCCTCAGATGGTGAACCCCTAGTTCTGGACACCCCCACCATCGGGAGCATTCTTCCTGCATCTACCCTGTTCGGGTTTTATAGGTTTCTGTGAGATCTCACCTCATCCTTCTGAACTCCAGCGAATTCAATCCACACCGTCTCAATAGTTCCTCTTGCGTCAGTCCCATCATCCGAGGAATCAGTCTGGTAACCTTTGTTGCACCCCCTCTTGAGAAAGAACATCCTTCCTCCGATGATGAGACCAAAACTACACCCAGTATTCCAGGTGTGGCCTCACCAAGGCCCTTTAATTGCAGCAAGACTTCCTTGCTCCTCAAATCCTTTAGCTATGAAGGCTGACATACCATTTGCTTTCTATCCCGCCTACTGCACCTGCATGCTTACCATCAGCGCCAGGTGTATGAGGACACCCAGGTCTCGTTGCACATTCACCTCTCCTAATTTAGGGCCATTCATATAATAGCCTGCCTTCTCGTTTTTGCTACCAAAGTGGATATCCTCGCATTTCTCCACATTATACTGCATCTGCCATTCATTTGCCCACTCCCTCAACTTGTCCAAATCACACTGAAGGACCTCTGCATCCTCCTCACAGCTCACCCTCCCACCCAACTTGGTGTCATCTGCAAATTTGGAGATATTACATTTTGTTCCCTCATCTAAATCGTTGATCTATGTTGTGAATGGCTGGGGTCCTAGCCCCGATTCCTGCTTTTAGCTGTTCACAAAATTATAGTTTCTTTATTCTGGAAAAGAACAACTGGCGCTTGGACATTTAGGACAACAGGAACAGGAGGTGGTCCAGTCTCTTGAGCCTGCCTTTCAGTTACGTTATGGCTGATCTGTAGCTCAACTCCATCTACCCTCTGGTTAATTAATCTCTGCCCCCTTTCCTAATAAAAATCGAAATGATCTGTTTTTGCAATTTTCATTGACTCCCCTTCAACAGCTCTTCGTGGGTGGCAAGTGTTCCAGATTTCCACGACCCTTTATGTGAAGGAATACTTCCTGACAACACTCTGGAAGAGTCTGGTGTTAATTTCTCTCTGTGAAAGGATGAGGTGTAAACTCCCTCCCCCCCACCCCTCCCCCACTTCTACTCCCGTCCTCTCTGTCATGTTTTTACAATGTCATGTGAGAGTACCTTTAAGAAATGGGTGTTTATAAATGGGTGTGTATATAAATATCTGTAGTGAGAGTACCTTTATGAAATGGGTGTTTATTATGGCTGTGATGTCAGAGAGGGGGTGGAGATGGACTGTCTGTCAGCTTTTTACTTTTGTTTTAGGCTGCTTGCTGCAGGGTGTGTTTTAGTTTCGTTTTCAGAGCTGGCTAGCTGCAGTCACAGCCAGAAGGTGTATGAATCTCTCTCTCTAATCGAAAGACTGTAAATCGATCCTGGTGATTTGAAACTAATAACAGTATTGACTTTAACCTGGTGTGTTTCTGGTAACGGATGTTTTAAGTCTTATGGATGTTAAAAGGAAAGCTTAAAGGTTTACTTAGTGTTGTATTCTTTGGGGGTTGTATTTGAATTGATGGTTGCTAAGATGCTCACTGTATGTTTAAAAAGGTTAACTTGAGTTCGTAGAATAAACATTGTTTTTGCTTTAAAAAATACTTTTCCATTTCTGCTGTACCACACCTGTAGAGTGGGCCGTGTGCTCCCCATACCACAATCTATTAAACGTTGTGGGTCAGGTGAACTCCATGATACACTTTGAGGTTCTCTGAACCCTGGCCCATAACAACAATGAAATAAAAGCACCAATTATTCGTACGGGATTGGGTAAATATGTTGAGTTCAGCTGTTAACATTGCAATGTCTAGATCCTGCTTGGGCCTGTCTACCTTTGAGTATTAGGGATTTCACCATGAAAATCACTCTTCAGGAAAATCATAGCTAGGGTAGTGAGAAGTAATGTGATTGATATTTCGCTTCTGACACATATCCTTAAATGGCATGCATACAAATTGGGGGTCATTATCCAGATAAATCTCTAGGCGTGCTAAATGAACTAAAAATAGCACTGGGTGTGCATGACAGTTGTGTTTGACATATTGTGAAATTGTTGAATAATGGGGTATTTGGCAAAGTAGTCGATGATGACTATGAAGTCAGTGCCAGGGACAGAAGATCAGATGCAACTTTGGATCAAGGATGGGTGTGAACTTCACATGATTGGTCTTTTTTTGCTGTTCTGGCATATGTCCTTGGCATGCCTTGCACTTCTTGATGGTGACTTCAATGCCATTGTTCATACTCGGCCAATAAACTGTCTCTCCTGCGAGTCTCCTCCTCTGGTCTGTGCCCATGTGTGAGTGATGGAGTTGCTGCAGAATATCAGGATGCAAAGATTCTGGTATGATGGCCTGCCTACCTGGAACAGTGACTCCCCGGGAGTTGCCTAGCTTGTCCCAGTCAGGCCAAAATGGTCTTGTGTGTTCGTGTACATGTAAAATTGAACCAAACCATCCTTCAGTTATGGTTTTCTATAGATTATGTAGCATGGAATCTTTTGCTATTTCTTCTTGCAGCTGGCATTTATGTTGCGCAAAATCACCAGATCAATTGACAGACTTGAATTCTCCTGCAAGTGTAGTGTTGAACTTGAAACTCCCAATTTTGTTGAAATATTATGGATATTTTAGTGTTAGGTCATGAACTGAGGTGATAAGAGTATAAGGATCTGACACATGTAAGGTTAAGACTGGATAGAGCACAGTACTGCCCACAGAGTGATGTAAGAGAATAACTTAATAACTGGGTCAGTCCAGTATTGGACAGAGCTGTATGTGCCAGCAAGCATGGAGACAGCTCCTAGCTTGAACTCTTTACTATATATATATATGTAATAGTTCTTGTAGCTAATAAATATATACTTAAGACTTCATTAATACCTGCTGAATGGGATCCAACATTCTATAATAGTTCCTGAGATTGATCTGCTGTGTGAGGGCTGACTGATTCCATGGATTGTCACTAGTGTGAGGCCATGGCATGCTGAGCCTTTAATCTTCATGATGTAGGCCATCTGTAACACCCATGGAGATTGATTATACTTGCACTCCAGAACTATGAATTATGCACATGAAATTAGTGGACCTTTGTATGTCAAAAGTTCTGCAATAGTAGGTTTTGCCATGGCCTCCCATGTCTCTGGATACATACCTTTCAGAATCTGCAGAGATAGCATGTTGGCCCTTAGCCCTGTCTCAATCTTGGCCAATGATGAATCATTGCCAACTTTCTCAGGGCAGATCATTTGAATCTGGGCAAATTCTTCAGGTGGCGTGACGGAATCTGTATTTCCCATGAGATTGGTGGTGCAAATATATGAACGTGTGAAGTAGGATCTGCTTGTAACTTCAACCCCACATTCCTGCCTACCCCTGATAACCTTTCACCCCTACCCCCCGACAGCCTTTCACCCTCGTGTTAATCAAGAATCTATTGAGCTCGTCTTTAAAAATACTCAAAGACTCTGCTGCCACTGCGTTTTGAGGAAGAGCATTCCAGAGACTCCCGATCCTCTGAGGGAAATATTTCTCCTCATCTCCATCTTAAATGAGCAACCACTTATTTTTAAACAGTGGCCCCCTAGTCCTGGATTCTCCCACAAGAGCAAACATCCTCTCCACGTCCACCCTGTCAAGATCGCACAGGATCTTAAACGTTTTGTTCCAGTCGCCTCTTACTCTTCTAAACTTCAGCGGATACAAACCCAACCTCTCCAACCTTTCCTCATTAAACAACATGCCAATTCCTGAAATTAGTGTATTAAACCTCTGAACTGCTTCTATTGCATTTACATCTTTCCTTTAATAAGGCGACCAATACTGTACAATACTCTAGATGTGATCGCAACGATGCCCTGTCCAACTGAAGCATAACCTCCCTACTTTTGTAATCAATTCCCCACCCAATAAATGATAATACAATAGCTTTCCACACACTTGCTGTATCTGCAGACTAGTCTTTTGTGATTCAACACCAGTTCACTGCTCCTCTTCCCATCTCATCATCCACATCACCGTCGTGCTTTGTTTTGTCCGGCACCTCATGTAGCTGTTTCTGATGGGATACCGGATGGTCATTCTCTTGCCTGAATGTACCTGTTGTGTTCGGTGTGTTTGGATCACAGCTCTTTGTGGCTCAGTCATCCTTTGTTCTCGTGAGCTTCTTGGGGAGACGGTGGTGCAGTGACATTATCACTGCACCAGTAATCCAGAGATCCAGGCGAATGGTCTGGGGACGTGGGTTCAAGTCCCCACATGGCAGCTGAATTAATAAAATCTAGAATTAATAGCTAATCCTCATGAAAACCTGTTATTGATTGTTGCACAAACCCACCTGGTTTGCTGATGACCTTTAGGGAAGCAAATCTGTTGTCCTTGCCTGGTCTGACCTACATAGAATCATAAAATTTACAGTGCAGAAGGAGGCCATTCGGCCCATCGAGTCTGTACCGACCCTTGGAAAGGGCACGCCACCTAAGCCCACACCTCCACCCTATCCCCGTAACCCAGTAACCCCATGGTCTGGCCTACACGTGACTTCACAGCAATGTGGTTAACTCTTAACTGTCCACAGAAATGACCTCGTAAGCCACTCAGTTCAAGGGCAAGTAGGGATGGGCAAGAAATATGGCCTTGTCAGCAATGTCCACATTCCCAATTGCAAGACAAATTTAATGGCTTGCTTACCTGGTTCAGACGTGCTTGAATCAAGAAACCATAGCTCTCTACGCTGATTAAACATTTTGAAATTGAACAGTAGGTCAGCTGCATCCCAATTCAAACAGGGGAATTTATTTGGGCATTTTGACACTATACCTTTGACCTTCCTCCTCCGATGGTATCTGGGATGTGTCACTGTAGCGGTTTACCGAAGTGCCGTCCATTATAATTACAACCTTCTCTGGCCTGACTTTTATGACTTATTTTTGTTTGGCTCTCCCTCGCTTGCTCTTGATCTGGCCCACATCCCGGCCACCCGTCTGTCCCGACTGAGCTAATCCAGCGCTGACCATCTCCAAGCACTGTCCGACTCACTGAGCTGACACCGCAAACTCCCCACGAGGGATCCATCTGCTGAACAGCTCTTTGAACACCACCCCAGGGTACTGTGTCTTTGAAGTCACCACGCTGGGATTTCAATACTGTCTGTAGCTGTTACTCTGTGGTGGTCTGACCAGAACATTGAGGGTCCTCTCATGCTATGTAGCATGATCTAAGGTTGTTCACCAAGTTGTACCTGTACTTCTGCACTGTAAATTCTATGAAAAATTCTATGATTCTACTTAGTCTTGCTGCCAAGCTGTCTGACCACTGCTGAGCACCATGTTGTGTTGCGATGATATACAGGCACCAATCACTCATAAGTGATTGGATGTTGTGGGTTCATTTATTTAAACTCGGCTCAGGAGAACATGTGTACATGGATACCGAGCTTGAAGTCATCAGCAGCAGAGCTGTGTGTGTGTGGGCTCTGCTCAAAAGCAAAAATGAAACAAAGACTGGATCACGTGACACATTTCCCCTCTAGGGACGCCATGCTACTATCCCTTAAAGGCATATTACAGCACTGTCTTTCCCTCCCCTTGCTCACCTCCTCCCCCTCACATGCGCCTCCTACCCTCCACTTGCTCCCTCCTTGCTTCGCTCACCACCTCACCGCCCCCCCCTCATTCCACCTCCCTAGCCCATCTATCATTCCCCCTCTCTTCTTTACTTCCCCCCACCTTCACTCTCTCCATTCTCTATCCTGTGGGATGAACCTGTCTGACTCTCTCTCTCTCTCTCTCTCTCTCATACAGTTGTTCTGGTCAGGAAGGAGAGAAATAGAGACAGAGTGCTGACACAAGATGGCCGATAACCGTGAGGGAGGGAGATTAAGCTTTTAGTGTTGATGTGTATCGAGCCCTTCCTGTACCCAAAGATGATGCACCTAGTTAGCCTGGTTAATGCTTTCACCCTTACCGAAATGATTGCATGCAAAGGAAGAGAGTGACAGCAGCAAGGTCAGACTCCAATGCTTTTCTGCTCCCTCGTTCCCCTTCCTGCTTGTTTACCAGTTAGACAGGTCTTCTGAGCATTGGGCAGACACCAAGGGAACTATCTCAATTTCCACATCCTCCTTTAACAACATGCGCGGGCAAGCGGACTTCTGCACTAATCCCGTAGGGAGGAAAAGCCCGGCTGGACTGGCAATTTAAGAATACAATTCATTCTTGTTATTCGTGTCAATATACAGATAGCTGAGGCCGTCTTTTTAAAAAAGATATCCTGTCTTTCTTGTTGTGTAACTGCTACGTGGTAAAACCGTACAGACTAGTTTTACTTTTCACAAGTAAGAATCGGACGATAGTTGCTATTCACTAAAGATCCGCTACTATTTTCCCCCTTTCCTCGCTTGCTGTCTGCCTGAGATTTAACCTCTGGAATTCCCTCTCTCTCCTTTTAAGGTGCTCTTAAAATCTACCTCATTGGCTGTCTGAGCTAATGTCTCTTTCTGCGGCTCAGAGTAATGCTTTGTTTTGTAATGACTCTGTGAAGTGCCTTGGGTTTTATGATGTTAAAGGTGTTACATAAATGCAAATTGTTGTTGTTCCCTTTTCCTTTTTAGAGTACCCAATTCATTTTTTCCAATTAAGGGGCAATTTAGCACGGGCAATCCACCTAACCTGCACATCTTTGGGCTGTGGGGGTGAAACCCACGCAGACACGGGGAGAATGTGCAAACTGCACACGGACAGTGACCCAGAGCCAGGATCGAACCTGCGAGCTCGGCGCCGTGAGGCAGCAGTGCTAGCCACTGCGCCACAGTGCTGCCCTGTTCCTTTTCTCCTCCTGCATCAGTTCTTTTTAAAGGCCTCAGGTATTTTAGTGTTTCAGCCAGTGTGTGTCAATCTGCCACCTCTGAACTTGCCGTGAGTAACTGGAACGCCAGAAGCCAGGGGGATCACGAGCCGGCCCAGGAAAGGGAGATCCCATTTCTGAAGGCGGGGTTATCTGCTGGTGGGAACTCCTTCGGCACTGATCCACAATGTTTCTCCTCTGTATTGGCTTGTCACTGACGTGTGTGTGTGTGTGTGTGTGTGTGTGCGGTCATGCAAGGTGCTACTTTCCACTGTTTCCGATTAAGCTTCTGTTTAATTGCCTTTCTCTTATGTCTCCAAGGGGACATAGCTGCCAGTGGCTTCACTAATTACCGTGGTTTTGCTTGCCTTCTCTCTCACTCTTTTTGACATCTGTGGTGCCCTGATGATGGGGGGGGTTCTCAAACAAGGGGCGGGATTCTCCGGGGACCTGGCAGCGGGAGCGGGCTCCGGGGACCTGGAGGGGGGTGCATGGCGATCTGGCCCCGGGAGGTGCCCCCACGGTGGCCTGGCCCGCGATCGGGGCCCACCGATCGGCGGGCGGGCCTGTGCCGTGGGGGCACTCTTTTCCTTCCGCCTCGGCCACAGCCTTCACCTTGGCTGACGTGGAAGAGACCCCCCCCCGGCACATGCGCAGGGATGATGTCAGCAGCCGCTGATGCTCCCGCGCATGCGCGGACTTCCACCGACCGGCGAAGACCTTTCGGCCCCGGCTGGTGTGGCGCCAAAGGCCTTTCCCGCCGGCCGGCGGTGCGCCAACCACTCTGGCGCGGTTCTGGCCCCTCACGGTGAGGGCTTGGACCCTAAAGGTGCGGGGAAGGGGCGGCCCGACGCCGGAGTGGTTCCCGCCGCTCCACCCCGCCGAGACCCCCCGCCCCACCGGGTAGGGGAGAATCCCGCCCCAGATGTACAAAGAAGTAAATGCAGATGGTGAAGTGCTAATACGTTGAACAGAAAGAAAAATATTTTTAACGTCGCACTATTTTCCGTAAAATGTCTCCGGAATAGAGGAATATGGAATGATGTGCAAGGCTCAGCGGGGTAGAAGTAATTTTATTGACCAAATACTTATTTGGATGTTGGATTTCTGTCGAGGCCAGTATTAATTGTCCATTCGGGACTGCACGTGACAAAGTGGTGGTGATCCGCCTTGTTGAACCGCTGTAGTCTGTGCAGTGTAGGTACACCTGCAGTGCTGTTAGGAAGGGAGCTCCAGGTGTTTGACCCGGTGACGGAACGGTGATATATTTCCCAGTCTGGACACTTTGTGACTTGGAGGGAAAGGCGTTCCCAGGCACCTCCTGCCGTTTGTCTGTCTGACATTCCAGGGTTTCTACCTCATTAGCAATTCTTGTTAATCCATTTAATGTGTCGAGCGCTCCTTGTGTGAAAAGCTTCCTCAGGTCCCTTTTAAATGGGCCTTTTATTAGTTTGAACCCTTGCCCTGTTTTAACAATCCAGTTCGAAACGTGCCACATGTACTCCTACCTGTTTGCTGCATTTGTCTGTTTACCTCTCTGTTGTCTCCTTTCAAGATTGAAGAGCATTTTGAGAAAGCAGATGGTGCTGCCTGCACTGTTAAAACATGAATAACGCGCAGTTTTTGAGGAGGTAACCTAAAGGGCGGCACGGTAGCACAGTGGTTAACACTGTAGCTTCACAGCTCCAGCGTCCCAGGTTCGATTCCCGGCTTGGCCCATCTAGTCTGCACCAACCCTCCGAACGAGGCCCCCACCCCAACCTATCCCCATGACCCCACCAGAACCTTTGGACACTAAGGGGCAATTTATCACGGCCAATCCACCTAACCTGCACATCTTTGGACTGTGGGAGGAAACCGGAGCACCCGGAGGAAACCCGCGCAGGCATGAGGAGAAAGTGAAAACTACATGCAGGCAGTCAAACAGGGGCTGTATAGCACAGGGCTAAATCGCTGGCTTTGAAAGCAGACCAACGCAGGCCAGCAGCACGGTTCAATTCCCGTAACAGCCTCCCCGAACAGGCGCCGGAATGTGGCGACTAGGGGCTTTTCACAGTAACTTCATTTGAAGTCTACTTGTGACAATAAGCGATTTTCATTTCATTTTCATTTCACCTAAGCTCTGAATTGAACCCAGGTCCCTGGTGCTGTGACACAGCAGTGCTAACCACTGTGCCAGCCCCTGAATAGAAAGAATGTGCAGGTATACTGCGGGAAAAGCAGGGGAACAGCACTAAGCTAAGATGTTCGTTTGGTGGGCCATGCTGACACGAAGGGCCGAATGGCCTCCTTCTGTGCCATAACAATTCTGCGATCCAGTGACTCAGCAGTTTGCAGATGCCCAGTATTCCCAGGTAGGTGGAGCGTGAGGCACAGCCGGTAATATAATGAGCTGTCCATAGGCTCCAGTCTCTAAATTGTGTGAGGCCTTACTACAGCTTACAATGCGGCATAGGAGGTGATGCCATTATAGCCACCATCTCATGGCTATTATTCCAACTTTCCCCTGTCATCCACGGCTCAATTGGTAACATGCTCACCCCCGAGTTAAGAGGGCTGGAGGTGCATGTCCCACCATCGAATTCTGATCATGAAATCTAATCTGATCCTCCATTGAGGGAGTGCTGCACTGTTGGGAGTTGCCCAGGAAAAATCACAATGTTTATCAAAGTGCCAGGGTGCCCCTTGTAGCTTGGCAATGAAAATAGGATTGGCATCATGCCTGGTGGATGCTTAACATCTAACATGAGACAGTCTTTTGAGGAATATTCTCTTTTTCTCTCTAACGTTGTTGAAGGACTGGCACTCAGTGTATTCAAGGGAGCTGTTCTGGTTATTAGTAACGTATTTATTATTAATATGCCGGGATATTATTGACGAGCTTGGTGTTGAAACAATATTGGAAGCTGAAACCTCGCATGCAAGTGACCACAATCGCTTCAATGACGATCAATTGAGAGTGCGGGCACTGGCTCTTGGTATCTAGTTTACAGAATCCTGACTGTTTCAGCTGTATTCCGTCCTTGCAGCTATGATCAATCACACAGTAAAACAGAAGTCTCCCTTTCCTTGCAGTCTACTTGTCACTTTTGGTTCAATTTCATCAATTCACCAACAATCCAGTCATCTCTTTCTGCTGATAAAGATTGTGAAATGCCAGAATGTGGCGACTCGGGGCTTTTCACAGTAACTTCATTGCAGTGTTAATGTAAGCCTACTTGTGACAATAATAAAGATTATTATCATTACAGACCTGGGCAGGACAGGATAAAATTCTTCTCATTGTTGAATAATTCTCCTCTTGAGTACAATTACAAACCCCCCCCCCCCCCCCAACACAGACCTCTTATTTGCCTTATTGTTCCTTGGAGTTACCATCTCTTGTTCCTTCTTATCCAAAAACACCGTCCTCTACACCCGCCCCCCCCCCCCCCCCCCTCCCCACTTACTGTCAGCTAACTGAGCACCGATATATAGTAAAGCCTGAAATTTCCCAACCTGAACTTGTGTTATTGGAAAATCTCCTGTGACCACTTTTATTTCAGTTTTGATTTAATGTAGTGGCTTGATTTCAGCCCTGGCAACCTCTGCAGTTCCACACTGAATTGCCACTTAATCATCCTCCACACCGAGCCTATTCAAAGCTCTGCGGCTTGTGTGTGTGTGTGTCTGTTTGTGTGTCTGCGTGTGTGTGTGTCCCGCTGCCTGGGAATATTGGGCCCTGGCCAGTAACAAAGCTTTTCTTTTTGACATCCTCATCCTTGCATTGAAATCCTTTCCTGCCCTCACCCACCCCTCTCCTGTGACGTTCCCTCCCAGATCTTGGTGCTGGGTTTGGTAAAACAACTTCCGCTGGCTGGTGGATTGATAACCGATGATCGCAGATTTAAGACGGTTAAAATGGACCAAGAGGGGAGGTGAGGAGGTGACAGGTGCGTGGAGACCAGTTGACCAAAAAGTCAAAATAAACAGTAACAATGAAACTTGAGACACCAGCAGTCCCCAGGTTCAGATGGTATTCTACACAGACTGGCATACAGAGAGTCGGCATTGATTTGATGGGCCGAATGGTCCTTCTGCGCTGTGTTGCCTCTACAAACTGCTGATCTCAGTCAGATCAATGGTGGAAACTGGAATTAGCAGCCTTGCCCTTTAACGGGGTGACACATACTCCACCTTGCAAAAGGGCAGATATTGTGCAAGGACGGGATCAGACTTGACAGTGGTAATTCTTATTGCCCATCTGCTTGCTCGCCCGTGAACCCTGTTTACACTTTAATGGATGGCCATTGATGCGAGACAACACGAAGCTGAGAGTGTTCATAGACGCCGTCCCCCCCATCCACCACCACCACCACCTGCTCCATCAAGAGTCAGCAGCTCTGGGAGAAAAAGAAAATAGAGATGGTGAGCACGTCTAAAAGAAGAGAGAGGTAAACAAAGTCTCTGGATGCAGGAAAATTGCAAAGCTCCTTTGCTCCCTTCAGCCGTCCTATAATTCCTGCACTTACTTCATTATCGCTGATTCCCATCATCCTGACAAGAATGATAATTTAATATGGAAACATTACAGACTCCGTGTCTTCTCAATTAGCAGATGGGGCACCTACCAACTATTGGAGATAAGCTAGCAAGTGGAAATGTGACAATTGTACATTTTTAAAAAAGAAATAACCTTGGAATTGTACTTCATGTTTGCGTTCGCTAATTAGGAAAGCAGTATTTTCATATGAAGTTACACAGACACGTAAATAGAGGAGCATACCTACTCAAACGTGTACAAAATCGTCTATTAATTGCAGTTTTTTTCCCAGCAGGAATTAATGGCTCGGTTGGTAACACTCTCTTGCCTGCGAATCAGAAGGTTGCGGCTTTCTGATGTCCTGGCCAATACTTACCACCTTGCACTTTGAGGCAGCTTGCAATGCACCAGTTGAGTGCCACCTTTTCTACATCACGACAGTGACTGTACTTCGAGCACTTCATGAAGGGTTATTACTGTGGTTAAGTCTAGGGATTCATCACATGACTTCCCCAGTTTCATTTCATTTCAGTTATTAGTGAGCCAACCTTGTGATGGGCTGCCTCCCTGGACCAATTGGAAAGCAAAAACGACTCATTACTCAATTGGATGGTGCTGGACTGCCAGACAAACAGCCTTTCTTTTCCTCTCGTGTTCAATAATTTGGAATAGCGATAAAAGATGTCGGCGTATTGGTTATGAACATTTTCAAAGAGAGAAAGAAAATTGTCCTTTGCTCGTCCTGATGATTTTTTCTCCAGGATTGTACGGAGCTGTGTCCTGGAGATTGATCTTCAATTCCTGGAGACTCCGGGCCAATCCCGGAGGATTGGCAGCTCTAAACGTCGTCCGCTGGAAAGGATGAAGGGGTGTGCTGAGGTGGACGCTATAGAATTACTTCAGACTCCGCACAGACAGTGACCCAAGCCGGGAATCGAACCTGGGACCCTGGCGCTATGAAGCAACAGTACTAACTGTGGTGATATGCATCACTGTAAATGCACAAGGGGTTAATGTAAATATACTAAGACTAAATAAACACGAGAGGGAGCACCAGAGACATCATGACATGCAGACATACAGCTAATGAACCCACAGAATAGGACACGACCAATGGGCAGTCAAGACACCCAGAGGTGACACTACCACAAGGGGGCAACCCACCTAAAAGGACAGGGCACACATGCTCTTTCTCTTTCCACAGGCGACACTCCCAGTGAAGGACAGGGGCAGATCAGAACATCACACCCACCGCATGGCTTAGAGCAGACTGGTTAGTTAGACTGAGTTACTATAGCAAGATTAGCAGGAGGGTCGAACTCAAGTAGGAGAATTGTTAACTGTTCAATAAATGTGTTTAAACCCATCTCCAAGTCTGAACCTTCCTTTGTCAGAGCGTACATCAAGGACGCAGCTTATGCTGCGTGAAGAAGCAGAACACAACACTAACCACTGTGCTACCGTGCCACCCAAAAAAGAAAGTTATGTTTGTACCTGTGGGCAACAACTGTATTGCCACCCCCCCCCCCCCCCCCCCCCCAGGCCACCCCCCCCCCCCCCCCCCCCCCCAGGCCACCCCCCCCGCCCCTGCTTGTGCTGCCGGCACCAAGGGTGAACCACGTCATGAGGGACTGGAGTCATGTGTAGGTCGGATGGCGCATTGGCGGTGGTCTCTCTCCCTGGAAGGAAATCTCTGGAATTGTGTTATTTTTCAACGACAACCCAGCAGCTTTCTCCACAATCATATTCCCGGAGCCAGCCCAGAGCCTGCCTGCTTGGCTTGTGTTGCGTTTTGCAACTTGCCTTTGACCTTGTGACCCCTGGTTGTCAGTGCATAACTGCAAGGCCGCGGGCTATCGGATGTCGAGACTATCTCCTGATATTGGGGGGGGGCCAGGACAGGTACTCTGGTCAGTAATTGGTAAAGGTGTTTCAGTCATGTCCCGTCTCCAAACTGCAGCAGGCTAATTGATCAAATCTAACCAACTTTGATGTGATTGAGGCATTTCATCGAAACCAGGTGGCAGCAGTTTCAAATGCCCCGGCGCCTGTTCGGGTACGCGGAGGGAGAATTCAGAATGTCCAAATTACCGAATGGGATTTGTGGGAGGAAACCGGAGCGCCCGGAGGAAATCCACGCAGACACGGGGGAACGTGCAAAACGCCACACAGACTCTCATCCGAGGTTGGAATCGAACCCAGTGTCTGGTGCTCTGAGGCAGCTGTGCTAATCGCTGTGCCTTCCCTGATGGGGTTTAAACTCGATCACATAAAAGCTCCTTTTACATCAGATCTCTGGCTTTGGTCACGTTCTTGAAAAATAAAAATGAATTTGCGTGTATTGCGACTGAAGCAAAATGGGGCGAAGCGTCTCTTTAAAACCATGTGTGTTTCCTGGATCTTTGCCTGAGCATTTCTTTTTTAAAGAGGCTTCATCACTTCAGTGGCAGGAAGCTCAGTCACTGCCAGTTTACTTTGTTGCTTGGAGGGTAATTCATGGGACTGTTTTGGTTAAGCGGGGCCAGTATAAATATAGATTGTTTGTCAGTGTTTTGGCAGCCTCTGATTCCTTCCACTTGTGAGGTGCAGTTATTGATTGCGTTCGCACAGCTCTAATGCAGCCCGGGGAATTGAGTGCGGGAATCAGGAGGGCGGGAGGGGAAGACTGATTACTTCAGTCACGCTAAGGAATGGAGAGGGCTGGACGTGAGAATTCTGAGGATTATGTTCCAAGGAGAAAGCTTTTGGTTTGTCATAACTCAAGGTCGCAAATTAGCCCATAAAAGCTGCAGCAGTTGCAACACTTCCTTTTCAAACAAGTAATACATGTTTGATGTGGAAAGAAAGATCCTTAAACATCGGAAATCTGCAAAGGTGAGAAAAATCTAATGAAAGCCTTTGATGGTCACCTTTCAAGATTAACGTCTGTGTTCCTCCAGTTCTAGCCTTTAATGTATCCCCCAACACCTGGCAACCATGTATTCCACTGCCCGGCTCTGGAATTCCCTCCCTAAATCTCTTTGCCTGTCGACCCCCCTCTCGCCTCCTTAAATATACTCCTGAATGCCTGTCTCTTTGACCCAACTTTTTGTCACCTGTCCGAATATCATCTCTTGTGGCTTGGCGTCTGATATTTCCTGCCTCTGCTGAGTCTTGGGATGATTTACTGAGGTAAAGGTGCTATCTAAATTCATGAAGGGTGACGTGTTATTCACCCTGGGGTAACACGGACTGCAACTGGATGCAGTTGTACTGGAAAGTAGACACCAAACTTAGACGTTAGTTCAATACGTTTTATTGAACTTCTGGAACAGTGCACACAGTTCGCTGTGGCTTGACACTCTACTAATCTAAGTGTGCTAACTATAACTAACTAGACCAGACTAGCCCTGAGCCACATGTAGCAGGTGCTAACTGATATATACACCCTGACTGTCACTACAGTTGTCACCAGTGGAAAGAGGCGGAGTGTTGATGCCGCGTGTGTTTTATAGTGGGAAACCCCCCTCTAGTGTTCTACCCGGTGATTGGTTGTGTCCTGTCCTGTGTGTTGATTGGCTGTACTGGGTGTCTGTCACTGCCTGTCTGTATCTCATTATGTGCATGAGTGCATATCATGCCAAAGGGATGGGGCACCATGGACAAACAGTTTTCCCAGAGATTGAGAGGTGTAGAATCAGGGGGGGGTATATGGACACAGTATGAAATCTTGGAGATTTAGGGAAGTGAATTGGAAGAGGATTGTTTGTTTTTCCCCCGCACGCACTGTTGTGAGACTAGGCAATCCGCTTAGGGGTTGAAGCCGGGAATGTTGAGTCAGGAAGGTGGATGATGTAAAAGGGAACTGACGTATTTGGGGGAGGGATGGGTAATGAGGTCTTAACGGCTTTAATATGCAGGCCTGTTTCCCTATTATAATCCTGTGCGGGTTTATGTATCATGGCTGGAATTCTGCAGTCTCTCCTCTACCCACACCTCCCCTGCTCTGGGTGGTGGGAGGGATGATTTGGACTCAAATGAAATTACTCTGGCTGGTTGATGAAATCTAACCTTGCTGTGACCCAGCCGTTTGCTGAAAGACAACTCATTATTCTAATGGTGCGTGCAGATAACATAGCTTGTAGGGAGGATCTTGCCGGGGTCCCGATGAGGTTCCAATCGAAGCTGACCTTCAGGTGCAAGGGTTAAGTTTGGGCACATTTTCACAGCTCGGTGGAAACGGCCATGAGGAAAAACATGTCCTTTGAGGCAGATATTTCAGTCAGAAAACCAGAAGGGATGGCACGGTAGCACAGTGGTTAGCACAGTTGCTTCACAGCTCCAGGGTCCAAGGTTCGATTCCCCGCTGGGTCACTGTCTGTGCGGAGTCTGCGCGTTCTCCCCGTGTCTGCGTGGGTTTCCTCCGGGTGCTCCCACAGTCCAAAGATGTGCAAGTTAGGTGGATTGGACATGCTAAATTGCCCTGAGTTACCCCCAAAAAAGTCGGGTGGGTTACTGGGATAGGGTGGAGGTGTGGGCTTAGGTGGGGTGCTGTTTCAAAGGGCCAGTGCAAACTTGATGGGCCAAATGGCTTCCTTCTGCACAGTAAAATTCTATGAAATAACGTGGCAAGTTGTCACTCTGTGTGATCTGGCAGCATCTACTGGGTTCAGTTCTGCGAGTCCTTTGGTTGAAGTTTCTGCCTGCTTATTAACGTGTAGTTACGTGGCTGGCCTTGTTCATTGGTGGCTAGGAAAAACTTACACAATGCGTGCCACAACCTCCGGACTGTGCAAAGTGCTTTCCAGCCACTGAAGCACTTTTGGAAGTACTAATGTAGTCAAATTGTGCACTGCAATGTTTCTTCAACTGTACTTTAACCTCGGGTATTCTGTTTTAGTGAAGTTGGTTGAGGAATAAATATTGCCCAGGGTAGCAGACACAACAGCCCTGCTCCTCAAAACAGTGTCTTGAAATCTTTTACCTTAAGAGAACCTTGGTTTAACTTTGCGTCGGAAAGGCTGCACCTTTGACACTGCAGCACTCCGCTGGGCAGTTGGCCTAGATTTTGTGCTCCAGACTCTGGAGTGGGATTCGGAACTCGCAATCTCCTGAAAAACGAGAGTGTTGCCCATTGAGTCATAGCTACCATCTTTTCACATGACTGGGCATCGCACCCAACTGGGAAAGGGTCTGTCATAGAACAAACAAAAAAGAACAAAGAAATGTACAGCACAGGAACAGGCCCTTCGGCCCTCCAAGCCCGTGCCGACCATGCTGCCCGACTAAACTACAATCTTCTACACTTCCTAAGTCCGTATCCCTCTATTCCCATCCTATTCATGTATTTGTCAAGATGCCCCTTAAATGTCACTATCGTCCCTGCTTCCACCACCTCCTCCGGTAGCGAGTTCCAGGCACACACTACCCTCTGCGTAAAAAACTTGCCTCGTACATCTGCTCTAAACCTTGCCCCTCTCACCTTAAACCTATGCCCCCTAGTAATTGACCCCTCTAGCCTGGGGAAAAGCCTCTGACTATCCACTCTGTCTATGCCCCTCATAATTTTGTATACCTCTATCAGGTCTCCCCTCAATCTCCTTCGTTCCAGTGAGAACAAGCCGAGTTTATTCAACCGCTCCTCATAGCTAATGCCCTCCATACCAGGCAACATTCTGGTAAATCTCTTCTGCACCCTCTCTAAAGCCTCCACATCCTTCTGGTAGTGTGGCGACCAGAATTGAACACTATACTCCAAGTGTGGCCTAACTAAGGTTCTATACAGCTGCAACATGACTTGCCAATTCTTATACTCAATGCCCCGGCGAATGAAGGCAAGCATGCCGTATGCCTTCTTGACTACCTTCTCCACCTGTGTTGCCCCTTTCAATGACCTGTGGACCTGTACTCCTAGATCTCTTTGACTTTCAATACTCTTGAGGGTTCTACCATTCACTGTATATTCCCTACCTGCATTAGACCTTCCAAAATGCATTACCTCACATTTGTCCGGAATAAACTCCATCTGCCATCTCTCCGCCCAAGTCTCCAAACAATCTAAATCCTGCTGTATCCTCCGACAGTCCTCATCGCTATCCGAAATTCCACCAACCTTTGTGTCGTCTGCAAACTTACTAATCAGACCAGTTACATTTTCCTCCAAATCATTTATATGTACTACAAAGAGCAAAGGTCCCAGCACTGATCCCTGTGGAACACCACTGGTCACAGCCCTCCAATGAGAAAAGCATCCTTCCATTGCTACTCTCTGCCTTCTATGGCCTAGCCAGTTCTGTATCCACCTTGCCAGCTCACCCCTGATCCCGTGTGACTTCACCTTTTGTACTAGTCTACCATGAGGGACCTTGTCAAAGGCCTTACTGAAGTCCATATAGACAACATCCACTGCCCTACCTGCATCAATCATCTTAGTGACCTCCTCGAAAAACTCTATCAAGTTAGTGAGACACGACCTTCCCTTCACAAAACCGTGCTGCCTCTCACTAATACGTCCATTTGCTTCCAAATGGGAGTAGATCCTGTCTCGAAGAATTCTCTCCAGTAATTTCCCTACCACTGAAGTAAGGCTCACCGGCCTGTAGTTCCCGGGATTATCCATGCTACCCTTCTTAAACAGAGGAACAACATTGGCTATTCTCCAGTCCTCCGGGACATCCCCTGAAGACAGCGAGGATCCAAAGATTTCTGTTAAGGCCTCAGCAATTTCCTCTCCAGCCTCCTTCAGTATTCTGGGGTAGATCCCATCAGGCCCTGGGGACTTATCTACCTTAATATTTTTTAAGACACCCAACACCTCGTCTTTTTGGATCTCAATGTGACCCAGGCTATCTACACACCCTTCTCCAGACTCAACATCTACCAATTTCTTCTTTTTGGTGAATACTGATGCAAAGTATTCGTTTAGTACCTCGCCCATTTCCTCTGGCTCCACACATAGATTCCCTTGCCTATCCTTCAGTGGGCCAACCCTTTCCCTGGCTACCCTCTTGCTTTTTATGTCCGTGTAAAAAGCCTTGGGATTTTCCTTAACCCTATTTGCCAATGACTTTTCGTGACCCCTTCTAGCCCTCCTGACTCCTTGCTTAAGTTCCTTCCTACTTTCCTTATATTCCACACAGGCTTCGTCTGTTCCCAGCCTTTTAGCCCTGACAAATGCCTCCTTTTTCTTTTTGACGAGGCCTACAATATCTCTCGTCATCCAAGGTTCCCGAAAATTGCCGTATTTATCCTTCTTCCTCACAGGAACATGCCGGTCCTGAATTCCTTTCAACTGCCACTTGAAAGCCTCCCACATGTCAGATGTTGATTTGCCCTCAAACATCCGCCCCCAATCTATGTTCTTCAGTTCCCGCCTAATATTGTTATAATTAGCCTTCCCCAATTTAGCACATTCATCCTAGGACCACTCTTATCCTTGTCCACCAGCACTTTAAAACTTACTGAATTGTGGTCACTGTTACCGAAATGCTCCCCTACTGAAACATCTACCACCTGGCCGGGCTCATTCCCCAATACCAGGCCCTGTACCGCCCCTTCCCTAGTTGGACTGTCTACATATTGTTTTAAGAAGCCCTCCTGGATGCTCCTTACAAACTCCGCCCCGTCTAAGCCCCTGGCACTAAGTGAGTCCCAGTCAATATTGGGGAAGTTGAAGTCTCCCATCACCACAACCCTGTTGTTTTTACTCTTTTCCAAAATCTGTCTACCTATCTGCTCCTCTATCTCCCGCTGGCTGTTGGGAGGCCTGTAGTAAACCCCCAACATTGTGACTGCACCCTTCTTATTCCTGATCTCTACCCATATAGCCTCACTGCCCTCAGGTGTCCTCCCGCAGTACAGCTGTGATATTCTCCCGAACCAGTAGCGCAACTCCGCCTCCCCTTTTACATCCCCCTCTATCCCGCCTGAAACATCTAAATCCTGGAACGTTCAGCTGCCAATCCTGCCCTTCCCTCAACCAGATCTCTGTAATGGCAACAACATCATAGTTCCAAGTACTAATCCAAGCTCTAAGTTCATCTGCCTTACCCGTAATACTTCTTGCATTAAAACATATGCACTTCAGGCCACCAGACCCGCTGTGTTCAGCAACTTCTTCCTGTCTGCTCTGCCTCAGAGCCACACTGTCCCTATTCCCTAGTTCTCCCTCAATGCTCTCACCTTCTGACCTATTGCTCCCGTGCCCACCCCCCTGCCATACTAGTTTAAACCCTCCCGTGTGACACTAGCAAACCTCGCGGCCAGGATATTTATGCCTCTCCGGTTTAGATGCAACCCGTCCTTCTTATACAGGTCACACCTGCCCCGGAAGAGCTCCCAGTGGTCCAGATAACGGAAACCCTCCCTCCTACACCAGCTGTTTAGCCACGTGTTTAGCTGCTCTATTTTCCTATTTCTAGCCTCACTGGCACGTGGCACAGGGAGTAATCTCGAGATTAGAACCCTAGAGGTCCTGTCTTTTAACTTTCTGCCTAGCTCCCTGAACTCCTGCTGCAGGACCTCATGCCCCTTCCTTCCTATGTCGTTAGTACCAACATGTACAACGACCTCCGCCTGTTTGCCCTCCCCCTTCAGGATGCCCTCTACCCGTTCGGAGACATCCTGGACCCTGGCACCAGGGAGGCAACATACCATCCTGGAGTCTCTTTCACGTCCACAGAAGCGCCTATCTGTGCCCCTGACTATAGAGTCCCCTATTACTATTACTCTTCTGCACTTTGACCCACCCTTCTGAACATCAGAGCCAGCCGTGGTGCCACTGCTCTGGCTGCTGCTGTTTTCCCCTGATAGGCTATCCCCCCCGACAGTATCCAAAGGGGTATACCTGTTCGAGAGGGGGACAACCACAGGGGATTCCTGCACTGACTGCCTGTCCTTTCTGGTGGTCACCCATTTATCTGCCTGCACCTAGGGTGTGACCACATTTACATAACTGCGATCTATGACGCTTTCCGCCACCTGCATGCTTCTAAGTGCATCCAATTGCTGCTCTAACCGAACCATGCGGTCTGTGAGGAGCTCCAGTTGGGTGCACTTTCTGCAGATGAAGCCATCCGGGACGCTGGAAGCCTCCCGGACCTGCCACATCTCACAGTCAGAGCACTGCACCCCTCTAACTGACATTGCGTCAATTAATGAAAATTTAAATTTAAATTTTAAAAAAATATTTTTTTTTAAATTTCAAAGTTACTGTTAACTATCTGTTTCCTCGCACTAGATTTCTAATAGAAATGCGAAATCTAAATATAGTACTCGTCGATCTCTGGCTTAGATATCCCTCTAAATTATAATTAAGTAATTATGTTTAATTAGTTACCAATGCTTAATTTTTTAAATTTAGTGTAGATTCCCAACCAGCCACTCAGGCCACAGCTTTTCTGTGATGTCACTTCAGTTTCCCCCCGACACACACAATTTGAAAAAGGTATAAAAGTAAAAATGAGTAAAAATCACTTACTTACCTTCTTACCCTCTGAGTGTCTTAGATGTTCTCAGGTTCTCTCCCTGACAGAGACTGCTCCTCCTCCTCCATCAAAGGCCAGAACCTATCAGAAGGGTTGAGAATTCTTGCAGGATGTGAAGCTAAAGATTTATTTGCGTCTGTGCAGATGTTCCTCTGAATAATTTGAAGTGTCACAGACATTAAATGTCTGGTTCTCTGCATCTCCGGAACATCTGCAAATGCTTTCCGGCATTTGATTGCCAAAAGTGGAAACAGTGTGTTGGATCTGGAAGGTTCCGGTTCAGTTTGGTTGATCACTGGTAAGAAGAGAGGAAATTGCTCCTGGGGCCTCATTTCCAAGCTCCTCCCACTGCCCGAAAGTCAGTGTAGGCTTTGGACCGATTAAACCGGAATGAACGATGCTTGTTAGCTCTCTGGTTACAAGGTTGGATTCCTGTCGGGTGAGATTCATTCATCCTTTTCTTCATGCTGGGCCGTCTAGTTGCATTGAAACATAGAAAATAGGAGCAGGAGGAGGTAATTTGGCTCTTTGAGCCTGTCCGCCATTCAGTGTGATCCTCCAGCTCAACCTATTCCCGTTCTTCCCCCAAATCCTTTGATCCCTTTTGCCCCAAGAGCTATAATTAACTCCTCCTTGAAAACATACAATGTTTTGGCCTCAATTGCCTTCTGTGGTAGAGAATTCCACAGGCTCACCAGTCTCTGGGTGAAGAAATTTCTCCTCAGCACTAAAAGGTTGACCCTGTCTCCTAAGACTATGACCCCTGGTTCTGAATACCACACCACTACCGGCAGCATCTACCCTGCCTAGTCCTGTTAGAGCTTTATAGGTTTTTATGAGATCTCCCCTAATCCACACTGACTTAATCCGGTCCTCATACATCTAGTCCTGCCATCCCAGGAATTCATTTGGTAAACCTTTGATGCACTCCCTCTGTAGCTAGAACATCCCTCCTTGGAGAAGGAGACCAAAACTATACACACTGGGGACGATTCTCCGAGCCCCGCGCCGAACTGGAGAATCGCCGCAACCGCGCCCCGACGCAGACGTGCGATTCTCAGAGGTGCGGAGAATCGGTGCGTTTGATGCGGGCCGCTGGCCGCGGGCCGCTGGAATGGGCGGCACTGCCGCTTCTACGGCCCGGGTGGGCCGAGCGGCCGTGCGGATATGACAGAGTCCTGCCGGCGCCGTTCACCCCTGGTCGCTGCCGGCGGGAACTCTGCGCGAAGGGTCGGGGGCGCGGCCTGTGGGGGGGGGGGGTGAGGGGGGCTCCGTCCCCGGGGGGAGGCCTCCGATGCGGTCTGGCCCACGATCGGGGCCCACCAATCGGCGGGCCGCCCCCCCCCCCCCCCCCCCCCGCCCGGCCTACTTCCCTGCGCAGCCGGTCCCTGAACACCGAAGCCATGTTGAGTCGGGGCCGGCGCGCTGAAAAAGTCCCCCGTGCATGCGCAGGTTGGCATGGTGCAACTGCACATACGCGGGCTGGCGCGGCACACATTTGGCGCTGCGAAGGGAGGCTGGAGCGGCATGAACCGATCCAGTGCCGTTCTGGCCTCCTGTGGTGGACAGAATCGGTCATACCCATGCCCATTTCGCGCCGTCGTGAAACCCGACGGCGTTCACGACGGCGCGAACACTTTGTCTCCATTTTGGAGAATCGCCCCCACTATTCCAGGTGTGGCCTCACCAAGGCCCAGTATAATTGCAGCAACACATCCCTGCTCCTGTACTCGAATCCTCTCGCTATGAAGGCCAACATACTATTTACCTTAATAATAATAATCTTTATTATTGTCACAAGTAGGCTCACATTAACACTGCAATGAAGTTACTGTGAAAAGCCCCTAGTCGCCACACTCCAGCGCCTGTTCGGGTACACGGAGGGAGAATTCAGAATGTCTAATTCACCTAACAAGCACGTCTTTCGGGACTTGTTGGAAGAAACTGGAGCGCCCGGAGGAAATCCACACACACACGGGGCGAACATGCAGACCCCGCACAGACAGTGACCCAAGCGGGAATCGAACCCGGGACCCTGGTGTTGTGAAGCAACAGTGCTAACCACTGTGCTTCCGTGCCTCCCTTCCTATCACCTGCTATACCTGCATGCTTACCATGGTGATTGGTGTACGAGAACACTCCGGTCTTGTTGCGCATTCCCCTCGTAACCTATATCCATTCAGGTAATAATCGGCCTTCCTGTTTTTGCTACCAACGTGGATAACTTCACACTTATCCACATTGTACAGCGTCTGCCATGCGTTTGCCCACTCACTCAACTTGTCCAAATCACATTGAAGGCCCCCCCCCTCGTGCTGCATGACCCCCAACAGAAACCCCCTCCCCGCCTAACAACTAATGATGACCGGTTCTTTACAGTGCAGAATAAACAACCGCCACCTTTGGCAGAACCCCTCAATTGCCCCCCCTCACGGTGTACTTCAGTTTCTCAAGAACATAAAAATTCCATCAGATCCCCCAGCCATGCTGAGGCACTGGGTGGATAAGCTGACCTCCACTCCAACAGCACCCGAAAAGCTTGACCGATCGCTCCCGACACCCGCCTGCACTTCAAAAACCCTTGCTGAAAAACCCTGCTCCACTGCATTTCTCCCCAGTCTTCACTGTCCCGATGAAAAGAGCCCCAGACTGTTCAGCCTTTCCTGATGCGAGTACTTGCTAAGGCCAGGACTGAAACCTTTAATTCAAGTCACACTCCTGGAGAGGGGTAATACCTTTTGGATGCTTATTGCAAAGGTTGTCCTTCATATGTCACCTGAACCGTCACTAATCAGATTTACAGACCTGGCACCTACTCCATAATGATGAGCTCTGGAGAGAAAAGGGTTTCCACGATATGCTGAGTAAGTAGGTAGGTGTTAAGGGAATGACTTACTTTCGTGATGTATCATATCACATCTCTGAAAGTGCTTCACGGAAAATCAATTACTTTGAATCAATTACTTCATGCGCAACTGAGTACAGAAATGGGAGGATAAAACTGATGAATGCGTGGCTGCAAAGATGGTGCAGGAGGAAGAGCTTTAGATCCATGTGTTACAGACGCTTGGTGTTTCTGTGTTGTCTTAGCTGTAGAATGAGAAATTCAATTAAAATAACTCAGCAGCAAGCCTTTACTTGAAAGGATAAGGTTAGTTTACTTCACATTATTGCTCTGGAAGTTAGATTAGAAAAGATAAAGTTATTAAACAAAGATGAGTTACAGATTACGACAAAATACTTTGGGATGTGAATCAAGTTCGGTCTGTTGTTTGGTGCAAGTCTGGTTTGGTCTGAAGTCAACATGTTGTGTTGTCTGAAGTGAAGGTTTTGAGTTTGGTGGATTGCCTGTGCAGCTGTGATGGCTTCCACAGGCGAATGGCAACGGTTGCTTTAACAGGCAAACTTGGTCGGTGGACTCGGGTTTCCAGGGAGGAGAGAAGGTTCTTTACTTCCGTTCCACAGGCATGGCCTTTTGCTTTGAAGCAGGCCACTAGCTGCTTTGAGATACCTTTCCCTGTCTCCCCCCTCGGTTGAAGCCTTATCAAGATTGTTCTTTGTGGACCTGCAACTTCCTGCTACTTTTGATTGGTTTTTGTTCACAGGTAAGGCAAGGTGGCCACCATTATCATGTGAGCTGTACCAGAATACTGAGGCATTTTCCATTACACCTAACCCAACTCTCCTTACCCCGAAAAGATTCACACCATCCACTAGCTTATCAATTAGTGTCTTGGTGTTTGGAGGAAAAGAGCCATCAAGTCAATGCTTATTCTGCTTATTCTTTTGGAACACTCATTGGGTTTTAAATGTGTATGTCTAAAGAATGCATCCTCGACTCCTCAAGAAGTAAGAGAAAAAGATTGAAATCCATATCCTGTCTGGTAGCTTGGGGCCATTTTGAGAACGTTCTTTAAACTTGAAGTTTAAAAAAATGTGACCCTCAGAACAGTCTTTCTAAAAGATGTCAATGTTATGACTTTGCACCATAGCACCTGGGACATTGAGACCATCTCTGGGGGAGATGGGACCTGTACAGGCAGGATGGGCTGTACCTAAACAGAACCGGCGCTGAGTTCCAAGTGGGCCATTTAGCAAGTGCAATTGGGGAGGGTTTAAACTAACTGGGCAGGGATGTTGGAGCGAGAGATAATATCAGAGAGGAATACCAAGGTGCACAGAATACTGGGAGAGATGGGTAGAACTGGAATAGGGGATAGTAAGTTAGTAGGTGAGATAAGAGTAAGGGGGAAAGAAATAAAATGTTATCAGGGTTACAGTTCATGTATATGAATGGATGGAATGTGGTAAACAAGATTGATGGGTTCCAGGCACAGATTACCATGTGGAAATACAATGTTATGGCTATAACAAAGACTTGGCTCAAAGAAAGGCAGGACTGGGTGTTAAGTACTCTTGGGTACAAAGAAAGGAAGAAAATGGGAGTGATGGTCGTATTGATTAAGGAAAACATTGCAGTGTTGATGAAAGAGGATGTCCGGGGGGTTGGGGAGGGGGAGAGGAGGGGGGGGGGGGGGGTTTGATAAGGGCAGTGCTGTTTGTGGTGTACATGGAGTCTCAGAAGACATTTGACACAGTGCCACACGACAGACTTGTGAATAAAGTTATAACCCCAAAGAACAGTCGCAACATGGATACAAAATTGGCAGTGTGGCAGGAAGCTGAGAGTATTGGTTGATGGATGTTTTTCAGGCTGGAGCGGGTTTGCAGTGGAGCTCCCCAGGGGTTAGTGTAGGGATCCTTGGCTTTTTTTTTTTGATCGATATTAATAACCTAGGACCATTTGCATACAGGGCATCATTTCAAAATTTGCAGATACTATGAAACCCTGGAGCACTGTGAAGTGAGGAGGGTAGCGTGGAACCTCAAAAGGACGTGGACAGGTTGGTGAAATGAACGGGCAAGTGCCGGATGAAGAGTACTGTGGAGGAATGTGAGGTGATTTATTTTGGTTCGAAGACCGGGAGAGACAGTATAAACTGGTACAACTCAAAAGCGGGTGAGGAGCATGGGGACTTGGATTTGTAGGGCAGGAGAGATTGGGAGTGCAGTTAATAAATCAGAGGATACTGTAGGCTTTATTCATAGGGGCGTAGGGTACAAGAACAAGGAGGTTATGTTGCACTTGTACAAGACGCTACACCTCAGCCAGGAGTATTGCATCCAGTTCTGAGTGCCGCACTTTAGGAAGGATGTGACAGCATTGGAGAGTGCAGAAAGGATTCACGAATATTGTTCCAGCGATGAGGAACTTTTAGTTATAAAGATAGATTGGAGAAGTTAGGACTGTTTTCTGAGTATAAGTTGCCCCGGGGAAATTTCTTGAGATATATGCAGGTGAGGGCGTTTACTAGACAACAGGTGAGGGAATTTCCATTGCTCCCGACACAGGGGATACAGGACAGGGTGCTTTCAGGGGTGTGGGTCGGAGAGGGCAAGGTGTCAGAGATTTACCGAGAGATGAGGGAAGAGGGGGAGGAGTCGGTGGGCGAACTAAAAGGCAAGTGGGAAGAAGAACTAGGGGAGGAGATAGAGGAGGGTATGTGGGCTGATGCCCTAAGCAGGGTAAATTCCTCTTCCTCATGCGCCAGGCTTAGCCCGATTCAATTTAAGGTGCTACATAGAGCACACATAACGGGGGCAAGATTGAGCAGGTTCTTTGGAGTGGAGGACAAATGTGGGAGGTATGGCGGGAGCCCGGCAAACCACGCACATATGTTTTGGGCGTGCCCGGCACTGGAAGGGTATTGGAAGGGAGTGACGGGAGTGATTTCGTGGGTGGTGAAGGCCCGGGTCAAACCAGGCTGGGGGTTAGCTCTATTTGGAGTTGCGGAAGAGCCGGGAGTGCAGGAGGCGAAAGAGGCCGACGTTGTGGCCTTTGCGTCCCTAGTAGCCCGGCGCAGGATCCTACTCATGTGGAAAGAGGCGAAACCCCCCGGACTGGAGGCCTGGGTAAATGATATGGCGGGGTTCATTAAACTGGAGCAGATAAAGTTTGCCCTGAGAGGATCGGCTCAAGGGTTCACCAGGCGGTGGCAGCCATTTCTCGACTACCTAGGGGAACGTTAGAGGGAAGACAGATGACCAGCAGCAGCAACCCAGGGGGGAGGAGGGGGGGGGGTTTAGTTTAGTTTAGGTCAAAGATAAAGGGGTTTTGTTACTTGTGTATTGTTAAAAATTTCTGTATTGTTATTGTTGCGTTTGCTTTGTAAGAGGGGAAAAATTGTTGTTTGGGAAAAAAATTTCAATAAAACATATTAAAAAAAAAAAAAGGACTGTTTTCTGAGGAGAAAAGAAAGTTGAGAGGGGATTTGATAAGAGGTATTCAAAATAATGATGGTTCTGTCCAGAGTAGGCTTGGAGAAACAGCTCCCACTTGTCAATCAAGAACGAGAGGGCACTGACTTTAAAGTAATTGGCAAAAGCGGTATGATTAAGTTTATGCAGTAAGTGGTTAAGGTTTGGAATGCACTGCCTGAGAGTGTGTGGGAGCAGGTTCAATTGAAACATGAAAAATGGAATTAGACTATTACCTGGAAAGGAAGAACGTGCAGGGTTTCGGAGAGAAAGTGGGAGAATGGCACTGTGTATTTGCTCATTGGGAGAGCCGGCGCAGAGTCGAGGGGCCGAGTGACCACCTTCTGTACTGTTACAATTCTGAGATTGAGTGCAGTAATTATTTCCATACAGATAAATGTTCGTGTCAGTTGAAGAAGGAACATTGGCCGGGAGAACTCCCATTTCAAGTTCGCTCACTCACTCACTCACTCTCTCCTCCCCCCCCGCGTTCTCTCCTCCTTGCTCACTCTCTCTCCACCTCGCTCACTCCCCTCACACTCTCTCTCGTGTTCTTTCGCATGCTCTTTCTTGCGCTCTCTCTAGCGTGCTTTCACTCACTCTCTTGCGCGCCGTTCACGCGCGCATGCACTCGCTGACACGCACACTCTCCATGCTCTCTCTCATGAGCTCTCTCTGTGCGACTCTCTCATGTGCGTGCTCGCTCTCCCTCTGAGTGTGATCGCTCTCCGTGCACTCTCTCTTCTTAATATCCAACTAAATATGCTTACACATTAAAACCCAGTGAAGTATGGGATCTTGTCACTTCAATGAAGATGTCAATAACAGTAGCCTGCATTTATATAATATCCTTAACCTCAAAGTTTGTCCCAAGGCATTTAATAGAAGTTTGAGTAAAGTGGATATCAAATTGTGGAAGAAGAGACCAAATCACGATGAAAAATGTGTATTTTAACAAAGTTGTAAAGCTGGAGAGGGAGTTAAGAGAGCAAATTCCGGAGAGCAGGAGCGAGGCAGATGGAGGCAGACTGCAAATGTTGTTAGGTTGAGGTGATGGGATAGGGAAGTCCATTAGAAACTGGAGTCCGAGCACTGTAGGGTTTGCGAGGGTCCCAGGATTGGAAAAGGTTACAGGCCTGGGGACGATTTGAAGTCTAAGATGACTAATTGTAAATTTGAGTCATTGCCCACGATCAGGTGGCCTCGTCGCGTCACCGAGTCGGGTGCGACGCGGGCGGTAAATCTCGTTAGATTAACAACGCTCGGGATGCCTTGCTAGATCTAACGGGATCTCGTGAGACATTGCGATCCAGACCTCACCCTCAGTGGGCGGGATCAAGTATGCATATTGAAGTGCGCAGTTAAGCTCACTTGAAGTCCCCCGAGGCGCGGGATCGAATGCCCATACCTTGAGATTCCGTCATGGTGCCGTTTAGCACTGGTCCACACAAACATGAATGAGGCATAACAGCACCTGGGGTTCTCCCAGGAGATCGGAGGCCACCGGGTGATCGGGCTCTGGGCAGGTTGGTGCCTTAGTACCCCCGATGCCACCTGGGTACCTTGGTACTACCAGCCTGGCACCCAGGCACTGTCAGGGCATCAAGGTGGCACTGTCAGGCTGGTTAGGGCACTGCCAGGGTGCCAGGCTGGCAGTCCCAAGGTGCCCGGGAGACAGGTTGCCCGTGCCGGGGATCGGGCCTGGAGGTGCTCTGCCCTTATGAGGTATTGGGCGGGGGGGGGGGGGGGGGGGGGGGGCGGTGGGTGAGGTGAGGAGGCCGTGGTGGTGTGTCGAGAGATTGGGGTGGCATTTAAAAATGGCGCCACAATCACTTCCTCAACTGAGCTCGTCAATGCAGGAAATGAATGTAAGTATGGCCTAAGTGGGGTGAGGAATATGAAGTGACAGCACAGCTTTGGAGAAGGGAAAGATGGGAGACTGGAAAAAAGACAGCTTTGGAAAATTGCAGTCCTGAGGCGGCAAAGGCATGAAAAAGGTTGTAGTCAAAGAGGGAATGAGGTAAGGGCAGAGGGAGGGGCCAATGTTAAAGAGGCAAGCGTGGTTATATATTTATCACCTGACTTACCCTCGAACAAATGCCCTTTTGACTTGGAGGTAAGGGTCCCACCAGTGGGAGAAACTACACACTCCAAAACAAGAGACAGACAGACATGTTGGCCTAATGGCCTTTTCACAGCAGTTTATAAAGTTTTGTGTTCTAAATATACTTCTTTGTTTTGGGAAACTCTCTCAGCTTTCATAGCCACCAGAGGTTATATTTCCCAATAATCTCGCGTTTCTCTGCAACAGAAAGCGAAAGACTGCACCCAGAGGAATTGAGGACCAACAATAAACAAAACTGTGCAGTTGGTTTGAATTATTAAAAATAATTCCACTTTCCATACAGTGGCAAATTAGATTTGGATCAGTGAGGCAGAAACAAAACACAGCAGGTTTATGTAAAGTGTTAATTAGAAATAGTCCCTGCTAATTACATTGCCAGTGCCTTCTCCTTCCTTCGTCGACTGTTTTGCGATAAAACAGACCCAAGGCGTTGCCTATTTTATACATACGTCAACATTAAAAAAAAAAAAATTATTGATGAACGAAAGAGGACATAGCCTTGTGAAGTTGATATTCTTTTGTGGGATTAAATGTCCCATACAGATCGTTAATTAAAATCCTCGTGATTAGGATGATTAAAATGGTTGATAGGGTAGGCGAAGAGAATGTATTTCCTCGTTGGGCGAGTCCAAAGCAGATTTGAGCTCGTCCGTTCAGGGACGATGCCAGGAAGTACTTTGTCAGATACTGGTAGGTGGAAATCTGCAACTTTCTTCCTCAAAAAAACTATTCAGGCCCTAGGTCAACTGAAAGCATCAAAACTGATCTTGACGGATTTTTGTTAGTTATGAGTATTGAGGGATTTGGAACCAAGACGAGTTAATGGAGTTAAGATACGGAAAAGCCACAATCTAATTGAATTGCAGAACAGTTTTGAGTGGCTGAATGGCCTGATCAGGTTCCTATGCAGATGTTACCCATACATGGATCTGGTTGAGAGTTTACGTTGCTGTGCTTTCATAGATCAAATGGCACCTCTTTCTCTGGATGCTCTGATATCCAGCCACCTTGTGTTTTCCTGTCCTCAACACCTCACAAGAGCCAAGAGTTCCCCCAGTGCCTTGGCCAACCATTCCTCCCTCGATCAATGCCACCAAAAAGTGGTCTTTCGGCTCACGGTTACGTGCCCATATATTGGCAGGGATGCTTGTCTGTCAGTTCCCTGGAAGTATGTTGAAAAATTTAAAGGGAAGCTGGGAAGTGAGGAACTAACGGGAGGAGGTTATGCTGATGGTGTGTGTGGGGGGGGGGGGGGGGGGGGGGGGGTGAGAGGAGGCACAAACACCAGCGTGGAGCAGTATAGCTGAATTTCTATGTTGATCATTTCCTTGCAAAGAGACATTGTGTGCTGCATGAATGGACATCAAGTGTTTTCCATCCCTAGTTCAGGGGCTGAGGTCAGTCCAGATTTGCAACTGAACTTGGACTGCTTGGTGTTGCTGTGTGAGGTATCTCAAATCACCGGACCATTTTGGATGCCAGCCCTAGCTGGAGTTGACGAATGGGCAGGTTACACGACAATTTCAGGAGAGGAAGAAATGAGTTCTGCCCTTTTTTCTATAATTGTCCACGTCTTGCTGAAATGTAAATAATTACCGATTTTAAAATTACCTCCAGTGTTAAAGCAATCACTAATCGTAAAAGAAAACTAGACTGATTATGTTGGACTTGAAACATTTTTTGTCTGCTTGCCAACTTGGCACACATCCCAACATTTATATTATGTTGTACTCTCTGGGGTTTGTGTTAAAACATTGATTGACATCTAGAGGTAATTGAGCAGGGTTACGAGCGTTTAAAAAAAAAAAATATATATATATATATACAAGACCCCGAAACAATAGCTGAATGACTGGGCTGAATGGCCATCTCTAATTCCTGAATTTCTGTAATGTTGATTGAAATGTTGTTTGTTGGAAATTAGCAAACCCCACCACTGTTTAAAAAAGGAGGGAGGCAGAAAGCGGGTAATTATAGGCCAGTGAGCTTAACTTCGGTAGTGGGGAAGATGCTGGAAGAAATAGTGAGGCATCTGGATGGAAATTGTCCCATTGGGCGGACGCAGCATGGGTTCATAAAGGGCAGGTTGTGCCTAACTAATTTAGTGGAATTTTTTGAGGACATTACCAGTGTGGTAGATAACGGGGAGACAATGGATGTGGGATATCTGGATTTCCAGAAAGCCTTTGACAAGGTGCCACACAAAAGATTGCTGCATAAGATAAAGATGCATGGCATTAAGGGGAAAGTAGTGGCATGGATAGAGGATTGGTTAATTAATAGAAAGCAAAGAGTGGGGATTAATGGGTGTTTCTCTGGTTGGCAATCAGTAGCTAGTGGTGTCCCTCAGGGATCAGTGTTGGGCCCACAATTGTTCACAATTTACATAGATGATTTGGAGCTGGGGACCAAGGGCAATGTGTCCAAGTTTGCAGATGACACTAAGATGAGTGGTAAAGCAAAAAGTGCAGAGGATACTGGAAATCTGCAGAGGGATTTGGATAGGCTAAGTCAATGGGCTAGGGTCTGGCAGATGGAATACAATGTTGACAAATGTGAGGTTATCCATTTTGGTAGGAATAACAGCAAAAGGGATTATTATTTAAATGATAAAATGTTAAAACATGCTGCTGTGTAGAGAGACCTGGGTGTGCTAGTGCATGAGTTGCAAAAGGTTGGTTTACAGGTGCAACAGGTGATTAAGAAGGCAAATCGAATGTTGTCCTTCATTGCTAGAGGGATGGAGTTTAAGACTAGGGAGGTTCTGCTGCAATTGTATAAGGTGTTAGTGAGGCCACACCTGGAGTATTGTGTTCAGTTTTGGTCTCCTTACTTGAGAAAGGACGTACTGGCACTGGAGGGTGTGCAGAGGAGATTCACTAGGTTAATCCCAGAGCTGAAGGGGTTGGATTACGAGGAGAGGTTGAGTAGACTGGGACTGTACTTGTTGGAATTTAGAAGGATGAGGGGGGATCTTATAGAAACATATAAAATTATGAAGGGAATAGATAGGATAGATGCGGGCAGGTTGTTTCCACTGGCGGGTGAAAGCAGAACTAGGGGGCATAGCCTCAAAATAAGGGGAAGTAGATTTAGGACTGAGTTTAGGAGGATCTTCTTCACCCAAAGGGTTGTGAATCTATGGAATTCCTTGCCCAGTGAAGCAGTAGAGGCTCCTTCATTAAATGTTTTAAAGATAAAGATAGATAGTTTTTTGAAGAATAAAGGGATTAAGGGTTATGGTGTTCTGGCCGGAAAGTGGAGCTGAGTCCACAAAAGATCAGCCATGATCTCATTGAATGGTGGAGCAGGCTCGAGGGGCCAGATGGCCTACTCCTGCTCCTAGTTCTTATGTTCTTGTCGCACAGGGCTAAATCACTGGCTTTGAAAGCAGACCAAGGCAGGCCAGCAGCACGGTTCAGTTCCCGTAACAGCCTCCCCGAACAGGCGCCGGAATGTGGCAACTAGGGGCTTTTCACAGTAACTTCATTTGAAGCCTACTTGTGACAAGCGATTTTCATTTCATTTCATTCATTTTCTTTTCATTTCATTTCATCTCATCTCATCTATCATTTTAACGCAATGTTGGGTCTCTGAACCTGACTGTTTTAATGCGGTGCCTTCGGCTGCGCTTAAACATGTTGATGGCTTGTAATCCACCGGCCAATAAAGAGTTTTGAAATGCATCAAGGATACGATAAAATGCTTGGAATGCAATCTTGTTTTGTCCCGTGTTTTAATGCGATGACGGAAAGCCGATGCAACTCTTATGACTGACTGCTGTGGTACACTTTAAGAAAGGCCAAAGGTCACTTGCCTTCCAATTTTCTCCCTTGCCACTCTTGCCTGCAGGCCACGGTAGTTCTGCAGTACGTTCGTCTTTAATAAGAAGTGATCAGACCGAAAGGTCAGGCAGCATCTGTGGAGGCAGAAACAGAGCGACTGTTTCAGGTGGTTGACGTTTTTGTCGGAACTGGCAAAAGTTAAAGATTTAAGAGGTTTTAATTAAAGTTTCCCTTCTTGGACCTTTGCTTGGAAAGCACCTTTGATACAGTTGAACAAAACAGCCTTACGTCAAAAGAATTACAGTGAGATTCATGCAATGAATGGCAGGAGCCTTCACTCAGACCTCTGGTCTTGGGTTCAATTTTGATTTGGGAGGTGAATGGTCGATTGGACACTTGTGGATTACCCACAGTCTCTGCAAGGGAGTTGGAGGCCTTGATCTGACTCCTTCCTCAAAAAGAGCAATGTCTAGAACAATGCAGGCCACCCTCATCCTCAACCGAAGGAATTCTCCTTGGTCATGCGCTCAAACCAGGGCTCCAATACATAATCCTCTGACTGAGCTGTCCCACCAAGTCAAACTGACAGCTGCCCTCATTACTGAGGTGAAGGAAATCCCCATGCGGTGGAAAGCTTCGAGGATCATTGATCCAAAGTCCCCTGCTCCTCCCAGTCATGTGACACTTAACCACGGGTCACGTCTCAAATTACTCAAAATAGCATATCGCAAAATATTCATTTCCGAAGGAGATGTATCTCATTTGCATTTGAATAACTCAATACTGTTTCCACCGTATCTCTGGGGAGTCACTCACTCTCTGGAATAATAATAATAATAATCACTTATTGTCACAAGTTGGCTTCAATGAAGTTACTGTGAAAACCCCCTAGTCGCCACATTCCGGCGCCTGTTCGGGGAGGCTGATACGGGAATTGAACCCCGCGCTGCTGGTGTTGTTCTGCATTTTGGCCTACTGTACTAAACCAGCCCCTTTCCCGGATTAATTTGAATGTACCCTCCCTTTAAGCACCGGCTGTGGTTGTGTTGATTTTACTGTTCTGAGCAAGTTGGAATAGCTTTTCGTTGTCCAGGTTGTTTAACCCATTCGAAACTGAAAACGGAAAACGTCCCTTTTCCGGTGTGAGCATGCCCAATTTAGACTTGGGGAACTGGGGCGTCATTCTCCGACCCCACGCCGGGTCGGAGAATGGCCGTTGGCCGCCGTGAATCCCGCCCCCGCCCCCGCCGAAGTCTCCGCTCCCGGACATTGGGCGGGGGGCGGGAATCGGGCCGCGCCGGTTGGCGGGACCCCCCGCTGGATTCTCCGGCCCGGATGGGCCGAAGTCCCGCCCAGGAATTGCCTGTCCCGCCGATGTAAATCAAACCTGGTATTTACCGGCGGGACCAGGCGGCGTGGGCGGGCTCCGGGGTCCTGGGGGGGGGGGCGCGGGGCGATCTGACCCCTGGGGGTGCCCCCACGGTGGCCTGGCCCGCGATCGGGGCCCACCGATCCGCGGGCGGGCCTGTGCCGTGGGGGCACTCTTTCCCTTCCGCCTCCGCTACGGCCTCCACCATGGCGGAGGCGGAAGAGACTCTCCCCACTGCGCATGCGCGGGAAACTGACAGCGGCCGCTGACGCTCCCGCGCATGCGCTGGGAAACTGACAGCGGCCGCTGACGCTCCCGCGCATGCGCCGCATTTCCGCGCCAGCTGGCGGGGAAACAAACGCCATTTCCGCCAGCTGGCGGGGCGGAAATCCCTCCAGCGTCGGCCTAGCCCCAACATTTGGGCTGGCGCGATGCCCATCTGATTGGCGCCGACTTTGGCGCCAGTCAGCGGACATCCCGCCGTTGGGGGGGAATTTCGCCCCCGATTCTGGTCGATGTCCGGAGAGACAGTGCAAAATACTTCAGCAACCCGGAAATCAAAGGACAGCTCGCTATTTAAATTACTTCACACAGATGAGGCAGAGGAGAAAGTGTTGAGCGAAATGACTTGACGACGATGTTTTGGGGTGATAGGATACGAGGAGAAGGTTACAGCATCTTAACAGGTGAAAATTTCCGAGCTAACCGATGGCTCTCGGTGTCGCCAGGAAGCAGCAACGAAGGGTCTTTAATGAAAGGAAAGAAAGAACTTGTATTTCTCGGGCACTTTTCGTGACCTCCGAATGTCCCAATCGCTTCACGTTTGAGGCGCTTTTGAAACACGGTCACTGTTGTACTTTTGGAAGATGTGGCAGTCAATTTGCGCAGAGTTCCACAAACAACAATGGGATGGAGGACAAGACGATTGGTTTTAGGTCGGGAGCTATGGATGATGCAGTTAGCTGAGTCTGGCTGGGCTCCCAGCATTGTTATCGAATACTGTATTCCCAAACCAGGAAGATGAGAAAATCCAACCCGGTTTGTGTCCCTGGATTCCCATGGCTGCACCTCTCTGTGTGAAGCTTGGGTGGGGTTGGCTGGGCTTCATTGCAAATACTCCCCCCTGTCGACTGTCTGGAGATGGGATGGAGGAATGACCTAAAATAAAAGCAAAATACCACAGATACTGGAAATGTGAAATAAGGTCAGAAAATGCTGGAAAACCTCAGCTGGTCTGACAGCATCTGTGGAGAGAGGAACAGAATTAACGTTTCGAGTCCAAGTTGGGAAGAAACTACATTTCTTCCCAAATGTAGTGGGAGATGGTGGTGTAGTTATTGTCACTGGACTAGTAATCCAGAGACCAGGGGTAATTCTCTGATGACCCGTGTTCGAATCTCACCATGACAGAAGAAAAAATCTGGAGTTGAAAGTCTAATGATGACCGTTGGCATAAAAACCCACCTGGTCTGTGAATATCCTTTAGGGGAGGAAACCTATCCTCCTTACCTGGTTTGTGGACTCCAACTATTTTGATGAAACCAAATAAACAAGATTAAATAAGCCGAGGGACAAATTCAAAGGGGCCGCTCCCTTGAAGGGATAATGCCTGAAACACAACCAAATTGCCAATGAAGCTGAAAACATCAAACCAAAATGTGATTAACGGGGTTAATACGGCACCCAGCCCCTGTGGTGCCCAGCGGGCATGGAAGGCCTCAACGGTGCATGTGGGCACCGCATGCTCCTTCTCCAGTGACACCCAGCCGCGGATTTTGCCGCGGTAGAGGTGCAGACAGTTGGGTTGGATGAACCTCTCGGTCGCCATTTTCCTTGGCTTGGAGCAGGCACACGAGGAGGTCCTCCCTCTCTGCCCCTCTCCACACCGGGTGCGTCTGTGGACTCCAGATGCACAGCAATGTGGTTGACTCTCAAATGCCCTCCAAAATGGCCACGCAAGCCACACAGTTCAAGGGCAGTTAGGGATGACAAATATTGGCCCAACCAGTGATACCCACATCCCACAAATTAATTTAAAAAAAAAAAAACTAGCGTTAGTTTTGTTTCTCTCTCTCTCCACCGATGCTGCCAGACATACTGAGTTTTTACAGCATTTTCTGTAGAGGAATTACCTTTGTTTGAGGTACTGGAGGGTTTCTGGTGCCCGTGGGGCTGTAAGCCAGCTTGGGTCATCGTCATTGGATGGGACAAGAATACTGGTTGGCGAAATAGTTGGATTGGAAAACTCCATCTGGGTTGCAGAGCCCACCCCTCGTAGTTGCGATGCCTGAAGCATCGTAATTCGATACCGCTCTACGCACTATAATCGCGATCTAGAAGAGGCAAGAAGCCAACTGGGGATCAAATATCTGGAACATTCCTCTCTCATATGCTGAGGTGATCAGAGCAAATCCAGCAGCACATGTTGAGCTGTTCATAATACTTGGTCCTTCACTGACCTTTTCTGAAATGTCATCTCCACCTCAGACAGGAATTGGTGCAGTTTGATCTCGACTGAAGGTCTGCAGACACTCGGCACTTTTCCTCAGCTACCACATGTCCGGTACACTCTGGGAGAAGAACACCGGCCTAACACCAAACCTCGCCCGTACCCCTGCGTAACGCGTACACTGCAGCTCCAGTCTTCCTCTAATCAGTCTGTGCGAGATCAGTCTAGCACTTTAACACTTTTCTATACTTTTGTCAAAAAAGCCCAAGGGGGCAGTCGGAGATAGAAACTAAAATAAAACGGGCAAATTTGGGAGTTTACAAATCTTGAGCCAAAATGCATTGAACGGAACCACGAGTAAACACAATGCATCAAAACTCTCAAATGGTGCCCCAAACCTGCAAACACTGGCAATCTGCAGCAAGATTGCACACGATGCGGTGACATGCAGTATGTTCATTAGTATCTGTGGGCTGAGTGAGCATGTTAATGATTTGGACATCAGGACCGAAAAAATGGAGGGAAAGTTTCCAGAATGATTTGGGAACTATATTGCCATGCAGATAAAAAATATATAAATATCACCCACTGTCCCAGAGGCTGCTCTCCCCTTTGAGAGCTGACTGGTGGTGATTTAACCTGAGGACCACCACATGTCAGGTGAGGGGCAAGATTGAGAAGGCGGAGCCTGAATGAATAACCATAGCCGGAACGGGAATTGAACACGTGCTGTTGGCGCCTCTCCGCATCATGAACCAGACGTCCATCCAACTGAGCTAACCGACCCCCCCTACTGCACTTAGAGTCAGCATACCAAAACCACAATGTATTACTCCGCAGCAGATGGGGAGATCTGTAAATGTGGGGTGCGATTCTAACACTAATGCCTCGATCACCTCCTGCTATTCCCAAGAATAGTGGGCAAACCCCGAAACGGGATTCACGCCGGGCGCCGAATAGAGCGCTGTGCTCCTGGCTCACGGCTCACGACATCCGAGTCTTTAGACTCATTTAAATATGCTCAGCCCGGCCGAGGCTGGAGTCTTCCGGCTTCCGGGAATCACCACTCCCAATGGCGCAGTGTGACGCCGGCGCAAATCAGTACCAAAAACGGAAACTAGACGTGATGGCCATGTTGGAGGCTCAAGCCATTAGCGCCCCCAGGTGGTTGGGGACAGCCAGTGGTCGGGGGACGGGGCTGTGCAAGGGGCAGCGCCAAGGGGCGGGGCCTGAGAGGGGCCATAGCCATGAAAGGGGGTGGCTGAGGGAGGGGGAGGGGTGTCTGAAGGGGGCCTTGGTAACCCTGTGGAGGGGTATCGCTCACTTGGGGGGGGGGGGGATGCGATGTCAGTGAGGATGGGTGGTGCGCTGGGGGAGAGCGGGGTCACCCTCATGCTTGTGTGGTCATTTAGTGATGGGGCAGGTGCCCCATTGGCGTGTTGGGGTGTTGCACATATCTGCGGGAGTCACGATACCTGTGGTTGGGGTCGGGCAGAAGGGGAAACCTTCAGCTCAACTTTGAGATCGGGGCATCCTTTAAGAATGCCGTCCTGATCTCTGAGAAGCCAGTCTTCCAGAGACTCCGGTCCGCACTCCAAAACAATTCTAAGTGTGGGAGAATCAGTGAGAATCTCCCCAAGCTCCCCAGAAAATGACTACGGGGACGATCGAACAGTCAGGCGAGCGCAGTTCAGTACTTAGAACATAGAACATAGAAAATACAGCACAGAACAGGCCCTTCGGCCCACGATGTTGTGCCGAACCTTTGTCCTAGATTAATCATAGATTATCATTGAATTTACAGTGCAGAAGGAGGCCATTCGGCCCTTTGAGTCTGCACCGGCTCTTGGAAAGAGCACCCTACCCAAACTCAACATCTCCACCCAACACCAAGGGCAATTTGGACATTAAGGGCAATTTATCATTGGCCAATTCACCTAACCCGCACATCTTTGGACTGTGGGAGGAAACCGGAGCACCCGGAGGAAACCCACGCAGACACGGGGAGGACGTGCAGACTCCGCACAGACAGTGACCCAAGCCGGAATCGAACCCGGGACCCTGGAGCTGTGAAGCAATTGTGCTATCCACAATGCTACCGTGCTGCCCTTGAGAACAAATAAATCTACACTATATCATTTTACCGTAATCCATGTACCTATCCAATAGCTGCTTGAAGGTCCCTAATATTTCCGACTCAACTACTTCCACAGGCAGTGCATTCCATGCCCCCACTACTCTCTGGGTAAAGAACCTACCTCTGATATCCCTCCTATATCTTCCACCTTTCACCTTAAATTTATGTCCCCTTGTAATGGTTTGTTCCACCCGGGGAAAAAGTCTCTGACTGTCTACTCTATCTAGTCCCCTGATCATCTTATAAACCTCTATCAAGTCGCCCCTCATCCTTCTCCGTTCTAATGAGAAACGGCCTAGCACCCTCAACCTTTCCTCGTAAGACCTACTCTCCATTCCAGGCAACATCCTGGTAAATCTTCTTTGCACCTTTTCCAAAGCTTCCACATCCTTCCTAAAATGAGGCGACGAAAACTGTACACAATACTCCAAATGTGGCCTTACCAAAGTTTTGTACAGCTGCATCATCACCTCATGGCTCTTAAATTCAATCCCTCTGTTAATGAACGCGAGCACACCATAGGCCTTCTTCACAGCTCTATCCACTTGACTGGCAACTTTCAAAGATGTATGAACATAGACCCCAAGATCTCTCTGCTCCTCCACATTGCCAAGAACTCTACCGTTAACCCTGTATTCCGCATTCATATTTGTCCTTCCAAAATGGACAACCTCACACTTTTCAGGGTTAAACTCCATCTGCCACTTCTCAGCACAGCTCTGCATCCTATCTATGTCTCTTTGCAGCCGACAACAGCCCTCCTTACTATCCACAGCTCCACCAATCTTCGTATCGTCTGCAAATTTACTGACCCACCCTTCAACTCCCTCATCCAAGTCATTAATGAAAATCACAAACAGCAGAGGACCCAGAACTGATCCCTGCGGTACGCCACTGGTAACTGGGATCCAGGCTGAATATTTGCCATCCACCACCACTCTCTGACTTCTATCGGTTAGCCAGTTCGTTATCCAACTGGCCAAATTTCCCACTATCCCATGCCTCCTTACTTTCTGCATAAGCCTACCATAGGGAACTTTATCAAATGCCTTACTAAAATCCATGTACACTACATCCACTGCTTTACCTTCATCCACATGCTTGGTCACCTCCTCAAAGAATTCAATAAGATTTGTAAGGCAAGACCTACCCCTCACAAATCCGTGCTGACTATCCCTAATCAAGCAGTGTCTTTCCAGATGCTCAGAAATCCTATCCTTCAGTACCCTTTCCATTACTTTGCCTACCACCGAAGTAAGACTAACTGGCCTGTAATTCCCAGGGTTATCCCTAGTCCCTTTTTTGAACAGGGGCACGACATTCGCCACTCTCCAATCCCCTGGTACCACCCCTGTTGACAGTGAGGACGAAAAGATCATTGCCAACGGCTCTGCAATTTCATCTCTTGCTTCCCATAGAATCCTTGGATATATCCCGTCAGGCCCGGGGGACTTGTCTATCCTCAAGTTTTTCAAAATGCCCAACACATCTTCCTTCCTAACAAGTATTTCCTCGAGCTTACCAATCTGTTTCACACTGTCCTCTCCAACAATATCGCCCCTCTCATTTGTAAATACAGAAGAAAAGTACTTGTTCAAGACCTCTCCTATCTCTTCAGACGCAATACACAATCTCCCGCTACTGTCCTTGATCGGACCTACCCTCGCTGTAGTCATTCTCATATTCCTCACATATGTGTAAAAGGCCTTGGGGTTTTCCTTGATCCTACCCGCCAAAGATTGTTCATGCCCTCTCTTAGCTCTCCTAATCTCTTTCTTCAGTTCCCTCCTGGCTATCTTGTATCCCTCCAATGCCCTGTCTGAACCTTGTTTCCTCAGCCTTACATAAGTCCCCACAAACAGGGACCAGACGGAACGGCACTTGTGGGGGTCTCTCAGGGGCTGGGAGGCCATCAAGTGCTTGCCCTCTGGGCAAGGTTGCACCCTGGCAGTGCCAACCTGACACCCTGGTCGTGCCTCCCTGGCAGTGCCATGTAAGTGCCAGTTTGGCACTGCCAGGGTGCCCAGGTGGCACTACCAGGCCGGTGGTGCCAGGCTGGCACTCACCCTATGCCGGGGATCAAGCACGGTGATGCCCTGCGGTATGTGGTGGGGTGTGTGTGGCTCAAGGAATCCCCAGCATGTGAGTTGGGGGGGGGGGGGGGGGCGGAACGGTCCGGGGTCCCGTTGTGGGTTTGAGAGATCTGAAGGCCATTTAAAAATGATGCCCCAATCTCTTCCCACACTGAGGTGCTGCCCTCGCCGAGATTTAGCCTTTAAACCGTGCCCACATTGTTTGTGTTTAAAAGTGTGAACATTTCGAACGTCTCGGTACCACACAATGCAACGGGCAGCAGGAGTGGGTAGTCGGACAAAACACAATGCAGAGCGATTGGTATAACCACTCGCTTCTGCTTCAGAGTCAGAAAAAGATTAAGGCCGCACATCCCAGGAATGCGGAAGACTAGATCTTCAGAGTTAATAGATCTGTGATAAATCTGTAAGATATTTTATTGCGTAAAGTTTAAACAGCACATAGCTCACACAGCGGAGGAAGCAGAAGGTTAATTAGTTAAGTGGGTTCCGACTTAATTAAGTTGATAAACTTCTCAATTGCCCTCATTTCTGGCTCCCAGTAATGGACACGTGCATCCATTAAACTACATTAGTTCCTCCTTTCCCTAATGCAGAAAGGTGTCACCTCTCTTAATGCCATTTGCTGCAATCTGGACCTGAACCATCTTATTCCCTGCAATTGAAGTCTGTCCAATTGATTCAATGTGCAATTCCTGCCCCTTCACGAATATTACTCACCGACAACTGTGCTGTACTTCAGAGGCAGACAGCAGTAATGATGCTGTGATTCTTATTACAGTTCTGCCAACTGAAAGCCTCAGAATGGTGGGTATAATTCAAGAATTTCAGGCTTATTTAATACAAACTGATTTATAGCAATTGCTTTGACTTGCTAATCCCACTTTTGTGTCATTCTTGAAAATATGCCACATTGTGCATGTGCGGCGAAATTAAGCTTCTAAATTCAGCAGGCAGCTTCGAACCTCTGCTCAGTATCGGGAAAATGTGGCACAGTTGCTTAATCACTGTGGTCTTTAACCCATGTCCCTGCTTTGCAATCCCCCCCCCCCCCACCTCTCCTGAGGGCATTACATTTTCCAGGCCAGTTGGCAGCTTTCCTCTTTCTCAGCCGTCTTTCGCGTCTGAGCCAAGAGAGGGATTGCCGACGAGTTATTCTATCATGGGTGTTGCACACATGCGCTTTCTAATTTTAGAGGAAAGTAAGTATATCTTCTAAGGTCCAAGTAGAACTTGTCTGCAGCTTTCCTCAATCTGTCACCCGCGCGCGAGAGTTCCCTCGGACTTAAATGGAAAGCTACCTGTGAATGTGTGGGGATAGAATGTTAGGGGCTGCTCAGCACAGGGCTAAATCGCTAGCTTTGAAAGCAAACCAAGGTAGGCCAGCAGCACAGTTCAATTCCCGTACCAGCCTCCCCGAACAGGTGCCAGAATGTGGCTACTAGGGGCTTTTCACAGTAACTTCATTTGAAGCCTACTTGTGACAATAAGCGATTTTCATTTCATAAAAACTGACTCGCTTACCCGAGGAATGTGGCTATAAACCCCATTCCTCTGTGTTTGCTGTGGGTTCGCATTTCATCCATGATTTATGAAGGAGGAAAGGAAAGGATACGCCTGTAATCTAATACTTTCTTGACCATTGTTAAATTTATGTGGCCAGAATGAAAAGAGAAGGGACGGATTTGGGGCAGATTTTCTTTTTGCAGGGCAGCACGGTGGCGCAGTGGTTAGCACTGCAGTCTCACAGCGCCGAGGTCCCAGGTTAGATCCTGGCTCTGAGCCACTGTCCGTGTGGAGTTTGCACATTCTCCCCGTGTTTGCGTGGGTTTCGCCCCCACAACCCAAAGATGTGCAGGGTAGGTGGATTGAACATGCTAAATTGCCCTTTAATTGGAGAAAAAATAAATTGGGTACTCTAAATTTATATGTAAAAAAAAAAAGATTTTCTTTTTGCTGCACCTGGACTTCAAGGATCTGCTGGGAGTGCCACTCGGGGGAAACTCGGGAAGCAGGATCAGCTGCCAATATGGAAGCCAGCCCAGTTTTACATCTATTTATTTAAAAAGATGGAAAAGTGAGCAAAGTGCCATTTCACATAATCAATCCCAGCGCCTGAATCTTCCTTGGTATGATTTTTTGTCCTCTCATCTCATCCCCTAATTCATTCTTTCCCTGAGACTCGAACTGGGCAATTCCTTTTGTACCTGTGTCTGTCCTTCCTCCTGGTCTGAAACATGGCTGTTTCCTTCTCTCGAATTGCGTCTCTCTCCCATGGATCACCACCGGCCTTGAGGAGGCTTTTGAGACATCTGCCTCTCCCTTCATGCGGTTGATGTTGCTGGAGTCAATGCGCGAAAAGGAGCTAGTGAAGTTCATCTTGAGTGCAGTTAACGTTTATCCCACCCAGCCTCTATCCTTGTCCAGGACTGAATTAGCTGACATGACCCAAGAGCCGGATTGTCCAGATTGCTGCTCGGAATTCACTGCTGGACTTTGCTATTATGTGATTAGTCTCCCGCGTTGAAGGTAGTAATTGTACTTCAATGTAATGCATTGACCCGAAATTGGTTTGGACGTTCCCAGACCATGAAAGGCCTTCGTGAGAGATTGATTGTCAGCGGTGGCTCAGTGGGTAACGTCTGAGTCAGATTGTTGTGCGTTCAAGTCCAACCCCAGAGACTTGAAACACGATCTAGGCTGACACTTCACTGCAGTACTGAGGGAGCGCCTCTGTGCCTGAGGCGAGACATTAAACTGAGTTCTTGCGTGCCTTCCCAGTTGGATAAAATATCCCAAAGCACTGTTTGGCAGAAGAGCAGGAGAGTTATCCCTTGTGTCCCGGACAACGTTTATACCTCAACCTGCCTCATTGTAACACTTGCCATTCATTATTAAGTTGCTCTTTATGGGAACTTGCTGTGTGCACATGGGCCCCTACATTACAACAGTGACTGTGCTTCAAAAAATGGTTCGAATCCGCTTTAAAGTACTTCAGCGCATCCCGTGGTGTGCAAGGTGCTATATAAATGCAGAGGTTAACTAAGAATCTAATTTAATTTGCAGCCGTGGTACTTAGATGAGCAAAGAGGAGCAGTGTGACAGATGGCACTTGAGGTTAATCAGTTGTGTGGGGAAGGGTGGAGGAATTAAAATTTTGTTCTATGCGTGTTAAGTTTGAGACTTGTGTGATCATCCATTTAAACGCTGTCAACTTAGGAGCTGTCTGAACATTATTGGGAAGTGTGCTGTACAAAACTGCATGAATAAATGTTACATATAAATCATAAACAACATGAACTTTTTGTTATGATTATTGAATTATGCTGATTTCACGCCCTACTCTATCTCACAGTGTGACATGGATCAAAGCCCCATTGATTTCACCCAATGTATGTGTGTGTGTGTGTGAGAGCGAGAGAGCCAGGAAATCAGGAATAATGCTCTCTATAAACTGAGAATTTGAATGGACTTGGACCTTGTTGCAATTAACTGCAGGCTCCTGCTCTGTGTCCCATTCATTGACTCCTGCTGGCAAACAGTGACCAGATTATGTAGTTCAGTTGCAAATTTTGACCAGGACATGATGGACAACCAGCTCCCCAGCTCCTCGTTGGGTAGCGGCATGGGGTGTTTATATTCAGATGAGAGGGCAGATTATGCTTTAGTTTGACATATCATTAGAAAGACTGCATTGCCTCAGTACTGTAGGCTATATCATCTGCCCTTTGGACCTGACTATTGCTCACACAGAAACACTGCTGTGACTGGAACCTCCGTCTCCAAGGGAGAAATGAATGTGGCCACACTGCCCCTGTCGTGTGCAAGTTTGATCAATATCATAGTGGATATTATTGTTTTCTATTATCTAACTCTCTCATTGAACCTTGTGAGGCTAGTTACAGAATGACACTGGCCAAGACTTGTAAACTGGTTGTTAGACACCCTTTGATTTCCCTATGCCACCCACTGGTTTACTCTCCGGATCAAAATGCGTGGGTTTGCAGAGATCTACAATAAAGACCAGGGATGATATGTGAATTCAGAGCGTCCTCAAGGCACCATTGACCAGGAACTGAACCCGACCCAGTCACATAAGTACCATGGCTACTCGATCAACTCAATCAGATCAGTGGCTGGGTATCCTCCAGTGAGTTGACTTTCCAATGGCTCTCTTGAAAGTCGGCACCTACAAAGTCCAAGTAAGGATGAAGGTAGGATATTCTGAACTTGCCTACATGGGTGCAGCTTCAACACGAAGACATTCAACAACAATCTCTGCACAAAGCAGTCTGCTTGATTGGCAGTCAGATCACCACCTCAACTACCCACTCCCACCACCACTGAAGCACGTTAGCCACAGTGTGCACTGCCTACAGGTAGCACTCCAGCAACCGGCCAAAGCTTCTCCAATAGCATCTCCCAAACTGTCAGACTCCACCCGTGCACCTCGAAGATCAAGAGCAGCAGGAACGTGAGACCATCATCCCTTCCATGTCCCCCTCCACCGCACCGTCTATCCTAATTGGACATAGATTGACTGTTCCCTCTCATTACCACTGAATCAGATTTATGGAACAACCCACCTCACAAAGCGCACCTTCCCCACATGGACCTTTCAGTAGATGGCCCGTCGCCATCTCTCTGAGGGCGAGTCTAGATCATCAATAAGGGCCAGCCTTGCCAACGATGCCCATATCCCAAAAATGAAAAACAAAACCAAGTTTGGGACAAAATTCCCAGATGAGAAAGAAAAGAACCAGAGCTATTGTTTCTGGGGTCCGCAACCTTAGAGGCAGAAAACACAGATATATTTTGCAAACAAAGTGCAGCACTCTGCGTTTCCATTCTTCAAATAATTTTAAATTCCCCTCCCACCTCAAAAGAAAATCCATTCAGGTGTCGTTATTATTGATCTTGTTGTGTTCAGTCATGCAGGTGGTCTCTGGGCCTTTTGATATTCAATGAGTGAAGCTAATTATGTTCACCCAGATAGTTTAATCAGCGCATATTCAGGCACAGCACACTACAGCCCATTGATCTGCTGAAATAGCGAAGCACACATTGAATTATAATTAAGAAAGCTTGCAAATAATATTCAGTGAAGCTTCCTCCATAAAGAAATGAAATTCAGCTTGGTTTTTGCCTCTGCTTTACTGTCTTCTACCCCCTGCAACTTGGATTTTCTTTCATGCACTGTATTCCATCTCCTTGCACTGTATTCCATCCCCCATTCCCTGAAGACGCTTTGTACCGTCGCCTACACTAATTCAGCCTGTCACATAACTACAAGCGCTGATACTTCCGAGCTCCTTCAGGCACGTCTTCGTCCTGCAATCAGCCTGGACTCCTTGATCTTGTCTAAATTGGGAACACTCTTTTGCACCTTCAGTCAAACCTCTGGGTTCAAATCCGATAATTTGGGCCGGCAGTACAGAGGGAGTGCAGCACTTTCGGTGGGGCGGCCTTTTGGGTAAGGTGCTCCCATTTGCCTGTTTGGGTGGATGTAAACGATTCCATGGGGCTATTTTGAAGAAGAACGGGGAAGATATCTCTGGTGTCCTGGGCAAATCCCTCAGTCAGCATCACAGTAACAGATTATGAGGTTATTATCAAATTGTTGCTTCTGGACGTTTGCTGTGTGCACATTGGCTGCTGAATTTCCCACCTTACGACAGTGACTACACGTCAGAAGCACTTTATTGGCTGTAAAGCATTTTGAGATGCGCTCCTGGTTGTGAAAGGCCTTGGGCTGGATTCTCCGTACCCCTACACCGAAATCTTGGCCGGTGCGGGTTGGAGAATCCATGTTCCCGCAAGAAACCAGGACCGGCGCCGGTTCCCCGATTCTGCCGGCCTCGAAAAGCGGCGAATTCGGCGTGGAACTAATGCGCTTCAGCTGGTCGGGCTACTCGCAGGCGGACTCAGTCCGTGGCCGCCCTGGTCGGGGGCGGGCCGATCAGAGAGCGGGGGCGGGGGGCGGCCTTATAGGCGGCTGGTAAATGCTTGAGCGGGTGTCGAGGGTCGGGCACGCGGCCGATCGGGGGTTTCCTTTTGGGTCCAGCTCCGCAGTCCGAGTCCGCCATGGAGCATGGCGTGTCCGCTGGAGGCCGACGCCGTGCACGCATGCATGGCCTCCGACCCGGAAGTACGGGGGTCGGTATCTGCAGCAAAAGCTGTGAGATCTACTCCGGGTCCCTGCTAGTCCCCTGCAGGGCTGGGAATTTGTGTCCCTTTGATGCCAGTTTTTCTGGTGAAAATCTACCGTCTTGACACTGGTGTGGGAATCCAGCCCTCTATATAAATGAAAGTCTTTGTTTCCTTCTCAATCCATTGTGCTCAATTGTAGGGTTGACTCTCGCTCTGTTTTATGCTTCCACTGGCTGTCAAACCAGTAAAGAACTTTAAAAAAAAAAAAAAAATGTTTATTAAGAATTTTTAACAAAATTTTCAACCATACAAAACAACCCCCCCCCCCCCCCCCTCCCCCACCCGTAACACAAAAGAAAGAAAGCTCGCATAGCAAGACCTGAACATGGCAAGTCAATATGATACAGAACTTTGTACATTGGAATCCTTCCGTACATATCAGTTTCCCGGATCATTCATGTATTTTCTTGCTCAAAGGTCCCCCCCCCCCCCCCCCAAGAAAGAGGTCCCCCACCCCCTGGGTTGCTGCTGCCGCTGTCCGACCTTCCTCTAACGCTCCGCGAGATAGTCTAGGAACGGTTGCCACCGCCTGTAGAACCCCTGCGCAGACACTCTCAAGGCAAACGTTATCCTCTCCAACTTGATAAACCCGGCCATATCATTTATACAGGCCTCCACACTGGGGGGCTTCGCCTCCTTCCACATTAGCAAGATCCTTCGCCGGGCTACTAGGGACGCAAAGGCCAGACTGCCGGCCTCTTTCGCCTCCTGCACTCCCGGCTCGTCCACTACTCCAAATAGTGCTAGCCCCCAGCTTGGCTTGACCTGGACTTTCACCACCTTACCGCAACTCCCCTCCAGAACCCCCTCCAGTGCCGGGCATGACCAAAACATATGGACATGGTTCGCCGGACTTCCTGAGCACCTCCCACATCTGTCCTCCACCCCAAAGAACCTACTCAGCCTCGCCCCCGTCATATGCGCTCTGTGAACTACCTTAAACTGTATCAGGCTAAGCCTGGCACACGAGGAAGAGGAATTAACCCGACTTAGGGCATCAGCCCACAGCCCCTCCTCAATCTCCTCCCCTAGCTCCTCTTCCCATTTACCTTTCAGCTCCTCTACCAAAGCCTCCCCCTCTTCTTTCATCTTCTGGTATATCGCCGACACCTTGCCCTCCCCGACATCACCCTGTCTTGAATCCCCTGTGCCGGGAGCAGCGGAAATTCCCTCACCTGCCGCCTCACAAACGCCCTCACTTGAATGTACCTGAAGGCATTTCCCGGGGGTAGTCCAAATTTCTCCTCCAGTGCCCCTAAGCTCGCAAACGTCCCATCAATGAACAGGTCCCCCATTCTTCTAATCCCTGCCCGATGCCAGCTCTGAAACCCCCCGTCCATCCTTCCTGGGACAAACCGATGGTTATCCCTGATCGGGGACCACACCGAGGCTCCCATCGCTCCCCTATGTCGTCTCCACTGCCCCCAGATCTTTAACGTCGCCGCCACCACCGGGCTCGTGGTGTACCTTGTCGGCGAGAGCGGCAGCGGTGCCGTCACCAGCGCCCCCAGGCTCGTTCCTTTGCAGGACGCAATCTCCAACCTCTTCCACACTGCCCTCTCTCCCTCCATCACCCACTTACTGATCATCGCCACGTTGGCTGCCCAGTAGTAGCCACCCAGATTCGGCAACGCCAACCCTCCTCTATCTCTGCTACGCTCCAGGAACCCCCTCCTTACCCTTGGGGTCTTGCTCGCCCACACAAATCCCATAATGCTCCTGCTTACCCTCTTAAAGAAGGCCTTAGTAATCACAATTGGGAGGCATTGGAATACAAAAAGAAACCTCGGGAGGACCACCATTTTAACCGACTGTACCCTACCCGCCAGCGAGAGTGGCAACATGTCCCACCTTTTAAAGTCCTCCTCCATCTGTTCCACCAGCCGCGTCAAATTAAGTTTGTGCAGTGCCCCCCAGCTCCTAGCTACCTGAATCCCCAAGTATCGAAAGCTCCTTTCCGCCCTCCTCAACGGTAGGTCGTCTATCCCTCTTCCCTGTTCCCCCGGCTGCACCACAAAGAGCTCACTCTTTCCCACATTGATCTTATAGCCCGAGAAGTCTCCAAACGCCCGTAGGATCTGCATTACCTCAACCATCTCCTCCACTGGATCCGTCACATACAGCAACAGGTCGTCTGCGTACAGCGACACTCGATGTTCCTCTCCCCCTCGGACCACCCCCTTCCATTTCCCCGACTCCCTTAACGCCATGGCCAACGGTTCAATTGCTAATGCGAACAGCAGGGGGGACAGGGGGCACCCCTGCCTCGTCACTCGATACAGCCGGAAATACTCCGACCTCCGCAGGTTCGTGACCACACTCGCCACCGGGGCTCTGTAAAGGAGCTTAACCCAACTAATAAACCCTCCCCCGAACCCAAACCTCCTCAACACTTCCCAGAGATACTCCCACTCTACTCGGTCAAAGGCCTTCTCCGCGTCCATGGCTGCCACAATCTCCGCCTCTCCCTCCACCGATGGCATCATTATCACATTTAGGAGCCTTCGCACATTGGTATTTAGCTGCCTACCCTTTACGAATCCCGTCTGGTCCTCGTGAATCACCCCCGGGACACAGCCCTCAATCCTCGTAGCCAACATTTTTGCCAGCAACTTTAGCCAGCAACCAATGCCTCTACGTTGAGGAGCGAGATCGGTCTATACGACCCGCATTGCAGTGGGTCTTTATCCCGCTTCAAGATCAAAGAGATCATCGCCTCCGATATTGTCGGGGGCAGGGTCCCCTCCTCCCTTGCTTCATTGAAGGTCCTTACCAGCACGGGGCTAACAGGTCTACATACTTCCGATAAAACTCCACCGGGAACCCATCCGGCCTCGGGGCCTTCCCCACCTGCATGCTCCCCAGTCCTTTAACCAGCTCCTCCACCCCAATGGGCGCCCCCAAACCAGCCACCTCCTGCTCCTCCACTCTCGGGAACCCCAGTTGGTCCAAGAATCGTCGCATCCCCTCTCTTCCCCCTTGGGGCTGGGACCTATACAGCTCCTCGTAAAAGGCCTTAAATGCCTCATTCACTTTCACCGCACTCCGCACCGTAGTTCCCCTGCCATCCTTGACTCCACCTATTTCCCTTGCTGCCATCCTCTTACGGAGCTGGTGCGCCAGCATCCGGCTTGCCTTCTCCCCATATTCATACATCGCCCCCTGTGCCTTCCTCCACTGTACCTCTGCCTTCCCTGTGGTCAACAGGTCGAACTCCGTCTGGAGACTTTGTCTCTCCCTGAGTAGTCCCCCATCCGGAGCCTCTGCATAGCTCCTGTCCACCCTTAAGATCTCCCCCACTAACCTCTCCCTTTCCCTGCCCTCTCTCTTCATCCTATGAGCCCTGATGGAGATTAACTCTCCCCTGACCACCGCCTTCAGCGCCTCCCATACTACTCCCACCTGCACCTCCCCATTGTCATTGGCCTCCAGATACCTTTCAATACACCCCCGCACCCTCCCGCACACTTCCTCGTCTGCCAGCAGTCCCACATCCAACCGCCACAATGGGCGTTGGTCCCTCTCCTCCCCAAGCTCTAGCTCCACCCAATGCGGGGCGTGGTCTGAAATGGCTATGGCCGAATACTCCGTTCCCTCCACTTTCGGGATCAATGCCCTGCCCAAAACAAAAATATCTATCCGGGAGTAGGCCTTATGTACATGGGAGAAAAAATAAAATTCTCTGGCCAAAGGCCTGGCAAATCTCCACGGATCTACTCCCCCCATCTGATCCATAAACCCCCTGAGCACCTTTGCCGCCGCCGGCCTCTTCCCCGTCCTGGATCTGGAATGATCTAATGCTGGGTCCAACACCGTGTTGAAATCCCCACCCATTATCAAGCTCCCTACCTCCAAGTCTGGAATACGCCCCAACATCCGTTTCATGAATCCAGCATCGTCCCAGTTCGGGGCGTATACATTTACCAATACCACCCCCGTCCCCTGCAACCTACCGCTCACCATCACGTATCGGCCTCCATTGTCCGCTACTATGTTCTTGGCCTCAAACGACGCCCGCTTCCCCACCAGTATTGCAACCCCTCTGTTCTTCGCATCCAGCCCCGAATGGAACACCTGTCCTACCCATCCCTTCCTTAACCTGACCTGATCTGCCACCTTCAGATGTGTCTCCTGAAGCATGACCACGTCTGCCTTCAGTCCCTTTAGGTGCGCAAACACTCGGGCCCTCTTAACTGCGCCCCCCCCCCCCCCCCCCCGCCGACCAGCCATCTCCTATCTATCCCATGCCCACGCCTCCCGCACCCTCCAGTCCCCCAGACGGGGAACCCCCGCACCGACCACCTCTACCATTTTCAGTTCCCCCTCGGCCAGTGCAGCAGCAACCCTATTGTCCCCCCCTCTCCCCCCCCTTCCCTTCCCCCCCCCCCCCTCCCCGCTAGATCCACATCTAGCTCTTTTGCTCCCCCCATACTACTTCCATGAGTCAGCTGACTTCTGCTGACCCCGGCTTCCCCCGCCTTCCCGTTGATCTCCCCGTGTGGGAGTCTCTCCTCCTCCTTACCTTCCTCCATCGCCCCCCTACCTAGCGCGGGAAATAGCCCGCGCTTTCCTGAGCCAGCCCCGCCCCTGTGGCGCAGCTCCTGTTGCGGCCTTATCCCAGTTCCCCCATCCCCGAGTCTCACCTCCCTCCAGCACCGACGCCCACATTTCCCACTATTTTATCAACAGAAATTTTTTTTCAACAAGAACTCTTCCCACATCCCCATCCATCATCCCACCCATGAAACATTCTTTACCCATATTTACAACCCCGTATACAGTCAACATCCCCCCCACAACCACAGCCCCTCAGTTTGAGTCCAATTTTTCCGTTTGGATAAAGGTCCAAGCTTCTTCTGGCGTTTCGAAATAGTGGTGTCGGTCCTGATAAGTGACCCACAGACATGCAGGCTGCAGCATTCCGAACCTGACTCTTTTTTTGTGCAGCACCGCCTTGGCCCGGTTGAAGCCAACTCTCCTCTTTGCCACCTCCGCACTCCAGTTCTGGTAGACTTGGATCACCGCATTCTCCCATCTACTGCTCCGCACCTTCTTGGCCCATCTCAGGACACTTTCTTTGTCCGCGAAGCGATGGAACCTCACCACTATCGCCCTTGGCGGCTCATCAGCCCTGGGTCTCCTTGCCAGGACCCGGTGAGCTCCTTCCAGCTCCAGGGGCTCGGAGAGACCTCTGCACCCATCAGCGAATGGAGCATCGTGCTCACGTACGCCCCGGCATCAGCTCCCTCCACTCCTTCGGGGAGACCCAGAATCCGGAGATTCTTCCTCCTCGACCTGTTCTCCAGGACCTCGAGTCTCTCGGCCCACCTCCTGTGCACCGCCTCGTGCGCCTCCATCTTTACCGCCAGGCCCAGGATCTCGTCCTCGTTCTCATTAGTTTTATCTCTCACCTCGCGGAGCTCCACCGCCTGGGCCTTCTGGGTCTCCTTCAGCCCCTCGATCGCCAACAGCATTGGCGCCAGCATCTCCTTTTTAAGCTCCTCCACACAGCGCCTGAGGAATTCCTGCTGGTCCGGCCCCCATGCTGCTCGATCTCCGCCATCTTGTTTTTCCCCCTCGTTTTTGCCGCTGCTCCAAAGCCTCTTTCTCCGACGCTCCACCGTTAATCCCTGCCATACAACATAAGGGGGACCTTACTTCACCTTCCCACACGGGATTCAATCAAAAAATTTCCGTTGGGGCTCCTCTGGAGAGCCCAAAAGTCCGTGATAGCGGGAGCTGCCGAAATGTGCGGCTTAGCTCCGCATCGCCGCACCCGGAAGTCGTAAAGAACTTTTATGACCTTATGCCCTTAGGATGGTCCTTCATTGCCAACTGATTACTTTTGGAGTGTAGTCGCTTGCGTTACATAGACAAACCTGGCAGCCAATTTGTCCACAGCAAATGAGATGCATGATGGGTATTGATATTGGGGGATGTTCGTTGAGGGATACATATTGGTCATCACCCGGGGACAACCCCCCCCCAAAACCGCCCTCTCCTTTTCAAATAGTGATTTTGTTTTTTAATACCCAGCTGAGGTGTGTTAGGTTACCAGATCAGACCCCATTTATTATTAGGAAACCTGACTGTGAGGAAAGGATACTTCAATTCAGAAGTGATTCCACTGATAAATAGGGATATTTTATATTAAAGCAAACTTTATTATTAACACATGAGTAATCACATCAATATCACAGAAAATAGCTTTTCAATTAACAGTTAAACAATTCTCAAAAATGAAAGGAAACATTTTAACTACTAGCTTATGCCTGCTCTCTCTCCAATTAAGCAAAGCCCATTACAGATCAAAAGCCACTTGCAAATAAAGTTAGCAAACACAGGGATACTTGCTGTACTATTGTATAGAGATTTCTTGGAAAGACTGCTTGGAGAGAGGAGAGAGGGAAATAGAGAGAGATGAGACAAGAGTGAGATAGACAGAGACAGAGACATACACCGAGTCCACTGACAGCCTGCAGATCCTTCTGGATTTGGCAGTCTAAAATATCCTGCAGCCACAACTGCTTGCTACAGATCTGGGGCGTCATTCTCCGACCCCCCGCCGGGTCGGAGAATGGCCGTTGGCCGCCGTGAATCCCGCCCCCACCGAAGTCTCCGGTACCGGAGATTGGGCGGGGGCGGGAATCGGGCCGCGCCGGTTGGCGGGTCCCCCCGCTCAATTCTCCGGCCCAGATGGGCCGAAGTCCCGCCAAGAAATTGCCTGTCCCGCCGGCGTAAATTAAAGTAGGTATTTACCGGCGGGACAAGGCGGCGTGGGCGGGCTCCGGGGTCCTGGGGGGGGGTGCGCGGGGTGATCTGACCCCGGGGGGTGCCCCCACGGTGGCCTGGCCCGCGATCGGGGCCCACCGATCTGCGGGCGGGCCTGTGCCGTGGGGGCACTCTTTCCCTTCCGCCTCCGCCATGGCCTCCACCATGGCGGAGGCAGAAGAGACTCCCTCCACTGCGCATGCGCGGGAAACTTTCAGCGGCCGCTGACGCTCCCGCGCATGCGCCGCCCCGAATGTCATTTCCGCGCCAGCTGGCAGGGTGACAAACGCCATTTCCGCCAGCTGGCAGGGCGGAAATTCCTCCGGCGCCGGCCTAGCCCCTCAATGTTGGGGCTCGGCCCCCAAAGATGCGGAGCATTCCGCACCTTTCGGGCGGCGCGATGCCCGTCTGATTGGCGCCGTTTTGGGCGCCAGTTGGCGGACATCGCGCCGTTGGGGGAGAATTTCGCCCCAGGTTCCTCCCATTAATTACATCATCTGTATCCCACTATGCTCCATAAAGTGCTTAGCTCGGGCTAAACAATTTCTCAAATTGGGTACTCTCCAGGAAATCTCCAGCAACCAGAACAAAGTCCCATTTGGCATTTCTTTGGAAACAAGAAAATGCTTAAAATGAATAATTATCTCACTTTTACGACATCCTAATTACAGCTTTGGCAGACACAGAGTCTGGTTACATTAACCTAGGTTATTTAATGATATTACTGCAACAGATATAGATACGTTTAATATAATCGATATAAAAATGTCCTGCATTCATCATTTGGAAAATACCACCTTCGACCAACATCCCTGCTCAGCCGGGTGGTGTCATAGCAGCTTGGAAGGTGCTGCATATTGTTCTGTGATGCAACTGCTTATTGAGATTGGGAAAAAATGTAAAGGGAACATTGCATAAGACGGCGCTCGTGGACCTGGGGAATTGGCTTTGGCCTAGATTTCTGTGCTCAAATTCCTGGAAAGGGACTTGAACCTCTCGACTCAAGAGTCTTGCCAACTGAGCCAAGACTGCAGCTTTGAATGAGTTGTGAAACAAAAGATTTGAATACGACTGGGCCTCGACCGCAGTTTTGTTATGTGTAAAAACGTATGGAGCACGTCCCAGTGTAACTTTAAAAAAAAAGACGCGATTACAGCTTTAATCCAACATATATCTCAGGATGCGTGAGCACGAATGGATTGGGATATCCATGCTCTTACTCCAACTGCAAGGAACATGACGCATTCTAGCACTTAGGGTGGTTGCTTATATCTGGCATATTTTTAGCAGTGATCCAATTAAAACACAGTGCAGAATACATATTTATCACTGAAGCTCTAAGCTTCCATTAATCATTTGGACATGTTAAATCATCGTTCCTGTTTTTTCTCTCTCTCTCTCTCTCTCTCTCTTTCTCTCTTGCACGCGCTTTACTCCTTCCTTTGTCTTCATCTGGCTCCTGCCTGACTGGGCACAGACAGTTGTGGTAAAATATGTGACACTTTGTTTAATTGAAAAGCACTGTTTCAACCCAGGGGTCGCCAGCATAATTAAACAGTAAATAACACTACCAGGCCTGGGGCCAGGGGTCAAGTTTCCGCAGGTTGTCTACTGCTCCGCTGGTTAGGCGGTGACCCCTTGCAGTGTCTGGGTGACTTGTGATCCGTTGATCCTTCAGCCTGTCATTGCAGGAGTGATACCAGAACGGAGAAGGTTGTGCTTATCAGGGGCTAAGTTCAGGCGCGCAGAATTCTTTGCTGTGGGAGAGAGAAGGTTGAGAAACAAGAGATCTTTAAAATGATGAAGGGGTTTGATGAGGTCAACATAAAGAAGACGTTTCAACTTATTGGGGAGTCCAAATCCAGGGGCTATTGATGCAGGATAGTCGGTTATAAATCCAATGAGGAATTTAAACCATCATTCTTTCCTTCGGATGTGGAGCTTGTTACCATAGGGAGCAGTTCAGGCGAATAGCTTAAATTCATTTAAAGGGAATCTGAATGAGTATATGTGGGAGAAACGAATAGAGGTTTGGATACAGTGGGTGGGAGAACGCTCATGTGGAAGGTAAACATCAGCACAGACCTGTTGGGTGGAATGGCCAATTTCTGCGGTCTATATTGCACACAATTCTGTAAGTGGTTGGTTGACCTGTGTAGCGAGAAGGGAGGGGGGAATCTCTCAATCTATGTTTGATTGTCATGGTGTGTGTTAGATTGTCAGAGTAAAGGACACTTCTGATAATGCCACGAGCACGCACTTGTTTCACTGCTGTAGTCGGTTATTACAGCAGTCACATAGCTGTTTAATATTGAGAGCACTACCTCTGTCATAATGTCCTGTTATGAGCCTTCAAAATGAGACCAAGATTGTCAGAGGCAGACGAGCGAGCAAAGGAAGAAGAAAGATATAAAATGAATGGAAGAGATGGAGATAAAGGTGTTTATAAAGAGAGGGCATGTGAAAGAGATAGGTACGGGTCACGGTAAGAGAGAAATATCAAACTGGAGGAAGCAGCGAGAGAGATGGATATAGTGACAAGGGACTGAGGAGGAGAAATTGAAAGACTTGAGTGTGGACATCTGTGTGGCGAGTGGGAAGATCAAGTAAAATGAGCTTAATTAAATTGGAAATTTATGTAGCTGCCTAGGTTGCTAGGCACTGCTTGGTGGAAGGGACCAGAACGTGGAAAGTATCGTGACTCCTGACCCCTGTCGCACACCTCTGACTTGGGTGCCTCGGGTTAGAATCTTTTTTAAAAATGTGTTCATGGGATGCGGGTGCCTCCAGCGAGGGCAGCATTTGTGGCCCAACCCTAAATGCCCTTGAACTGATTGGCTTGACACAGCAACTCAAGAGGGTGTTTAAGAGTCAGCCACATTGCTGTGGGTCTGGAGTCACATGTAGGCCAGACCGGGTAAAGGTGGGCAGTATTCCTTCCCTAAAGGGCAATAATAAACCGGATGGGTTTTTCTGACAATCACTGGTGCATCTCGCTGTCAGGGACAATAATGGAAGCCCTTTAATTAAAGTCAACTGAATAGTAATAGTTTTTCTCGCGACATGGATCCATCTTGGAAAAGATCCAAAAAAATGTTGTTTATTAAACAGTGAAAGGTTGGTGGTTCTTGTGTTGTCTGAGTGCATGCTGGGAGAGCAATGACTGTAACTGTTGGCAGGGTCAAATGTCAATCAAGCTGCAGCTACCAGAACCCCCCCCCCTCAGCTCCATTCAGACTGCCAACTAGTTGGTGCGTTGCAGGGACTCGGAGGAACTTCAAAACAGGATTAGGCCTTTCAGCCCATCAAGCCTGTTCAATCAGAATATGGATCATCTGAACCTCAGTTCCACTCACCCAACTTTAATCCACATCCCTGTAAACCCTTACCCAATCAAAAACAAATCCATCAACAAGGCCCTGTGTCAGGAATGGACATGTTCCAGGATTAGAATTGTATCCTATGAGCGCAGAAACATCTTTGTTTGAGGCTGGGGAGAAGATTAGTGCAATTCTGAAGTTGCAAACAGTGTTTGATGCTGAACAAAGGGGTGTGGACCTTCACTAGAGAAATACCGAGGAAAAACCTCCATGGAAATCGAAGTAAAGCACAGCATGGACATCGCTCCAGGTGTCAAATCCAATCGGGTCATGTGTCTAGGAAATCATGGCCTTTTTCCACCCCCCCCTGTACTTGTTGCAGTTTGTCTTGTGTTTTTGGTTTGATCAAATTACAAAGGCGGACTCTCTGAATGTAGCCTCTTTCGGGTGGTTATTTGACCGCAGTCAGTTTTGACAGTGGCTGGAGTAGTCACAGCAGGCATCATTGGCACAATTCTTTTCGCCACACCAACAGAAGGATGTGGAGGCTTTGGAGAGGGTGCAGAGGACGTTTACCAGGATGTTGCCTGGTCTGGAGGGTGCTAGTTATGCAGAGAGTAGACTCTGACTGTTTTCATTAGAATGATGGAGGTAACCTGATAGAGGTCTACAGGATTATGAGGGGCATGGATAGAGTGGATGGGCAGGCACTCTTTACCAGGTGGAGGGGTCAGTCACCACTGGGCATAGGTCTAAGGTTTGTGGGGAAAAGTTTAGAGGCAGGTTTTTTTACACAGAGGGTGGTGAGTTCCTGGAACGTGTTGCCAGGGGAGGTTGTAGAAGCAGATACATTAACGGCGTTCAAAAGGAATCCTGACAAATACATGGATAGGATGGGTACAGAGCACGGTAGCATTGTGCATAGCACAATTGCTTCACAGCTCCAGGGTCCCAGGTTCGATTCCGGCTTGGGTCACTGTCTGTGCGGAGTCTGCACATCCTCCCCGTGTGTGCGTGGGTTTCCTCCGGGTGCTCCGGTTTCCTCCCACAGTCCAAAGATGTGCAGGTTAGGTGGATTGGCCATGATAAATTGCCCTTAGTGTCCAAAATTGCCCTTAGTGTTGGGTGGGGTTACTGGGTTATGGGGATAGGGTGGAGGTGTTGACCTTGGGTAGGGTGCTCTTTCCAAGAGTCGGTGCAGACTCGATGGGCCGAATGGCCTCCTTCTGCACTGTAAATTCTATGATCTATGATACTAGGAAGTGCTGAGGGTTCTGGCCAAGGTTGGTATCCTGACCAAACAAACAAACAAAGAACAAAGAAATGTACAGCACAGGAACAGGCCCTTCGGCCCTCCAAGCCCGTGCCGACCATGCTGCCCGACTAAACTACAATCTTCTACACTTCCTGGGTCCGTATCCCTCTATTCCCATCCTATTCATGTAACCAGTACAGTCTTGGAGGGCCGAAGGGCCTGTTCCTGTGCTGTATTGTTCTTTGTTCATTGATCTTGGGGTGAGGAATTGGCGGTCAACATTCCTCTTCCTAGATATCAGCCTGTGAGCCCTGGCATTAAAGAGTGGGTTTCCCTTGAATGAGGAAAGAATGGACTTGCTTTGATTAACCTCATTGTCTGGTCCTGTTGCATGCTGTTACGTTGTAGCTTTGCAGGTGATGACTGTCACATGGCGAGGTGTGTTTCAAATGCCATTTTAATTTTCGAACCACTGAAAGTTGTCTCTATTGACCCATTAGGTCTGTGCGCATGTTTTCTGTCCACATGGGCATCTGTCCCAATTCCAGTCTCCTGTTCTCTCCCCATAACCTTTTAATGCTTCCATTTTCAATACAGCTATCCAATTCCCTTTCAGAATAATTTATGGGCTGTGCTTCGGTATGTGTCAGTGGTGGAGGATTCCACACAGTCTAACCAATTTCTATTTGCACCTTCGCTTTTATTCTTTCTCTGACTCAGCTCTCATCTCCCTTGACTGGTGGACAATCCAGCACTATTTATCACATAAATGGTCTTTAAAGCTACGCAGGTTATCATGTTAGCTCTTGTCTTTCTCTGCTGCAGGGGGGTGAATCTTGTGTTGAATTTTACGGATTGGCAGCAGTCACTGTTTTTCACTTTTTGCTTTTGATTTGCGTTATTTAACGATGCTTTTTTTTATTTAAAAATTTTTTTTTTTTAATTGCTTTCTCAGAGATACAAAGCCAGTGCGCAGAATGATAGTCCTGAATGCATCTCCTTGCTGGCTCCAAAAAACAAGTCAAATTCAATTTGAATCCAATTCATGGTCCCCGTGAAAGAGACATACTGGATCCAAGTGGACACGAGCAGGCATTACACCTGATCCCGTGCTTGATGTTTTGTCAAAAGACCAACAATGCTTTTTGTAAGGGTCCCATTCTCCATTTAGATTTTTTTCCCCCCACCTAATCCATAGTCCAGTGGCTTTGCCTGACTCCCTTACAGACAAACAGAACTGGCGTTTACGATAGCCCCTGACAAAATCTCCAGGATGTTTCAAAGCCCTTCACAGCCGGTGGAACATCTTCTACAAACATAGCAGGAGTAGGCCATTCGGCCCCTCTAGCCTGCTCCGCCACTCAATAAGATCATGGCCGATCCGATAGTAACTTCACCCCCACATTCCTGCCTCCCCCCTGATGATCTTTCACCCCTTTATTAACCAAAATTCTATCCGGCTCTTCCTTAAAAATGTTCAAAGGCCCTGCTTCCACTGCCTTTTGAGGAAGAACGTTGCAGACACAAGCTCTGAGAGAGAAGATTTCTCCTCATCACTGTCTTAAATAAGTGACCACCCCCTTATTTTTAAACGGTGACCACACACGCACGCACATACGCACACTGACGCAATAACCCTCACAAGGCCGACGGGGGAAATGTAATTGATCTCCTTGTGGAACACAAGCTTCCCCAGCTCCTGGGCGGAGGCTCACCCAGCTGGGATATGCAAGATCGAGCAGAAAGCTGGCCCGAGCAGGGACTGGTATGTTGGTTGTCCCAAACAGAACTGTGCAGTGTAAATAGTTCGCCTCTATGGGCAGACTTTAGGTTATTTTAATTAAATCTACGTTTTTCCTCCCACTGACCTCCTGTCCATTACACAGGTATAAATGTACAGACGCACATACCACCAGACGCAGCCATCATGACGAGGCTCGCAAATGTTTTGGATTTAAATTCGAGTGGATACAAACCCAACCTCTCCAACCTTTCTTCATACGGCAACTCGCTCATTCTTGGTATTAATCCCGTAAATCTTCTCTTAGCTGCTTCTAAAGTATTGTTACTGATAAAGTGCTGCGGAAACGTGGCAGTCGATCTGTGCGCAACTAGCTCCCGCAAGCTGCAATGAGGTACCTGACCAATCAGCTCCACTCTTGCTGATTTGAGGGCCAGCTGCTGGCTCGGAAAGGTCCCAACGTGCTGAACTTAATTCCGGGTACCAAACCATTTCTGTAAACACTGATTGCAGCCCTTTTAGACTTTCATCTGGAGTGCTCGTGGGGGGGGGAGGAGGCGGTGAGGGGACACGAAGTGAGGTTGTATTTTCTAATCTATTGACATGGGAATGCTCTAGGCGCCTGGGGTGGGATTCTCCAAACGGCATCGCGTTTTATGAAGGCGTGAACGGGCCGCTGCCAGGACGAATTCTGGCCCCTACAGGGGGCCAGCAGGGCACCGGAGCGGTTCGCGCCGCTCCAGCTGCTGATCCTGGCGCGAACTGTGCGCCGCGGGATCCGCGCAGTGGCCTCCATCAACGCGCCAGCCCCAACGCAACATGGCGCAGGACTACAGGGGCCGGCGCATAGGAAAGGCTGCCAGAGAGGCTGGCCCACCAATTGGTGGGCCCCGATCGTGGGCCAGGCCACATCGGAGGCCCCCCACTGGAGTCCCCCCCCCCCCCCCCCCCCCCCCCCCCACTGGCCACCACCCGACCCTTCAACGCTGAGGTCCCGCCGGCTCAAAGCAGGTTAGAACGGCGCCAGTGGGACTTGTTTTTTTTTTCTTACGGATGCTTGGCCCAGCCGGGCCAGAGAATCGGCGGGCTGGCCACATAGAGCGGCCCTCGACCGGTGCCGCGCCAACCACGCTGGCGCCAATGGCGCCGATTTTCTGCTCTGCGGACAATCGCATGCCGGCGTCTGGGCGGCGTGGCGTGATTCGTCCGGTCACGGGGATTCTCCGGCCCGGCCCAGGGCTGGAAGAATCCCGCCCCTGATGCCTAAGCCAGCAGAAAGATAATCAAAATGATGCCTGTCTCACTGACAAGAGGGGAATGACCTTAACACCAAGGCAGTCTGGGGAAAGGAGCTGAATACGACAAATTGGTGGTGCCTTGACTGCCCAACAGAACCAGGCAGTTATCAATATAAGGTGGCCAATAATAAATTCAATAAAGAATTGAGGAGAAATCCCTTTGCCCAGATTACAGTAAGAATTTGTAATCTGCTGGTTGTTGAGGCGAAAGCATAGACGGGTGCAATGTAAAAGTGGCTAAAAAGGCAAGGGGGTAAGAATAGCAAAGATTTTTAGATACGTTTAGATGAAGAAGGCTGGGAGGAAATGTAAAAACTGACAGACCAGCTGACCAAAATGAATGGCGTCTCTTCCTTCTGCCCATGCTTCCCCCCCGCCCTCCCACACCCGCCCCAGATACCCCTGCTGCGGGAAAAGCTGGGGTTGAAAGATTGGGATCCACAGACTATTGTTTGGATGGATGATGCAGTGCTGTTCCGAGGTCGAGTCTGTGCACGAACCTTTCCCTAAATAAATGTGTGCAGAAATTGCTGAAAGTGCCAAGTAGAACTGAGCCAGAAAGTGTCGGACAAATTTAGTGCTTGTTATGATTAATGGAGCAGTATATTTTTATGAGCCTCTGTCCAACAGTTTCACAATCCATTAACACCACGTTCTATAAACTTTTTTAAACAAAAAGTACAGATTTGACAAAATCCGATCACGAGCACGCACGTATCCTCATCTGTGCCGTTTCATTGGGATTTTTGAATAGTTCTTCATGACTAACATTTAAAAGGATCATTTTGGTTACGATGGCAATTTTCTGCTGTCTTATCAAACGGAATTCATTATTCATTGGGAGATTTGCTTCAAGAATATATATTTTTTTCCTATTTTGCTATGTGTGTGCGATATTAGACTGGATTGTGTCCCAATGTGCTGGGTTTCTTCTCTAGCAGGCATGTGGTCCAAGGCCCAGGGTCTTCCCCTCTCAGTCCCAGATGCAGTTTGTGCAGCAGCCAAACTTATTCAATGAGTCCACAAAGCTGGTGAATGCCAGTCGGATGGAGGTGGGCCACGCAGGATGTCTTGGAGGTGAAGGTGGAGGTTTCCTGAAATGGTCACGCTGGAGGACGGACGGACGGGGGGGAAAGACTATTCATGACCAACTGCCCGGCGTGATGGGCATGCAGGATTTCTTCTGGGGTAGGCCCCAGAACTCTGAATGAGTTCTTAGAGAGGCAGCTTCCCCCCCCCACTTTCACTTTCCAAACCCGCATACTCTTGGAATTTAGTGCGTCGCCTGAAATGGGTTAGAGTCAAATGAGAAGCAAAACGTGAAGTTAATTCCTTGGGAGGGAATGGAGATAGGAGGGGGGGGGGGGGGGGGGGGTTGGGGTGGGGGTGTGTGGGGGCAGTTGGCAGTGTCTGGGGGAAGAGAACAAGATTAGCAACGACCGCACAGAGTCATAAAAATGCATTTCTCTTCTCAACCCATGAATTTATTTATTTAATAAACTCCCTGAAACTGTTGTGCACCCAGAAGAAATTACAGAGGCACTGAATCGATAAACGTTCAACTTTGGTCTAATAATAGAAAAGGGATTGATGAACTGTTGTAGTAAAGTCATCCTGGCAGTTAATTCTGTTGTTGCAAACAAATACATCACGACTACTCTCTGCCGATCAGTAAACATGGTATTTGTATGGACATTCGGTGCCAGCCATCCCATTAATGAGGCCTGTGATGGCGAAGGATACTAAAAGCAGACTTCCTTAAGATGCAGCGGGGACCGTGGAAGGCTGCTTAAATCCTGACACGTAGAATGCAGTTACTTCTAATTGAGCTCTGTGTTCCCATGGATCTCTTGGAAAGAAAGAAGGAAAGAGCACTTTCACAACCACAGAACAATCCCCAAACATTTCACGGCCAAATTTGTTCACTGTTGTAATGACAAAAACAAGGCCTGGCGAACAGCAAGATCAGAATGATCCAGCAATCCATTTTAGTGCTGTTGGCCTAGTGATAAACAGGAGGGCGAACACTCCTGTACTTCTGTGAAATAGTGCCTTGTGATATCCCTTGCATCTGGGGCATCAGCTTCAGGTCTCATGTGGAAGGTGGCTTCACTTGACCGTGCAGTGCACTGTCAGCCATTACACACTCGAGTCTCTGCAGTAAGGCATGAACCACTGATCTTCTGACTCTGTGACAGGGCTACCACCCAGTGAGTCACATCTGACAAATCAAACTGTGCCATTGTGATCTTCTCGCTCATTAAGCACGGGAGAGAAAGGGCACTTTTCATATCTGTAAGTCTTATTTATTTTCCCCTGTTTTGGCATGACCGTGTTTTGTATGTCAAGGTAAGGTTTCATCCAACAGTCTGCAGCATTTTCTAACCCAAGCTTGAGGTGCATAATCACTTTTTCATTTATCGTCTTTCTTTATCTTTAGTGCTATAGATTGACCCAGCGAAGAAGGTGCCCATTATGTCCAACATGTCCTTGTCAATTCTGTGGAAGAGTTTTCCAGTTAATCCCACTTTCCCACTCTTTCTCTTCAGCCCTGCCCAATGTGCCCCTTCAAGGTATTCACCCAGTTCGTCCTTTGAAAGTTGTTGTTGTTGATGTTGAACCTGCTTCGTTATCTTCTTGGGCAACAATTTGTGCATTAGAAAATGTTCCTCGTCATCTCTCCCCTCCCTGGTTCTTTTGGCAGTTATCTGAAATCTCTGGTTAGTGATCATCCTTATTTACGTTATCAAAACCCAAAGTGTTCTGTGCTGCAGGCCTCATTTTGGTTGAGGAACCAAATCAAGGCAGTGAATGATTGCTCATGTAGGTGGGTGTATACTATGGAGCAGCGTGAGGGAGGCAGTGAATGAACTGACTGTATCATAACTGCAAACAAAGAGTTGGTTTGAGCTAACACTGGAAACACCAGGTTACACAGAGGCCTTTTGCCATGGTAGCTAAGTTCAATTCCTGCCCATGCTGATAGAACCTCAGTGAATGTTTGGCATCTGGCTATCATACGTCTCTGAGTGTATAGTGTCGTTCAGTTCCTGCTGGCTATTGTACTGAATTTTCTCCAACTCGCAATGAATTCATTTCCCCGGTTAAATCAGTGAATATAAAACCTTTCTTTCACCCCTATAATCTGGGAAGATCTTGAATAAAGTGCAAGGGGCGTGAGGAGGGGATTGTGCTATTGGGTAACTAATGATTGCTTTAAGATCAGTGTTTCCCCTGAGGACGATCGGTCTGGTGGAAGACTGAAATCATATTGTGAACTTGCATTAGAGCATGATTGTGGGAAATGGAGCTCTGCTCATCTGTGCTATTGAGCATGCCCAGAGCTCCTGCCACTGGTATCGGAGTACTAGTTAAATTTTAATGGTAACAAAAAGCTTGACTGTCTTGTTAACACTGAAGATCCAGAATGAGGATTTAATGGAATGCCTGGGAACTTGATACCAGTCACACTTTTGCTGCTGCGAATATGAAGCCAAAGAAGTGAGAGAGCAGGTCTTAGTCCTGCTACACTTCCGGCAATTTACATGGAATTACATAGACAGATGATTGGTACCAAGGCAGGTCATTCAGCCCAACTGGTTTATGCTTCACACCAGTTTCCTCCCACCCAGCTTCATCTAGCCCTGTCAACGTCACTTTCCATTGATTTTACCCTCACGTGTTTTTGTAACTTTTCCATAATTGAGACTATGTATGTCATACTCAGTGTGGGTATTGAGTGCCACATTACAGCTACTTTCATGCATTTCCCCTGAATTTTGTAATGAAAATCTTATTGTTATGATCCAGGTTTTTAATTCCTCCCTGAACACCATCTATTCTGTCACCGCTTCCATCATTTGAAATCCACCCATCAGGTCACCTCTCAATCTTTTCTTTTCCAAAACAAAAGATTCACCGCCCCACCGCGCCACATTTCTTGCCCCGACCCGCCGGCGGGGTGCTCCGTTACACCGGCCGGTCAATGGGGTTTCCCATTGTGGGGCAGCCCCACGCCGTCGGGAAACCCCTGGGCGCCGGCAAAACGGGGAATCCCGTCGGCGGAGAATCCCGCCCAAAGCAGCCCCAGTTTATTCAGTTGTTCCCGCTGATTATAAACTCTCAGCTCTGGTATAATCCTTCTGTACACCTTCTCCAGTGCCTCTATGCCCTTTTTTGTGGCGACATTTGGGGAGAAGATGATCAATATCTATGACGTATAACTGTCCTGTATGAATGCCAGCCACCTGTGGGCATGTATAGATGGCTTTGCAGGTTGAATGGCAACTTGTTTGGGCACATTTTGAACATACCTTTCATGGCCATCAAGTTCTGGAGTGTGACTCAAACCCGGAGTTTCGTGCTCAGAGCCAGAGACACCATTTGCTGCACTGCAGGACCCCATGTCATGTGAGACATGGGTGTTTATGAATGGGTGTGTATATAAGTATCTGTAGTGAGAGTACCTTTAAGAAATGGGTGTTTATTACTGTGGTGATGTCCGAGAGTGGGTGGAGCTGGGCTGTCTGTCAGCTTTTTACTTTCGCTTTAGGCTTTTTGCTGCAGGGTGGGTTTGGTTTCATTTTAGTTTTGGAGAAGCTGCAATCTCAGCAGGACCTATATGAATCTCTGCAAGCTTATGAATGTCCATTTGCTGATTTCAACATGGTAACTGTTCTCAGTAGTGAATTTAAACCTGAGGTGCTTCTGTTAAAAGGTTTGTTTTAAGTCTGAGATGTTAAAAGGAAAGCTCAAGGATTACTTAGTGTTGTATTCTTTGGGGGTTGTATTTGAATAGATGGTTGCTAAGATGTTCACTATGTTTTAAAAAGGCTAACTTGAGTTCATAGAATAAACATTGTTTTGCTTTAAAAATTACTTTTCTATTTCTGCTGTACCACACCTGTAGAGTGGGCCGTGTGCTCCCCATACCACAATCTATTAAGAATTGTGGGTCAGGTGAACTCCATGATACACTTTGGGGTTCTCTAAACCATGGCCCATAACACCCATTACAGGGAATGCACTTCAAAATTGCTCAATAGGCTGTAACGCACTTTGGGATATCAAGCGGCTGTGAAAGGTACGATATAAATGCTGGCTTTCTATCATTGCCTTGGTTTTGAAAAATAAATTGGTTTAACGATTTGTCCATTTTAAGAACATTAATTCAGGAGGTCTCAAGGTTCAGAACCTCGTCTGTGACAAGAAAGCTATGGCCAACAGCTGTACCATCAAATGAAACGTCCTATTATATTCAATGAAGATTGCAGGGTATTGTTGAAGGAGGATTTGGGACTTCTGGCCAACTCTCCTCCCACAACCTCAAACTGGGTATTGATCTTGGTGGTACAAGAAAGAAAACCAACCTCACATCAATGCGCCTGCTTTCACCATCTTGGGATACTGCTCATGGCTTAGCACTCAGTGAAGCAACCGCCCATTTGAAATGTAGTTGCTATTGTAATGTAGGGAAAAGAGGCACGGTGATCACCCACAAACAGCAAAATTGGAATGACCAGGTGATGATGTTTCGAAGATGTTTGAGAGATAAATATTGGCCGGGGTACCCAGGATAACTCCCCTGCTTCTCTCCAAATGAAAATGAAGATGATGCATCAAGGCATCGTCTATGGGAGGGTAGATCAGCTGGGCTTCCCACATTATCTATTAGCTCTCGCTGCATAATGGAGGATGTGGAATGTTCCCCTCCAAGCCACTCGCTGTCCAGAGTTGGAAATATATTGCCATTTCTTCACTGAGTCAAAATCCTGGAACTCTCTCTTCCTAACAGCACTGTGGGTGTACCCACACCTCAGGGACTGCGGCAGTTCTATGGCCTTCTCGTGGGCAATTAGGGATGGGCAATAAATGCTGGTCTAACCTGCGATGTCCACATCCCGTAAATGAATTTTTATAAAAGAACTGGATTGGATTATGATGCACTGTTAATGAACCCCATTCCCCAGCTACCGTTAAATCGCCTTCGATGTTGTACTCCTTTTTAAAAATAAAAAAATTTTGAGTACTCAATTTTTTTTTTCAAATTAAGGGGCAATTTAGCATGGCCAATCCACCTACCCCGGGTGGGGGTGAGATCCACGCAGACACAGGGAGAATGTGCAAACTCCACATGGACAGTGACCCAGGGCCAGGATTGAACCCAGATCCTTGGCGCCGTGAGACAGCAGTGCTAACTACTGTGCCACCGCCGCCTTCGATGTTATACTCCTGATAAACAATTGGTGAAGAATGAAGCTGGAGCCAACCCTTACTCAGTTTACACTTTATTCGCAGAGTGAAACATTACAAGTACATACCTCCTAACCCAACATTGCCACAGAGTCAGTAAGTGTCTCATTCGAGGTGCTCAAATAACAACCCAATCAATGCCCTTCACCTAACTATAGTTAACCACAATTGATGTACAATTAACATCTAATGTGGTGCCAGGTTTATAATTAACAAATGGTCACTTGGGCAACTCCAGGTGCCCATGGAATTGTACCCGAGTAAGAGTTAATGTCTTCGGGAGTAATATGGTGCATGAACAGTCCCCACGTTCTCACCAGGACAGGCTTAGTAATCGGTTTTCTCTTGTTTTCCATGCTGCTGTTGAATCCTGATAACCTCGTAATTGAGTTTGACAAGACATTTTCAAGATTTTTATAAACTGCAGATAAAAATGATCAATTGGCAAATCCTTGCAGTGCAGCCCATTTAATCATCCGTTTTCAATGCTTTCAGTCTAAACACAAACACCATAAAACACAAAAGCATATTTTGCAAAGCACTGATTAGACTTTGAAAATGTGCTGCTTTCTGAATGGCCTGGGATGGATTGTAGTCAATGTGCTGAGCGTTCAAAAGGCACATAATTGGGAAATATTTTCCGTTTTGGATTTCGACACTGAATACAATGGGAGTCGAAGAGGAGAACAGTGTTTAGACTGCTGATTGCACACAGTGGAAGTGAAGGACAAGGGACTTGGGGTGTTGGGACTCTGTTTACCAAGAGCAAGTAGCATGTGTTTTGGTCCATTGTGACTCCATACAGTAGGAATAAATGGGAACTGATTTGCAATTGTGTGTGACATGAGGAAAAGGGAATGCACTAGATGCTTTGTACTTCCATGCAATGGGTAAGTGTTTGGTTTGTTGCTGTTCTATATGATAGGAACATATGGAGCCCATTGGATATGACATGATGGATAGTTATCTGGACTGGACTATGTTATATTACTCTTTGGCAATATATCGTTACTCTTTGCTTCCAGAATGGTCTGATGGCGCGATTATAAATAAACCACCAATCTCTAACTTCAAGCAAAACTGATTTATTGAATTACGATTGATTAATATTGAGTTTGCACACTCCACAGAACTATAACTAGTAATCAAGTAATCTATATTAAAGTAATAACTAATTTAAACTACACGTGCTGCTTTATAAAGTAATAACTAATTTAAAGTACACGTGCTCCTTTAACTATGCTGTATTCTATCTCTCTTACACTCTACTCTCTAGAATCTCCTGGCGAGTAGCTACCCAAGATCCTCGGAGTTCTCATATTTGTAGTAGTGCCCTCTAGTGGTTGTGTTACCCTGAGATGTAATAATTAACCCTTTACTTGTCTACATATATACATATCATTACAGACTACAATAGCTGCCATTTGTGCCTTAGGAAATTAATTTAAGATTGAGGGGATTTGAATTTACCTGAAATGATACATTTGTGCTATAGGTAAGCATCAACTCCCAAGGCAGGTGCAGTAGGAATGAAATTGGCAAGGGGTAAGACATGGGGACGTAGAGCGATGTACAACTTACTTTTGCTTCATAATTTGTTTCCACGTCCTTTTCTCAGATTGTAAAAAGCCAAGCTGCGAACACCTCGAGATGTGACAGCTATCGCTCTGCCAGCATCAAACATGCTGCTTTTAGATGTAGTCTGGAGGTTATGCCCGTGGACTTGTGCTATGATGAAAGTAAAGAGCCAATCCTTTGAACATCTGTGGTGGGAGGTTGCCCATTTGAAGAGTGGTGTAGTTGGAAGCTGACACGATGGCACACAAGGGCCACCTGCTTTCATGTTAATTCTAAAGAAATATGAGACGAGTGTTACTTTTGATCTTTGGCCTAGGTGTGGAAGTATTCCTGCGACTGTGCTTTGAATTATGAGACTTTTATTGATTGTGATGAGAAAAATGGATGCATTTGTATCCATAAAATTAATTTTACAATTAATTTTTCGACTGGATCAATGAACTATTAGCGGAATTGTGGGAACACTATTTACAATCTATGTTAATGACTTGGATACAGCGATAGTAGGTTCTGTAGCAACATTTTCAGGTGACACTAAAATAGGGTGGGACAGTAAGTTGCAGTGAGGAAATAAGAACCTTACAAATGGATATGAGGTAAGGTAAAGTCGCCATAGTCACAGATGACCATAGGCTGACTGGTGGTGATTGAACCTGAGGATCACCTCACCTCCAACGAGGGACAAGGTGGAGAAGGCGGGACCTTCATGAATAACCTCAGCCGGTCAGGGAATTGAACCCACGCTGCTGGCCTCTCTCTGCACCACCAACCAGATGTCTAACTAAGTGAGTTAAACTGGCTTGAAATGGGCTAAAATGGATACAGAGAGATTAGCCGAGTGAACCAAAATGTGGTAAGTGGAGTTTAACGTGGATAAGTGTGAGCTCACCCATATTGGTTGGAAAAATGGCAAGGTAACCTATTATCTGAATGGGGAGAGACTTTGGGGTGCTCCAGTGCAGAAGGATCTGAGTGTGCTCGTGCATGAGTCTCAGAAAACTAGCATACAGGAATAGAGTATAAAGGTAAGGCAGTGTTGTTGCAACTGTACAAGGCATTGGTAAGACCGCACCTGGAGTATTGTGCACAGTTTGGCCCCTTATTGGAGGAAAAGTGTCGTGGCATTGGAGGTAATTCAGAGGAGGTTCACTAGATTAATTCCAGGATCGTATAATCTCCAAAATGATATAGATGGATTGGTGGAGTGGCGATAAAGTAGCGGATGGAATTTAACACAGAGAAGTGTGAGATCATGCATTTAGGGAGGTCAAACAGTTATAGGGAGTACACAATAAATTGGAATATACTAAAAGGGGTAGATGAAGTGAGATATCTTGGCCTGCAAGTACACTGGTCCCTAAAGTCCGCAGGTCAAGTAGACAAGGTTGTTAAGAAAGCATATGGAATGTTCTCCTTCATTGGCAGAGGTGTAGAATATAAAAGTAAGGATGTAATGTTGGAATTGTATAAAACACCTGTCGGAATATTGTGTGCCACATTACAGGAAGGATGTCATTGCTCTGGAGAGAGTGCAGAGGAGGTTTACAAGAATGTTGTCCGGGCTCGAAAAGGAGAGATTGGATAGGTTGGGGTTATTTTCCTTGGAGCAAAGAGGGCCGAGGGGTGATTTAATTGAGGTGTACAAAATTATGAGGGGAAGAAATAGAATGGACATGATAAAATTGTTTCCCTTGGTGGATAATTCTAGAACCAGGGGGCACAGATTCAAGATAAGTGGCAGAAGGTGTGAAGAGGACATGAGGAAGAGCTTTTTTACACAGAGGGTAGTGGGAGTCTGGAATTCACTGCCCGAGTTGGTGGTGGAGGCAGAGACGCTAAACTCTTGTAAAAGGTACCTGGATCTGCACCGTAAGTGCTCTAAGCTACAGGGCGTTGGACTATGTGCAGGAAGATAGGGTTAGAAAGGGCACCTGGGTGTCCTCAGGCTGGTATCGTCAAGATGGGCCAAATAGCCTCCTTCTGTGCTGTAACCTTTCTGTGATTCTATTCTATTCTATGAGGGGTTTGTCTTACTCCAAATGATTGAGCAGTTCAGGCCTCTACTCTCTATAATTTAGAAGAATGAGGGGAGATCATAAAAGATGACAAAAGGTCTGGATAAAGTCGGCGTGGAGCAGATGCTTCCTCTAGAACGAGAGGCAATAGTCTCAGGGTAAGGGGTAGCAAATTCAAAACCGAGATGAGGAGAAACTACTTCTCCCAAAGGCTCGTGAATCTGTGGAATTCACTGCCCCAGAGTGCGGTGGATGCTGGGTCTGTGAGTAAGACAGATTATTAATTAGTAATGGGTTGACGGGTTACCGAGAACGGGCAGGACGGTGGAGTTGAGGCCATGATCAGATCAGCCATGTTCGTACTGAGCGGTGGAGCAGGCTCGAGTGGTCAACTGACCTACATTCCTGCTCCTATTACATGTGTTCCAATAAAAGTTGTTTCTGGGATTGTATCCTTTGGGATTAAAGCCTCTGGATCCCCTGTCTCCCAGTTATCTAGAACCGTCTGCTCAGGATGCTTTCCTCCATCACTAAGCAGAGGCGGGGCAATTCCAGGACCATCTCCTTGCTCGTCAGCTAGCTCCCTATCCCAATAACTATGGATAAATATTCTAAAGCAGGAGTTTCTGCACTTAGTTCATTCGAAAAGCCCTTTCCTGGAATGATTTCAGGCAACATTCTTCATTCAGTGGGACCTGAAATACTGGGAGCTGGATCTATCAGTGAATGAGAGATAACGCCAGGCTTGGCAAAGTTCTTTCAAAATTCATTCTCGGGATGTGTTCAGCAGCAGCAAGGCCGGACTTCTGTGCCCTTGCAGGTGACAATGGGTCGCCTCCTTGCACTGCTGAAGTCCACGTGTTGACATTGCTGTTGGGCACAAGATGCAGGATTTAGGTGCGGTGATGAAAATGGAACACTGGCGAGCGTCCAAGTTGGGCTAATGTGTAACTTGGAATGGAATTCAGAGGTGACGCTTTCCCTGTGCACCTGCTCCCCATATCCCGAGTTTGGGAGGTGCTGTTGCGCAGCACAGTGGGATAGTCGTTAGCACTGTGACTTCACAGCGCCAGGGTCCCAGGTTTGATTCTCCGCTGGGTCACTGTCGGTGCGGAGTCTGCACGTTGTCCCCGTGTCTGCGTGGGTTTCCTACGGGTGCTCTGGTTTCCTCCCACACTCTAAAGCCGTGCAGGTTAGGTGGATTGGCCATGCTAAATTGTCCTTAGTGTCCAAAAAGGTTAGGAGGGGTTATCGGGTTAAGAGGATAGGGTGGAATTGAGGACTTAAGTTGGTTGGTGTAGACTCGATGGACCGAATGGCCTCCTTCTACATTGTATGTTCTATTATATATAATCTGTCCTTCTGAGTGGGTGGGATGTATCCATGGTTGTAGATACTGCAGTCATGGAGGGCTAGTGAATGTTTATAATAATAATATTTATTAGTGTCACAAGTAGGCTTACAAACACTGCAATGAAGTTACTGTGAAAATTCCCAGGTCGCTACATTTCGGCGCCTGTTCGGGTAAAGAGAGGGAGAATTCAGAACGTCCAATTTATCAAACAAGCACATCTCTCGGTACTTGTGGAAGGAAACCAAAGCACCCGGAGGAATCCCACGGGGAGAACGTGCAGACTCCGTGCTTAACCTGTGAGCTGCTGGTCTGCCGAATGGGAGATTACCATGGGCAGTGGTACAAGATGAAAAAAAACTGTGAATGATTTTATATGTGTGGTAGTCGGTATTAGGGGTATTACGGTACCTAGGTTGAGGCTGTAAGATCATTGGTGTGGGAGGTACCTGAGACAGTAAGATCATTGGTGAAGCCTGCCTGCTGGTTCCGCCCAGTAAGGCGGAGTATAAGAGTCTGTGTCTCCCTAGCAGCCGCATTCTGTACCTGCGCTGCTGGGGGAAACATCTAGTCCAATAAAGCCTTCAATTGTCATCCAATCTCGCTTCTGGAGTCATTGATCGAGCATCAATATGGTGTAAGTGGGAGGGTTCCATAGAGTTCATATGAAGTGTTATCTACATGATGATGAATGGCTGGTGCTCTTAGATAAGCAACATTCCAATGGAATCCTCTGATGTACATGCTTGCTGTAGAATCCGGGCTTCACACACGCATTGAGGCCACTATCTCGGCATTGGTCTTGAGTTCTGTTACTTGTGAGTGAGAGAAAGTAAGAGACTGTCAATAAGGTGAGGATAATCCCAGCACCTGAGTGACAGTGAAGGCCGTGTGGTTTTAGCAAAAAAAAAAGGTTTCACCACTGCAGAGCGTGTGGGCTGGCCCAGCTATTGTAGAAAAACCCCCCGAGAAATAGAAATTTAGAATCATGCTGTTATGATTTGTTCATTTTCATTAAAAGCAATTGTCAGCAAAAATGTAAGAACGTGACCCGCATTTTCCAGACGGGAACAAAAATGTTTAATTTTGCACAGCTGTAATCTGTTCCTGTGGATGCCTGAAATATACAGGACTCAGGTCTTCGATTATATTCAGGGCTGCTGGGCAGCCAGTCATCAGTCTCCTTGAATATGTTAATTGGGGCCTGTTGCAAGTTCCATCAGTGAAATCGACAGCAAAGTACACTGTGAAATTGATTAGCGCTGAGCAGAGCCAGAGATGGGCTTGTTTGGAGCCTGGGTTGGGGAGGGGTGGGAGTCAGGATAGGGAATGGGAATACTCCTCCCATTCCCACATCATCCCTGAGCGCCACTGCCATCCGCAATTGTGCACATCCCTCAATCCAAGGATCCGGCTGTCACTGCTGCAGCGATAAGGGGCTGGATTCTCCCCCCGCGGGATGCTCCTTTTTTGCCGGCAGCCCGGGGGTTTCCCGACGGCGTGGGGCTGCCCCACAATGGGAAGCCCCATTGACCGGCCGGTGTAACGGAGCATCCCGCCGGCGGGGTGAAACGGAAATGTGGGGCGGCGGGGCGGAGAAGACAGCCCTGGAAGTTCAACTTCAACCTTGTGCTACCTGTGAAGTCCGAGGCCCAATATTGGATGAGCCTCTAGCACAGTGGTTAGCACTGTTGCTTCACAGCTCTTGGGTCCCAGGTTCAATTCTCAGCTTGGGTCACTGTCTGTGCGCAGTCTGCACATTCTCCCCGTGTCTGCGTGAGTTTCCTCCGGGTGCTCCCACAAGTCCCAAAAGACGTGCTGTTAGGTGAATTGAATATTCTGAATTCTCCCTGTGTACACGAACAGGCGCCGGAATGTGGCGACTAGGGGATTTTCACAGTAACTTCATTGCAGTGTTAATATAAGCTGACTTGTGACAATAAAGATTATTATTATAAGCTCGCAGCGTACTGCCTGTTTCAGGCCGGGAACAGGTTGAGCCAAGTCGGTGTGAATGAAATGTTTGGAGGCGTTTTATGTTAAAGCCAGGGCAGAAAATAGACATTGTTGCTGACTCCACATTCTTCAGGATTCCCTTTATGCATATAAATTGTGGGCTGGTAGCTCCTGGATTGGATCCTGGACCTTGCAGAGACGGCAGGCATTGTCTGGAGTGGCAGCAGGATCACCACAATTAACCTCGAGGAGGGGGGGGGCGGGGGACAGTGGTTAACCTTCCAGCTGTATGATTGGAGTTGGTCAGTGTGGTACCAGCTAGAGATAGAGAGAGAACCTGTGCTGTGTAAACATTAATGCAAATAAACATTATTTTCTGTTTGACTCGACAAACTCGTGCTGGACACTTTGTGGCCCTCACAAAAGCCACATCAAAGTTTATTGCAGAAAATAACAAGTCATGTGTGAGGGTAAGATATTGGCATGGCTAGCTAATAGGAAATAGAGAGGGGCATTAACCTTTTTTTTGGTGGGCAGGATGCCATGAGTGATGTACCACACGGTTCAGTGCTGGGGCCTCATCTTTTCACAATTGATATAAATGACTTGGATGAAGGGACTGAAGGTTCAGTTGCTAAATTTGCTGATGATACAAAGATAGTAAGAAGCCTTACAACACCAGGCCACCTGAGGAAGGAGCAGTGCTCCGAAAGCTCGTGATTCAAAACAAACCTGTTGGACTTTAACCTGCTGGTGTAAGTCTTCTTACTGTGCTCACCCCAGTCCAATGCCGGCATCTCCACATCATGGATACAAGGATAGGTAGGAAAGTAATTGGGGGCCAGGGAAATAAGGAGGCTTCAAAGTGATGTGGGTTAAGTGATTGGGCAAAGATCTGTATAATATGGGCAACTGTGAAATTGCTCATTTTTGGCAGGAAGAATAAAGAGGAAGCTTATTATCTAAATGGTGAGAGTTGCAGAGCTCTGAGATGCAGAGGGATCTGGCTGTCTTAGTGCACGAATCACAAAAGGCTAGTCTACAGGTACAGCAAGTAATGAGGAAAACTGATCGAATGTTATAATTTATTATCGGGGGAGTTGAATACAAAAGGATAATAATCTTTATTAGTGTTGCAAGTAGGCTTACATTAACTGCAATGAAGTTACTGTGAAAATCCCTTAGTCGCCACACTCTGGCACCTGTTCGGGTACACGGAGGGAGAATTCAGAATGTCCAAACTACCTAACAAACACGTCTTTCGGGACTTGTGGGAGGAAACCGGAGCACCCGGAGGAAACCCACGCAGACACAGGGAGAACGTGCAGACTCCACACAGACAGTGACCCAAGTCGGGAATCGAACCTGGGACCCTGGAGCTGTGAAGCAATTGTGCTAACCACAATGCTACCATGCTGCCTCTTCTGCGGGAAGGGGGGGGGGTGGTCTGGTGGGGGTCAGTGTTGGCGGCGCGGTGCGGGGGGGGGCGCATGGGTGGGGGATTGTGTTGGGGTGGAACCTGACGGTGCCAGGTCCCTGAGTGAGACAGAATCTTGGCGGTCGTCGGGGAACTCAACGTAGGCATATTGAGGGTTGGCGTGGAGCAGGTGAACCCTGTCCACCAAGGGGTCCGCCTTGTGGAGTCGGACGTGCCTACGGAGAAGGACCGGTCCTGGAGCTGCGAGCCAAGTCGGGAGCGACACCCTGGATGTGGACTTCCTGAGGAAGGTAAGAACACGTTCATGGGGTGTGTTATTAGTGGCGGTGCACAATAGTGACTGGATGGAGTGTAGAGCGTCAGGGAGGACCTCCCGCCAGCGAGAGGCTGGGAGGTTCCTGGACCGTAGGGCCAGCTGGACGGCCCTCCAAACCGTCCCATTCTCCCGTTCTACTTGCCCGTTTCCCCGGGGGTTGTAGCTGGTCGTCCTGCTGGAGGCTATACCCCTGCTGAGCATGAACTGACGCAGCTCATCGCTCGTGAATGAGGATTCCCTGTCACTGTGGATGTAAGCGGGAAACCGAACAGAGCGAAGATGGTGTTGAGGGCTTTGATGACGGTGGCAGACGTCATATCGGGGCATGGGATGGCGAAGGGGAATCTGGAGTACTCATCGACAACACTGAGAAAATACGTGTTATGGTCGGTGGAGGGGAGGGCCCCTTTGAAATCCATGCTGAGGCGTTCAAAGGGGCAGGAAGCCAGAAGTCTTCGATGGACTCACCAGGTAGTTGCGAGCGGGTGGCGAGCACATGCCTGGCGAAGAGCGTGGTCGCCTTCTGAGCGTAGTGTTCTTTAAGGAGTTCCATTGCTTTTGCGTAATTCGTGGCGTCTTGGATCAACGGGAACGGGCTGGAGTTCAGTCTGGAGTACAGGACGTTTATCTTCTGAGCCTCCATTGGCACGGGTTCCACAGTGTTGATGTAGGCCTCAAAACATGCTAGCCAGTGAGTAAAGTCTTTTCTGGCGTCGGGCGAGTGCGGATCCAGCTGCAGGTGATCGTGTTTGATTCTGATATCCATTCTGTGGAAAAATCTGACCGCAATAAATTGATGCGCAATCAATTGCACAAAGACGCAGATTGGGTACAACTGTGGCTTTATTGCAGTCAATGCGTGGCCTCCTGCTGCAGCTGGCGAAATGGCAGGGCACTGGAGGACATGCATATTTATACAGTTCTTAGTGGGCGGAGCCAGCCATCAGGGGCGACCGGCGAACCTGTAGTGCAGGACCTACCTTACATCCCCTAATGCAGTGGTTCACCACAGTGTGGAGAGAGAAACAGCATAGGGCAGTGTGTGTGTGTGTGCTTAAACGAGAGAGAGAAGCTGGCGGGTGTGGTGAATGTATTGCGGCAACCATTCACCACTGTATTGCATTGTACTATGTTGCCCTTGTGGGCTCCACCTATGGACCATTGTATCACATTACATCGCACTGTATCATGTTGGTGCCCTTGTGGGCTCCGCCCCTGGTTCCGCCCCCTTGGGGAAGGTATATAGATCTGCTGCCCTGCAGGTGGCTCTCAGTGCACAGCAGTCGCAGGCAGGCAGAGTTCTAGCTGATTAAAACCACTGTTCACTTCAACTCTCCGTCTCGTGTGAATTGCTGGTCACATCAGTGGAGGGATGTGCGTGCGTGTACAGCAAAACAAAAACCTTGAACCCCACAGTGCACAATAGCTGGAAGCAGTAAAGCTCGACAGCGAAGCACAGTGTAAGACTGTGCCATCCAATAATGTATAAGATTGCTCTGCACAGTGCTGTGTTAAATAAACAGCAAATTGCAAGAAATATTCAGCTGGTCTGGCAGCGTCTGTGGAGAGAGAAACAGCATTAACCTTCCAAGTCGAGTATGACTCCTCTTCAGAGCTGTGTTAGCTACCCCCTGCCAACATGGTGGCACAGAAAGATACAGGACCTGACAGCGAGACAAGAGTTATAACACAGTACAAAACTGCTGGTAGTTCAGTGCCAGCTGGAGCCCGTTGCTGCCGGCCCTGACAGTGATGGATGTGGTTGACTGGGTGTTGACATCTGCTTCTCTGGGCTCGCCCTGCTGATACAGCACACGCTCGTTAATTAGCTTGCATCTGCCTGCTGTTGGCAATCCAGCTTTTTGGAGTTCCATTCGGTTTGAAAGCAGTCCGAGCAGAGTGAAAGAACCACTCGAGGTGCCGAGTAATTAGAAGCCCCAGCCTTAATTGTGGCACTAGATTGAGTTTTAATGAGTAGCTGCTCCTTACAACGGTGACCCATTGTGTGCCCATCCTAATTACTGTACCCTGTTGGAAATACACTCTGCTCCCAATTTCATGGAAGTTTGAACGATGGAGTTGAAACTCCAAGTTACGAAGCCAGTTTTATTGCTGAGGGGCTTAGCGTCAAGTCCCTGTGGCCTCTGCCTATTTGTGCTCCGAATATACTCTGAGCGGCTCAGGAGGACGTTGGCTTAACTTCCACTCTTTGCACCTGTACTGATTCTCTCACTCTTCCCACAACACTGCCCCGCTGCCTCCTTCTCCCTATTTGTCTTTGTGGTATCCATGTGGAATTATTCCCCTTTCCTTCTCTACTTCATGCCAAAGTCTTCCACACGTCGGCCATGCCAATAAGATGTCGCGGTGGCTCAGCGGGTAGCACTCCAGTGGAGTACTGAGGGAGTGCTGCACCATCTGAGGTGCCATCTCTCGGGCGTGACCTCAAACTGAGGGCCCATCTCGCCTCTCGGGTGACCATAAAACCGAAATCATTTTGAGGAACGGACGGGTTCTACACCAGTGTCTTGGCCGATGCTGAGAGGAAATTTAGTTTTTATGTTTTTGAGGCAGACCCTTGGTCAAAACATGAAATTAAACTGGATAGGAAATGGAAAGGGAAACATCGGAATGAAACTGAACCTCCCAAGTTCCTAAGTTGCTGCAGTTGTCTCTGTTACTTGAAGTTAACGTTAGTGGATCTATGCCATCCAGAATGAGTTGAGGAGGCTCTGCAGGCGTTGGCCACTTGTGGTGAAGGCTGTGCCTGTGGAACGTGGGCTGTGCTGTGCTGGTGGCTGGAGACCAGACTCGCTCCTGGAAGGAGTCGCTGACAGTTCTCATGACGAAGACAGCGTTTGAAGGACTTTTGTGATTGAACATGATCACTACAATCTGAATGGACTGCTGAACCAACTCAGAAGATCAATCTTAGTTGTTGTTTGTGCCATTCTTCTTCATGAGTTTTCTGTTTGAAGGCAGGTCCAATCGAATCCACACTGTTGCGATCTGCACCATGGGTAGGTCAAGGGGTAGGTCCTGAATCCTGGGCTGTGGATTATGATGGTTGAAGCTCCAATTTCTTTCCATCACATGTCTGACCAGGAATCTCTCCCACTCTTACCGCCTGTCATTGGTGTACGCTGGGAGGGTTTAAAAGTTTATACTTAATCTGTTTGGTGGTGTTATGAATGAACCGTCCTTGGCCAATAAGTCCTGGAGTGGAGATTTAATGAGAGCTTCTCATTGAGAGGCAGGGAGGCTACCGCCACCCTACAAGACCTCCCTATTTGCCATTTATTGTGCAATTTATAGTTTATATGCGACCACAATTCACCTATTTGTGTTTAACTCCTGTTAATTCTAGAATTTCGAGTATAGGATAGATTATATTTAGTATTTGCTTTGTTGACTCTTGTATAATAAAACATTCTTCTATTTTAACCATGGAGTCATGTGGCCACAGTGACCACACTTCAAATGGGACTTCGTTGCCTGTAAAGTGCTTTGAGATGTTCTGAGGAGCAATTTACCTTCTGCCTCCCCAGCCGCCTTCTTGTTGCCCTGCCCTTTTCAGATAGTAATGCAAATCACTCAAGTGCTTTGATTTGAATCTGGCTCCACCGCACTTTAGGCAGTGCTTGCAGGTCTCTACCATTCGCCAAGTCAGAGAGTTCTCCCCTTCTCCACCGTCTCCATTGCTTCTTTTGCTAATTACCTTAAATCTGTATCCCGTTGTTCTTGACTCTTTCCACCTCTGGGAGCAGTTTTGTCTGGTGTATGCCCTGTCCAAAACCCTCATGTGTTTGTGTATACCTCTATTAAAACCATAAAGTAAAAAATACCGCCTCCATGGTTTTTCTCCCAACATTTTCTTAAGGCCAGTGTCCAGGAGATTAGTGAAATCCAGGTGGATTGGCAATACTGACTAACACAGAGCAGTTTCATAGGTTCCATTGTGCGCTGGGAACTGATCCACCCAAATTATCCACAGTAGTTTCCTCTTGGCCGTCCCACACCATCAGCAGAACAATGCTCCCAGTGAACACGTCTTGGAAGCTGAAGTTTCACCCTGTTCCCCCTCCCAGGCACCCCCACCCCTACCACTCGCTGAATGAGAGTAAAGCACATGGTTCAAACGAGGGCAGAAGTAACATTTTCGTTTGCACAATTCCTTCTGGGCATATTGACGTATCAGCAGAGAGGATCAATGGCTGCGTTGGCTACTTCTGCACGCTCACAGCAGTGGCCTTTAACTCTTCTGCAAACTTGCAAGATTGACCTTGAACACCGAGGGGCAAACGATCAATTCACTGAGTTGACAATGTGTGCTCACTGAAGAGATCTTTGCCCTTCCGTAGACTTACAGTGTACTCTATATTTTCCTTTGTTCACAACTGGAGCTTGGGTCAAAGGGCAGAGATCAGTGGCACAAAATTTACAACCTGGCCCCACAAATGCTGCTTGTTTTTGTTTTTTTGTTTTTGTTTTAAATCGACTCCAATCTGTACATTGCTGCCGTCTTCCTCAATCCTTTTTCCTGGGATATTCTATCAGAATTCCCCAATTCCAGGGCGGCACGTGGCACAGTGGTTAGCACTGGGACTGCGGCGCTGAGGACCCGGGTTCGAATCCTGGCCCTGGGTCACTGTCCATGTGGAGATTGCATATTCTCCCCATGACTGCGTGGGTTTCACCCCCACAACCCAAAGATGTGCTGGGCAGGTGGATTGGCCACGCTAAATTGCCCCTTAATTAGAAAAAAATAATAATTAGGTATTCAAAATTTATTAAAAACGAATTCCCCAAACGCAGCTTTTCGATTTTTGGTGCTGAAGGTATTGTGGAAATTACGCCAATACATTGCAACAGTGAACCCCCCCCCCCCCAACTCGCATCTCCCCCCACCCCCCCCCCCCCCCCCCCCACACGCACACACAATGGCATAATCTTAAAACTACTGCTGATTGTTATTCGTTATTGCAACGTGGGCATTGTTGGCACGGGTGGCATTTGTTGCAGCTGCACCTTCCCCCGGTTTGTCTGTCAGGCGGCTGCGTGGCTGGCAAGGAAGGCAGTGTGAGAGTCCACCCACCGTGGTGTGGGACTGGAGCCACTTATAGGCCAGACCCGGTAACGGTGGCAGATTTCCTTCCCTGTCGGACAAGAGTGATCCACTTGACCCTTGATGAACAATCTGACAGCTTTATGGTCACTGCAGCTATTGCCAGCCTTTCATTTCCTGGTTTTAATTTTTTATAACTGAGCTTGGATTCCCAAACTTCCCAAAGTGAGATTTGAACCTGGCGGGGTATTTGAACTGACGTACCCGGACTCCCGCAATTCGGTGCCGTTAGTATCTCTCGCGTGGGGCTCACTGGGGTGAAGGCACATCCTGGCATGGCCTTTGAACTGCAGCAGTCAGCAGGACCTGGGGCTCGACCTTGGGTCTGTACCGAGTTTGCTGATCACAGCTGGACAAGGGAGGGAGCAGGAGAGAATCTTATCAGCCCGCGTTCCTGCTCCTAATTTCTGTACAGTGGCTGCTGCAGTGGGCAATGTAGATCCCCAGAGCGAGGCGCTAAATTCCTCTCACGCAGATAATCTTTGGGGGAAAGGGTGTTGCACTAATACAGGCTGAAAATTCCCAGACTGGGCAATTCACTAAAGGGGGGCAAACCTGACTCGAGAGGTGAGAGTGCATCTCGCAGGTTTGAGCTCTTGGGATGAAGACTGTCCGTAGCTGCCAACAAAGGGGATCTGTGACCAGGAATGGGAACATTTTAAAAGCGTGTTTGTGATTTTAATTGTGATGTATGATTTGGAAAATTAATGAGGAAGATTTGGCGCACTGAACTTTTTAAATGCAGGTTTCCCAGTGTGCGTGATGGATTTCAGTGATTCATCATCTCTGATGATGGGTTCAGCTGGACAGATTTCTGATAAACAGTGACCTTCCCTCAGTCCTCATGTGAGCCCTTTGCAGGTGCAATCGGTGCGTTGTTGCTGCATTTCAGGTAAAGTGCACATCTGTAATGAGCAGGCCTGAATTCCTTGAGTGCAGCGCAGGAATGTGGAGAACATCAATCCGCACCCTGTCAGTGATACCGACTAATGGGACCGGGGAAGAGGCGGGCGAGGGTTCACAGAAACCATCGATAAATCTGGGTCAGCTTCAACCAGAGCAAAACATTTATTTTCAGGCTTAACTGTTTGGAGAGTAATTGGTCAGAGGAGAGATTTGAAGTGCCTTTTGCCCCTCTTCACTATCGCCAGGGCACTATCCTGCAATGGTGGAGGCCCCTCACCACTCAGGCTGCAACTGCCCGAGAAGGCGGTTCACCAGCAGCTTCTGGAGGGCAGCCAGGGATGGGCAATAAATACTGACCTTGCGAGTGAAGCTGATACCATGAAAATGAATATAAAGTATCTCCCACTCTCTCTGCTCCTCGTCAATCAAATGAATAACTTTTTTTTAAGTAAAGGAAAGTTCCTGTGTTTTGTACACGACATGTGTACAGAAATAGTGCAATGGACAACAAGACGGAGTGAGAGGCGCATGCACGCAGACCCATGTATGTATAAGTGTGTGCACGTGGAGGCAATAGGTCTGCTTATATAGGAACTGGGAGCAAGAGTAGGCCACTCGGCCCCTCAAACCTGCTCTGCCATTCAATGAGATCATGGCTGATCTGATTGTAACCTCAACTCTGCATTCCTGCTGAACCGCCGATCACCTTTCACCCCCTTGTCAATCAAGAATCGATCCAACTCAGCGGAAAAATATTCTAAGGCTCTGCTTTCACAGCTTTTTGAGGAAGAAAGTTCCAGAGACTGGGTGTGTGAGCAATACCCGAGTCCGGGGCCCGTGCGCAACACCCGAGTCCGGGGCCCGTGCGCAACAGCCGAGTCCAGAGCCCGTGCGCAACATCCGAGGCCGGGGCCCGTGCGCAACACCCGAGGCCGGGGCCCGTGTATCACTCCCATTGTGTGATAAAATTGATCTTCATCTCCATCTTAAATGAGTGAACCCTTACTTCAAATCCGTGACCACACACAGGTACGCACACACTTGCGTGGGGGCACACATGGGCTCACACATGGATGCACACAAGCACATGGACATGTACACACACATGGGAACACACGGGCATGCAAACATAGGCACATACACCCTTGGGTATGGGCACACGTGTGCATACACATGCACGCACTCACGGGCATACATACACAGGCACTGACAGTACAGACATTTATACTACTAGGCACAACATGACGAGGCTCACAAATGTTTTGGACTTGAAGGGTTTGAGAGAAGCAGAAATATTGCCTAAAGGAAGCACCTGATGCTGACATTTCATGAACTCTCACCTCAAACCATTAATGTTTCACTGAGAACGGGATGTGACTTCTCTTGGCAGCTTGTATTGTTTTCTCATCGAGATAGAACCCACAATCTTGCTGCAGTTTGTTTTTAATTGAAGTTCTGTAGGCGCTGGGTGCTGTTAATTTGACTGCAATTCCACTCTCATTCTGCTGAATTGAGCGTATGTTGTTTGGTTTTGATGATCTCAAACACAGATGAAAAATTAAAATTTCAAATATGTAAAGTTTGGCGGATGTTGGGTGGCAGTTTAATCAGAAACCTCTGCGATTTTGCCTGTGCGAAAAATCAGGAAACACTTATCTTCTGAAAGAAAAATGTCATGATTAATTATGGTACAGTAGGGGTATGACATGTGAATTGGAACACTTTCTACTTTTTGCAGGCTCCTGGTGTGGTGCTCAGGCCTTGGGTGTTGTGCACGGATCCAGGCCTCGGGTGTTGTGCACGGGTCCAGGCCTCAGGTGTTGTGCACGGGCCCAGACCTCGGGTGTTGTGCACGGGGTCAGACCTCCGGTATTGTGTTCGGGTCCAGGCCTAGGGTGTTGTGTTCGGGTCCGGGCCTCGGGTGTTGTGCACGGGCCCAGACCTCGGGTGTTGTGCACGGGGTCAGACCTCAGGTATTGTGTTCGGGTCCAGGCCTCGGGTGTTGTGTTCGGGTCCAGGCCTCAGGTGTTGTACACGGGCCCAGACCTCGGGTGTTGTGCACGGGCCCAGACCTCAGGTGTTGTGTTCGGGTCCAGGCCTCGGGTGTTGTGCACGGGTCCAGGCCTCGGGTGTTGTGCACGGGCCCAGACCTCGGGTGTTGTGTTCGGGTCCAGGCCTCGGGTGTTGTGCACGGGTCCAGACCTCGGGTGTTGTGTTCGGGTCCAGGCCTCGGGTGTTGTGCACGGGTCCAGGCCTCGGGTGTTGTGCACGGGTTCAGGCCTCGGGTGTTGTGCACGGGTCCAGGCATCGGGTGTTGTGCACGGGCCCAGACCTCGGGTGTTGTGTTCGGGTCCAGGCCTCGGGTGTTGTGCATGTGCCCAGGCCTCTGGTGTTGTGCACGTGCCCAGGTCTCAGGTGTTGTGCACAGGCCCAGTCCTCAGGTGTTGTGCACGGGTCCAGGCCTCCGGTGTTGTGCACGGGCCCAGGCCTCGGGTGTTGTGCATGTGCCCAGACCTCAGGTGTTGTGCACGGGCCCAGACCTCGGGTGTTGTGCACGGGTCCAGGCCTCCGGTGTTGTGCACGGGCCCAGACCTCGGGTGTTGTGAACGGGTCCAGGCCTCAGGTGTTGTGCACGGGTCCAGGCCTCAGGTGTTGTACACGGGCCCAGACCTCGGGTGTTGTGAACGGGTCCAGGCCTCAGGTGTTGTGCACGGGTCAAGGCCTCAGGTGTTGTACACGGGCCCAGACCTCGGGTGTTGTGCACGGGCCCAGACCTCAGGTGTTGTGTTCGGGTCCAGGCCTCGGGTGTTGTGCACGGGTCCAGGCCTCGGGTGTTGTGCACGGGTCCAGGCATCGGGTGTTGTGCACGGGCCCAGACCTCGGGTGTTGTGTTCGGGTCCAGGCCTCGGGTGTTGTGCACAGGTCCAGACCTCGGGTGTTGTGTTCGGGTCCAGGCCTCTGGTGTTGTGCACGGGTCCAGGCCTCGGGTGTTGTGCACGGGCCCAGGCCTCGGGTGTTGTGCACGGGTCCAGGCCTCAAGTGCTGTGCATGGGTCCAGGCCTTGGGTGTTGTGCACGGGCCCAGACCTCACGTGTTGTGTTCGGGTCCAGGCCTCGGGTGTTGTGTTCGGGTCCAGGCCTCGGGTGTTGTGTTCGGGTCCAGGCCTCGGGTGTTGTGCACGGGTCCAGGCCTCGGGTGTTGTGCACGGGCCCAGGCCTCGGATGTTGTGCACGGGTCCAGGCCTCGGGTGTTGTGCACGGGTCCAGGCCTCGGTTGTTGTGCACGGGCCCAGGCCTCGGGTGTTGTGCATGGGCCCAGACCTCGGGTGTTGTGCAGGGGCCCAGGCCACAAGTGTTGTGCACGGGTCCAGGCCTTGGGTGTTGTGCACGGGTCCAGGCCTCAGGTGTTGTGCACGGGCCCAGACCTCGGGTGTTGTGCACGGGTCCAGGCCTCGGGTGTTGTGCACGGGTCCAGGCCTTGGGTGTTGTGCAGGGGCCCAGGCCTCAGGTGTTGTGCACGGGCCCAGACCTCGGGTGTTGTGCACGGGTCCAGGCCTCGGGTGTTGTGTACGGGTCCAGGCCTTGGGTGTTGTGCAGGGGCCCAGGCCACAAGTGTTGTGCACGGGTCCAGGCCTTGGGTGTTGTGCACGGGTCCAGGCCTCAGGTGCTGTGCACGGGCCCAGACCTCGGGTGTTGTGCACGGGTCCAGGCCTCGGGTGTTGTGTACGGGTCCAGGCCTTGGGTGTTGTGCAGGGGCCCAGGCCTCGGGTGTTGTGTACGGGTCCAGGCCTCGGGTGTTGTGCACGGATCCAGGCCTCAGGTGTTGTGCACGGGTCCAGGCCTCAGGTGTTGTGCACGGGCCCAGACCTCGGATGTTGTGCACAGGGTCAGACCTCAGGTGTTGTGATCGGGTCCAGACCTCAGGTGTTGTGTACGGGTCCAGGCCTTGGGTGTTGTGCAGGGGCCCAGGCCACAAGTGTTGTGCACGGGTCCAGGCCTTGGGTGTTGTGCACGGGTCCAGGCCTCAGGTGTTGTGCACGGGCCCAGACCTCGGGTGTTGTGCACGGGTCCAGGCCTCGGGTGTTGTGTACGGGTCCAGGCCTTGGGTGTTGTGCAGGGGCCCAGGCCTCGGGTGTTGTGTACGGGTCCAGGCCTCGGGTGTTGTGCACGGATCCAGGCCTCAGGTGTTGTGCACGGGTCCAGGCCTCAGGTGTTGTACACGGGCCCAGACCTCGGATGTTGTGCACAGGGTCAGACCTCAGGTGTTGTGATCGGGTCCAGGCCTCGGGTGTTGTGTTCGGTTCCAGGCCTCGGGTGTTGTGCACGGGTCGAGGCCTCAGGTGTTGTGCACGGGTCCAGGCCTCGGGTGTTGTGTTCGGGTCCAGGTCTCGGGTGTTGTGTTCGGGTCCAGGCCTCGGGTGTTGTGCACGGGCCCAGACCTCGGGTGTTGTGTTCGGGTCCAGGCCTCGGGTGTTGTGCACGGGTCCAGGCCTAGGGTGTTGTGTTTGGGTCCAGGCCTCGCGTATTGTGCACGGGTCCAGGCCTCGGGTGTTGTGCACGGGCCCAGGCCTCGGGTGTTGTGCACGGGGTCAGACCTCAGGTATTGTGTTCGGGTCCAGGCCCCGGGTGTTGTGTTCGGGTCCAGGCCTCAGGTGTTGTACACGGGCCCAGACCTCGGGTGTTGTGCACGGGCCCAGACCTCAGGTGTTGTGTTCGGGTCCAGGCCTCGGGTGTTGTGCACGGGTCCAGGCCTCGGGTGTTGTGCACGGGTCCAGGCATCGGGTGTTGTGTTCGGGTCCAGGCCTCGGGTGTTGTGCATGTGCCCAGGCCTCGGGTGTTGTGCACGTGCCCAGGTCTCAGGTGTTGTGCACAGGCCCAGTCCTCAGGTGTTGTGCACGGGTCCAGGCCTCCGGTGTTGTGCACGGGCCCAGGCCTCGGGTGTTGTGCATGTGCCCAGGCCTCAGGTGTTGTACACGGGCCCAGACCTCGGGTGTTGTGAACGGGTCCAGACCTCAGGTGTTGTGTTCGGGTCCAGGCCTCTGGTGTTGTGCACGGGTCCAGGCCTCGGGTGTTGTGCACGGGTCCAGGCATCGGGTGTTGTGCACGGGCCCAGACCTCGGGTGTTGTGTTCGGGTCCAGGCCTCGGGTGTTGTGCACAGGTCCAGACCTCGGGTGTTGTGTTCGGGTCCAGGCCTCGGGTGTTGTGCACGGGTCCAGGCCTCGGGTGTTGTGCACGGGTCCAGGCCTCGGGTGTTGTGCACGGGCCCAGGCCTCGGGTGTTGTGCACTGGTCCAGGCCTCAAGTGCTGTGCATGGGTCCAGGCCTTGGGTGTTGTGCACGGGCCCAGACCTCAGGTGTTGTGTTCGGGTCCAGGCCTCGGGTGTTGTGTTCGGGTCCAGGCCTCGGGTGTTGTGTTCGGGTCCAGGCCTCGGGTGTTGTGCACGGGCCCAGACCTCGGGTGTTGTGTTCGGGTCCAGGCCTCGGGTGTTGTGCACGGGTCCAGGCCTCGGGTGTTGTGCACGGGCCCAGGCCTCGGATGTTGTGCACGGGTCCAGGCCTGGGGTGTTGTGCACGGGTCCAGGCCTCGGTTGTTGTGCACGGGCCCAGGCCTTGGGTGTTGTGCATGGGCCCAGACCTCGGGTGTTGTGCAGGGGCCCAGGCCACAAGTGTTGTGCACGGGTCCAGGCCTTGGGTGTTGTGCACGGGCCCAGACCTCGGGTGTTGTGCACGGGTCCAGGCCTCGGGTGTTGTGTACGGGTCCAGGCCTTGGATGTTGTGCAGGGGCCCAGGCCTCAGGTGTTGTGTACGGGTCCAGGCCTCGGGTGTTGTGCACGGATCCAGGCCTCAGGTGTTGTGCACGGGCCCAGGCCTCAGGTGTTGTGTACGGGTCCAGGCCTCGGGTGTTGTGCATGGGTCCAGGCCTCAGGTGTTGTGCACGGGCCCAGACCTCGGATGTTGTGCACAGGGTCAGACCTCAGGTGTTGTGATCGGGTCCAGGCCTCGGGTGTTGTGCACGGGTCCAGACCTCGAGTGCTGTGTTCGGGTCCAGGCCTCGGGTGTTGTGCACGGGTCCAGGCCTCGGGTGTTGTGTTCGGGTCCAGGCCTCGCGTATTGTGCACGGGTCCAGGCCTCGGGTGCTGTGCACGGGCCCAGGCCTCGGGAGTTGTGCACGGGCCCAGGCCTCAGGTGTTGTGCACGAGTCCAGGCCTCGGGTGTTGTGCACGGGTCCAGGCCTCGGGTGTTGTGCACGGGTCCAGGCCTCGGGTGTTGTGCACGGGTCCAGGCCTCCGGTGTTGTGCACGGGTCCAGGCCTCGGGTGTTGTGCACGGGTCCAGGTCTCAGGTGTTGTGCACGGGTCCAGGTCTCAGGTGTTGTGCATGGGTCCAGGCCTCAAGTGTTGTGCACGGGTCCGGGCCTCAGGTGTTGTGTACGGGTCCAGGCCTCAAGTGTTGTGCACGGGTCCAGGCCTCAAGTGTTGTGCACGGGCCCAGACCTCAGGTGTTGTGCACGGGTCCAGGCCTCGGGTGTTGTGTTCGGGTCCAGTCCTCGGGTGTTGTGCATGGGCCCAGACCTCGGGTGTTGTGTTCGGGTCCAGGCCTCGGGTGTTGTGCACGGGTCCAGGCCTCGGGTGTTGTGCACGGGTCCAGGCCTCAAGTGTTGTGCACGGGCCCAGACCTCAGGTGTTGTGCACGGGTCCAGGCCTCGGGTGTTGTGTTCGTGTCCAGGCCTCGGGTGTTGTGCATGGGCCCAGACCTCGGGTGTTGTGTTCGGGTCCAGGCCTCGGGTGTTGTGCACGGGTCCAGGCCTCGGGTGTTGTGCGCGGGCCCAGGCCTCGGGTGTTGTGCACGGGTCCAGGCCTCGGGTGTTGTGCACGGGTTCAGGCCTCGGGTGTTGTGCACGGGCCCAGGCCTCGGGTGTTGTGTTCAGGTCCAGGCCTTGGGTGTTGTGCACGGGTCCAGGCCTCAAGTGTTGTGCACGGGTCCAGGCCTCAAGTGTTGTGCACGGGCCCAGACCTCAAGTGTTGTGCACGGGTCCTGGCCTTGGGTGTTGTGCACGGGTCCAGGCCTTGGGTGATTTGCACGGGTCCAGGCCTCAGGTGTTGTGCAGGGGCCCAGGCCTCAAGTGTTGTGCACGGGTCCAGGCCTCGGGTGTTGTGCACGGGTCCAGGCCTCAGGTGTTGTGCACGGGCCCAGACCTCGGGTGTTGTGCACGGGTCCAGGCCTCGGGTGTTGTGTACGGGTCCAGGCCTCGGGTGTTGTGTACGGGTCCAGGCCTTGGGTGTTGTGTACGGGTCCATGCCTTGGGTGTTGTGCACGTGTCCAGGCCTCAGGTGTTGTGCACGGGCCCAGACCTCGGGTGTTGTGCACGGGTCCAGGCCTCGGGTGTTGTGCACGGGTTCAGGCCTCGGGTGTTGTGCACGGGCCCAGGCCTCGGGTGTTGTGTTCAGGTCCAGGCCTTGGGTGTTGTGCACGGGTCCAGGCCTTGGGTGTTGTGCACGGGTCCAGGCCTGAAGTGTTGTGCACGGGCCCAGACCTCAAGTGTTGTGCACGGGTCCAGGCCTTGGGTGTTGTGCACGGGTCCAGGCCTTGGGTGATTTGCACGGGTCCAGGCCTCAGGTGTTGTGCAGGGGCCCAGGCCTCAAGTGTTGTGCACGGGTCCAGGCCTCGGGTGTTGTGCACGGGTCCAGGCCTCAGGTGTTGTGCACGGGCCCAGACCTCGGGTGTTGTGCACGGGTCCAGGCCTCGGGTGTTGTGTACGGGTCCAGGCCTCGGGTGTTGTGCACGGGCCCAGGCCTTGGGTGTTGTGCAGGGGCCCAGGCCTCGGGTGTTGTGTACGGGTCCAGGCCTCGGGTGTTGTGCACAGGCCCAGGCCTCGGGTGTTGTGTACGGGTCCAGGCCTTGGGTGTTGTGAAGGGGCCCAGGACTCGGGTGTTGTGCACGGGTCCAGGCCTCGGGTGTTGTGCACGGGTCCAGGCCTCGGGTGCTGTGTACGGGTCCAGGCCTTGGGTGTTGTGCAGGGGCCCAGGCCTCGGGTGTTGTGCACGGGTCCAGGCCTTGGGTGTTGTGCACGGGTCCAGGCCTTGGGTGTTGTGCAGGGGCCCAGGCCTCGGGTGTTGTGCACGGGTCCAGGCCTTGGGTTTTGTGCACGGGTCCAGGCCTCAGGTGTTGTGCACGGGCCCAGGCCTTGGGTGCTGTGTACGGGTCCAGGCCTTGGGTGTTGTGCAGGGGCCCAGGCCTCGGGTGTTGTGTATGGGTCCAGGCCTCGAGTGTTGTGCACGGGCCCAGGCCTCGGGTGTTGTGCACAGGCTCAGTCCTCAGGTGTTGCGTACGGGCCCCGGCCTCAGGTGTTGCGCAGGGGCCCCGGCCACAGGTGTTGCGCACGGGCCCCGGCCTCGGGTGTTGCGCAGAGGCACCCACATCAGATGTAGAATAAATTACAACTATTGAGCAAAAATCCTTTTATCCACCAGTTTGCTGGAAGCCCCACCTTGGAATGAATACATGAGAGAATTTCATTTCACTCACACACACCAACTTCCCTTGTCACCTATCGAGTAGATTGTGTTGAGTGAGCACCAGATGTGTTGCGTTATGGCTGGGTTGACTCAACCCTGTCCTCAATCACCGTCCAAATATGGGTCTGGCGGTCGGATCCTTTTCCTACCCCACTGCCCTCCCACTCCTCTCCTTCCCCACTGCCCTCCCTCCTCTCACCTGGGCACACTGAGACTGGTTTGAACAACACTTTCTGTGACTGGTGTAATTGGCTAAAGAGGGTGGACCAGGTAGACATGGCTGTGAGACGCGTCACGCAGCTGGTGTATTCAGTATGGAACTGATGGGGAAACGTATTCCGATGGAGCAGCGCGGCAACCTGGAGGAAGCAATTAGCAAAACACAAAGTAGAGCGAAGCACCTGGAGATCATTTTGATGTGTGAAGACGGGCTTTAATGTGTACTAAAGGAAGCTGCGTGCCAATAGCAGGAGAGGGAATAGGGTGCTAATTTAAATGTTGTCCAGGGCTGGGTTCGCGAACGTTCCTCGGCCTACTCGAAAGCTGCCTCATGGTTTGATCACCAGGCCCGGCACTCATTAGCAAGCACCAGCTCCCAGAACCGGGCACTGCCAGCCAGCTGTTATAGGGAGTCTTTGGGGTTTGTAGGCCATGACGTCAAGGCCCAGATGAGAGCAGTCAGGCAGGTCCCGTCAGGTTAGGACTGCAGATGTTCGAAGGCCTCAAGTGCTGGCTCTTGTCACTGCTGATTGGCTTCTACTAACTACTGCGCAGCCCCTTGCAGGCAAAATCAAACCTTTTTCAGGAGGGACTTGCGGTTAAATGCTGTTGATATTCAGGAATTAAGGAATGATCATGTTTTCTGTTGCCAGGGTTACTGATGGTGCGGCTGAACCTGCTTATAGAATCGTGGTGTGAATAATGACACACCAGGGGGTGGGTTGCATTCATTGCGATTTGACTTATCAGTTGGAATTTTAAAAATACATAAATACGTGACAGCAGAGGTTAAGACACTCGTGTTGTTTTGTCCTATTACCTTATCTGTCTTTTATGGCTGAGGTAAGCAGGTATTAAGCAATTTATTCAGACCAGGCAGCACCTCAGTGATGTATTTAACCTCGGTGCATGAATCCAGGTTGTGCTGGGGGCTGATGTATTGCTTCACCTTTTATTTGGTACAAGATGTTGATGTATTGCTTTCTTTATGTGTCCTGCCAGATCCACACAGATATACAGCAATGAAGAACATGAGCTCCAGTACACACAAATGTAGCCAGGCTGCTCTGTGTCGGAGCTTGTACTTCAGCTGTAGGATTGAACTCATTGCTGACGTGGAATGTACAGCACCAGAAACAGGCCACTCACCCCATCTAGTCATGCTGTTCTCGATGCTCCTCACAATGTCTGTTGTGCTCGGTTATCTTGTCTGAGAAAGATTGGACAGAACTGCTGATGTCTAAATCAGAATGATGTTTTATTTATGTACATGTGGTTAAGGACGATACAAATCTTATACCGACTAAGCTATTACTCTAGACTCTCCTGGAACTCGCCTTCTGTGCGGCTGTCCTTGTGTACGCCTTACAACCTCCTGACGTGAGTGCCTTGTCACATGACCACTGTCTCGAGACCGCACGGTGGATCTGTACCGCCACCTGCTGGTTGGAGGTCACACCACCAACTATATGCAATATTGTCTGCAGGCATATCACCACGATCTCCTTCCTGACTATCGTATGTTTATGGGAATTCGGTGATGTTTATTTTTAGTACCATCATCACCATCTGTTAGCCACCCAAATGAATAATCGCTGATGAATCTAAATGGTGGGCAGTGGCTATTGATTCAAGGATGGCATCATAACGGACATCAAAGCGTAGTCTTGGAGGGGGTCACTGGACAGGGATCAGTGATGATTATTTTTCTGTCTGGAATGCATCGGTGTGTTAGTCCAGTGGCTGTGGTACTGAACCTGCAACCCAAATGCTGTGAATTCCTATCGCAATTCATATTCTGCAATTGAATTGAATAAACCTGGTTATTTGTTCTCTAACCCCATAAAATAAACATTCCGGCTTCCAGATGACTGTTTTCAAAAGAAGCGTTTGCTTTTGCCCTTCAGGGAAGGAGCCCTCCAACTCGAGATAGCGGCCCTCCATATAACTCCAGCCCTCCGTTATACGGCGGATGCTTCATGTCCTGTGCAGTGGTCAAGCAAGCTACCCAGTTTTAAAACAATTCATGATCATGGGTGAATCAGTGCTCCATCATGTTCGACAGCGCCTGCTGGAGGCTGGATAGGAAGCAAGATCAGAGGATATAATAACTGGGGATGTTCGGTGGCATCACTAGCTCAATTGCCTGAACACAGAAGGGCCTCTACGTCACACTTGGCCTGAATCAGGAGATGAGACACGAGGTGGTAACTTCCTTGGCCTTATCCTCACCAGTCTATCTGTCATAACACGCCCTGTGCATGAGAGCGTTGGCAAAAGTGACCAGAGCACAGTGCGCGTGATGGCAGCACCGTATCTTGACTGTGAGGCCATCCTCCATCTTGCAGCAGGCTGCTGCTACTGTGCGAAGTAGGGAAGACAACGGGCTGCTCGATCCATCCAGAACTGAGCAGTGGGACACCTGAAGCAGGATTGTATACGACACAATCAGTAAGCTCGTGGCCCAGAATACTTCTCACTCCCTCATCACCAGCACCGATCAGGGAGGTGAAATCTATTTCGATGTAGTGCGTCGAAGGGCGTGCTTGGTGTCATCTGAGAGTACCTTTAAGAAATGGGTGTTTATAAAATAGCTGTAGTGGATGTACCTTTCAGAAATGGGTGTTTATCAGTGATGTCGGAGTGTGGGTGGAGCTGGGCTGTCTGTCTGCTTTTACTTTCGCTTTGGGCTCTCTGTTCCAGGGTACATTTTAGTTTCATTTTCAGAGTTGGATAGCTGCAGTCACAGCAAGAAGGTGTATTAGTCTCTTTCTCTGCAAATGAACGATTGTCTCCAGATCCTTTGGTGATTTAAAAATAATACCTGTTTCTGTAGAGAAGTTAAACCTGATGTCTTTCTGTTAAAAGTTTTTTTTTGTCTTATGGATGTTGCAAGGAAAGATTAAGAGTTACTTATAGAGTACTGTATTCTTTGGGTGATTTATTGGTGTTGATCGTTGTTAAGATGTTTACTGTGGGTTTATAAAGTGTTAACTGGTTTCATAAATACACATTGTTTTAATTTAAAAGTACTGTAAATCTCTGTTGCATCACACCTGCAGAGTATGTGTTCCCCATAACCACAATCTATTCAAAGTTGTGGGTCAGGTGAACTCCATGATACACCTTGGGGTTCTCTAAACCCTGGGCCATCATCCTGGCAGTGCCAGCTAGCCATCTTGACAGTGCTACCTAGGCAGCTTGATATGCCAGGGTGGCAGTGCCAAGGTGCCAGTTGGGCAATGCCAAGGTGTCTGCATTCACGCCGCTCCCCCTACACTATCTCCGATGGCCCAGGAGACCCCCCCCCCACCCCGGGTGCCATTCTGCCTGGCCCACATTTGTGTGAACCAGTACTGAACAATGGTGCCCGGCTGCAGCCGATCCCGCGAGGCCGGTAGATCCGGGGTAAGCACACCAAAGTCTGTTTAAAACTGTTTGGTCACTGCCCTTTTGGGCGTGATTCTGATTTTGATGCCTCGCGGGGCTTGGGTAGATCCTGCAAGGGGTTGAATGCCGCCGGGAAGCCTGCGAGAGGCCTCTGCCGGCATCTACCGGCCGTGTGGAGCTGCACTCGAGCGAGAATGCAAAGCGGCCAGTAGATCGCGCCCACTGTTTCTTTTAAATACAGTGAGTTCTGACTTGGAACGGGCCGCCTGAATGGGTAGCGGGAGCAGATTGATTAGTAACTTCGAAAAGGGAATCAGGTATAAATTTGAAAAGGAGACATCTTCTGTGGTATTGAGAAAGAGAAGGGAGTAGGGCTAATTGGACAGCTCTTTCTACGAGCTGCTGCAGGTACAGTGGACCAAATGGCCTCGTTCAGCGCTGCACAGTTCTTTAGCTGCTGGACCGCACCATCCCGATTCACCCAGAGGTCAGAGAGCGATCGGGCCATCTGGATTTGTGACTTGGCGCCATTACTGCTGCGCCCCGCACTGAAAACTCTTTGGTTTCAATCTCCAGGAATGGGAATTGACGCAGAGCCGAATGTCACGTGATTGCAGTTTCGATTCTGGTGATGAGGTGGATTATGATGCATGTCTGACTGAGAAGTATCTCCCAGACTGGTTCCAGAGGCCAAAGTGGAGAGCTAGAACCTTGGACTGTTCCGGGATGGGGGGGCGGGGGGGGCATGGGGGGGCAGGTGGGTGGGGGGCTGGGGGGGGCGGGGGGGATGGGGGTGCGGGGGGGGGGTGCAGGGGGGGGCGGGATGGGGGGGATGGGTGGATGGTGCAGGAATCTATCTTCAGACGCAGCAGAAGTGAACCTGGCCCTTCCCTGGACTGCTGCCATCAACATTTGCATTCACAGTGCTGCCAGCTCACTGTTGCCAAGACCTGGGGGACATGACTGCTCATGGAGAAATCTTCCAGGCAGAGTCTTGTATATTAATGAGGCTGAGAGCTGAGGAAGATAGTTTGACTGCTGATTTTACTACCTTGGTGTGTGTGCTGAATGCAGCACAGCAGAAGAATGCTTCTCTTTTACAAAATCTCCCTCTTGTACCTCCCCCGTATTATTATAAGGAAAAAGCTTATGAAGCAAGAATCAGCTCTCCTTCCTATTCATTAAGCGAAGAGCAATTAAAATTTCTGTCATTGCAGTTGCAAATGTGCACTCGATCAGAGAGTGCATCCACTGTTTAAACATTCAGAGATTACATTCCTTATTAGAATCATAGAATTTACAGTGCAGAAGGAGGCCATTCAGCCCATCGAGTCTGCACCGGCTCTTAGAAAGAGGACCCTACCCAAGTCCACATCTCCACCCTCTCCCCATAACCCAGTAACCCCACCCAACACTAAGGGCAATTTTGAACACTAAGGGCAATTTAGCATGGCCAATCCACCTAACCTGCACATCTATGGACTGTGGGACGAAACCGGAGCACCCGGAGGAAACCCACGCACACACGGGGAGGACGTGCAGACTCCGCACAAACAGTGAACCAAGCCGGGAATCGAACCTGGGACCCTGGAGCTGTGAAGCAATTGTGCTAACCACCATGCTAGTTTGAGGTATGCTCATCATTGTGGGATAGTGAGAAATCAAACTGTCCTGGGTGAGGGGGGGGGGGGGCGGAATGCAGATAGAGAGATAGAGTTGGAAGGAGGAGAGACTTGACCAGACAGCGTTGTGATGTTGGGATCAGAAAGGTCCAATTAAGTGAAGGGAAATGAACTGAGACCGGCTCAGGTGCCAAGGCAGGCGGAAAGAAGCTGGGGTGAATTATTTTTATCAGGAATATTCCGTGCCAGTTGGTGAAACGTAGGGCAAATGGCGCCCCCAACTCGGCACATCGCTGTGGGTGTGTGGGTCAGTGTCAGTGTGGGCGACAGTGATGGTAAAGAAAGGAAGACTTTCATTTATATAACTCCTTCCATGACCTCGGAATGTCCCAAAGTGTTTTGCGATGCCGTCACTGTTGTAATGTTGGGAAATGTTTTAGCCAATTTGTACACAACAAAAATCCGGCGAACAGCAGTGTGTTCATGACTGTATCATCTAATTCGGGGCAGCGTTGAGAATTACTGTGAGACTGTGGAGCACTCCCTCAATGCTGCACTGGAGTGCCAGCCTTGACTATATCCTCAACTCTGCAGAAGAGTAATGGTAGGAGCCAGAGGCCTTAAGTCATTTAGTTGAACCTGACGTTAGAACTAAGAGCCTGGAGTTGGTCAAATGTGTCCAAATACCTGGAGCACACAAAATCCCAACCCCATCTCACTTTCATTTGCTAACTCCCTGATATTGTTTCTTTTTCTATAATGTGAAGGATTTGATACAAGCACGAGAGCTGCCAATTTTATTCCCATCAATGTTGCGTTCCCCCCTGATGAATTAAATCTGCTTGTGTTTGACTCTGATAGCCATTGTCTGCCAATGAAAACTCACCACAGGACGGGTATTGTGTTTTAGGTTTTTGTTTTTTGGCCTGATTTTGGTCCATTGATGCCCATGTCACTCGACTTGCCAGCTGGACTGTTGAGAAGGCAGTCTGTGAATTATTGTCGAGCCCGAATAGCTTCCTCTCAAAGTCCTGTATTTTGCACCTCCTTTTGTCTGGTTCCTTTCCTTGTGTGTAGATGTTGACACCAATTTAATGAGCAAGCAAGGGAGACGTTTGCACAGAGCTCAGCTGTGAATGAACTGGCATTGATCTGAAATGAGAAAGAAGGCATTCAGCAACACAGGCCTATTCACTGTGCCGATCCAGGACGCCGCATCGGAGACTAAAGATACGATTTTCAAAAACCGTTAAGATCAGGCGTGGGGAGTCACAAGCAACATTCTGGACTTTTCTGCCTTCTATTGAGGACGGGGTATTGTGCCCGGTCTTAACCACGTTTAACCTTTTTTAAAATGCTCCCTCTAGGGGTGTGAGCACCGCTGGCAAGGCAAGAATCTTTCACCCATTTCTACCTGTCCTTGAGCAGTGGTGGTGGTGAGCTGCCTGTAGCTGAACGGCTAGCTGGGCCATTTCAGACACAGTAAAGAGTCAGCCACTTGGCTGTGGGTCTGGAGTCACATACAGGCCAGACTGGGTAAGGACAGCAAATCCTCTCCCCCGGAAGGTCATTTGGTCTGTTTTCATAACAATCCGCTAGTTTCATGATAGGACTAGCAATTTATTCCAGATTTATTAATTAATTGAATTTAAATTTCACCAGCAGCGGTGGTGAGATTTGTACTCCTGTCTCTAGGGTATTAGTTTAAGCTCGTGCAGTAAAGTTACCACTATGATACCGTGCCTTTAAATGATGTCTAAAAGCAACTGGATATATAGCTTGCGTCATGGAGGGCCCCCCAAAGGTTGACTTAAAGAGACCCTGTGGATAATGGCAGCTAACCGGCACAACTTTGAACTGCTAGAAAATCTGCCCATTTGCTATTTTTACTTTGTGGAACCGTTAGTTGGCAAAGATTGGACAAGCCGCCATCGTTAAACTTAACTTTGAAACTTGTTTTGTATTTCATAGATGTTGGGCGGGATTCTCCGTCCTGTCGCACCCGTTTTCTGGTGCGACGCGGCCCCGTCAACAGCGGGATTTTCCGTCCGGCCGCTGGTCCATTATGGGCACCCCCACGCCATTGGGAAATCTGGAGGACCCGCTGACGGAGAATCCAGACCGTTATGTTTTAAGTTTGTTTTATTCCTTCCTGATCATTTTTTTCCCAACTCGGGACATCTTAAAGGTGTTTTATGCTGTATGGTTGTACGTTGCCTTCTGAAGATGTCTGGAGACTTGTATGTTTGAACAATAACTGCTTATTAATTACCCATAACTATATACAAATAGGCAGGATGCAGTCCTGACTTGGCGCTATCATCATGCCGACTTCTACCAGACTCCCCACTATACTCTACTCTCCAATGATACTCTGCACCATAATGTGGGCGGTATTGTACCCCAGTCCCATATTAACCCTTAGTCCCACAGCCGGTTAAGTAGTTTTGCAGTGTAATCACAATTGTAATATAGGAAATGTGACGGTAATTTGTGCACAGCAAGGTGATTGACCAGATGATCTGTTAATCTGATCTGATAATTGGGCAGGGCATAGGTTTAACATCTCATTCGAAAGAGTGGGGTTCTCTCGGTCATATATGGAAGCATCAGTCCAAGGTTACTTGCTCACGGCTCTGGAGTAGGATTTGAACCCATGAAGTTCTGAAATAGGGACGAGAGTGCTACTCCCTCTCCCTTAGCCAAGGCTGCGGCATTCTAAGCAATTGTGCTTTTGGGGCTCCGAGTTGACCTGCAAAGTCTCCCATCATTTCCCTAGTGTGCTGCTAGTCCGCTGGTGGACAGGAAATTGTAGGGAGCACTTTGTTTTTTATTCCTATGATCGTTTGCTTGTGAACACTTGGGTTGCTGGCATTATTGTGTCTGAAGTTTCTCAGTGTTTCTCCTTTTGTTAAGAAACACATTCTTTCATTGTGGCATGGTGGCACAGTGGGTAGCACTGCTGTCTCACAGCACCAGGGACCTGGGTTCGATTCCGACCTCGGTTGACTGTGCAGAGTTTGCAAAGATGTGCAGTTTAGCTGGATTGGCCATGCTAAAATGCCCCTCAGTGTCCGAAGGTTAGGTGGGGTTATGGGGGTAGGGTGGGGGATTGGGCCAAGGTGGGGTGCTCTTTCCGAGGGCTGGTGCAGACTCGATGGGCCGAATGGCCCCCTCCTGCACTGGAGGAATGCTATCATTCTAAGCTTCTGTGGTTCACGGGGTGTGGGGGTCGCTGGCTAGACCACCATTAGTTGCCCATACCTAATTGCTCTGGAGTTGGTGGTGTTGAGTTGCCTTCTTGAACTACTGCAGTCCATGTGGTGTAAGTACACCCACCGTGCTGCTCGGGAGTGAGTTCCAAGATTTTGACCCAGTGAAGGAACGATGATATAGTTCCAAGACGGTGCGTGCACCATAATTTTGGTGGAAGCCCTGATTGGAAGAGAAGAGCAAGAACTTGCATTTAAGTGGCTGTCGCAACGTAGGAATCACGGTAACCAACTTGGGCGCAACAAACTCCCAGAAAAGTAGAAGTTTCGATGACTAAGCGGACCGTCGATATTGCGACTTCAGCAAAACAAAGGATGCCCTGACAAAATTCACTTTACTAAGTGTTGCTGCATGAGAGTTCAAGCAGCGTTAGTGTGAGAGCAGTACATCCTGATGTGATTTTTAGGATGTCCCCCCTGAACCATCCCATGACCGTATCAGACGAGTAGGTGTGCCTTCCTGGTGTCTGCCAACATTCACCCTCCAACTGATAAGTTGGCACTTTACCTCAGCAAATGTTGCAATTATGGGGCAGGAGGAGAAAAGAGCCCATCCTGTAGTCGGAAGTGAAGACGACAGGAATTTGAAGAGACAGTCCTGTGAGTGTGTGATGAATATTTGTCTCCAATTATCAGCACTCGATATAGAAGTAGTGGAATCCCTGTTTCCAATCGGGGAAATGTGTAAACTCTCTGTGTAACACCAATAATTTATTATTGGTTGCCAAATTCAAATGACTGAATATATTTAAATGAAAAGATATTAAATTAACAGGCCACTCTTTGCTACAGAAACTTGATACTGTTTCAGTCATGTTTGAAGCAGCTTGAATCGGGGAAAATTGTTTCAGCGAAGGAGTTGTTGCTCCCGTTTCAATAAAATGTTTTCAGAAATTACAGATGTGTGTCAGGACAGCATATCCTGAATGTATCACTTCAGTGGCAAGGGGAGTTGTTTCTTCGTCAGGTTCGGGACAGACAAGAGAGAGGAAATTAAACTCTATCCTCTCATCGTCTTTCTGCGAGCGGAGGTTTTTAAAATGTTTTTTCTCTGAGGCTGTGACAGGTTTCCCCAAACTCTAAGTTTGTGTGATCCGGTTTTATAAGCAACTCAATAGAGATTTTTTTAATGATTAACTCAGAAGGCTAGTTTATTCCAGATCCAAATTGGGTGGGGGATGGTGGGGAAGTGGTGGCAGGCATACACACCCAGACAGACAGGCATACACACCCAGACAGACATGCATACATACCCAGACAGACAGGCATACACACCCAGACAGACAAGCATACACACCCAGACAGAGAGGCATACACACCCAGACAGACAGGCATACACACCCAGACAGACAAGCATACGCACCCAGACAGACAGGCATACGCACCCAGACAGACAGGCATTCGCACCCAGACAGACAGGCATACGCACCCAGACAGACAGGCGCACACACCCAGGCAAACAGGCAGATACACCCAGACAGACAGGCATACACACCCAGACAGACAGGCATACACACCCAGACAGACAGGCATATACACCCAGACAGACAGGCATACACACTCAGACAGACAGGCATACACACCCAGACAGACAGGCATACACCCAGACAGACAGGCAGATACACCCAGATAGACAGGCATACATACTCAGACAGACAGGCATGCACACCCAGAGAGACAGGCATGCACACCCAGACAGACAGGCGCATACACCCAGACAGACAGGCATACATACCCAGACAGACAGGCATACACACTCAGACAGATAGGCATACACACTCAGACAGACAGGCATACACACCCAGACAGACAAGCATACACACCCAGACAGAGAGGCATACACACCCAGACAGAGAGGCATACGCACCCAGACAGACAAGCATACGCACCCAGACAGACAGGCATACGCACCCAGACAGACAGGCATACACACCCAGACAGACAGGCATACACACCCAGACAGACAAGCATACGCACCCAGACAGACAGGCATACGCACCCAGACAGACAGGCATACGCACCCAGACAGACAGGCGCATACACCCAGGCAAACAGGCAGATACACCCAGACAGACAGGCATACACACCCAGACAGACAGGCATACACACCCAGACAGACAGGCATACACATCCAGACAGACAGGCATACACACTCAGACAGACAGGCATACACACCCAGACAGACAGGCAGATACACCCAGACAGACAGGCATACACACCCAGACAGACAGGCATACACACCCAGACAGACAGGCATACACACCCAGACAGATGTGCAGACACACCCAGACAGACGGGCATACACACCCAGACAGACAGGCATATACACCCAGACAGACGGGCATGCACACGCAGACAGACATACGCACGCATAGGTACACAAACACACACACACACACAGGCACACACACGCGTAGGCATACACATGCGAAGGCACACACACACACACACATATATACATACACACACATACATACACACGCGCGCACACACTGGCATACACAAACACATTTTACCACTATGGATAACAACAGTAAAAGAACCACAGAAAAGGTTAATTCATACGGTTGTTTCCTTCATAGAGGGAGCTTAGTTCAGATGAGTCGCTGGTTGGAGGCAGCAGCACGTATGTCCTTTGAAGTAAATGACGGTGCGGCACTATGAGTTTTCTGCACATAGACTGCTTGGCAGGCGATGGCTGGCTGCTGTTAAAATAAAACCAGCTTTGTGGAGTTGGGAGATGGTGTTGCCGGCTGCTGGGGCAGCCGGGAGCCCTGCTGTTGTTCCCTTCAGGTTGGAGGTAAACAGCAGACGGCTTGTTTCTCAGTCCTCAACTTAATACAGAGATTTCAAAATGGTCACCTGAGTCAAGTAATATTCTGTAATATTCAATTTGGAATGTTTTTGAATGTGCCTTTACAAATGTAAATGAATGAGTTATATTTTTGGAAGACTCCAATCCAGCCTATCCAATGCAAAAATACTGCAGATGCCGGAATTAGAATTAAAGATTGGAAAATGCTGGAGAACATTCAACGGTCCAGGTGTAAGAGTTAAAGTTTCAGACTGATGACTTTTTGTTGGAACCTGTTAGATCCCTTCCCTCTGCGAAGGCTTGATCATTGCAGCGGAAGACAAATCTACTTGGGGAAGACATCATTACTGATGTCTTCACCCCTTATCGGTGTGGCAAGGAGCTGCAGATGGGGAGTTTGTCAGTTTAACAAATACTGCTTATTAAAAGTGTGGCGTGAGGAAAAGAAAATAATAATGCGACTGGGTGGAAACTATTCATTTCACTGCACTTCCAATCAGAAAGATGATATCGTTCTGAAGATGAATAATTGACGCTTTGCTCGGCCTTTCATAGTCTGAAGCTTCTTTAAGAATTTTGACGATAAAAGGATTGAATATCAAAAGAATTTTCCCTCCTCTCCCCTCGTTTTACAAAAAGGCACTTTGATTATTTCAGCAAGTCGGCTAGATCGGTCTCTTAAAAGGGTATCCAGGCTTTCTGAGTTTCGGACACGCAGAGTGTGATCAGCGGGTACGATGCTTTAATTCCACATGATGTGGAGATGCCGGCGTTGGACTGGGGTGAGCACAGTACGAAGTCTTACAACACCAGGTTAAAGTCCTGGTGGAAGGAGGAAGGACCTGAGGAAGGAGCAGCGCTCCGAAAGCTAGTGACATCGAAACAAACCTGTTGGACTTTAACCTGGTGTTGTAAGACTTCGTACTTAATTCCACATGCCTCTTAATTTACATTAGTCACTACCAATGAAGCAGCAGTGCGGCCAAGTCTTTCCCCAGAGCGATCAAACAACAAAGATAAATAATTATGAGCGCAAATATATTGATCGGTTGTTTCAAGAGCTTGATTGTCAAAGCTTGTCGGGGCTGCATTCTGACCGTGAGCTCACAGTGTGGATGCCCCTGCGTTCGATCGTATTTTTCTCCCCTTGTCTCTGCTAAAAAGTGCTCAGACATTGTCAGAGGTTCTGCTGGAGAGAGTAGGGAAAATAATATGTTCATTGGTTAGTGAGTTGATAACTAAATCAAAAGTTCTGCTAACCGACCGAAGTGATGGTTGGCACGCTGCTTCAGGACACCTGACTAGTGCATTAGAAATGCTATTGGAGCTTACAACACCATATTGTTGAATCCCAGCTGTTCTGATGGCCTTAGTTCTTGTTGCCAGACTGACTTCTGTATTTTGAAGTATACACAAGTGATTACAACAATCGCTGTTAAGTTTCTTTTGTGTGAGTTGCTGGAAGGAACACTTGAATGCAGTGGAACCTCATATCTTTCCCCCCCCCCAAGGGAGTGTGTACAAGAAATGTTTTACAAAAATGTGCTAACAACCTGAAGGCTCCCCAAGTCTCTCTCCTTCTTTAAGATGCTCATTAAAACCAAATATAATCTTGTCCTTTGACTCAGAGTCAGTTTTCTGTTTGATTATGCTTCTCTGAAACTCTTACGTCGGATGCTCTGTATAAATGCAAGTTGCTGAATGCTAGAAGTAGGCTTTTCTAGATAGTTGGTCCACAATCAGTTGAATGGTTTTCCATGTTATCGGTGCGATTGAACAGGAAAACAACAGTGTCTTGTTTTGGGGGGGGTATAGCGGGGTGTTTCTCGGCACCTGCAGCTCCGAGAATGACCCCGCTATCTAAGCCCCCGCTAGGCAGCACGGTAGCATTGTGGATAGCACAATTGCTTCACAGCTCCAGGGTCCCAGGTTCGATTCCGGCTTGGGTCACTGTCTGTGCGGAGTCTGCACATCCTCTCCGTGTGTGCGTGAGTTTCCTCCGGGTGCTCCGGTTTCCTCCCACAGTCCAAAGATGTGCAGGTTAGGTGGATTGGCCAAGATAAATTGCCCTTAGTGTCCAAAATTGCCCTTAGTGTTGGGTGGGGTTACTGGGTTATGGGGATAGGGTGGAGGTGTTGACCTTGGGTAGGGTGCTCTTTCCAAGAGCCGGTGCAGACTCGATGGGCTGAATGGCCTCCTTCTGCACTGTAAATTCTATGATTCTAACAGGGCTCAGCCGAATATTTGTGGCCATTGAGGCTGCACTTCACTCATTCCCTGCACTGACAAGCTGAGCCCAACTTACATCTTAGGGGGTCCCTGAGTCCCACCCTCACCCCACCTCTTAAGCGCAGGGCACCCCAGAGCTCAATCCCTGGCATGGGAAACCTGACACCCTGACGCTCAGCCTGACATCCTGGCAGTGCCCCTGCCAGCCGGGCACTGACACCGGGGCATCCTGGCAGTTTGAAGGTGGCCCTGCCAGGGTGCCTGGTGGAAATGCCAAGGTGCTCAGGTTCCAGTGGGAGTGCCAGCCTGCTATCTTGTTTAGAGCCCAAGCACCCAAGTGACTCCAATGGCGTGGGTTACCCCCAAGTGCCGTTCCGCTTGGCCCACGTTTATGAGCACCTGTGCTAAACGGCACCATGGCGAGATCCCCCAAACAAGGCCATTAGTTCCCAGGCCTGGGGAGAGTCTGACGTGGGTCATTTTAATGTTGGAAGGCCTTCTGAGCGTTCCAAATCTCGCGAGATTAAATAGCCTTGTTGCTTTACCAAGTCAGGCGAAATGAGGCCATTAAATTGTGCCCATATGTAACTGGAAGGATTCAATGGAATGTATTTAATCAATGTTTCAATTCTTGTGAATTGTCGACATTGACCTGCAAATGTAATTAATGATTCCAAGTTTAGGTTAAGATGGCCTAATGACTTTGCCATTGATGAATCACAGCAATCCAGTCTTAACTTCCTTTTGTAGTATTTCTCCAGTGACCTGTTTCCCTGAGCCAATCTCTTTGTCTCACCCCCCCCCCCCCCCCCCCCACCCCACCCCACCCCACCCCCCTTCCACAATGTTCAATGGCATCCAATTCTTGAAAGTGCATTATAAAAATTGCCCATGAATTGTAGAACCCCTCCATCCTTCCCCTCGGCTCAAACTTCACCTTCTTGCGCGTTGGAAATTCCAGCTGGTCCCCCCCCCCCCCCCCCCCCCCCCCCCCCAATGTCCCAATGTCAAGGCACAGGGCGGAGAAGCTGACCTCCACCCCAACAGGACCCGCCTTCGTGCAATCAGTGAGGCGAAGGCTAAGACATCTGCCCCCGCACCCGCCTGCAGCCCAGGCTGGTCCGGCACCCCGTATATGGCTTCTAGGGGCCCTGCTTCGAACCTCGCATGCGCCAACCCCGAGGTGACCGTCCTCCAGTACCCCTCCAGTTTCGGACAGGACCACAACATGAGGACGTGGTCTGTGGGGGTCTTCCCACAGCGCTCTCACACATCCTCCACCCCCTCAGAGAGGTGGCTCATCCTCGCTCTCGTGACGTGTGCCCTCTGTACCACCTTCAACTGTATCAGCCCCAACCTCGCACACGAGGTTGAGACAAGGACTCCGAACCCTAACCGTGTTTCACTCTCCACAGTTGTTGCCAGACCCGGCGGGTTTTTCCAGAAATTTCTGTTTTTCTTTCCGATCCCGACAGCATCTGCGGTATTTTACTTTTATTCATGAAAAATAAAAACATGCATCAGCCAGATGACTCTGTCTTTCTGTCCAAGTGGAATGTTTATTTTGCATCTAAAATTACAGTCTTATGATGCAGCGCATTTGTCATGAGAATTTAATTTTCCCCTTCAAATCCCTGGTTGGTAAACAGGAAATGCACTCGTGAAAGGACAGCAATGAATAGCCTTATTTTATTGAACTGATTCCCTTTGCTCTGATGATTTAATTAACAATGTTTCTGTGACTGGTTGTGATTGATGATTGCTATCTTCCTATCTTGTTGAACGTTTTTCTGCCCCCAACAATCGTCCAATGCATTTTTGCAAAAACATCTTCGCAGTAATCACAGGCCCTATAAATGATTAGTCAACGCATCAAAATAAGTCTCCACATCCCCATAGAATTTGCAGGCCCCTCAATCCCTTTCCCTTCTCATATTAATTTAGGTTGGAGAATGGTTCCATGGTAACTAGTCGACCTCCAATAGCCATTTATTGATGTGAGTTTTAACAAGTAAATGCCTGTGGAATGTTCGACTGTGTTGGTAATTTCAGTAGACGGACCTCAATCATGTTCTAGACCACACACGCACAGACTATTAAAAGGTCAAGAAAGGAACCAAACAGGTGGCGTAAAAGGAAAAAAGGTTTAATGCAACTGAACAAGAGTACAGAGCAGTTACTCCTGGAATGATGAGCTTGTCGTATGAGGAATGGTTGAGGACTCTGTGTCTGTACTCGTTGGAGTTTAGAAGAATGAGGGGGGATCTTATTGAAACTTACAGGATACTGCGTGGCCTGGATAGAGTGGACGTGGAGAGGATGTTTCTACTTGTTGGAAAAACTAGAAGCAGAGGACACCATCTCAGATTAAAGGGTCGATCCTTTAAAACAGAGATGAGGAGGAATGTTTTCAGCCAGAGGGTGGTGAATCTGTGGATCTCTTTGCCGCAGAAGGCTGTGGAGGCCAAATCACTGAGTGTCTTTAAGACAGAGATAGATAGGTTCTTGATTGATAAGGGGATCAGGGGTTATGGGGAGAAGGCAGGAGAATGGGGATGTGAAAAATATCGGCCATAATTGAATGGCGGAGCAGACGCGAAGACGGATCCTCTGGCAATGCAGTACTCCCTCATTACTGCACTAGGCATGCCAGCCTGGATTATGAGCTCAATCTTCAGGGCGTGGTCACATTTCCATATGTCTCTCGCCACATTGGATGCTCCGCCGTGCCTCCAGGAACCAGCAGCTGACCTCTCGAGGCCCTGAGCATTAATGTAAAATTGTCTGTTGGGACTTGCATAGCTATCGGTTCAGGCATCTCGCCCTCCAAATATCCCAACTTTTGGTCTCAAAGCCTCTTCTTTGCTTAGAACCAATAATTTGATGCATAGCAGATCAGAGCAGAGAAAATGTACAGGGTCAACTGTTGTGACCCTGTGTTGATGTCCCAAAAGTTCACAACCAATGAAACACTTGTCAGGTGAATCAGGCGAAGCACTGTCGTAATGCAGGAACAAGTTTGTGAAAACATTGTGATAACTAACCAGATAGTGGCGGTGGTGATTAAAAGGTGAATGTTGAGCAGGATACTGGGAGAAGAACCCCCTCCCTCTCTATTCACTTTGAAACGTGTCAGCCTTGATGATAAACTCAAGTGTCTGAAGTGGGTTTTGCACCATCAAACCCCTGAGCCAAGAGCGAACGTGCTACTGCTGAATCAAGCTGTGACACTGTGAGGCATCTGCGTTCCTCCACCATGTTCGCAGACCAGCGTTCTGATCTTCGCAGGTAGCGATGGTGGGATTGTTGGGGGTGAAGAGCGTTGTCAGCAATACCACACTCACCTCTTAAGTTGGGAGGTTGTGGGTTGAAGTCTCACTCCTGAATGTTTTAGGCTGGTACTGTGAGTGTTGCATTGTGCATGAGTGTTAAATAGGGGCCCTAAGGCCCTATCACAAACCACTATTGGTAAGAGCAGGGGGGTTCTCCCAGGTATCCTAATGCATAATTATCCCTCAACCAATATCACTTTTAAAAAAGAATGAATATTTGGTCATTATCATGTAGCTGTTTGCTCACGCGTAAACTGTGCAAATTATCTGCTGCATTTGCTACATTACACTTTACTCGTACCCTGTAAACTGTGAGGAGTTTTGGGACAGTCTGAGATCATGGGGTGTGTAATATCAGTTCCAGGTCTGTGCTCTTAAACGAGGTGATGTGGAAATATGCAACTTGACAAAGTGCTCACAGGGTTAAGGTTTCGGAAAAACATTGCCAGCTTCTCGAATCATCTTCACTTATTTCACTCAAATCATTTTTAGTGAGTTGTGGGAAAGACTCGGCAACGTAACCTCCCTCATCCATCTCTCTGGAGCAGAGATTGATAATAGTTAGCAATATGTCACCCAGAACGGATGAAATCTGGCGGAGTATGCAAGTATGGTGGAAGCGATTCCCTGCTAAAAGCACTGCAGCATCGACATGGGAAGTTTCACATTGGAAAAAGCTCCGAGTCATTAACCATCAGCTGCTGCACAGCGGGCAGATCCAAAATGAGATGATACAGGCCCCGAGGACTGAGAGGTACAGGACATCACTCCAGCCTTACTACCCAGCTCCTCTACATTGTACCCACTGGCTAACATTTACATGACACTTGATAGAGCCTAATTTCTGGATTATAAGGATAGGGGAATGAGGAGGGAGGGGGGTGGGGGGGGTTGAAAAACAATTGAGGCCTTTGTGTAATTAAAAGGGTATAATAATGCAATAGACAGATTATAAACTATAACGAGAGGAATCAATGAATTATCGTCGCGGTAATGTTGCAGATAGAATGATACAGATACAGCGTATCTCATTGAAAGGGTGGTTCAGTTGTCCGACTCCCCATCCCTCGCTGCTCTTTCGGAAGGATTGATAATGAAAATAGAAAATCTTACAAATACTCAGCTGGCCAGACTGCGCCTGTGGGGAAGAGAAACCAGAGTTAATACTTCCCGCCGATGACTTTTTGCCACTAATGATGAGCACCTCACTCTGCCTGAACGCGCTGAAATATCAGGCTAACATGCCATTTCTCTGTCCAATTACAATTACTGCAAGAGCCCAATTACATTCCATGGGAGGCATATTCCCAGTATTCCTGTAGCCAGTGTACTTCATGATGCCTTAGAGTGCTGCCTATTGTAAACTTTCATTATCTAATTCCTAAGCGTGTATATGTGTATAAAATGTACATATTCACACAGGCAGTGGCGTAGTGATATTATCGCTGGACTAGTAAACCAGAGACCCAGAGTCATGCTCTGGCAACCCAGGTTCCAATCCCACCACTGCAGATGGTGAAATTTGAATTCAATAAAAATTTGGAACTAGAAGTCTAACGGTGACTGCTTCGTAAACTGTCGTAAAAATCCATTCGGTTCATTAATGTCCTTTTGGGAAGGAAATCTGATGGCCCTCCCTGGCCTCCATGTGACTTCAGATCCACAGCAATGTGGGTGACTCTTAAATGACCTCAGTGATGTGCAATAAATGCTGGCCCAGCCAGCAAGGCCCACATCACATGAACGAAAAAAAAATAATAATCACCATTCCACCCCTGCACTCCCAAGGGTTTGTCAACATTCAGTAGCTTGGTTTGTGCTGGGAGCCAATGTGTGGATTTGTTCCTCCTGTGGTCCTTTCCCTTTATACATCAGAAATTTTAACATTGGTTCACTGCTGAGTGACCAGTTTATAAGGTGTCCATATGTTGCCCAATGGGAAATCCTGTTCTTTCTTCGAGTCTCAAATTCTCTCTCTCACTCTATCTTTTTTTACTAAATATTTTTATTCTCCTTTTTCACATTTTCATCATATTTGCAACAGCAACTAATTAACAATAACAACAAACACAATGGCAATCCGCTAGCCGACAAACGCCTCATCCCACCTACCCTCAAACAGCTCCCAACATTTTGAATACAAAACACCAATGGAAAACAATCATCAATAACTTATACATTCCAAACCACCCCCCCTCCCCCCCAAGTTTGATGTCATTCAATTTGTGAAAATGCATGATGAACAAGGCCCATCAGTTGTCGAACCATTCCATCCTCCCCCACAACTTGAACTTTACTTTCTCGTGTGTTAAGAACTCCAGCAGGTGCCCCCAGCCAGGCCGAGGCACGGGGTGGAGAAGCTGACCCCCACCCCAACAGAATACGCCTTTGGGCAATCAGCGAGGCGAAGGCCAAGACATCTGCCGCCATACCCGCTTCCAACCCTGGTCAATCCGACACCCCAAAAATGGCTTCATGGGGACCTGATTCAAGTCTCACATGCACCACCTTTGAGATTAACTTCAAGGCCTCCGTCCAATACCCCTACAGTTTTGATGTGGACGTTGTCTACCTCATACGCTGCAGGAAAGAATGCCCCGAAGCGTGGTACATTGGCGAGACCATACAGACGCTACGACAACGAATGAACGGACATCGTGCGACAATCACCAGGCAGGAATGTTCCCTTCCAGTCAGGGAACACTTCAGCAGTCAAGGGCATTCAGCCTCTGATCTCCGGGTAAGCGTTCTCCAAGGCGGCCTTCAGGATGTGCGACAACGCAGAATCGCCGAGCAGAAGCTTATAGCCAAGTTCCGGACACATGAGTGCGGGGATTCATGTCGCATTACATTCATTCCCCCACCATCTGGCCTGGGCTTGCGAAATCCTACCAACTGTCCTGGCTTGAGACAATTCACACCTCTTTTACCTGGGATTACCCCTATCTCTGGATCTGTAAGACTTAATTACCTGCAAATGCTCGCATTCTAAGCATTGTCTTGCATCTTTGAATTTGTCTGTATATATGTTTCTGGAACCCACCTCTTCATTCACCTGAGGAAGGAGCAGTGCCCCGAAAGCTAGTGTTTGAAACAAAGCTGTTGGACTTTAACCTGGTGTTGTAAGACTTCTTACTGTCCTTCAGTTTTGGGCAGGACCAAAACATACGAATGGGATTTGCGCCCCCCCCCCTCCCACAGTGTTCTCAAACATCCTCCACCCCCTCAAAAAGTCGGCTCATCTTCGCCCTATACACCACCTTCAACTGTGTCAGCCCCAACCTCACGCACAAAGTTGAGGCATTCACCCTCCAAAGGACCACACACCACAGCCTTTTTCTCCATGTCCTCCCCTAACTCTTCCTCCCACTTTGCCTTAATCCCATTCAGTGATATCTTATCTTCTCCCAGAATAACTCTATAAATCGCCGACACCACCCCTTTCTCCAATCCCTCTGCCGTCAATATCTCTTCCAACAGTATGGGGGCCAGTGCAATCGGAAAGCTCGGAACCTCCTTCCTGGCAAAATCTCAGACCAACATTAATCTAATACGAAGTCTTACAACACCAGGTTAAAGTCCAACAGGTTTGTTTCGATGTCACTAGCTTTCGGAGCACTGCTCCTTCCTCAGGTGAATGAAGAGGTCTGTTCCAGAAACACATATATAGACAAATTCAAAGATGCCAAACAATGCTTGGAATGCGAGCATTAGCAGGTGATTAAATCTTTACAGATCCAGAGATGGGGTCCCCGCCTACCTGGGGTTACCCCATCTCTGGATCTGTAAAGATTTAATCACCTGCTAATGCTCGCATTCCAAGCATTGTTTGGCACCTTTGAATTTGTCTATATATGTGTTTCTGGAACAGACCTCTGCATTCACCTGAGGAAGGAGCAGCGCTCCGAAAGCTAGTGACATCGAAACAAACCTGTTGGACTTTAACCTGGTGTTGTAAGACTTCGTACTGTGCTCACCCCAGTCCAACGCCGGCATCTCCACATCATGGCTACATTAATCTAAACATCTCCCCCTGCCCCAACCCATATTTCTCCCCCATCTCCTCCAACTTCGCAAACCGGCCTCCCAGAAACAAATCCATTGACGCCCTAACTCCCCATCTCTGAAAATCCCCATTCCACCTCCCAGGTTCAAATCTATGGTTCCCTTGAATCGGCATTTCCCCGCCTACCTTTCACTCACAATCTTTCTGGACTTGGCCGATGTTAACCTTGTGGCTGTAACCCTTGATCTTCTGAACCTTGAACTGCACTCTCTTGGACCTAAACTCGCAGTGTGCTGCATCTCCTTCCCTCCGTTAGACTGCACAGAGATAACTCAGCTTGCTTCACTCTCTCCCAATATTTAATGCTCCCTTCCCCAGAACCATGGGTAGCCTCACCTCACTCCCATCCACCTGACTACATGGCACAAAATCCCAAATTATCAGCCATTGGAACACCTTATCCTGACATTTCCCATCTCCAACCCCCCCATACTTTTTAAATCTGATGGTGCTCTGCGTTATGACCCTTGGATAGTCACCAATGAAAGGGAACGGTAATGTCTGGAGGCATCTGAACAGTGGAACTATACCCATCCCTTTTAATTAGTCTCCCATTAAAAAATCAAATTCACACACTTTGTACCGTCCTCAGGGACAAAACCAAACCATTGTTTGTCACTTCGAGAATGAAACTTGCTGCTAATTATGGGAATTTTGTGTGTGTGTGTCTGTGTGTGTGTGTGTGTGTGTTTGTTGTGTATGAGTGTTAATGGACTATATTCCTCCTTCCCTAGTTAGGGAATGTAAGCCCTGTGGAAAGCTTCAGGATCCTGAAAGGTCACCCAGGGATTTCAGTCCCCGTGCCAAACAATTCCCACTGTTGCCCAGATTTAACCTTTTCTGAGGCGTATTGACTGATTTGCTGCTCTGCTCATTGTCGTTAGACATAGAGGTCTGCTAAATGTGGCGATCCAAAAGCTGACAGCCATGAGGCTCATACCTACAATGGCTTAAAACTATTTGAGGCTTTTAATAGACTGGCTTCATTGTGCTCCCATGAGCCGCTGTTTTTTTTTTTTCTGTCGCTGTCCTGTCTCCTTTCCAAAACGTTCTGTGTTTTTGGCTCTTTTTTTTATAACTGGTGGGGTGGGAACTGATGATGGCTAGGATTTTGCGACCAGCCTGCTGTTCATCATGCTTCAGGTGCCCACATGTTTTTGAGCAACAACTTGTGTGATTAATTAGGGACCTTTTGCCATGCAACACCCTCTCTCGGAGATCTGTGGAGTTTGTGAAGAGGGCAAGCAATAGAGTGGTTCTTCAATTAAATGGAAGAATCCTCACTGAGACACGCAGAGTCTAAACCAGGGCTATAAATTAGAATATTCAGTTCATAAAACCCTGTACAGAAAGAGAAATAGAGGGACAAAGATGGGAATAAATGAATCAAATAATTACTTCCATACATAAGCAAAATATTACGGGTGCTGGAAATGAGAACAGAATATGCTGGAAGAACTCAGCAGGTCAGGCAGCATCTGTGGAGAGAAAAAATATGTTAGCATTTCCAGTCATTTGATTATTCAGCAGTTTTGATGGAAGGTTAATTCTGTTTCTCCCTAAAGATGCGGCCTGACCTCAAACCTTTCTAATTTTGTGTTCTTACAAAAAAGAATTAACTTTGAAAAAAATCTCCAACATTACACTTTGAAGGAATGAGACTTCACACTTGTAAAATATCATTTTCAGGGTCAGAGAGGTCGTTCTGGCAGGAGTTGAGCCTTATCACTCAGTTAAACATTCATTTCCACTAGAATGCACCAGTTCTAACTTTTCTGGAGTGTTTTGTGGATCGTTACTGCAAATTTATGTCCTTCCTGTGTTTTAATGCTGAATCTCTCAGCAAGGTATTACTGTAACAAAGCTGGACACACAACAGATTGGACAACATGTTCCTGATTTCCACATTTAACTGCAAATGTGCAGGTGTCAGATATTGTGCTGCGATTTACCCCCTAACAGTGAGTCGTGATAGTCTCACCGGTTTTCTTATTGCTCAATTGGGCCATTAGATGTAGGTTTCAGGGAACTGCGGAACATTGCAGCATTGGAGCAGCAGAGTTTCAGTGAAATTTCAGAAAAACCACACTAAGTGCGACATGTTCTCAATTTGTTGACCGCTATAGCTCAGCCAGGACAATTAGCAAATAGAATATTAACCTCCAGCTCTTGGCCCCCTCTGCTGGATACAAATACAATTACACCATGCCTCCAATTACACTAATCTACAACGTTTGAGAAATTTCAATATATGGTAGTTTTAACAAATTGGTAACCAGATTCGCAAGCAATGCAGCTATGGACTCGTTAAAGCTCACTGGTGTGCTGCAAGGATCCTTTAATCATTTTTACGCAGAATTTGGTCGGAAACAGTAGTTTTAAATGTTGGGGCTTTAAACCCGAGTACATTCACACAAGTTCAACAAAGGCTCAGCGGCAATGGCTGAAATATTAATGAGCAAAGCTTTGATCATCTTTCTTGATCGGCTGTACGTGATGAGCAATTCCTTAACCTGTCTTGGCAATTGCGAAACACCTGAACTCTCCGGACCCCCCTCGCCCTGTGAAGAGAGCATGGTGTTAAGCAAAGACCTGACCTATTTTTGTGCACAGCAGAAAGTAGTGTAGGCAGGCCGAGAATCTAGGAGGTTAGTTGGGAGTTTACTGTGTTTAAGTCAAGTTAAGACAGCTGACTGAAGTGAGGAATTGTAACATATTTATCATTTTATATTATTAGATGAGTACAAGTTGTAATTGTAGAATATTGAGGATTCCTTAAACCACCAACAACAAGGGTTTCCAAGGGGCTGCACGGTGGCGCAGTGGTTAGCATTACTGCTTACGGCACAGAGCACCCGGGTTTGAATCCCGGCCCTGGGTCACTGTCCGTGTGGAGTTTGCACATTCTCCCCGTGTCTGCGTGTGTTTTCTCCCCCACAACCCAAAGATGTGCAGGCTAGGTGGATTGACCACGCTAAATTGCCCCTTAATTCGAAAATAAATAATTGGGTACTCTAAATTTATTTTAATAAAAGAAGGTTTTCCAACAAAGATTGTCTATTCCTGAGCTCAACAGCTGTATACAACACAGTGCACTGCCCACGCTCCCAGTGATAACTCCCGCACTCCTGCCACATGACCACTTGGTTTACATTTTCCTCTCGCTGTACAGTAATGATGGAACTAAGTGAGTCTTAACTGCAATGTGTTCCTTTGCATATTTCTTGGCTGCAACGGTAGACCAGCTCTGGCTTGATCTGCGGAAATGATTTGCTCGGCCTGTCTTCTGAAAAAAAAATCAAGCAGCCCTGATCAATTTTACTCCCCATTAGTACCAGGCTTCAAGAAGATTGAGTGACTGGCCCAATATTCTCTGGAGTTTAGAAGTATGAGAGGTGATTTCAGAGAGCTCAACAGGGCAGCTGCTCAATAGGCTGATTTCCTCGGGCTGGAGAGCCTAGGACTTGGGAACGTAGTTTTGGAAAGAGGAGTCAGCCATTTTGCATTGAGATGAGGAGAAATTTCTTCAGTCGGTGGGCTTGTCAATCTATGGAGTTGTTTAACACAGTGGTGAGGCATTGAGTATTTCCCAGGCTGCGATCAACAGATTTATTGGACGTTTTAAGAGAATTGAGAAATATGGGGAAAGGATAGGAAAGTTGAGTTTGAGGTGAAGATCAATTGTGATCTTATTGAAATGTGGATTAGTCTTGAATTGCCGAGTGGCCGATTCCTGCCTTCTCGGCTCTTTCTGTAATCCTATGGAGCAGATTAGTTGACATTTTAAGGAGACAGACAGGCAAACAGATTAATGCCATGTCAGAAGCCTTCCGAGTGGCGCAGCTCGACAGGAGGAATCAATACATTGAAGAGGAGATGGAGGAGAGGGGAACGATAGGTCGAGCTTGAATCTGTGTTTTAAACTGTCCAGAAGTGTAATTGTAAGTTACAATCCTGAATCTGACCTGAATCAAGTTTCGAGCCATGAAAATGGGAAAAACCCATGGGTGGTCATCACATAGGCGCTGATTCGCTTCGGAACATGTGGGCAAGACTGGAGATTCAATCAAACTGAAGTGTCAGACTAGTGAATCCATGTCGGTGAAATGCATGCAGCCATTACTGCAAAGTGATAATAGCAATCTTGGGAAATGTTTCTGAGGGTGCACTCACACTGTGCAGAATGGCCAATCAGTCACTTGCTGCAGGTTTTAGAGAGCTGATTTACAATGACCCTTCCATGTACAATCTACCTTCCTGCACCTGAAGTTCCATTCCTGGCTCTGTGATGTTCTAATCTGGTCATCGGACAAGACTGCCCCAAGGAGAGTGGAACCCAAACTGCTGAAGGCGGTGACTATTCTGCAGTCAGTGACCTGCAGACTGCCTCGGTGTCTCTCGGCGGATTGAACGTTTCTGCTTTAGCCAGTTCCAAGTGCGACGTGGAATTGGATTCCCCGTGTTTGGCTTGGTGTTAATCTTCCAACTTTTGAGAGCTGTTGTTCGATCTAAAGTTGTTGTTGAACGAGCAGATAAATACACTCGTGGGGGTGTAAGAGTAATTTGGTAAGTGTAGCAGACTTGGGAAGAAGAAGTGACTTTGGACTAGAGCCTGGCAAAGCTCTCTGCAAACTGGACTGCTCATGTCCACAACACCAATCGATTTGGCCGTCTGTGTGATGCTGCTGTCTCAGAAAGGTTCAGGTGGAAGCAGAGAGGAACGAAAGAGAGGGATCTGCATTTCTATGGCAACTCTCAAGGCCTCCAGACGCCTTGGTGCACAGCAAGATCCCACAGGCAGCAATATGATGATGACCGGATAATTGTTTGTTGTGACATTGGTTGAGGGATAAATATGGGCCAGGATGCTGGGGGAGCTCCCCTGTTCTTCATTGAAACATTGACTTGGGATTGTTTTAGTTCTGTTTGAGAGGACAGACAGGATGACGGCCTAATGCCTCATCTAGAAGGGGGATGATTTTGGAAGGGGTGGGGAGTGGGTGGGGTGGCGGTGGGAAGTGGTTGCGTTGGATTTAAGCGGTCAAAAAGTAAACTGGATTATGTATCGCAATCTTTCTCCTTGTCCCTGTTTGGAAGAGGTGAACCCAGCATTAGAAATAAAACAGATTAGCGTTTTTATCTAAATTAAATATTTTCTGTTAATTGAGAAATTTGTAAAGGCCCGTGAGCGAGGAGAAACAGATGTAGATTTTCTGTGTCTCTCCGGCAGAAATCAGCAGGTTTGAGCAGTGGAGTAGAAAAACCATTCCTTCAAATGAAATAGCTGCGAGGGTAAGATTAAAAGCGCTAAAGTACAGATAAAGGCAGGAGCTTAAAGTGAGAGTTTGTTTCAATCCTGGCATTTATTTAAAAGACCTGAACGTAGGGCAGCACGTTGGCGCAGTGGTTAGCACTGCTGCCTCACGACGCCGAGGTCCCAGGTTCGATCCCGGCTCTGGGTCACGGTCCGTGTGGAGTTTGCACATTCTCCCCGCGCTTGCGTGGGTTTCACCCCCACAACCCAAAGATGTGCAGAGTGTCATAATATACACCAGTATATCATGGTGCAGACACACACACACACACTGATGGACATGCAGTGGGACCAATCAGCATACACAACACCGCAGCCAATCACCAGTGAGAGCACACGCACTATAAAGACAGGGGACAGGAGAGTTCCCGCTCATTCTAGTAGCAGCCAGCTCGGAGCACAGAGCTCACAGCCTGCAACACAAACATTCACCATGTGCTGAGTGCATCACCTGATTAGGACTAGGCAAGGGTCAACAGTTAAAGCTGGTATTGCATTTACCCACAGTTTAAGTATGTTAATATAGTTAACCTTATAATAAAATAGGGTTGCACTACTTCAAGTGTTGGTGACCTGTTTGTGATCCAGAACACCCAACACATCATGATACCAGGTTTGGTTGTATACTAGCGCTTCTGAGACCCACCTGCAACTAATCAGCATTCCGGCATCCAGAAGTATGGAGAACATCAACCCGCCGCTGCCGCTCCGCATCGCCGGCACCTCAGCGTACAGTGACAACCAGCAACGATACCCAGGCAAGATGTTCAAGATCCGGGTTCCGCAGCAGCTCCAGTGCCACGGCGATCTCTGCGAAAACTGGCGGGCATTCCGGCAAAAGTTTGAAATCTTCCTGCTGGCAGCCGAACTAGAAGACCTGGCCGATCCTGAAAAAACAGAGCTTCTCCTCCCCATCGCGGTGCCAGAGCAGAAGAAATCTTTTTAAAAATTCAAGTTCTCCAAGGGGCAAAACAGGAGCGACTTCCAGGCAGTCCTGGACAAATTCGGCAAATACTGTGAGGGAAAACACACTCCAACCAGCAAGAAAAGGTAAGAGAAGCGCCAGTACCTACCTCGAGGCCGAAATCCCGGAGCACAGAACAAGTGTGGCCGGCGGCCATCTTTGTAAAGGAACTGCACTTGCGCAGTTGCGTGACGCCGTGCATGCGCAATCACAAAACAGCCATCAGTAAAGGAACCGCGATCTGCGCATGGGCAAACGCCTCCTACGTGCTACGTCACGCGCGTCATGACGTCAGAGGCCCCGGACCACGCCCATTTAAAGGGGAAACATCCCAAATCAAAGAAAAAATCTTTTAAAGCTGTAAAACAACCTTCCTTCACCTTCCTTCCATGACAGCACAATGCCTCAAATTGAACCAGGAAATGAAATAAACCTCCAAAGAACCCTGCAACAAGCAGTTACCCACCCCCAAACCGAGTTCGACTCCGACTTCCCGCAGACCAGTGACACTGAGGAACCGAGGGAGCCTTTTCCAGTCGCTGTTATAACAAAGAACAGGCTGTCCCCGAATCAAAACCACCAGCCGCTGTCGGTGCACAGCATTGATCCAGACGACGAGTGGTGTGCCACCCTGACGGTCAACCGTTCCCAGATACGATTCCGCCTGGACACTGGTGCTTCCGCTAATCTCCTAGCGTGGTCAGCCTTTCAGACCCTTGGGGTTAAACCAACCATTCTTCCGTCGACCTGCCAACTAGTGGACTACAATGGCAACGTCATTCCTGCTACCGGTTCATGCCAACTCAAAGTGACGCACAACTCGCGAAAACCATCCTTCCCTTCGAGATCGTGGGCTCCTCGAAGGTCTCTCTGCTAGGTGCACAGGCGTGCAAACTCCTAAACCTCGTTCAACGAGTACACGCTCTCTCTCCAGAGGACACGTCTGCCTTCCAGGATCCGGACTTCAGGGCACAACTCAATGCCATCATCGACCAGCACCGTGACGTTTTCGAAGGCATGGGCACGCTTCCATACACTTACAAAATCCTGCTCAAACAAGACGCCATGCCTGTGGTTCATGCACCTCGCAGAGTCCCAGCACCCCTCAAGGACCGCCTCAAGCAGCAGCTGCAGGACCTTCAGGACCAAGGAGTGCTCTCCAGAGTGACGGAACCAACCGACTGGGTCAGTTCCATGGTGTGCGTAAAGAAGCCCTCCGGCAAGCTCCGGATCTGCATTGACCTAAAGGATCTGAATCGCAACATAATGAGGGAGCATTACCCTATCCCCAAGCGCGAGGAGATCATGTGCGAGATGGCTCGGGCCAACATCTTCACCAAACTTGACGCCTCGAAAGGATTCTGGCAAATTCAACTAGACAGGTCCAGCAGAAAACTGTGTACCTTTAATACCCCGTTTGGCAGATACTGCTACAACAGGATGCCGTTTGGGATTATATCGGCATCAGAAGTATTCCACCGGATCATGGAGCAAATGATGGAGGGCATTGAGGGTGTGCGCGTCTATGTTGACGACATCATCATTTGGTCCACCACCCCGCAGGAGCATATCAGTCGCCTACAGCGCGTTTTCAAACGAATACGGGACCAAGGCCTTCGCCTCAACAGAGCCAAATGTTCCTTCGGCCAGATAGAACTCAAGTTCCTAGGGGACCACAACCCCCGGTTGGGTGTGAGGCCGGATGCGGATAAGGTGGCAGCCATCACGGCCATGCAGAAGCCAGCGGATAAGAAGGCGGTCCTCCGATTTTTGAGCATGGTCAACTTCCTGGGGAAGTTCATCCCCAACCTCGCCTCCCATACCACAGCTCTCCGGAACCTGGTCAGGAAGACGACAGACTTCCAATGGCTTCCCGCCCACGAGTGCGAATTGGAGGAGCTTAAGACCAAGCTTACCACGGCCCCGGTATTGGCATTTTTTGACCACACGAAGGAAACAAAAATTTCAACGGATGCCAGCCAGTCCGGCATTGGGGCGGTGCTCCTGCAACATGATGAGGCCTCATCATGGGCCCCCGTTGCATATGCGTCACGTGCCATGACCCCCACGGAACAGCGCTACGCGCAGATCGAAAAGGAGTGCCTGGGCCTGTTGACTGGGGTCGACAAATTTCATGATTACGTGTACGGCCTCCCCCAATTCACTGTCGAGACCGACCATCGCCCGCTGGTCAACATTATACAAAAAGACCTGAATGATATGACCCCTCGACTCTAGCGCATTCTGCTTAAACTCCGGCGGTACGATTTCCAGCACCTATACACCCCGGGCAAGGACCTGATCATAGCCGACACTCTGTCCAGGGCAGTCAACACCCCGTGTGACCCGGATGGGTCCGGCTGCCAGGTTGACGCCCATGTGGCCTTCACGGCCTCCAATCTGCCAGCCATGGATGAACGCTTTTTCCACATTCACCGCGAGACTGCGGCTGACCCCCTACTACAGCGTGTCATGCGCCACATGACGGACGGGTGGCTCAAGCACCAATGCCCGCAGTTCTACAATATCAGAGATGATATGGCAGTAGTCGATGGTGTCCTCCTGAAGCTGGACCGCAGCGTGATCCCGCACAGCATGCGCCAGCTCGTTTTGGAACAGCTACACGAGGGCCATCTTGGCTTGGAGAAGTGCCAACGGAGGGCCCGAGAGGCTGTGTACTGGCCTGGCATCCATGAGGACATCGCCAACACAGTGCTCAACTGCCCCACCTGTCAGCGGTTCCAGCCAGCCCAACCACGTGAGACCCTACAGCCCCATGAGTTGGTCACGTCCCCTTGGTCTAAGGTAGGCATTGACCTGTTCCATGCGCTCGGCAGGGGCTATGTTCTGATTGTAGACTATTTTTCGAACTACCCGGATGTCGTACGCCTGCACGACATCACATCATCGGCGGTCATCCGTGCCTGCAAGGAGACCTTTGCTCGCCATGGAATCCCACTCACTGTGATGTCGGACAATGGCCCTTGCTTCGCGAGCGAAGAATGGTCCAACTTTGCCAGCAGGTACAACTTTGTGCATGTGACATCCAGTCCCCTGCACCCCCAATCCAATGGCGAAGCGGAAAAGGGCGTCCACATCGTCAAACGGCTCCTCTGCAAGGCTGCCGATGCAGGATCCGACTTCTACCTCGCCTTGCAAGCCTATCGTTCGGCCCCACTCTCCACGGGCCTGTCGCCAGCCCAGCTGCTCCTGGGTCGCACCCTCAGGACCACGGTGCTGTCCATTCACGTCCCAGACCTCGACCATGTTCCGGTCCTTCAGCGGATGCAACAGACTTGTGCACAACACAAGGCGGCGCATGACGCTCGGGCGACTGATCTCCCTGCTCTTGCGCCGGATGACAACGCCCGCATCCATCTTCCGGAGGGTGGCTGGTCTGCAACTGCTGTGGTTCTTCGGCAGGTGTCTCTCCGCTCGTTCCTGGTTCGTCTGCCAGATGGTTCCATTCGCCGCCGCAATCGGCGTGCCCTTCATCTCATTCCACGCTCGCTACGTGATCCTCCACCGGTGCCACCCCTCCTGTTGTCCCCAAACTGGACTATGTGGAGATTCCGAATACTCTGCATCCTCCTCACTCTGACGTGGCCCAGCCCGTTCCTCAGCCGGTGGCTCCTGACCCACCCTTGAGGCGGTCAACCAGAATTCGTCGCCTACCTCAGAGACTTGACTCATGAGTTTTACAATGTTGGACTCTTTGATCTGTTCTGTTATCCTGTTTCATCGTTCCAGTAGTTTGTATATAATGTTCATTTCGTTGTTGGTGTGACACCCTATTTCTCTGCACCAGGCACCTTCCCGTGTAAATAGATTAGCCTCATGTACATAATCATGTAAATAACACGCACACACATAGTCAGGCACATTCACTACACAATATTTATTGTCACGCAGGCACATGTTCTTTATATAAAAGGGGGGATGTCATAATATACACCAGTATGTTATGGTGCAGACACACACACACACACACACACACACACACTGATGGACATGCAGTGGGACCAATCAGCACACACAACACCGCAGCCAATCACCAGTGAGAGCACACGCACTATAAAGACAGGGGATGGGAGAGTTCCCGCTCTTTCTAGTATCAGCCAGCTCGGAGCACAGAGCTCGTAGCCTGCAACACAGACATTTACATAGAATTTACAGTGCAGAAGGAGGCCATTCGGCCCATCGAGTCTGCACCGGCTCTTGGAAAGAGCACCCTACCCAAGGTCAACATCTCCACCCTATCCCCATAGCCCAGTAACCCCACCCAACACTTAAGGACAATTTTGGACACTAAGGGCAATTTATCATGGCCAATCCACCTAACCTGCACAACTTTGGACTGTGGGAGGAAACCGGAGCACCCGGAAGAAACCCACGCACACACGGGGAGAACGTGCAGACTCCGCACAGACAGTGACCCAAGCCGGAATCGAACCTGGGACCCTGGAGCTGTGAAGCAATTGTGCTATCCACAATGCTACCGCGCTGCACAATGCTCACCATGTGCTGAGTTCATCACCTGGTTAGGACTAGGCAAGGATCAACAGTTAAAGCTGGTATTGCATTTACCCACAGTTCAAGTATGTTAATATAGTTAACCTTATACTAAAATAGAGATGCACCACTTCCAGTGTTGGTGACCTGTTTGTGATCCAGAACACCCAACACGTCACAGGGTAGGTGGATTGGCCACGTTTAATTGCCCCTTAATTGGAAAAAATGAATTGGGTACTCTAAATTTATAAAAAGAAGAAAAAAAGACCTGAGCTTGTGTTACAGTTGGGTATATTTTTGCCTTTTTCTATGATCAGGCTCAAGTACACTCAGCATGTGCACTTGTCACCATGAGGCTTAATGGGACTGTGGGAAAACTGTGGGCCAGGGGTCTTTAAGTAAGTTTGTGTACAGCAGGGGCCCATTTGCGAGCACCTCTCCACCTTGGTGGTGCCCTGGTTAGATTTCGCCCATATTTGGCCCAACCCTCAATGACTTGAGTCAAATTTGGGGTCAAAGTATTCCTGGAGGTTTCATCAACATGACCTCCTCCAAACACTCATTTGTTCAGACCTGCCTTCATTTCCCCATCTCCCAGTTGCTTGGGAACCGCAGTGTCCAGTCGATTCGCTTTCCATCTCTGGTGACTCCAAGGCAATCCTCAAGGGTTGACAGCCCAACTGAAGCCATCACCGTCAACCCATCTGAACCAGGATTCCCTCCTCCCCTCGGGAGGGAAGACGGGAAACGCCTGTTGCGTGTTTCCTCTTGGCCAACTCGAAGTAAGTTAGATCTTACCTGCTGATAGCGTTAGCTACTAGGAGGTGCATTGAGTGGTGTTCCGAGTCTCTCTGGACTTACCCCCTCAGCCCTGTATGTCATTTTCACAGCTCCCTGCGTAGTGTACCCGTTGGGCATAAGCTTACAGTTAATGGCCACTGGGTAGCTTACCTATGCATGGTAGAACTCTGCTTCCGAGCGACACAAAGCTGCCTGGTTTACAGACATTATTCTCTGAACTGCCACTGAGAGGGCCAATTTTTTTCTGTTTTGTTGTGTTTTCCTTTCCTCCCCTCCTCGCCGGGACTGAAAAGAATGTTATTGTTTGGCGTTTCTAGAGAGACGGGAGTTTCAAAGCAAATGGCTTCATTAACGAACACTTAGAGCGAACTTTCTTAATTAATCTTTGCATCTCTCCCTCTGTGTGTTTGTGTGAAGCCTTGAATGTGCCCATCCTCGGCTGTGCACAAAAGAATCATCATCTCCAGCTAATTTGAATGGAAGGTTATTTGAAAACACACAGATGCCTTTTTTTTAAATTGCGAAATGGAGCTGATGGGCTAAAGCTTGCCAGCAAGGTTAGGGTTTTAAAAGCTTGCAGATTGGAGGAGGACTGAATAGGAATCATTGAATGGTTACAGCCTGGGAGGAGGCCATTGAACCGGTGGTGGCCATGCCAGCTCTCTGCAAGAGCAACTTGACTTGTCTCGCTCCCAAACCTTCCCCCATCGCCTTGCAAGTTATTTTCTCTTCAGGTAATTATCCAATTCTCTCTTTAAAGCAGCAATTGAACCTAACACCACCACCATCAGACAGTGCATTCTAAATCAGAGTTTTTCCTCAGCTCACCTTTGGTTCTTGGCCAATCACTTTAAACCTGTGCCCTCTGGCTCTTGTCACTTGTCGTAACCCCACCTAACCTTTGGACGCTAATGGGCAATGCAGCGTGGCCAATCCACCAAACCTGCACATCTTTGGACTGTGGGAGGAAACCGGAGCACCCGGAGGAAACCCACGCAGACACTGGGAGAAAGTGTGATGCGCAATCAATTGCACAAAGACGCAGATTGGGTACAACTGTGGCTTTATTGCAGTCAGATTCGTGGCCTCCTGCTGCAGCTGGCGAAATGGCAGGGCACTGGAGGTCATGCATATTTATACAGTTCTTAGTGGGCGGAGCCAGCCGGCAGGGGCTCGACCGGCGAACCTGTAGTGCAGGTCCTCCCTTACATCCCGTAATGTAGTGGTTCACCACAAAGTGTAAACTCCATATAGTCATCCGAGGCTGGAATTGAACCCGTGTCCCTGGAGCTGTGAGGCAGCAGCACTAACCACTGTGCCATCCTTTGCTCTTATGTTGTATGCCTATAGGCCCCAGGATCCAAGATGGTTTTTAAAAAAAACATTTTTAAACCATTTTCTCAACCTGCCCTACAGCCTTCAACAATATCTGCATTCATACCCCCAGACCTCTCTGTTCTTGCACCCCTTGAGATATCATTGCCTCTCTAAATTCTTCGAACCAAAATGTATCATTGCACAATTCTCTGCGACATCTTCCACTTGCCTGCCCATTCCACTGGCATGTCTATGTTAGAATGACTCTCTTTCTGCTCTCATCTACACCAAGAAAAAAAGAGTTCCATCTGCTGCTTTCATGTAACAACCCCTTGCAAATTGATACAAAACCATGAAGGAATATTAGGATTTCTGTCCTCTATCATCTTGGGGTCATCTCTATCTTCCATTTTTGGATAACCTTAAAGAAAATAACCCTTGTGAGATTGTTTAAAACAAAAAGCGATGCCTCCAAACATTGGTCGAGGAGCCACCAGTTTAGACCACCTGAATGGCAGCTATTTTGTCTTTTTCCCCCCTCTTTGTCTTCCCTTCGCCACTAAGTAGGCGGGAGATAGCCTGATTGTTTCCGTGTTGAGGTCTCCTTTTATTGTACTTCACCATGTCCCTGGCCTGACTCTCAGCCCACATGGAGAATAGGGTGGATACTGTGGACATGGATCTCCACCCTGCTCCCACTGGCTGCTGAGTAGCTCACAGGATGCCAACTCAGTATATGCCAACCGTGACCAACCGTATTGCTACAAATACCATTGAACCTTGTTATTTTTTGTGTGTGCTTCAGGTACTTTAACCATGGTTTTCTTCTGATTTGGGTGGCACTACACTCGTCTTTACAGCACGGTAGCATTGTGGATAGCACAATTGCTTCACAGCTCCAGGGTCCCAGGTTCAATTCCGGCTTGGGTCACTGTCTATGCGGAGTCTGCACGTCCTCCCCGTGTGTGCGTGGGTTTCCTCTGGGTGCTCCGGTTTCCTCCCACAGTCCAAAGATGTGCAGGTTAGGTGGATTGGCCATGATAAATTGCCCTTCGTGTCCAAAATTGCCCTTTGTGTCCAAAATTGCCCTTAGTGTTGGGTGGGGTTACTGGGTTCTGGGGATAGGGTGGAGGTGTTGACCTTGGGTAGGGTGCTCTTTCCAAGAGCCGGTGCAAACTCGATGGGCCGAATGGCCTCCTTCTGCACTGTAAATTCTATGATAATCCATGGATCCCTCGCTCTCGCCCAAACAAGAGTCAACTTGCACGTTCTCCCCGTGTCTGCGTGGGTTTCCTCCGGGTGCTCCGGTTTCCTCCTACAGTCCAAAGATGAGCAGGTCAGGTGGATCACAACCCCATTATTCTGTTTTGCAAAAAGGCACAGCGGAAATTTGCACACGGTTCAATGGTTCTAAGACCGACCAAACTTTGTTCCTCTTTTCTCCCTGACCCCCAATAAAGGATTTTTTAAATGGTTGAAAGATTTAAGATGTGTTGAGGCAAGCTCTGCGGCCTTCCGCAATCTGCCTGCCTATATCACTTTGCCCAAGGTCTGGAGGAACTGAAGTTTCAGAAACTGCTGAAACGTCACGTTCTCACCCGAACAGTAAATATTGTCTTGGCTGGAAGAGGGAATAGAAAATATAATGGAAAAACCACACAGCATTGCTGAGTATGGAGTTTTTGTTACCAGTCTCTTGAAGGATGATACGGGGCTGTGGACAAGCTGTGGATTGAAATCGCTGAGAATATATTACAAATTGGATGAATGTGAGTCAAAATGGGCTCTATTGATTTTATTCATATGTTGAAATGTCAGTGTTTTGTTTGGGGAAGTGGCCTGGTTGATCTTCAAGGTTCTAAGAATATGCACTTCAAAGCTTTTGGAGCTTATATTGTTATAAAAGCCCAAACACTCAACAAAAAGAAAATCCTCTCAATTATTCTTTTTGGACAGCGGAACTGATATTCATGTGTGTGTGTGTGTGTAGATATATTTGGGAGGGAGCAGGATTCCACCTCTGATTGGGTGTCTTCCGAGAGGTCAAATGACATGACCTGTCACTTTGACCCATTCCCTCCACATCATTGATCCATTCTCCAGTTGTGCAACCTTGCCACAGCAACTGGTCACCATGTCGGACAACAGCTGGTGTGGACACGATGGGGCTCCTCGGGTGCTTTTAACAATTTTGTGAATTAGAACATAGAACAGTACAGCACAGTACAGGCCCTTCAGCCCACGATGTTGTGACGCCCATTTATCCTAATCTAAGATCGACCTAACCTACACCCCTTCAATTTACTGCTTGTCTAAGAGTCCCTTAAATGTCCCTAATGACTCTGACTCCACCACCTCTGCTGGCAGTGCATTCCACACACCCACCACTCTCTGTATAAAGAACCTACCTCTGACATCTCCCCGATACCTTCCTCCAATCACCTCAAAATTATGTCCCCTCGTGACAGCCATTTCCACCCTGGGGAGAAGTCTCTGGCTATCCACTCTATCCATGCCTCTCATCACCTTGGACACCTCTATCAAGTCACCTCACTGCCTTCTTCGCAGCAATGAGAAAAGCCCCAGCTCCCTCACCGTTCTTCATAAGACATGCCCTCCAGTCCAGGCAGCATCCTGGTAAATCTCCTCTGTACCCTCTCCAAAGCATCCACATCATTGATATAATGAGGTGACCAGAACTGGACACAATATTCCAAATGTGGTCTAACTAGAGTTTTATAAAGCTGCAGCAAAACCTCGCGGCTCTTAAACTCAATCCCCCTGTTAATGAAATCCAACACACCATACACCTTCTTAACAACCCTATCAACCTGGGTGGCAACTTTGAGGGATCTATGTACGTGGACCCCAAGATCCCTCTGTTCCTCCACACTTCCATGAATCCTACCTTTAATCCTGTATTCAACATTGAAATACTACCTTCCAAAATGAATTACTTCACATTTATCAAGGTTGAACTCCATCTACCACTTCTCAGCCCAGCTCTGCATCCTGTCAATGTCCTGTTGTAACCTGCAGCAACCCTCAACACGATCTACAACTCCACCAACCTTCGTGTCATCGGCAGACTTACTAACCCACCCTTCCACTTCATCATCCAAGTCATTTATAAAAAACACAAAAAGCAGAGATCCCAGAACAGATCCTTGCGGGACACTACTGGTCACTGACCGCCAGGCAGAATACTTTCCATCCACTACCACTCGCTGTCTTCTTTCAGCCAGCCAATTCTGTATCCAGACAGCCAAATTTCCCTGTATCCCATTCCCCCTAACTTTCTGAATGAGCCTACCATGAGGAACCTTATCAAATGCCTTACTGAAATCCATATACACCACATCCACTGCCCGACCTTCATCAATGTGTCTCGTCACATCCTCAAAGAATTCAATGTGGCTTGTGAGGCAGGACCTGCCCCTCACAAAGCCATGCTGACTATCTTTAATCAAACTATGTTTTTCTAAATAATCATAAATTCTATCTCTCAGAATCCTTTCCAGTATTTTGCTCACCACAGACGTAAGACTGATGGGTCTGTAATTCCCAGGGATTTCCCTATTCTCTTTCTTGAATAGGGGAACAACATTCGCCTCCCTCCAATCATCCAGTACTACTCCAGTGGAGAGTGAGGACGCAAAGATCATCGTCAATGGCGCAGCAATCTCCTCCCTCACTTTCCGTAGTAACCTTGGGTATTTTCCGTCAGGCCCAGGGGACTTATCTATCCTGATGCTTTTCAAAATTTCCAGCATACCTCCTTCTTAACATCAACCTGTTCGAGTCTATTAACCTGGTTCACACTGTTCTCATGGGCAACAAGGTCCCCCTCTCTCGTGAATACTGAAGCAAAGTATTAATTTAGGGCTTCCCCCATCTCTTCAGACTCCAGGCACAAGAACATGGAACATAGAACATTACAGCGCAGTACAGGCCCTTCGGCCCTCGATGTTGCGCCGACCTGTGAAACCACTCTAAAGCCCATCTACACTTTTCCCTTATCGTCCATATGTCTATCCAATGACCATTTGAATGCCCTTAGTGTTGGCGAGTCCACTACTGTTGCAGGCAGGGCATTCCACGCCCTTACTACTCTCTGAGTAAAGAACCTACCTCTGACATCTGCCCTATATCTATCTCCCCTCAATTTAAACCTATGTCCCCTCATGCCAGACAGCACCATCCGAGGAAAAAGGCTCTCACTGTCCACCCTATCCAATCCTCTGATCATCTCGTATGCCTCAATTAAGTCACCTCTTAACCTTCTTCTCTCTAACGAAAACAGCCTCGAGTCCATCAGCCTTTCCTCATAAGATCTTCCCTCCATACCAGGCAACATTCTGGTACATCTCCTCTGCACCCTTTCCAATGCTTCCACATCCTTCCTATAATGCGGCAACCAGAATTGCATGCAATACTCCAAATGCGGCCGCACCAGAGTTTTGTACAGCTGCAACATGACCTCATGGCTCCGAAACTCAATCCCTCTACCAATAGAAGCTAACACACCGTACGCCTTCTTAACAACCCTCTCAACCTGGGTGGCAACTTTCAGGGATCTATGTACATGGACACCGAGATCTCTCTGCTCATCCACACTGCCAAGAATCTTACCATTAGCCCAGTACTCTGTCTTCCTGTTATTCCTTCCAAAATGAATCACCTCACACTTTTCTGCATTAAACTCCATTTTCCACCTCTCAGCCCAGCGCTGCAGCTTATCTATGTCCCTCTGTAACTTGTACATCCTTCCACACTGTCCACAACTCCACCGACTTTAGTGTCATCTGCAAATTTACTCACCCATCTTTCTACGCCCTCGACCAGGTCATTTATAAAAATGACAAACAGCAGTAGCCCCAAAACAGATCCTTGTGGTACACCACTAGTAACTGGACTCCAGTCTGAACATTTCCCATCAACCACCACCCTTTGTCTTCTTCCAACGAGCCAATTTCTGATCCAAACTGCTAAATCACCCTGAATCCCATGCCTCCGTATTTTCTGCAGTAGCCTACTGTGAGGAACCTTATCAAACGCTTTACTGAAATCCATATACACCTCATCAACTGCTTTACCCTCATCCACCTGTTTGGTCACCTTCTCAAAGAACTCAATAAGGTTTGTGAGGCACGACCTACCCTTCACAAAACCGTGTTGACTATCTCTAATCAAATTATTCCTTTCCAGATGATTATACATCCTATCTCTTATAAACCTTTCCAAGATTTTGTCCACAACAGAAGTAAGGCTCACTGGTCTATAGTTACCTGGGTTGTCTCTACTCCCCTTCTTGAACAAGGGGACAACATTGGCTATCCTCCAGTCTTCTGGCACTATTCCTGTAGACAAAGATGACTTAAAGATCAAAGCCAAAGGCTCAGCAATCTCCTCCCTCGCTTCCCAGAGAATCCTAGGATAAATCCCATCCGGCCCAGGCGACTTATCTATTTTCACACTTTCCAGAATTGCTAACACCTCCTCCTTATGAACCTCAAGCCCTTCTAGTCTAGTAGCCTGAATCTCCGTATTCTCCTCGCCAACATTGTCTTTTTCCTGTGTGAATACTGACAAAAAATATTTATTTAGCACTTCTCCTATCTCCTCTGACTCCAAGCACAACTTCCCACTACTGTCCTTGACTGGCCCTACTCTTACCCTAGTCATTCATTTATTCCTGACATATCTACAGAAAGCTTTAGTGTTATCCTTGATCCTACATGCCAAAGACTAAAGTCCCCCATAACAACTACCCTGTTGCTTTCGCTCCTATCCAGAATCATCTTTGCAATCCTTTCCTCTACATCTCTGGAACTTTTCAGAGGCCTATAGAAAACTCCTAACAGGGTGACCTCTCCTTTCCTGTTTCTAACCTCAGCTCATACTACCTCAGTAGACGAGTCCTCATCAAACGTCTTTTCTGCCACCGTAATACTGTCCTTGACTAACAATGCCACCCCTCCCCCTCTTTTACCACCTTCCCTGAGCTTACTTAAATATCAAAACCCCGGCACCTGCAACAACCATTCCTGTCCCTGCTCTATCCATGTCTCCGAAATGGCCACAACATCGAAGTCCCAGGTACCAACCCATGCCGCAAGTTCACCCACCTTATTCCGGATGCTCCTGGCATTGAAGAAGACACACTTTAAACCACCTTCCTGCCTGCCGGTACACTCCTGCAACTTTGAAACCTTACTCATGACCTCACTACTCTCCACCTCCTGTATACTGGAGCTACAATTCAGGTTCCCAAGCCCCTGCTGAACTAGTTAAACCCTCCCGAAGAGCGTTAGCAAATTTCCCCCCCCCCCAGGATATTGGTACCCCTCTGGTCCAGATGTAGACCATCCCGTTTGTAGAGGTCCCACCGACCCCAGAATGAGCCCCAGTTATCCAGAAATCTGAAACCCTCCCTCCTGCACCATCCCTGTAGCCACGTGTTCAACTCCTCTCCTGAAGGGTCACTGGGATACTGGGATTCGTACATTCAAGTTTTTGCGTCATGGTTGACCCAAGTTGACCAGCATGGTCCTCCTCAATGTTAGGGGAGGCAGTGGTATTGTTCCTGGACTCGTAATCCAGCAGCGGTATGCTCGGGGGACATGGGTTCGAATCCCACCAGGGCAGCTGGCGGAATTTGAATTCTATAAAAAACTGGAATTAAAAATGTCGAATGATGATCATTGTCAATGGTTGTAAAAACCCATTTGGTTCACTAATGTTCTTCGGGGAAGGAAATCTGCCGTCCTTACCTGGTCTGGCCAACATTTGACTCCAGATCCACAGCCATGTGGTTGACCCTAAATGTCCTCCGGCATGGGCAACAAATGTTGGCCCAGGCCAGCGATGGCCACATCTCATGAATGAGTACATAAAGACCTAATTTGCAGTGTATTTTACATTTGTAGGTTAACTGGACCCGTGATCTAATGATTAACGAGGTTGATTATGGCATTGAACGTCTTGATGGAATATGGAAGCTAGCGGTTACTTTTACTGAACAGTCTACACTGCACCAACAGTCAAACCCAGAATCCAACAATACCTCCAAAATGTAAATTTATGACCAATCTTGTATTCCACTATTGCTCTCTGTGAAATAAACGGCACACGTTTTATTACCGTGTGCAAAGGAGTCCTGCTCGAGACACATTGTGTATGATAAGGAAGCATCAGTTTCACCTTGTATTACCCACTGGTCTGTTTGTCAAGCACTTAACAGTATTCATTACCGAACTCATTGTACTGCCATTGCAACTTGTACTAAATTGCTGCTGGAATGGTGAGATTATTTGGCACTTGGAGCATATATACAGCAGGAAATGAGCAGATTGGAGCATGGGTGTACAGAGGAGATTGCTTACTGGTGAAGAGGCTTTGCTGAAAATGTGTCGCGTCTGCAACATTATGAGCTTCTGCCATGCACCATCAGCGGTACAGTGTTGCGTGGGAGCAGAACTCCAGTTTGGGAAGGCCAACTTGCATTTATATGGCACCTCTAACACTAGAAAGGCGCTTCATAAAGGTGTTATCAAACAAAGTTTGACCCCAAGCCAGTGTCATGTGATATTAAAACAGGTTAAATTCAAAGAGGCCCATTTTAAGGGACCTTTGAGAGGAGGCGAGCGAGATAGAGAGGCGGAGAGATTCCGGGTGGGTGGAATTTACAGAGCTTTGGGCCATGCCAGCTGAAAGAATGACTGACAGTGAAAATGAGTGACATCCAAGAGGCCAGAGTTGGAGCAAAGGGATCTCCTAGGGTTCACATTTTAGTGGAGTTACAAATGAATTGGAACTTGGGTAAAGCCTGTCTCCAATAGTGAACTTAATTCTTGATTTCCTTCTTTGGATAGAAGAACGCGAGAACCAGGGAAAGGATGTCCGGCCTTGCGATCCCACCCCTTTGAGGGACATTGTATGGATTTTTCTATCGGTGACTTCCTCCAATAACCATCGTTACAGCCTGTTCACCCCCTACTTTACGGAACACTAGATTGTGTCCACGTACCTCTTGATAAAATAACACAGTGCTTTTATTCCCTCTATAAACCTTTAAACTCTTGATATGTAGCAGTAGCTCCGTTTTAAAGATTTTAATTAACTTTTAATCAACCCCCTTCATCATGCTGGGCTTTAATCATAAGCCTTTCAATTCTGGGAGCTGAATTTGAGTGTAATCTAGATTTTGGAGATCACAATTCCTTGCCAAATCCAACAGGTATCTCCCTAGACCTTGGATAGGAGCTTTCAAATATCAGACTTCATCCGTTGAAATTAATTCAGTTATAGGTCATGAGAAGTTGAAGTCATGTGCTGATGCAATGGATTGAATTGGGTTAATGCTACTTATTCACTTTTGGAAATAACATCTCTGAACATCATCTAACAGTAATCCACATTATAAGTGATGTGAGAGAGAGGCAGGATTGTCTCCTGTTGATACTGTCTTTCTCCCTCATCTGTCGCTTTGGCTCTTTCGAGGTCTTGTCAGATCAGTGACGTGAATGATCTGGAGGAAACTTGTCCACCATGTACCAATCTCTAGGATTAATTTTTTTAACATCGGCAATGCAGAAACTCAATCCGAAAAAGAAAGACTTGCATTTAAAAAGCAACTTGCAAGACCTTAGGATGTCCCTAATGTAGTCACTGTTGCAGTGTAGGAAATTGGTTGTCTGTCCGTGCACAGCAAGCTCCCACAAACAACAACAAAATAAATGGCAGGATTATCTGCTTTAAAAATGGTTTGTTAGGGCAGCACAGTGGCGCAATGGTTAGCACTGGGGCTACGACGCTGAGGACCCAGGTTCGAATCCCGGCCCTGGGTCACTGTCCGTGTAGAGTTTGCACATTCTCCCCGTGTCTGTGTTGGTTTCACGCCACAACCAAACAAGATATGCTGGTTAGGTGGATTGGCCACACTAAATTGCCCCTTAATTGGGAAAAAAAAAATAATTGGGTACTCGAAATTATTTTTTAAAAAATGGTTTGTTGAAGACTAAATGTTGACCATGGCACTGGGCGGACCACTCTATGTTCTCAAAATGAGATGTGGGTCTCTGATGTCCACCTGACAGGGCTTTGATTAACATTTCATCACACCTCTGGTAGTGTAGTGCTCCCTTCATGCTTTATGGGAGATGTCGACCTAGATGTTGTGATCAAGTCTCCGGAGCAGGAATTGAACTTGCAATCTTCAGAGTCTGAGGTAAGGGTGCTACCCGCTGAGCTCTGGCAGTATTGTGCTAGCATACCAGTTGGTAAAAAATGCCCAGCTCAGTTAATAGTTATAATAATGGTACCATGGGGGCATGGTACCATTACTCAATTGGGCGGCTTGATTTGTGTTACTTCGGTATCTGCCTCAAGAAAATGGAATAATTGGCACTACCAGATCGCTCATCCAGGAGTAAAGCCACAAAAAGGCACTGATGGCATTGCAGAGATGAAGGCAGTTTGACCATCACCATCTAGCCGCCAGCTGGGGATTTCCCCCATCTTGGATGCTGCCTTGCTTAGCTCAGTTCAACTCCAGTTGTACTGGAGAAAACCAGGCCCCAGTCGGACTCGCTGTGCAATCGGACTCTTCCCTGACCAGGTTTGAGAAGCTGGCAGTGGGCAGGGCTGGCAGAGGGAGGAGATGGAAGCTGAGAGGATGGAGGGGAGCAGGGGAACGTGTCCAGCCCTCGCACATTTTCCACCTGCAATATCTGGGATAATTTCACCGCACAGAGTCACTCTAACTTATCTGGTTCATATCCAGTCAGTGAAGTGGAACACACCAGAGAGACATGCTTAAATGCTGCAATTACAGTGGCATTATACCAATGCTGAGGCAATGAATATTCAATTTGCAAGTCTTTTTACACCGTGCGAATGTGTGAAGGGCATTGTAGCAATGCTTTTTCTTTTACAAAAACATTTGATTTTTTGTCGTACAATTCCTGAGTCGTGGCTGACCCCTGATTTGGTGACATTTCCTGGAGTTGTTAAGCTGTAAACCATTATAGGAGGGGAAGGGTTAACTGCATGGTGCCCTTGTTTCTGTGGGGATTAAAATCATTCCACATCATAATTAACCTCAAGTGCCACATGACTTCGAGTCGTTCCAGAATCTCGCCCAATCCCATTTGTGAAATTGTTATTATATTTGGATAATACCTTTAATTATACACAGCGGTGCAGAATGATAAGGTCAAGCTCCCAATGTTCTGTGCTTGTGCATCGCCCTAACCAGCACTGTGCAGTTCTATTTTTCTTTTAAAAATCATTTAATCTGTACAAATAATTCCTCGCTGAACATGTGCACAACTTCTCTGCGCTTATTAAGTACCATGTATCGATAAACACCACGAGAGGTTTGTTACAACATCATTGTTCCCAGTGTGTCATTGAAGAGAATAGTAGATTGGGGCAACAATCTGACTGGACCCTGCTCTTTAGTGAGGATTCACTAAACTAACAAAAAAAAACAGAATTAGCAGTGGTGGGTATTTTAATTGGGACATAATGTGGGCATTTTCCTTTCAACCAAATTAAAGGCTTGCGTTATGTCTGCTATAATTTGTCAAGTTTCATACACACTAATAAGGACTTGGATTGCGCCACTGGTGAGTGGTTTTATTTCTCCTTTTTTGCTGCATGAATATATGAAGCTGTGACTTGGTTGGTAGCACGCTTGCCTCTGAGTCAGAGATTGCGGGTTTGTGTCCACCGCTTGAGACCTCTGCACAAAAGCTCCAGTGTGGTATTGCCGGATGAAACAGAAATTCCCATCTGCTCTCTCGGGTAGATGTGAAAGATCCCGTGGCCCTGTTCCGATGAAGAACAGGGAATGTCTCCCTGGTATCGAGCTGACAGCTAAATGAGGCTCAGCGAAATGCAACTTTGTGATTTTCGAGCAGGTCACATGGGGCCTGCATTTATTTGACGTATACACACCGGTACCAGGCGGTGACCATCACCAGCAAAAGAGATAAAGAGGACCTGACCATCACCCCTTGACATTCACTGGCATTCTCATTGCTGAATCCGCTGCTACGACATCTTGGGAGTCGCTATTGACCAGAAACTGAGCTGGACCAGCCTTCTTATAATAATCGCTTATTGTCACAAGTTGGCTTCAGATGAAGTTACTGTGAAAACCCCCTAGTTGCCACATTTCTGCGCCTGTTCGGGGAGGCCGGTACGGGAATTGAACCCGCGCTGCTGGCCTTGTTCTGCATTACAAGCCAGCTGTTTGGCTCACTGTGCTAAACCAGCCCTTAGATACTGTGGCTACAAGAAAAGACCAGAGGCTGCAGTGAATCACTCAACTCCTAGCTCCCCAAAATCTGCCCGCCATCTACAAGGCAAAAATCAAGAGTGTGATGGAATACTTTTCAGTGCCTGAATGACTGCCTCCAATAACACTTGACACTGTCCAGTTCAAAGCTGCCCCAGTGATTGGGAGCTGACCACTTTAAACATTCACCCCCCCCCCCCCCCCCCAACAGCGATGTACAGTGGCAACAAAGTGTACCATTTAAGATACACTGCAGCAACTTGTCAAGTCTCCTTCAATAGCACCTTCCAAACCCATGATCTCTGCCATCAGGAAGGGCAAGAGCAGTGCAGCACGGTGACGCAATAGGTTAACACTGCTGCCTCACGGCGCCGAGGTCCCAGGTTCGATCCCGGCTCTGGGTCACTGTCCGTGTGGAGTTTGCACATTCTCCCTGTGTCTGCGTGGGTCTCACTCCCACAACCCAAAGATGTGCAGGCTAGGTGGATTGGCCACGCTAAATTGTCCCTGAATTGGAAAAAATGAATTGGGTACTCTAAATTTAAAAAAAAAAGGAAGGACAAAGGCAGCAGACGTAAGGAACACTACCACCTGCAAGTTACCCACGAAGCCACACAGCATCCTAATTTGGAACTAAACCGCTGTCCCTTCACTGTCTCTGGATCTAAATCCTGGAATTCCCTTCCCAACCATGGGTGTGCCTGCAGCAAATGGACTGCAGCGGTCCCCGGTTGCATTCTTCTTCTGTTTAACATAAATGTACCACAAGGATTGGCGAAACATTAGTGTAGGTCCTTTATTTGAAGTTGAGACTGTGCACAGATAATGTTCGCCGGGAGGCTGTGAGGCGTACGCCTGACTTTGATCCCTACTGCTTTCAGACCGGCTAATACCTCACATCCCCTTGAGGTAGTAACAATTGACACGATACATGTTGTTTAAGATACGCATGTCATCATATGACAACAACCATCACCGTCTCCAGGGCAATTCAGAATGGGCAACATATGCTGACCTTGCCAGCAAAGCGCACATCCCGTGTAAAGGATTGCAAAAAGCTAAAAGGTGATCTAATCGAGGTGTTTACCTCAATGAATCCTTTTATTTTTTTAGATACAACAAAACCAGTCCCTCTGGTGGAGATTCCAGGGCGGCATAATAGCACAGTGGTTAGCACTGTTGCTTCACAGCGCCACGGACCCAGGTTCATTCCCAGCTTGGGTCACTGTCTGTGCGGAGTCTGCACCTTCTCCCAATGTCTGCGTGGGTTTCCTCCGGGTGCTCCGGTTTCCTCCCACAAGTCCCGAATAACGTGCTTGTTAGGTGAGTTGGACATTATGAATTCTCCCTCTGTGTACCCAAACAGGCGCCCGAGTGTGGCGACTAGGGGATTTTCACAGTAATTTCATTGCAGTGTTAATGTAAGCCTGTTGAATCTTCTGACACTATCTGCCTCTCCTTCCCGCCAGGCAGGCTGTCCCGTGTCTTCCATATTAGCCAGTTAAATCTGTCTCTCCTCAACTCGTCTCGTCTGCTGTGCTCGGTCAGCTCATGGCCCGTTAGGAATGGGAAGTGTTTTTGTGCCACTTTTCAATGGGGGATGTGAACTCCATTCTTGGCTTATTTTGTCACATGCCCTGCCCAAAGTGGAACTAAACAACTTTGGTTATAACTGAAATAACCATTTAATCTTGCTGAGCAATGAGTCAACCCTCCGGGATTGTTGTGTAGTCGACTGATCTCCGACACGGTAACAAACAACCCAGATGAAAAATCACAAGAGATGTTAAAACATTTGTGCATCTTGTTCACATTTGGTTTGGACAGTTCTTAGTTATGAAGTACTGGAGGTGGAATAAAAATCAGGTCAAGAACGAGCCACTCGCTTTCCAATTGGTGTTGGGAGACAAGGGCACCGAGAGGACGGGCATGTCAGGTGACCAGTAACGGGAGTGTAGGGGCAGGATGGTTGGAGGCAGGATATCATGTGATGAAACCAGGAATGTGACCAATCAGAGTTGGCAACCCTTCCGAACAACAAGACTTCAGTATGTTTAAAAACATGAGCTGGTTTAGCACAGGGCTAAATCGCTGGCTTTGAAAGCAGACCAAGGAAGGCCAGCAGCACGGTTCAATTCCCGTACCAGCCTCCCCGAACAGGCGCCGGAATGTGGCAACTAGGGGCTTTTCACAGTAACTTCATTTGAATCCTACTTGTGACAATAAGCGATTTCATTTTTCATTCAAACAGAAAGTGCTGGAAATACTCAGCAGGTCTGGCAGCACTTATGGAGAGGGGAGCAGAAATAGGGGCGTGATTTAACGCCCAGAAAACAGAGTTCTGTTTTGAGCACGTATAGCCCAGCGTCTGCAGTGCCAAGAATTACCCGGCTATCAAACAGGACTCTTTTTTTTGTGGCCTTGGCTGGTATCGCCCTGGCGAGGCCGCACATACCTCACTTACTGCACTGCGAGCTCAGCTCCGATCTCTTGACCCCTTCTCCCAAACAGTCCCCACCGCAGCATCCGGAACCCCCAATGCCCCAACTTTGCCTCTTCGGGGGTCCTCGTGCTCCCCTCATGCCACCTCTTATAGGCAAGGCATCCCTGGGCCCAATCTCTGGCAAAGGCAGCCTGGCACCTGAGCACCTTGGCATTGCCAGCCTGGCATTCTGGAAGTGCCCCTGCCGACCTGGAAGTGGCACCTGGCAGTGCCATGGTGGCACTACCGGGATGCCTGAGTGGCAATGCTAAAGTGCCAAGCTGGCAGTGCTAAAGTGCCAACTGGTGCTAGGGTACCACCCTGCCCAGAGCTCAGCCACTGAGGGACCTCCAAATGCCTGGGAGAGCCCCCCCCCCCCCACCCCACCCCAGGAGCCATTCGGCCTGGTCCACGTCTGTGTGGGCCATTACTAAATGGCATCTTGGCGAGATCCCCCAGGCACAGGCGTTCGCTCCCGGACCTCGGGAGAATCGGGCGCTGACATATTTAATGAGTCTAATGGTTCACTTAAATATGTTAATCTGGCTCTCACCCATCGAGTGCGAGATCCAGCTTACGAAATCTCGTTAGACCTTGCGAGGTGTCCCGCACATACCAAATCTCGCAAGAGTCCTGTTGCGAGATTTGAGGCGTCGTCAGGGCACTGAGTCGGGAGGGAGCGACGAGACCATTTGATCACGCCCAACATTTTGGGTCAAACATAAGTCACCTTCTCCTATGTGGCATACTCCACTGAATGCATTTTACATGTGTGTTTAAGCAGTAATTTGTCAAGAACATTCGGCTACTTTTAGTTTTTGTTCAGGAAACCCATGGTTGATGAACCTTTTGTGTCCAGAGTGGGATTGTCCAGTATAAGGTGGTCTACCTGCAAGTTGTGCTTACGTACTGTAGGTACAAGGGTTGATGCATTGATCACAATTGGGAAGAGTGGTTGAAGATTTTGGAATAAAATAACATTACTGCTTGTTTTCAGAATGGAACTCAAGATCAATCAATTATGGGAGAGTCAATCGTAATCCCTGCCCCGGTGGGCCAAATATCCCTTTTGATGCTGAAGGCTATTTTTTTGGTTCGTATCTTCCTGCCTTTTGCCGCTTTTAGCCTAGGACAAAGGCAATGAGTAGGTTCAAGAATTCAGTCAGATAATTTAAGGACAAAAGGTCAGTGTGTGGGTGCAGTCCCTTTCATCATCGGCCCTGCAGGCTCAGTCTTTGTACAGTTTCAGTGGAAGGAACTGTGCCACATGTGCATGCCAGCTCAGTTTGAGTGGCAAAAGAAGTAAGGTTGCCAACTTCAATCAAGGCCACGGGGAGATGGGGAGGGGGAAGGGCAGGATAGGGTGGAACCATGACTGGAATTTCCAGCTTTGCCGAGGACAAATATCCATTCAGACGAGCAGGGATAAAATTTGCTTTGTTTTTTTAAGAAAAAGGTTTGGTACTCTGGTTGATAGCTTGGCAATTCCCGAACCAGGTCAGTCCAGGTTCAACAGCAGACCCCACCTTATTATTCCCTGGCATGCACTGGAGCTCTGACTGATCTGTCCCTCAGCTCCAACTCTTAAGGCACTGATATTGGTTGGAGTACTGTGGTTGGCCATATTCCTGGACGATTCACTCCATGACCGCCTGCCTGGAATTGTCTCGCCCTGCCTCAATCATTCGCCCAGTGTGTCCATCACAAACCTGCACCTCCTCACTGTGCCAATCAAAAAGAAAACGGACTCTTTTTTTAAATTTAGAGTACCCAATTCTTTCTTTTTTCCAATGAAGGGGCAATTTAGCGTGGCCAATGCACCTACCCTGCACATCTTTGGGTTGTGGGGGTGAGGCCCACGCAGACACGGGGAGAATGTGCAAACCCCACACGGACAGGGGGCCGGGATCGAACCTGGGTCATCAGTGCCGCGAGGCAGCAGTGCTAACCACTCCGCCACCGTGCTGCCCCAGCAATGACACTTGATGGCTCAATTGGATGGATCATGACAGGTAGTCAAGCAGCAATTGTCACCATGTTTGATGCATTTATAATGAAGACAATTGTGCTCAAAGGAGTAGGTAACAGTAAACAATTTTATTAATTGCCCCCCCCCCCCCCCCCCCCCCACCCCTTCAGCACCTTGCCTTGATTAGCACACAGGAGAGGCCTGGAGATTAATGTTTAATTCCTGGAAACCCCAGGCCAAGTCTGGAGGGTTGGAAACCCTGGTTGGCCTAGTGAATTGGGCGTGGGTTTGAGATGATCAGCCTGAACCCTCCCTGGCCTGTCTGCTCTTGCTACTCACTGGTAAACTCAGCGAACCGTGAGACAACTCTTCTAAATCAGTGGATCAGGATGGATTAGATTGCGCAAGGATGAACTTGCTGATATTTGATTCCTCACAGCATTAAATTAAACCAAAGGAACCTACTGTTTCTTGAAATCCTTTTACTTCAGACCTATCCTGTATGATTGTGGCTTTTTTCAGTGTGGCTGCCCACCACAATCCGCCCAGCTGTTAATGTGTTAAATAGAGCTTGTTTACATATTTGGAAAGTACACCATTTGATCCCTCGAATGTTTACTCCTAGTTCACTGGGAAACTGCTCCTTATCAAATTGGCGGTCATGTTTTCTTAAACATTTGCTTTGCGTGCTTTTTCCTGTGGCCTCCCCAGATTTCTTTCTTTAAAAAATTATCTCTGATCTGAAAGATTTCTCGAGCAGTAAATGCAGGCCAAATGCGTGGTGACGGCATCTGTTCCATTAAAGCTGAGGGTGCTGTGTGGTAAAGCCCACCAGTTACTCCGTTGGCGGAGAGGGAAGGCCAGCAAAATATTGGCCGAAACTTACTGTATCAGAGGACCATTTCACCTGCCTCTGGCCACTGCTTTACTGGATGTTTAAAGTTCAAAGCAAGAGAAAGGAATTGCATTTATTTATATTGTAGAAGTTCAGGCAGTCCCACACTGCTTAAAAGCCAGTGCAGCTTATTTAATGTGCGATCGCTGCTGTAAAGTAGGAGGCGCCGCAGCCAATTTGCACAGGTTGAGATGATGGGGACCAGACATTCTGTTCGTAAAATGCTGGAAAAACGCAATAGTCCTGGAAGCATCTGTGGAGAGAGAAACAGAGTTAATGAAACTTCCCTACTCTTCTTCAAATAGTGCATTTCATGAAACCATATAGAGTACCATTTGTTCATATTTCCTCTCCTTGCTTTTCCTTTCAAAATGTTTAACTTCACTCTTTCCTGCATTAAGGTGTGTCTATCTATTTCACCAGTCGATACGTCCCCTGAGGTTTATTCCTATCTTCCAGTGGATCTCGCTATTTACCGATTTCATGTCATCTGCAAATATTATAATAATGCCCTGCATGTCCAGGACATTAGTAGATATCAAAGAGATTAATCGTTTTAACAATAATTCCTGGAGAGCACTATTGTGTATTTTTCTCCAGTTTGAAACACAGCTATTCACCACTAGTGAGGTGAGGTAAGAGGGTCTGCTCTTGACATCAAGGCAGCGTTTTATGAAGTCTGGCATTAAAGGGCCCTAGCAAAACTGGGGTCAATGGGAATCAGGGGTAAACTCTCCACCGGCTGGAGTCATGCCTAGCACAAAGGAAGATGGTTGGGGTTGTTGGAGGTCAGTCATCTCAGTCCCGGGGCATGACTGCAAGAGTTCCTCAGGGTAGTGTCCTAGGCCCAACCATCTTCAGCTGCTTCATCAATGACCTTTCTTCCAACATCAGGTCAGATGTGACGATGTTTGCTGGTGATTGATTGCACAATGTTCAGCAGCATTCGTGACTCCTCAGATTGTGAAGTTGAGTTTGCACTTTCTCCTCGTGTCTGCGTGGGTTTCCTCCGGCTGCTCCGGTTTCCTCCAACAGTCCAACGATGTGCAGGTTAGGTGGATTGGCCATGCTAAATTGCCGCTTAGTGCCCAAAGGTTAATTGGGGTTGCGGGGATAGGATGGGGGAGTGGGTCTGGGTGGGATGCTCTTTCAGAGAGTTGGTGCAGACTCGATGGGCCGAATGGTATCCTTCTGCACTGTCGGTATTCTACATGCAAATACAGCAAGACCTGGACAATATCCAGGCTTGGGTTGACAAATGGCAAGTAACATTTGCGCCACACAAGTGCCAGGCAATGACCATCTCCAATAAGAGAGAATCAAGCCATTGCCCCTTGACATTCATTCAATGCCTTTACTATCGGTGAATCCCCCACTATCAAATACCATTGACCAGAAAATGAACTCTACTAGCCATATAAATACTGTGATGACAAGAGCAGGTCAGAGGCTAGGAATCCTACGGACTCGCGTCCTGACTCCCCAAAGTCTTTCCACAGCCTACAAGGCACAAGTCAGGAGTCTGATGGAATTCTCTTGCCTAGGGGAGAGCAGCTCCAAGAACACTCAAGAAGGTCTTGTGTAAATTTAGTTAATTGTGTTGTATGGTTTTGTTTATTATGGACATTCAAGAAGCATGACACCATCCAGGACAAAGCAGCCCGCTTGACTGGTACCCCGTCCACAAACATTCGCTCCCTCCACTACCGATGAACAGTAACAGCAGTGTGTACCATCTACAAGATGCACTGCAGGAATTCCTTAGTCAGCATCTTCCAACTCCATGACCACGACTGTCTTGAAGGATAAGGGCAGCAGGTACATGGGAATACCACCACCTGGAACTTCCCCTCCAAGCCACTCACCATCCTGACTTGGAAATATATTGATGTCCCTTCACTGTCACTGGTCAAAATGCTGGAACTCCCTCCCTAACAGTGGGTGTGCTTACACTACGACTGCAGCAGTTCAAGAAGGAAGCTCACCAACATCTTCTCAAGGGAAATTAGGGATGGCCAACAAATGCTGGCCTAGCCAGCGAAGCCCACTGACAGTAAGAATGATTTTTTAAAACTCTCTGCTTTCCATTCCTGAGCCATCTTTGTATCCACACTGTCACTGTGCCTTCAATCCCGTGCTTTTTTAACTTGCATATTATGTGGTACTTGATCAAATGTCCAAGTCCATATACACAACATCAACTGCACTACCCTGATCAACTCTCCCTGTTACAAAGTGCATGCTCCCAGTTTGTAGTTTTTATGTGTGTAAATTGGAGAGTGGTGCACCTGTGTGTCGCGGTGCAAAGCCAGTAATCGCTGCTTCCATTCCCCTCCACCTCGGGGGATAATTGAAGTTGGTTGATGATCGCGTTTTTCTCTCTGGCACCTGATACAGCAAACTCCTAAGGCATTGGCAGGAGGTCAAGCGAGATACGGATGAGCTAAGCATAACCTTTCTTGAGGTTTGACGTTGATTGAGACAGCAGGGATTTGCATTAATGGGCTGTGCAAAGAGGTTCGTTACACAAGTTCTGATGGATGATCAGGAATGTAGCTTATAGGATACTGGAGGTTTCGTAATGTATTCATGTGCAGGTCGATATGTTTGTAATGATTTATTTTGGATTCCTCTCTTCCTGCCTTTTCAATTCATTGACTTGTGATGCCACACAGCTCCGTACCTTTTGGTAACTTGTTCATTCCCTTGGTTTGGACGAGGCCGGCAATTATTGCCCATCATTTGACCCCCACCTTGAGAATGTGGTGGAAAATGCATCATCTTCTGGCAGTCGGTGGTTTGAAAGGGTTGTTAGGGAGGGAGTTCCAGGATTATGGCCCAACGACAATGACAAAATGGTAAATGCATCTCCCAATTTGGGGTGGGGGCGGGGGGAGTGGGACAGTATGTGCATGTGGAGGGGAACTTGGCAGTGAAAGCATTCCTATGCAGCTGCTGCCCTCGTCCTTGAAGCTGGTGGAGGTTGCGGGCTTTGAGGTGAGGTGTCATCAGGGAAGCATTCAGGGTGTAACTGAGACCGTCTTCAGAGGTTGATACGCTGGAGAGGGACACGGGCAGGCTAACGTGCGCAAATGGATGGAAATACAGAAAATGATATTAGAATCTTTCCATTTAGTGATCTCTGTTGCCCATCCCATTGTTGCTTGTCGTCGCTTAGAGCCACAAAAGGACTTTGCATAGGAGCTGACATAGAAGAGCGACGCCACTCTATTTAATGCATTTCCTGATGTGCATTGGCTTTGTGTGTAATGATGTCATCAATGTTTGCCCACAGCAGATTCATGCCTCCTCATGTTTTCAGTTAACATTTCAGCCCACAGAATCTTTGTAATTGTTTATTTGTAGTACAAATAAACTACTCTGAGATTAATGAGATTTTTCTTTTTTTTTCTCTCTCTCCTTGTGTCATGGCCCGATTCTGAATTAAAATCACGCAGTCTGTTGGGGGAAGACAGGATGGATTGTCATCCGAACATTTGGGAACTTGCAATAATTAACCCTGGACTTCACTTCGATTAGAATTTAGAAAGCCGGGCGATGAAGGCTTAGACACTGGAGCCTAGACTGTGATTACTTCTCAACTTTTATTTGTAGAAACACTCATTGTATATCTCCCACCAACAAACCCCCCTTTCAGTCAGCCCCCATGTACATGATCACAGGTGAGACCCCAGTTAATAGCCACCACTTGAATATAATTAGTATTCAACCGATCCATACAATGATTACTTCTTGTGACTCATTGGCTCTGTGTCTAATTGGAATTAAAATTCACTGCGCAAAAATACCCCAACAAATAAACAGAAGGGATTTTGTCGGATTTGTCTGCAAGAATGTGCAGAATGTTTCCCCATTCATTTTTTACAGCTTTGTTTGAATGAAAAGAGGAAATCAATTGAGAGTATAATTGAAGGGAATTGTATTTTTGTGATGCACTTCTGCTTTGCCCAAATCAGGAGTTTAAAAAAAAAAAATCACTTCTGTTCTGTACCGGGTTGCCAACGCTGGTTGGACATATTCCTGGAGGTTTTGCCACATGGCTCTCTGACCCCGTCAACCCCGACAACCGCCCTCCTGCCATTGCTCGTTCAGCACAGCCACCCTCATGGTGTCCTACCTTCAATCAAAAATCGAACAAAGGGCGCGATCCTCCGGCCACACTGCGCTGGTAAAACAGCTCGCTGCGGTGCAGCGTGGCTGGTGAAAACCGGGAGACCCCGCTCCCGGGATCTACCCGGCTCGCGAGATTTAACGCAATTTTGTGAGACGTTGCAAGGGGAATGTGCAGATCTCTGAGGTACCTGTGGCTTTGGGATTCAATCCCTTCACCTCGGGGGCCCTCGGACGAGCGCCGTTTGGTAATGGACTGCACAAACGGGGACCAGACAAAACGGCCCTCGAGATCTCCAAAGGGATCGGAGGCCCCCAGCTACATGTCCTTTGGGCAGGGTGGTGCCCTGGCACTGCTAGTGCCACCTGGGTACTGTGGCAGTGTCAGCTTTGCACCTGGGCAGCGCTACCTGCATTGCCAAGGTGGCACTGCCAAGCTGCCATTTTTTACGCTGGGGTTGCCCGGTGTGGGGGTGGTGCGGGGGGGGGGGGGGGCAGGGGCGGGGGCAGACCCTCCCATATTGTGTTCCGGGTGGGGGGGGGGGGGGAGGATTCTTTTTATAAATGGCGTCCCGATCTCTCGCTACAATGGGGAGTCCCAGGAGTGGAGTTCCCCATTGTAAAAAGAGGGGCTATGTGCAGCCTTTGCCCTGCGATCCCCATTCAGGCCTCCTTATTCAAAGCGTGTTGCGTTGAATAGCCATGTGTTTCTCGGCACTGCGTGTCTCGGGAGACATGCGGCGAAATGCACTCGCTCGGGGACTTTGTTACCTTTTGGGAATATCACGCCCAGAATCCTCTTCATCCAACTGGATGATTCTCAACTATCAGTTGGGCTGTTTTCTCCATTCCAGATGCTTTTTTTAACCATTAGGTTGGACAGAGTTTCCTAATAAAGACCTACTTTGTAACACTCCTGCGATTTTACTCCTGGGGTTTGCTCAGGGCAATATTCCACGGGTAAGACCTGGGGACTACAGGAGAATCCTGGAAGGCTGACAATCTTCTTTCCCCCCCCCCCCCACCTGAAGGTACTCACTCTTGTTGGGATAGAGGGTCTGTGGCCCTGTCCACACACCCGGTGTTGCATTCAAATCATTGCAATTCTTAATGGCCAGTTTGATTCTGTGCTCTGCTTGCAATGCACAATGACAGTGATGGTGTTACTCGAGTATTCCAGACAATGTGAAATTTAAACATTTCATACATGGTAGCGTGGACGTCACAGACGAGGCTGGCTTAAGTTGCCCCATCTCAAATTGCCCTGGAGAAACTGATGCCTTCTTGAACATACCTGAGTTGCTTGCTCGGCCAGTTCAGAGAGCAGTTAAGAATCAACCATGTTGGAGCTGGAGGCACATAAATGCCACATTGGGCAAGGAGTTTCTTCCCTGAGAGATATCAATAAACCAAATGGCTTTTTACAAGAATCTCGTAGTTTCATGGTCACCTTTGCCGATAATAAGCTTGTATTCCAGATTTATTGATTAACTGGATTAATTTTCCATTTGCTATGGTGCAAACTTTGTCTCTGAAGCATTAGTCCAGGATTACTAGTTGAGTAATATAACTGCTATGCTATTGTACTACTCCAAGTAAAAGTGGAAACTTTGATTAGGCTCAGGCGATTCCAGCAGCCTGTATTGCCGACAGTAACAACTTGCATTTATTTAGCGCCTTAAATGTAGTAAGATGGTCTAATGGGGCAGGAAATTGCAAGTTTTATATACGGGCAGCACGGTAGCATGGTGGTTAGCACAATTGCTTCACAGCTCCAGGGTCCCAGGTTCGATTCCCGGCTTGGTTCACTGTCTGTGCGGAGTCTGCACGTCCTCCCCGTGTGTGCGCGGGTTTCCTCCGGGTGCTCCGGTTTCCTCCCACAGTCCAAAGATGTGCAGGTTAGGTGGATTGGCCATGATAAATTGCCCTTAGTGTTCAAAATTGCCCTTAGTGTTGGGTGGGGTTACTGGGTTATGGGGATGGGGTGGAGATGTGGGCTTGGGTAGGGTGCTCTTTCAAAGAGCCGGTGCAGACTCGATGGGCCGAATGGCCTCCTTCTGCACTGTAAAATCTATGAAATATGGCCTGTTGTAGGAGTGGTAGTGGTGGGGGGAAGGGGGGAGAGAGTGGGCGACACCCAGGCCGACACCCAGGAGGTCGACATGCTTCTCTAATAAAAGCCCACATAGCGAAAGCTCCTGAGGTCCAGCATGGCATGGACACTCCCCTCGCCCCGCCACAGGTAAAATACTGGCAACGGCAGGCTGAGGCCCTGAAGTGGAAATTAATCGGTTTAACCATCTGGTCATCATCACATTGTTGTCAGAGTTTGACATGTGCACAGTGGCTGCCGAGTTTCCAAATGACAACAATTCAGTGAAGACTGTGAAACGCTTGGGGATGGCCTGATATTTGAAAGGCGCCATTTCACGCAAGTCGTTAATTAAAGATGAAAATCTGCGACCCAGTCCCTTTAAATCCTCACCTGGTGGTTTTTTTCAGCTTCTGTTTACACGCCAGAAAGAATTGTAAGCCTATCGTTCAGAACAGGTCCAAACTGCAGCTTCAGATTGTGCCTCCGGCTACATGTACAAGATGATTTCTCAGTGCAGTAGGCTCGCCGTGGCCTGCGCAGCTTTTAACATGGGGCCCGGCCCAATAGGTCTGTATTATTTATCTCAAACAGACCTGGCTGGTGTCCACACTCCTCTGATCTAGTGTGAAGCTCTGTTTCTTTGTCAGCACGGGCTGTTTTTGTTTACTGCCCATTGAGAGAATATATACATATGGACTTAAAGGTACAAATGATTGGGATTCTTGACAATTGCCAGGCCTGTTGAACATGGCCGCAGCATCCGTCCAGGAAATGTTGAAACCCTTATCGGGAGTTGAGGGGGAGAGAAGAACAGTTCACTGTGGAAGAAGAATATGCCGGTGGTGCCATGAATCTGTAACCTCGCTTCTCCCCTCAAAGGACTGACTTGTTGGGCTATGGTTGCGTCTTTTATCCAATGTAGATTGTCATTTGGCATGTCTGAGCCTGGCGAATAAATGCTTGGAGTCTATTTCACCATGGGCATCTTAATGTACCCTGTCCTCTCTGGGACACGTGTGCGTGCGGACGCACACACTTTGTTGGTTTACTATTCTTTTTTTTAATAAACTTAGAGTACCCAATTCATTATCTCCAATTAAGGGGCAATTTAGTGTGGCCAATCCACCTACCCTGCACATCTTTGAGTTGTGGGGGCGAAACCCACGCAGACACGGGGAGAATGTGCAAACTCCACACGGACAGTGACCCAAAGCCGGGATTGAACCTGGGACCTCGGCGCCGTGAGGCAACAGGGCTAACCCACAGCGCCACCGTGCTGCCCTTGTTGGTTTACTTTTGACATCTTCGGAAAGAATAGGTGTCAGTCTTCCATCGCGAACCTGCAGCCCTCATTACAGCCTGTAAGAAAATATCTTGTGCTGAAGAATATCAATAGTAACAACTTGCATTTATATAGCACCTTTAATATAGTAAAATGTCCAGTGGGGCAGGGAACTGGAAGTTATATGGCCTGTTATGCGACTTTAGGACATCCCAAAGCACCAGTGAAGTACATCTGAAGTGTAGTAAGCATTATAATGTCGGAAATATGGTAGCCAATTTGTGCATAGCAAGCTCCCACAAACAATGATATGATATAGACCAGATAATCTGTGCCTTGGTGATGCTGGGTGCGGGAACAGAGCACGTTTCCCAGGACACCAGCGATAACCCGCTTGCTCCTCTTCAAGATGGTGCTACCTGTGTTGGGGGAGACGAGGTTTCAGTTTAACACCCGGTCTGAAATGCTGCACTTTTGGTGGTGCAGCACTGGGAGTGCCTCCCTGCGTCATGTATTTGTAGGCACCTGGAATTCTACTTGAACTCATAATTTCCTGATTCGGAGGCGAGAGAATTTCCACAACTGGCACCTGGATAACAACAGCCAACATGCCGGACGGAGATGGTAAAGGCCCAATATTTGACTGTTTGCTTTTCTGCACCAGCGCATAAAGGGTTCCAGTGTTCACTGCGACCAGAAGAATGGTTTACTGTCTAGCCGTGTAACTACAGTGGGTGATTTAAAGAGAGCCCACACTATTAGTAGAGGGAGCGCTCTTTGTGAGATGCCACCAAACGCTTCCCCTCGTTGGCAATCAGATCAGTTACAAGCCTTGCATCTCTGCAAAGCTTACGGTGACAGAGTCAAGTTGTCATCCTGAACTAGAAACGGATGCTGGCAAGAGGTACGTTGGGACCAGTGCCCCTGAAGATTTTTTAACAATTAAAAGACTGAGCAATCAGAATTGCACAGAAGGGATTAGCCAGCAATGTGAGTGCATCTTTTTTTTTCCAATTCCCTCATTCTCTTCTAAGGTTAGAAACCTCGTGAATAAACATGATTCTTTTGGACATATTACAGCAGACACGGTTCTGCGTTTCCCTTTTTTTTTAGAAGATCTGTAGCCTACGAATGGGAGACCGCTTATTAAAATGTTAAGCTCCTGGTTCCCTGTCTGCCCGCCAGGCATGTTGATGCTTGCCTTAATGAATATTCGTGTTTTAATTTATTGTCGGAATATAAGGGATAATCTGAGTTGTAGCTCTGTCTGTTGTTTTCCCTTTTGTGGGTGAAACCACACCCGGTTCATTCACTGATACCAGAGAGGCAGAGCATCTTCATCATTACGTTGTATTTTGAAGGTTTGAAGTGCCTTTATTTCCCATTTTCTGACTTTCAAAATTTCATTACATGGACAGTAATTTTCTGTTATTACATGTAAAAATGCTCCATGGTTTTTGATTAGTTTAACCGTAGACATTAACCTGGAATCTAGAGAGAAGTGTCTTGTAATTATTCAAAAGAATATTTGGAGCAAAAAAAATCAACTTGTATTTCTGCAGCACCTTCAACTTCCCAAGACATTTTGCGGGAATATCATGGGACAGAAATTCAAAACTTGTGTTGCCAAAAGAGATGGTGGTCAAAGAGTTGGGTTTTATGAAAAGGCTTTCCGGAGTGTGGGGGGGGGGGGGGGGGGGGGGGGGGGGGGGGGGCGGGGAGGAAAAAGAGGTGGAGAGGTTTGAGGGGGAATTCCAGAACTTGGAGCTGAGGGCTGCTGAAAACTTGTCTACCAAATATAGAACGATGAACTTCAGGGCTCCACAAGAGGAAGATTCAGACTGTTGACTAACTTAGCTCCTGACCTCATTACAGCCTTGGTTCAAACATGGAGAAAAGAGCTGAACTCCAGAGGTGAGGTGAAAGTGACTTCGCTCGATATTGAGGCTGCTTTTGACCGAGTGTGGTGTCGAGGAACCCTATCAAAACTGGAGTCAGTGGGAATCGGGGGGTGGGGGGGGACCGGACCCTCCGCTGGTTGGAGTCACACCGAGCGCGAAAGAAGACGGTTGCAGTTGTTGGAGGTCAATCATCTCCGTGCCAGAACATCACAACAGGAGTTTGGACCTCAGAGTACTGTCTGAGGCCCAAACGTCTTCAGCAGCCTCATCAATGACTTTCCTCCCTCATGATATCAGAAGTGGGCATGGACCATGTTCAGCGCCGTCCACAACTCCTCAGACACTGAAGCAGCCCTTGTTCAAACGCAGCACGATCCGGACAATATCTGGGCTTGGGCTGACAAGTTACAAGTAATGTGTGTGCTATATGAGTGTGAGGCAATGACCACCTCCAACAAGGGAGATCGACCATTGACATTCAATGGCATTACTATCGCTGAATCAACAACCTTGGGGTTACCATTGACCAGAAACTGAACTGGGCTAAGCATATAAATACTATAGCTACAAGAGCAGGTTAGAGGCTAGGAATCCCGTGGCAGGTAATTCACCTCGTGTCACTCTCTAAAGCCTGTCCATAAGGTACAAGTCAGGAGTATAATGGAATACTCTCCCCGTGCCTGGATGAGTGCGGCTCCAAAAACACTCGAGCAGCTCGACATCATCCAGGACAAAGCAACCCGTTTGATTGGCACACCTTCCACAAACATTCACTCCCTCCACCACCAATGCACAGTAGTAGCCGTGAGTACCATCTACAAGATGCACTGCAGGAACTCACCAAGGCTCCGAAGAAAGCACCTTCCAAGGGCAGCAGATACATGGGAACACCTGGAAGTTCCCCTCCAAGCCACACACCATCCTGACTTGGAAATAAATCACTGTTCCTTCACTGTCACTGGTCAAAACCCTAGAATTTCCTCCCTAACAGCACTGGGGGTGTACCGACACCACATGGACTGCCGCGGTTCAAGAAGGCAGCTCACCGCCACAGTCTCGAGGGCAATTAGGGGTGGGCCTAGCCAACGACGCCCACGCCCTTCAATGATTAAACAAAATGCAGAAAAAATATATGCTCTCCAATATCCATTTGTTTTGCCCAATTCTCCATCAGAATCTTGAAAGATATCAGGTCCTCAGCCAACCAGCTAACACCAGATTCCTGCCTGATGTAACTTTCTATCAAACTTGACTGCATTCCCATGCTGGAGTTAATATTGTGTTAATGACCGCTTACATTTATCCAGGCGTTTTAATAAAAACATCTCAAAGGCTTCATTGAAAGGTATTTGAGAAAATGGTGCTGAACCAAATGAGATGCTATTAAGGAGGAAAGTACCTGCATTAACCTGGCATCTTTATGATCACAGCAGGCCCCAAGATGCTTCCCAGCATGCCAGTGAATGGTGGGTGACCAGAACTCGCGTCAAAAGTGTGGCATTTAAGGAGGATAGGGAGATGCAAAGGCAAAGGGGTTAAGAGGCAGTCTGCCTGTGGGGTACAGATAGCTGAAGATGTGGTTACCAATGGGCGGGGAAAGAGAAAGCACGGGAGCAGGATCTGTGGTATTGAGAGTTAGCTGAGGCAGGTGTTGGAGGGCTGATAACCTGACGGGGAATTGGGTGGGCTGCTGGCGGTGGTGGGGGGGGGGGGAAGATCTTTCACTTACTGCAATTTTACAACCAAATTGTAACCGTACTTTAGAATAGCTTATGCTGGGAACAGCAGCCAGCGAAATTCTGCTTGGGAGTCTTAGTAATATGTTGCCCCCACACACAGCAGCCGGGGCAAGCCTCCCGACTTTCCACACCCAGCCCTGTCTGATCTTGTGCAACACTCTCAGCAGCCAGCATGCTCTTTTAGCACTCACCAGCAAGCCCTAACAGCAGGCTTGTTATTGGAGCCATCCATCAACCTTGAGCACTGTGGACCCATAGCCTACAGGTAGACCTGTGACTCAGAGGTAGGTTATGCTTCTCTGGTTGGGAAGCGACGAGCCCTACCCCCTTCCTCTCCTCATCCTCCCCCAAGACCCGAGTCAGCAGCTTTGCCATCTTCATTCTCCTCAATTAAAAATAATAAATTGATGCCAGCGAAATGCCAGTGAGTCAGCAGAACGGAGCTTCATTTCCCCGGGACCCTGACATTCCATATGTATGGATATAAGGACCTCTCAATCACTACATAATGAATCGGTAACAAATGCAGCAAATTCAATAAAACAAGATAGCTGGTATTTGTGAACGGCTTTAAAAAAAAAAAAAAAATTTTTTTAAATTAAACTCTGACCGTTTAGTTCAATTAATTAATATGGTTTCTATTGTGTAGAAATACTGAAAACAAAGCTGTTCTCCAAGTAGACGGGCTGCAAGCATTGCGGGGCCAGGAATAGAAGAATAGGAAAGCATCCTATCGGGCTGCATCACAGCCTGGTATGGCAACTGCTCGGCCCAGGACCGCAAGAAACTTCAGAGAGTCGTGAACACCGCCCAGTCCAACACACGAACCTGCCTCCCATCTATTGACTCCGTCTACACCTCCCGCTGCCTGGGGAAAGCGGGCAGCATAATCAAAGACCCCTCCCACCCGGCTCACTCCCTCTTCCAACTTCTCCCATCGGGCAGGAGATACAGAAGGCTGAGAACACACACCAACACTCTCAAAAACAGCTTCTTCCCCACTGTCACCAGATTCCTAAACGACCCTCTTATTGACTTACCTGATTCATTTTTTTAAATATAAATTGAGTACCCAATTAATTTTTTCCAATTAAGGGGCAATTTAGTATGGTCAATCCACCTACCCTGCACATCTTTGGGTTGTGGGGGCGAAACCCACGCAAACACGGGGAGAATGTGCAAACTCCACACGGACAGTGACCCAGAGCCGGGATCGAACCTGGGACCTCGGCGCCGTAAGGCAGCAGGGCTAACCCACTGTGCCATCGTGCTGATTAATACTACACCTCTGTATGCTTCACCCGCTGCTGGTGCCTATGTATTTACATTGTGGACCCTTGTGTTGCCCTATTATGTATTTTATTTTATTTTCGTGTACTCAATGATCTGTTTGAGCTGCGCGTAAAAAAATTACGTTTCACTGTGCCAATTAACAAATCCGAATCCGAATACTGTGGCTCCTCACAGAGTTCCTTAAAACCTATCATTTTCTCAGCAGCACAGATCGAGGCCATTTAGACCGTTGTGAGTCCATGGGGCTCCTTTGAAGCAATCCAGGCAGCCCCATTTCCCCCCCTGCTCAATCCCGGGCTCCCTGCACCTTTAATTCCTTCACGTCGCCATCCAATTTCCTGTTGCAATCATTGTTTCGGCTTCCACCGGACTGGGTGGGCAGCTGGATCCAGGTCAGTGCCGCTCGCTGCATGAAAAGATCTTCCTCACCTTCCTCTTGCCTCCCATGTCCAAAATCTGAAATCTGTGCCCCTTAGTCCTTGTGCCATCAGCTAATGGGAAGAGATTTTCCTATTCTACCTTTTCTTGTACACCTCTAACAAGTCTCTCCTTTGCTCCAAGGAGAGCAGTCCCAGTATATAAAGAAAACTCCCTGATCCCCGGGGGTAGTGGGAGTGGTGATGCAGTGGTATTTTCACTGGACCCAGGATAATGCCCTCAGGGCTTCACCAGGGCTCCACAAGTGTTCAGCATAACGTCCCCGCTTTTGTACTCTGTGCCTCTATTTCTGAAGCCCAAATTCCCACTTAATTGTTGCACCACTTTCAAAGATCAGTACACATGCACCCCAGGTCCTTCTTTTCCGACACATGCTTCGGAATTGTGTCATTAAGTCTATATTAGTCTTTCTCTAGCCCTTTTGCAAAATGCATCACCTCATACTTAGAATCATAGAATTCCTACAGTGTAGAAGGAGGCCATTCGGCCCATTGAGTCTGCACCGACTCTCTGAACGAGGACCCTACCTAGGCCCACTCCCCTCACCCTATCCCCGTAACCCCATCTAACCGGCACATCTTTTTGACACTAAGGGGCAAATTAGCATGGCCAATCCACCTAACCGGCACATCCTTGGACTGGGGGAGGAAACTGGAGCAGCCGGAGGAAACCCATGCAGATACGGGGAGAAAGTGCAAACTCCACACAGTCACCCATGGCCGGAATTGAACCCGGGTCCCTGGTGCAGTGGGCTAACCTCTGCGCCACCATGTCGCTCCTGTGTAATAAATTCCATTTGACACTTTCCTGCCCATTCTGCTAGCTCATCTGTACCCTGTTGCAGGCATTAACTCAGCTGGATTCCTATCTCATTATGTGGTTCAGTGTCAAACTCAGTATTTGCTCCTGTGATGAACCCAAGAACCTTTTACTTGTTGCATTAATACAAGTTGTTGTCACGGTCATTGTTCAACTTGGTGAGGGCTAAGTAAGGGGAAGGGAGGAGAATAGTTTAAAGAGCAATGGATATGTACCTTCACCACAAGACATGTTACTAATGGAGCTGCAGTTGGACTGGATGATCTTTCCCAGAACTCACCGTTACTTATGCTTTTATAATGGGACGGTCATTTCATTGGATTTTGTAGATCTCCTTCCTTCATTTGTTGCCATGAATTGGTTCTGAAGCAGGCGCATGTTAATGATCGTGAAATTGTTTAGTGCCAATGACATTGTGATTGGGCCATGATGGATTACACCACTCACTTCACCTGTACGGTGGAGTGGGGCAAACCATCAGCATTGGATATATGTTTGCAGGTCCTTGGGGAAAGAGCAGGGTGTTTTCCCTTCCACCCCCCACCCCATGTTGAGTAACCAGTCACCGTTCATCGTCTGTCACAATTGAGGCAGATTCTTCTCGCAGATAAAGGTGGCAGAGGCTGGTGTGGAAGGGGGAGGGTGGTCCGTGCCACCAGTAGAGAGGGGTATACAATTGTGAATGAGGTGTCGGCGAGGGCAGCGTAGATTGGTTACATGCAACCGGGAGATTTGCGACTTAAAGTAAGTTGTCACATCTTTCGTGGCTTCAGCAAGAGCTCAATGGATGGGAGTCACTGCCAAACTGTAGATGGGGAGCGCCAAGAGGACAAAAGAGAATAAAGCAGGCGGTGTATTGGATTGGGTTATAGCCCATGCGAAGCAGCCTGAACTGTCATCACATAGGTACTCGTGCTGTGCATAAATTGGTGACTGCATAACAGTGACTACACTTCAAAAGAAGTGCTTCATTGGCTGTAAGGCACGCTGGGCTGTCCCGCGAGAGGCACTATATTAAATGCAAGTCTTTCTTCTTAGAATTGAACGGTTACCGTATTAGACTGGCAGGGCAGCGACGTTAGTGGCGGTTCATACACAGGGGAACAACAGGGTTCGTTGTTTGATTCCTGCTCTGTTGTACACTGTGAGATTTTTTTTTCAAGCAAGCTGCCAAGGGAGGATTCTCACAGCACAATGGTGCCAATGTTTCAGCTGGCATTGTGGGCGTAGGGAGCATGGAGTCAGTGTCTGACACTTGGAGTGTATACATTTACTGAATCGTCTCAAGCGATCAGGTTGGCTTCTTAAAGAAACAAAATCCTGGTGATGTTTTTCAAACCACTTCTGTCCTGTCCCAGTCTGATTTATTTTTTTGTGCTTTTTTATTCCTTCATTTCAAAACAATGTTTCTGACCAGAGGTGGCGTGCTGCTGTCACCATTGCCCATTTTGACCACTAAAGAGCAGTGGAGTGTGGAATCATTGTTCAAAACACATGATGCTGAATCAGTCTGAAACTCCTGACTCACCCTACAACCAAGACCCGAGTCCTGCCCACGCATGCATGCGGTAAAGTCAATGAGAAATTTTTGATGTACAAACATGAATTAGGAGCAGGAGTCAGCCACTCGACCCTCGAGCCTGCTCCACCATTCAATAAGATCATGGCCGTAACCTCAACGCCTCATTCCTGCCTACCCCCGATAACCTTTCACCCCTTGGTGACCAAGAATCTATCCAGCTCTGCCTTAAAAATATTCAAATTCAAAACAGGGCAGTGTTGGCAAGCAGCTGCTTAGCACTGTTGCTATAATAAGCAAATTGTACACACAATATTACTGCATTAAATAGCTCAAAGAGCTAAGATACTCATGTGGCCTTTACTTTCCATTTGACATTAATCCTGTCTGTGCAGACATATGCACTCTGTAAAGAGAGCTTTATGTATTATTCAGACAAGTGGTACACATCAAAGAGCACTGAATGTCTCTGGGCACACCTGAGCTTTATGAAGTGTGTACCAACAATCTCCTCCTTATACCACTTCACATTTAGAACCCGCATAGGTCCAGGCCCCGGAGTTGCTCGACACCCAGCAGACACCGGTGACGAAGATGATTTACAGGAAGATGCAGTGTTGACATTTTGGAGAATTAACACAATGCAGAAATATCACAATGCTCTTTGTCAAGTGACTTGCTTACAGCAGTTCTTGCTTTAGCTTGTATGGGAGCTGGGGATACGTTACTATTGCCTTGGATTTTTTGCTGGAATGAGACACCTCTCGGTGTGGACATCATAACAATAATAATAATCTTTATTAGTGCCACAAGTAGGCTTACATTAACACGGTTACTGTGAAAATTCCCTCGCAGCCACACTATGGCACCTGTGGAGGGAGAACTCAGAATGTCCAATTCACCTAGCAAGCACATCATTCGGGACTTGTGGGAGGAAACTGTAGCACCCGGAGGAAACCCACGCAGACACGGGGATAACATGCAGACTGCACACAGACACTGACCCAAGCCGGGAATCAAACCCAGGTCCCTGGCGCTGTGAAGCAACAATGGATGTCATACAGTAACATGGATGAGATACAGTGAATAGCATCGTTGTTGGAATCCATCGTTGTTGGAATCCACCTGCTTGTCTGCCCGAGATTTTATCACCTGGGACAATGAGAACCTTGGTTCCACATAGATTTGATCTTGGATTCCTGGACTCAAAGTCCAGCGTCCTCTTTGTTACGCCATTGGACGGATACAGTCCCTATTTAAATGCTCATTTAAAACAAAACCATAGATCAATAAAATAAACTAAAAGAAGGGGTGACAGCCCCTGATGGGCCAAGTCCCTCTTTATACCCTTCAGTAAAACAAAAATCAATTAATTAAATAAAAATGAGAGAGGGATGTTACAGTCCTTGGTGGAGCACTGTAACTAAAGCAAAACATCAAAGGAAAAGTAACTAACTAAGCCAAAATATAATTTTGGGGGAGTTCCTTCTATATGTGCTCAGGATATTTAATCACCTGTTTATCCTTAACCTTAAGCAATACAATCATCACAACATTAACAAAGACACCACACCTTCATTCACATCTGGACAGATGTTGAATGATGGTCATTAACAATTATCTTGTCATTAGAAGACTGCTCATACTCTTCATTACTAAACTTCACTTTCTGTGGCCACTTTAATATGCAATTAATATGCAAATGCAGCAACATAATGACTATTGCGGGTAGATTGACGGTGGGGTGCAGTTTTTGGGACGCTAACAGCAGAGCCGCCTAATGGGCCAGCAACTTGTAGCTATTCACAATCCACAAGGCATTTCTTCCTTGCTGCAAATTTGGGGTCTGTTTTCACATTGTTTCAATCTGGCCTACAGTGTTCATGTTTTACAGAAGGTTCAGTAACCAGTGGACACAGATTCAAGGTGATTTGCAAAAGAACCAGAGGGGAGTGAAAATTATTTTTTGACGCAGTGAGTTGCTCTGAGCTGGAATGTACTCTTGAAAGGGAATTCAAGTGAAAGTAGATTCAGTGGTAACATTTGAAAGGGTATTGGATATAGATTGAAAACCCAAAAACATGTCAGGCTGTGAGAAAAGACCAGGGGCGCGATTCTCCGAGACCCGCGCCGGGCCGGAGATTCGGCGCAACCGCGCCACGCCGCCCCGACGCCGGTGCGCGATTCTCCGAGGTTTGGAGAATCGGCGCCATTTGCGCGGGCACGTTTGACGCGGCGCCGGCTGCGGGCCGCTGGAATCCACGCGGCCGCTGATTCTCTGGCCCGGATGGGCCGAGCGGCCGCGTGGAAAAAGCAGAGTCCCACCGGCGCCGTTCACCCCTGGTCGCTACTGGTGGGAACTCTGCGCGATGGGTCATGGGGCGGCCTGTGGGGCGGGGAAAAGTGCTCCTTCACCGGGGGGGCCTCTGATGCATGCGCGGGTTGGCGCGGTGCCCATTTGGCGCCGGGAAGGGAGGCTGGAGGCTAAATTGCCCATAGTGTCCAAAATTGCCTTTAGTGTTGGGTGGGGTTACTGGGTTATGGGGATAGGGAGGAGGTGTGGACCTTGGGTTGGGTGCTCTTTCCAAGAGCCGGTGCAGACTTTATGGGCCGAATGGCCTCCTTCTGCATTGTAAATTCTATGATGTTGTGAGCGTGAGCACACATCAAGGTCCAACAGACGGTGAAGATGAATAACCAGTTAGTGTTTTGCTTTGGCAGTGCTTGAGTGAGAAATGTTGCCTGGGATGAGGAGTATGGTAGCAAAGAGCTTATGTTACTGGACTAGTAATCCAGAGTGTTGGACTAATGCTCTGGAGACGAGAGTTCATGATAACTGGGTAATATAAATTCGACGAATGAAATAAATCGGGAGTGAAAAAGCTAGTCTCAGTCATGATGACGTTGAAATTTGCTGAATTGTTGCAAATGTCCTTTCGGGAGGTAAGTGCTGTCTGGTTTGTCCTACATGTGGTTAGCAATCCACAGAAATGTGGTTGGTGGCTCTTTAGCTACTGTCTGAAGTGGGTAGCAGGCCACTCAGTTGTATGCACAAAGACAGCTCACCAGAACTTTCTCCAGGAAAATTAGGGAGAAGCTTTATATGCTGAACCATCATTGCCCACATCCTTTGAATCAATTGACAGAAAAACCAAAGTCATCTCGGGCAGGATGTTGACTGTCCAAATTATCCTGTTATTGGCGTGCTACTTACAGTTCATAATTGCTGAGAGATGACTTGTCTCAGTGGGTATGAGCACAGCCATACAGACCAGCAAGACTCCAGGTTTAACCTTTTGGAGGCCATGTTTGGAGCACTACAACTGGCTTCGACCATGAAAGCTGGGGAGAAGATCAAATCAGCCAGGAACTTTGATCTCAATGGTGCATCCACACCCCTCATTCGATTGTTCCCCTTATGAATCCGGACAGAGATGGGATCAGATTTGGGTGATGAGGTCTTCCACAGTTGAACAGTCAGCTCACTTGCCAGGCTCGAGTCTAATCAGCAGGCTGGGACAACTGAGTGCAACCAAACCCTGCGGAAATACAATCCATCTTCAGTGTGGTCCGGTATTCTTTGTGTTTCTTATACACAGGATGGATATCGTAGTGTTCACAAAGACCACACAAGCTAAGTTCAATAATAAAGCTACCATTTATTACACTACTCACTCCTATAGCAAGCAATAATCTATTAAACTACAATCTACACTATACTAATACTTGACTCATGCACTCTGTCTTAAACTGTACTTTGCTCTCCCACTCTCTCACTCTCTCTCCCTGAAGCCTGAGAGTCGGTCCTTTGTATAGGTCTGTTTCCAGCTCCATCTAGTGGTCAATTGTGATATTACATTAACCTTTTATATACTAAACATGACAAAATGTCACATTCAGGAAGGAGAACAGAGAAAACCAGAGAACGATGGCTAGTGTGCTGCCTCCCCATACAGAATAGCAACCCTCTGGCTGCTGACTGAGCAGCTGGCATTCTGTCTGGTTGGTGCAATTGGCTTACAATCCTATGTGGAGTTTGTGCCTTCTCCCTGTGTCTGCGTGGGTTTCCTCCGGGTGCTCCGGTTACCTCCCCCAGTCCAAACATGGGCAGGTTATGTGGATTGGCCAGATTAGGTGGGGGTATGGGGATTGGATGGGGTAGTGAATCTGGGTAAAGTGCTCTTTCAGAGGGTCGGTGCAGACTCGATGGGCCAAATGGCCTCTTTCTGCTCTGTAGGGATTCTATGATCGTTGTTGAATATTGCACCCATTTTGGGGGTGATCGGAAATTGGCTAAGCCACCAGGAGGTGCACTTGCTGCAGACAATGGGGAGGGTTGGTTATCAAGTGGTCCGACTCTCCCTCAATTGCATGGTGAGAAGGCTTAATCTGCATTGGGCACAATTAACCTTAACTTCATCAGCTGGGCAATGGCCCTGAGCAGAAGAGACTGACTGCTCTTAATGAGATTTGTCGGATTTTCATTCCAGTGCCATCACTGGGGTAAGAATTAGACAGGTTCTACATGAGGCCAGTGATCTGCTCGTTCAATTTACTGCCTGAGCAGCAGATTTGAAAATGACCCCTGACTACTGTGTCTGAGCTTACTGCCGTTCTGAGGTTGACTTGTTCACACTCGAAGGTGAATTTGAAACATGCGATGACCCCAAAACACGTGATGCTCAGGCAGGAAATGCAAACACAGAAAGGCCAGCTCGGCCAGTTTTACACCATCGTTTTGCAAAAATTAATTTGTGGAGACGTGGCCCATCCCAAATTGCCCTTGAACTGAGTGGCTTTTCTGGATCATTTCAGAGGGCATTTAAGAGTCCACCTCATTACTGTGGGTCAGGAGTCAGATGTAGGCCAGGCTGGGTGAGGGCGGCAGATTCCCTGACATTAGTGAACTCGGTCGGCCTTTAACGACAATTGACATTCAATTCCAAATTTTCTATTTGAATTTCACCATCTGCTTTTCGCCCTCTGCCTTGGTGGGATTGAAACCCTGGTCCTCGGGGCATTATTACCCAGGGTCTGTGGATTACTAGCCCAGTGACAATACCACTATGCCAATATGTGACACTGAACAATGTGTCACAATTTAGCAATGTGACAATTTAGAGAGGGATTAGATGATAGCGGGGCCTATAATCTGGTGGTGGCTGGGGACCTTATGTGACTGACTGACTTCATTCAATTCACTCAATTTACTTTATTACTCTCCATAGTTTCAGGTAAATTGCTCATTCGTTGAAATAATATATATAAATGAATAATAACAATTCTCTCACAAAGATCCACCTTTAATTAAATATGTATTAGAAAAGATTCTCATGCATTCAGTGAGTCTCGTCTTCCATGCACTTCCTCTTCCATGTATCAAACTCCTGTTGTAAGTTTTCATGGAAAGGGCACAAATGAGTTCAGGAACTGATTTGTCTGAGGGATTGTAGCCTTTTCCCTGAACAGATCTAATATTAATACTGAGACTGTGTTTTATCTTGTTGGTTTGGGTGTAAAAAGGTTTCAAGGTGTTTGAAGTCTGTTATCCTGTGTTTGCTGCCTCTATAATGTGCAGCTGGTGCCATCCTCGGAGCCCCCTGTGACCTTGTTGGTTTGTGTCTTCATTCTTACCTTATTGTTTAATGCAATATGATGATGTGCCTGCTTTTTATTCTGTGGCCCGATGTTGTGCCAGAAACCATGAATAAACTTGAAGACAGAGGAAGTCAGAGGGACACATTGTGAAACGAGATCCAATGTATATATAAAATCCTGCCGTCAGATCTGAGCTCATACTTTGTCTGCCTTCTGTTTTCTATTATTAGTTTAGGGAAGTGCTTGTCAGAGTGTGAAATCCATCTGTAATCTTTGTATTTCTCTGCAGCTCCTAATCAGAGAAAGCAATCGCTTTGGATCCTTGTGACCTCATTGAGGGTAATCATTGATTGGTTGGGGAGAGGGGGAGGAAAACAAGAACAGTGATGTCAGCAGGGGATGAGAGTGAAGCGACTTGTGGATGAGAAATGATAATAATAATCGTTTACTGTCACAAGTAGGCTTCAATGAAGTTATTGTGAAAAGCCCCTAGTCGCCACATTCCGGCGCCTGTTCGGGGAGGCCGGTACGGGAATTGAACCCACACTGCTGGTCTTGTTCTACATTACAAGCCAGCTGTTTAGCCCACTGTGCAGAAAGATTGATGGGGAAGAGAAGACCGGCTGACTGGGAGCTTGATGGGTGTTGGAGTGGAGAGGCGCGGGGGAGAGTCTGAGGGAGAGAAATAATAATAATGATCTTTATTATTGTCACCAGTAGGCTTACATTAACACTGCAATGAAGTTGCTATGACAAGCCCCTAGTCGCCACATTCCGGCACCTGTTCAGGTGCACTGAGGCAGAATTCAGAATGTCCAAATCACCTAACAAGCACGTCTTTCGGGACTTGTGGGAGGAAACCGGAGCACTTGCAGGAAACCCACGCAGATACAGGGAGAACGTGCAGACTCCGCACAGACAGTGACCCGAGCCGGGAATTGAACCTGGGGCCCTGACGCTGTGAAGCAACGCTGCAAACCACTGTGCTACCGTGCCACTCGAGGGCAACACGGAGGAGAGAGAGAGAGCACTGAATATGTCACAGCAGAAGTGGCGAAGAGCAGAGAACTGAGAAAGAAGCTCGGTAGAAGATAGACAGTTAAAAAAAAAGATAGAGGCGGAGGAAGTGAAACGGAAAATAGGAACAAGATGAGGAAGGGCTGGTTGGAACTCTTGAGGTGGTGTAAAAGCCCTTGACTGGGCATGGAACGGAAACCTCGATTGGGCCATCTCATTGTTGCATTGTCATACTGGTTGAATTTTTGGCAGTCTGCCTCCTCCACATTTAGAATCTTGTGCTGGTGCCAGTTATGTCTATGTAATAGCTATAAAAACCTACCTAAATGGGGAATGGGACATCTCGTTCTTGCAACAAACCAATTGGCCAGAGGAAAATAGATGAGGCATTTGGTCACCTTGTTACCACCTGACCATTTAAGTGGCTTTAATTGTGAAGCTTAGTATCAATGTACGCTCCTGAAAATGGAAAAGATGCATTTTGCAGAAGTTTGATCAGCTGTTGAGAACTCTGCTGCCAGAGATGAGCCTCGTATATGTAAATTATTGGTGGCTCACTGAGGATTACCAGGCTTGGCGATGCAGTGGGTAGCATTCCTGCCTCGGAGCCAAATGTTGCGGGGTTCAAGTCCCACCTCTGGACTTGATGTGTTGTCAAATAGGTTGAGTATCCATCTGTAAATCCTTCCAACACACATCAATGGAGGTGGTAAGAGTGGAAGAGATTTTTGGTCAGCCATATGTTAGGAAGAACATTGGAGCCTCCAGCTGTTTTGTTGTGCGGTTGGATCTAGATGGGGGTTTTGAGGGTTGTCTATTCTCCAAAGTGTGCTGTTCGAGTTTGTAGCTTCTCAAAAACATTACTCTTCGGCAAGTATTTACACATTTGGACCCCTACATGAAGTTGGAGCTTCCCTTCCTTCCAAAAACACTCTTACTTCTCAGTCATGTGAACTGACATCATTATTAAAACAGCATCATATCTGCTTCTGATGTTAACCCTTTACTTTGCCACCACTGTCCACAGCTCCAGACAGCAACATGCCTCTACAAGGGCATGTTTCCACGGCAACTTGGGTTCCCTGAGTGAAATGTAACAGGCCACCACACCACTGGGAATTGTCCATATGCTGTGATTATGGCCATAACTTTGTTCTTCCACAGGTTTAGAAGTAACATCTGAAGGGGTGTATTTTCTCAGTCCGAGCTGGTTGACGTACCTCACTGTTTTTTTAAAATTCATTTACGTTATGTGGGTGTCTCTGGTTAGGCCAGCATTTATTGCCTATCCCTAGTTGCCTTTCAGAAGGTGGTGGCAAGTTGCCTACTTGAACCGTTGCAGCCCTTCAGATGTATGTACACCCACTGTGCTGTTAGGGAGGGAGTTCCATGATTCTGTCCCGGCAACAGCGAAGGAACGGCGATTATATTTCCAAGTCAGGGTAGTGAGTAATGGTGTATATGAGCTCGCAGGCTGCTTTTGTCCAGTCACTTCTTCGGTACTGGTGAATTGCCGCACTCCATTGGCACTGGGTAAAGGGTCTCATTCTGTGGGCACTGTGTGAGATCTCTCTCTCCCTGGGCACTGGGTAAGTCTCTTACTCAGTGGCCACTGGGTGAAATCTTGTCACTGCTGACCTAAACTTGGATAAGGTTTAGGCTGAAGGTTTCAGTGTTGACTGTTATCCGTGGTGCAGTTAAACTGAAAATTGCAGCTAGTTCGAAGCCTGCTTGATAACAATGTTATTTGAAAGGATTTGACTGTGCCATGGAGTGATGCCCCTATAAGAGTTAAATTGAATTGCTATGTTAGCTCCCGCAATAAGATGTTACTGGAGGGCTACTGGTGCCTGTGAACCTTAACCCAGCAACAATCAGCTCCTCCTAATGAGAATTGGTCAAAAAAAATCCAATAAATTGAAAACATTTGTGGTAAAAATGACTTTCAGTATAATTAATGATAGAAGGCAGTGGGCTGAATCACTCCCAAAGTACCTTGAGCTTGGCAAATCGTGTCTTAAAATGTCATTTATAGATTGTAGTAATAATGAAAGTAGGTTGCCTGGTGTTGCAATGAGATTTGGTGCTGGCCTCTGGATGATGTCTCTGGGGCTGGTTTAGCACAGGGCTAAATCGCTGGCTTTGAAAGCAGACCAAGGCAGGCTAGCAGCGCGGGTTCAATTCCCGTACCAGCCTCCCCGAAAAGGCGCCGGAATGTGGCGACTGGGGGCTTTTCACAGTAACTTCATTTGAAGCCTACTTGTGACAATAAGCAATTTTCATTTCATTTCATTTCATGTGAGCCTGCCCAACCTGGAAGCATAGTTGTGCAGTTTCCTGAGCCAAAGGGTGATTACAATTATGTTGGGAAATGGACTGGGGGGCATTGGAGGGGGCATTGGGGGCGGGGGGTGGTGCATTGAGGTGAGCAGATCATGAACAGTCCATCCAGCCAGAGTGTGCTGATCTGAGTATCTGGGAATGTCTCGTATTGATAACCAGTTGCTTGATGACTGAGCAAAAACCCGACCTGCTAAAGGAACAAAGCCACATCAGGAGAAATGGTTGTTGCCAATCTTGGCTGAGTGATGCCTATAATGAACCTTACCCAGTCCTTCCAGCTCAGGATGGAGTCTGGTACAGAGAAGGAGAGATTTGATTTGATTTATTGTCACCTGTACAGAAGTACAGTGAAAAGTATTTTTCTGCAGCCGAGGGAACGTACACAGTATGTACAAAGTCATAAAAAAGAATAATCGACAGAGTACGTTGACAAATGGTACATCGATAAACCGTGCTTGGTTAGTGTGGAACAGTGGGCCAAAAAAAAGCAAATACACGAGCAAGAGCAGCATAGGGCGTCGTGAATAGTGTTCTTACAGGGAACAGATCAGTCCGAGGGAGAGTCGTTGAGGAGTCTAGTAGCTGTGGGGAAGAAGCTGTTCCTATTGTTGCTCTTATTAGCCTTAGTTCTATTAGCTCTAATTATGTCACCTTTGCTAACGAGTCGCCAGGTATCTTTCTGATACCGCCACATGGTTCAAGCTCTAGTTATGATTAATAAGACACCACACCGCTTAGTAAGATTGAAATCAACAGTCATTTACTATGTACAGCAATAAATACTTACACAATAATCCTACTTTCTATATCACTACCTACCACTACTGGCCAATACTTAACTTTTAGGAATGGCCCACCAGGTCAGGGAAACGAATGGCTTATTGAATTGGGTCTGGCCTGCGGGATTCAAAAGGCTGATACAGGTCGATGGCTAGGAGTCTCTATCGGGTAACGATAGCTGGAGTCAAACTTACGGTTGCTGGTCGATGGTTCTTGCGAAGGTTGCGAGCAGGAGAAGAAGGGAGAGAAGGGTCGATCTGAACTTGGCCCTATTTTTATAGGGCCCAGGGGCTTCCCACCTCTCGGGGCGGACCTTGACCCTGAGTCCCAAGTGATTGGACTTGTTCCCAATCACTGGGTTCGATATGCTCCAATAATGGGGCGATTCCTTGATCGGGGGGTGGTCGCTCACCTGTCTTTGTCTCGGCCACTGCTGGCGCCGAGAGGTCTGGCCCAGCATTCAATTGCTAATATGTTGCAATTGTTCCCGGGGATAGCCGATTAAACTGCAGATGTCTGGGTTGATGTGCTGCTAATGGTCGCAGGTATCGATCTGGGTCGACTTCCCCAGAGCCGAATACACTATTCTGTCTGCAGCTGTCCGTTTGTGCCCTGTTGGCTGCTTCTCCCATCAGCCTTTTCGGTTAGTCATTTTATATCGGGTTTTGGCCAAATTAATCGGGAATCAGCCATTTTAGGTGGCTACACTATGTCTGGATGTGCGGGTCTTCAGACTTCTGTATCTTCTGCCTGATGGAAGGGTCTGGAAGAAGGCAAAGCCTGGGTGGGAGGGGTCTCTGATAATGCTGTCTGCCTTCCTGAGGCAGCGGGTGGTGTAGACAGAATCAATCTAGGGGTGGCAAGCTTGTGTGATGTGTTGGGCTGAGTTCACCACACTCTGCAGTTTCTTGAGATTTTGGGCTGAGCAGTTGCCATACCAAGCTATGATGCAGCTGGATAAGATGCTCTCTATGACACATCTGTAGAAGTTTGTGAGAGTCAATGCAGACCTGCCAAATTTCTTTAGTTTCCGTAGGAAGGAGAGACGTTGTTGGGCTTTCCTGACTTGTATCAATGTGAGTGGACCAGGACAGACTGTCCTGAAGTCGATGATCAGTTCGTTACTGGTCATTCCGACATTTAGAGAGATGTTGTTTTCGGTACACCATGCAACCAAATGATCTATGTCCCTTCTGTAGTCTGATTTGTCGTTGTTTGAGATACTACCCACCACAGTCATAGCATCCGCAAAGTTATAGATTGAGTGACAATTATAAATATAGATGACAATAAAAAAAGTAGCTGAGATGAATAAGATTGATGTGTTTATGGAGAAGCTAAATAAACACAGGATGGACAGAGGGGCTGAGGGATATGCTGATGGGATGAGACACAGAGGTGCAGGAGGTGGTTTGTGTGGAGCATTAATGGCCTCTTTCCATGCTGGAGGTTCCATATGAAAGGATTGGGACCTGGGATGCATTGTCGGAAAAGGTGGTGGAGGTAGATCTGACCATAACTTTCAGAAGGAAAATACTTGCAGGGCTAGGGGAAGAGAATGTAAGGGGAAAAATGGACATTGTGTGGGACTAATTATTTCAGAAGTTAACACCGACACAGTGGGCTGAATAGCTGCTGCCAGTATTGTACAATTTTATCATTTTCTGAGTTAAAGGTTTAAAAGGGAATTTGATGGTCACATCCTTACTCTTCAACTCAAAGTTGTCTGGAATTTTTATTATGCGGCTTCTACCCCTCTTCCTGTGCAAATACAGAACCAGGAATTCTCCAGAGTTTTCGATGCAAAAGTGACAAGATGGAGTTCATGTTATTGACTTTTGGGAAGCTTGGTTGTCAGATCGTTTGTCGCTTATTAAAAATCGACAGTATTGTGCTGGTTGATATAAGTGAAAGCTTCAATCGGGTCGAGACTATTCCTGGACTTCAGGGAGTGGAGAGTGAACCTCTTTCATTACTTGAGCAGCATGGGGCCTGGTGTTGCTTGCATTGCCCATTGGGTCAGTGGCAATGGTCATAGTGAAGTGGACGGGGGTTTATGAGAAGCAGGAGTGATGAATTGAGTTTTGAGTAAGGAACCCTTGCTACTTTAGTCACCAGCCAAATAGTTAAAAGTGAATGATGAGGATCCAAGAGAAGGTATCTCCTTCCACACCTCCTGCTGGTTATAAAAAGAGAAAGTCCTTTCCCCACAAGCAATACATTCAGCACGGGGAGAATGAAGGGGATTATTTTGTTCACTAGCATTCTTTGCGAAAGATAATCTCGAACCTGCGCAAGTATTTTGAAAGAGATGAGGAGAGCCATGGACAATGCAAATGATATCCAAAATGGTGTGCATTATATCAAACACTATTAACAGAGCAGTTGTGTACTACTTACAGGCTAAGAAATCTGAGACACCTCTAACCAGCTCCAACTTTATTCTTCTAAATATACACCCTGACATCACTTTCACTGATATCGCTGTGGTTATCACAGATCAATATAACTGCCATCTGACCCAATTGGTCCCTTACAAATCATACACGGGAGTCAGCCTCTTGCATCCTGTGGAAACTGGATCGAACGATGCCGAATAGCCCCATGGTCTCTTGCTTTACATTTTCATTCCTTTGTTTCAGCTGCTTACTTTCATCTGCATTAACCTCTAAACTAATCCAAATCCATCTTTGAAGCCATGGGGAGGATTGGTGTATCCTGTCCAGTTACTGTCAGTTGGATGAGTTGCTTATAGGAATGCAGCAAAGGTTGCCAAATTATATAAATCCACTACTTGGCAATCCACTTTAATGTAACTGGCTCCCCAGCAGTATTGGCCCCGGTAACCCACAGCAATACTATTGAGTGGAATGTGTGGAGTCTATAAATAAGTCAGGGCGGTATCTGGGTAGACAGCTCATGTTAAGATCATGCCAGGACTGAAGCCAAGATACATTGGGAGTGCTGTCACGAGGCCCATTAAGTTGAGTGATCCATCCCAACTATGTTGCCTACCCATTGTAACTGCTCTGTGACAGAAGGTTTATAAACATGTTTTACGCCAACACTCCAAGCCAGCTTTGTATGTAACAGTGAGTAAATCAAAAAATGGGTGGTTGAGAATGTAATTGGTCTTTCATATTTGAGCTCCATTCAAACCCAAAGCAAACCCGAGTGTAAAAGTCCTTTTTAATAAAAGAAAGAACTTTTGTTTATGTAGTGCTTTTTGCAACCTCAGGACTGCCCAAAGCCCTGGGACAGCCAATGAAATACTTCTGGAGTGTGTTTTTAAAAAAAATAAAATATTTTATTAAAACGATATTTTCATTACAACAAACAAACCCACCAACAATAAGAACATAAGAACATAAGAACTAGGAGCAGGAGTAGGCCATCTGGCCCCTCGAGCCTGCTCCGCCATTCAATGAGATCATGGCTGATCTTTTGTGGACTCAGCTCCACTTTCCGGCCCGAACACCATAACCCTTAATCCCTTTATTCTTCAAAAAACTATCTATCTTTATCTTAAGAACATTTAATGAAGGAGCCTCTACTGTTTCACTGGGCAAGGAATTCCATAGATTCACAACCCTTTGGGTGAAGAAGTTCCTCCTAAACTCAGTCCTAAATCTACTTCCCCTTATTTTGAGGCTATGCCCCCTAGTTCTGCTTTCACCCGCCAGTGGAAACAATCTGCCCGCATCTATCCTATCTATTCCCTTCATAATCTTATATGTTTCTATAAGATCCCCCCTCATCCTTCTAAATTCCGAGTACAGTCCCAGTCTACTCAACCTCTCCTCGTAATCCAACCCCTTCAGCTCTGGGATTAACCTAGTGAATCTCCTCTGCACATCCTCCAGTGCCAGTACGTCCTTTCTCAAGTACACTACACATTGAAGTGGAGTTATAATGTGGAACCGTGGCAGCCAATTTGTGCACAGCAAGCTCTCACAAACAGCAAAATGCTTAATCTGCATGAAGAAATAGGCAGAATCCACAAAGGATCCGGACCTCTCTGTCCATTAGGGAGAGATAACTGTTTAATAGCTTGAGAGGCATCACTCTGCAAGGCGAGGAGGTGGACCTGCATGAACTAACACCTTATCTGTTTTCTCAATGATATTGGTGAGGGATATTGATCAGGACTCGGGGGAGACCTTAACTGCTCTTCATTGAATAGTGCCAAGGGATCTATTCCATCTGCCTCCGGAGACCTCAATTCAGCATCTGCTCCAAAAGATGGCATCTGTCGTGCAGCATTCCCCGCTGCACTGCATTGGCATTTCAAACCAGATTTTTCAGGCAAGCGCACTAACCATTGAACCACACCCAACGTCCATTTTTAGGCCTTTTTTAACCCATGCCCTGATGAGCCTGTATCTACAGTTGGCGCACGCACCCTCTAAATTGGCACTCACTCGTGCACCTAGGTGGTGAAGTAGAACATGGAAATATCACACTGAACCCGTCACTGCTTAACCCCATAACTTCAACCTCTGATGTTGTGCGTGCTGAGGGTGTACACACCGAAGAGTCCGTGGCCACATCACTGTCATTTCTGGGACTGGCTGGTTCAATGATGCCAAAATTATTTTGATTTTGCTGCAGGTTGCAGAGTGAGGGTCATTTCCGATGAGGAAGTGCCGGTTTTTCTCATTCCGCTGAAATGTGTCCCTGACATCACTCGTCACCGGGTGAGATGCTGCCCTAGGGGAGCTGATCACACCAAAATAAACGTGAGCGGGTTGTGCATATTGTGTGTGTGTGTGTGGGTGGGTGTGTAGTCCCACTTGTGCACATGTAGAAAGTGGATTTCTTGAAAACAAACGCACCAATTGAGTAACTGCATCGTTGTTAAGTGGTCCAATTATGCTTGTAGAACATTATGGAGGGCCCATACTATTAGCTGATGTCTACCTATATCACACGGCTGAAACGCCACTGAACTTTTGACCCTGCGTCTGCCCACTGTCTCTCCTGTGAAACGCTCAGGGATATAATGTTTTCCCCGAGCTGGTTGACTGGTCGTTGAAAGCGGTTGGTGGCGAGGAGGAGGGAAGGGTTAGTTACACCGAAATGCCTGCACTGTTGTTGAAGAGATCAATAAAATGAAGGGGATGACATTACACCTGGTGGAGAGAAAGCCAGAACAATGCAAAGCCTTTGATATTGTCTAATTGGCTGACCTGCGTCGACCAGCCTGCGCAGTTTTTAACTTTCCAGGTTCCACAAGCATTCCTCTGGACAAACCAGCGGAATATTTTTATTATTATCGAACACACGCCGCCCTCTTCGCTCCTCGGACAGTTTGCACGGGGCAGATTATATTCCCTGCATGTTTGGCGTCGTTCCCAATATTCTGCCTGCTTCATGAGCTGCTGGCTTTGACATCATGTGTCCCATCAGTATGATGTTTCGAGTGGCGAACAGTGGAGAGGAACATAAAACCCGTTCGATTGACTGATTGTAGTGCTAGGCTGGAGTCGTGGGACTCCTGACTGTAGCGTGGTAATCAGATCTGTCTGTGATATATGCCTGCGCTCCCCCCAAAAACAACAACATTGATCCAATTGTCATTGTTTTATTGCTTAACCCTCGGATGAGCAGGGAGAATTGACACAATTTTACCAAAGAAGCAATTTACAAAGGCTGTTTTCACCAAATCTAATTTGCTGAATGGCCTGTCTCTATCGTGTCATCTCTATGTAATTATCAGAGAATCTAACAGCACAAAGGAGGCCATTTGGCCCACCCTCACTGTGCCAGCTCTTTGAGAGGGTTAACTAACTAATCCCAATCCCACTCTCCTGTCCCGCCACCCCCATATAGATCTTTTCCTTTGGGAGTGTTTATCCAATTCTCTTTCAAAAGTTACTGTTGAATCTGCTTCCATTACCCGCTCAGGCACTGCATTGCAGATTGTGACAACTCGCTGGGTAAAAGAAAATCCCCCTTAGCAGCCTTCCTATTCGCTGCCCCCTGCCCAACCCCGAGGCTCTTTTGCCAATTACCCAGTTAACCACCTGCACGGACAAGAGGAGCAGCCACACAGGAGTACCACCACCGACACGTTCCCCTCCCAAGCTCACGCAACATCCCACTTGGAAATATATCGCCGTTCCTACGTTGCCACACTGATCAAAATCTGGAAACTCCCTCACTAACAGCACTGTGGGTGTACCAACACGACATGGATTGCAGCGGTTCAAGAAGGTGGCTCACCAGCAAACTTCTCAAGGGCAATTAGGGATGAGCAATAAATGGCAACCTTACCCGCGACACCCACATCCCAAGAACAAGCAAAAAAAGATTTGATTGGATTGCATTTCTGTTTCCATGATAAAGGGGGGGATTGCAGTTCATTTCCACCCCAATAATTTTGTACAGCTTGACAGAAAGGGGTACAATCAAATAAGGCGGCGATGAGCACAGAACATGGCCATTGTCGCACCTCATGATGGCTTTGGCCATTGTATTAGAACTTTGCTCCTGCTGCCTAGTGCGTGTAGATACTGGTCGAGTCCCCGATTGACTCTGATGTCCTCCGCTGCCGGAGGAGCTGGTGGGAGCAGGGACGATAGTGACGTTTAAGGGGCATCTTGACAAATACATGAATAGGTTGGGAATAGAGGGATACGGACCCCGGAAGTGTAGAAGATTTTATTTTAGACAGGCAGCATGGTCGGCGCAGGCTTGGAGGGCCGAAGGGCCTGTTCCTGTGCTGTACGTTTCTTTGTTCTTTGTTCTACTCCTTTCTTCAACTTCGATGAATAACACAGCACTCAGTGCCCAGGCTTGAGCTCAAAAACCAATACTTGCGGTGGGATAATTCACACGAGGACTGTCACAGCTCGCATGGAATCGGGAGGCTGGCGGAACTCAAGAGGAGGGAATTACGGGAAATCTAAGGGAGGGGGTTAAAAAAAAAGCAATGGAGTTTGTATAATGGAGGTGAGTTTCTCCTCACTTGGGGCATTCTAAACTTGGCAGAAACCTCACATGCATTAGAACATAGAACATTACAGCGCAGTAGAGGCCCTGCGGCTGAACAGGGTTAGATCTGAGGAAATTCCTCCCTGAATTTGGGGAAGCGTAAATTAATATGTTTGTCTGAGATTCCCTGACCCAACATTATAACTTGAATCTATTTATCTGAAACAATTTAATGCTGTTACTAAAATAATGGACAAGAACATTTCAGACAAGCTTTTGTGTCTAGTTTTCTGTAATGAATTTGAGGGCCCATTGGTTTCCAAGTAGGCCGGGCGCCTTACTCCGCCGAAGCGACGGCTGAGGGGTGGCCTAGTAAATGGTGAAAGGGCCTGAACGGGTCGACACAGAGAAAATGTCACCACCTGTGGGGGAAATCCAAAATCGGGGGTGGGGGTGTGGGGCACAAGTCTCATAGTCACCAATCATCTGATTGGGAATTTCCGAGCAAGTTCTTTATCCAGAGAGTGCTAAGAATGCGGAACTTGCTGCCACACGAAGTAATCAAGGTGAGTAACGTAGAGGGAAGTGAGATAAGTGAATGAGGGAAGAAGAATGGCAGGTAATGTTGAATTAATAAACTTTATTGTCACAAGTAGGCTTACATTATCACTGCAATGAAGTTACTGTGAAAAGCCCCTCGTCGCCACTTTCCGGCTCCTGTTCGGGTACACTGAGGGAGAATTCAGAGTGCCCAGATTACCTGACAACATGTCTTTTGGGACTTGTGGGAGGAAACCGGAACATCTGGAGGAAACACATGCAGATACAGGGAGAACGTGCAGACTCCGCACAGACAGACTAGTTCGGGAATTGAACCTAGGACCCTGGCGCTGTGAAGCAATAGTGCTAACCACTGTGCTACCATGCCGCTCATCAGAGGGTGAAAATAAGTGGGAATCTGGGGGATAAAACACCAGCATTGACCAGTTGGGCTAAGCCTTTATCTTTGCAGTAAATGCAATGTAGATCCAATAGAACACATCTATAAACACAGAATCTCAAAATGGTGGGGTAAATGATACAAAGTGGATTCTGACTGCCTCAGTTCCAGTTAGGGTGTGCCAGATTTGTTAACTGACTGAAAACTAGCAGCAGAATTACCTCCTGGTAGAACTGCACCTCATTGTTGATTCTTACACGGCAGTGATCAGAGGGACTTATCCTATCCCCACTCCCAATACTCACCCAATCAAAGCTCACTTAATTGGCCAACCTCTCTCTTTTGCGCAATGACTGTGCTCCTTTGGGAATTCCCACTCGGGCGATTGGTATTTCCCACTGGCCCCCTGGGGTTGATTCTGCAGAAAAGGGAGAATTGCCGTCTTCCAGTCATGCGCCTCTCTGGAATTTTCAACCAATTTCTAAAAGAAAAGTAGCTGCGTATTTATGTTTTTTTTAGAAAACACCACCGCAAAACCCTGGAAAGTTGAGGTGTTTGAAAAAACAGGGTTGAAACAAAGGATTTGAAAGAAAAATAATGTGAAGAAAAGGTGCTGAGGTGGATTGCCCTGTATTTATTGGTTGCTGTTGAAACAAATGAATGCCTTTTACCTTGCGTATTTCCAGCCGCTTCCATTCCCTGAAAAATTATTTTGTCACCCCAATATTTCCCAAGTTCAATATTTACATTAGATGGTGATAATTGGCTCTCTGATGCCTTCGCCATTTAGTATGTAGACTGGGTTGAGGATAATGCACTCATCAAATCTGTCTGTACCCTGCACTATAGAAATTGTTTATTTCATATTCGTCTATTTGACCTAGGGACGAGGGGCAAGGCATTTTTACAGGTAATGCCCGTGCTAACCATCACACTTTCCTTGTGTAATAGTGGACAGGTAGTTGCTTTTCTGCAGGATAAATTGAGATTAGAGTTACTGCAAAGAGGCACAACTGCAAAGTTTATCTTCTATACGGGTCCTGAGAGGTCACCTCTGCAGAATGGCTTTGAGAGGGTCCCAGTGGCAGGATTTGTGGTATTTGAATCACGTTAACCTTTGAAAGCAGCAACCCTACACAATGTTCCTGATCCTCTGGGTCCTGTGATACATGTCTGCTAGTCTGCCCTTCACACCGAACTTACCCCAGGAGGATCCGAGGAAGCTGAGCTAATTAGACAAATCCCCAGCGTTGATATCCATTGCATCACATTATAAGCCGTCAGTTCCTTGTGAGAAGAGATTTCAGGGGGTGGGGAGAGAAATGTTTTAACCCATTGTTTGTTGGTGAACGTGTATTGTAAACGTATATTTTCATTTCTCTGCAAGGTGTCCGTGGTGCTAAATACACTGATCGTGCTTTAACAGTTGAGTTTACCACATCGTCTTTGAAATATAAATATGATATAAATCTATTAATAAGGAATAATCTAAGAAAAGTGTTTATCACAAGTCATGTTGTCACTACATTTTCACTTTCAGGCAACAGTGCACTTTTGGCAATTTTACTGCCTCGCTGAATAATTTAGTTTTTGGGTAAATTAGTTAATTGTTTTTAATTGTGCGGACAGTTTATTGAAGTCTCACGCTGAGGCATGTGGACACATACATCCACACAGTGCAGTCAACAGAGTGAATACATTTTGCCAATACTTGCTGCTCTCTCTTTTGCTGAAGGCGGTAGCTCCTTGTGGTGATGCTACCTCATGTCTGCCCAGTGACCCATCGCACCTCATCTGCGTAGATTTTCTAAATCCGCAAGGCTGGATAGTGGGGGGGGTCAGATCTTTGCAGAGTCAGGAAGACTCTGCAGCCTTTAAAAAAATTAACGGGTATGACCTGAATGGAGAAGTCCTGTCTCCGTGTCTGACAATTTAATTTCTGCCACTAATGGAAGAGAGGAGGGATATCATTCACACAGGAGGAAAGATAAAACTCAACAGAACCAGCTGACCTTAGTTCTAAGTGCAAACAGACCCCATTTTGGCAGTTGCAAGATTCTTAACCTGCAGTGGGCGAGTCAGAACTGATGGAATTGACTTAAATGCTCTTGAAGGATGGATAAGGTCCGTATAACTGTCATGACGTAAAGTTTCTAAATCCACTGCTCTTTAAACTTTGAAAAAGACTGCAACTGTCACTGAGAATTAAAAAAAAACACAGCTCGACTGCTTTGATTGACAGGCCATCTGCTGCAGGTTAGAGAAAATTAGTGGCATCTAGTCCTACAGTCTCAGTAGAGTGCTCTATTGATGTTTTCACAAGGGCTATTATTATTTCACTGAGTGCTTGGCTGTGTTTGGAAAACTACAATTAAATCATCAGCGAATTCTGAGTTTACAGTTTGACAGTTTAAAGAGGCTTTTAAAGGATTAGCTTTATAGGATTTGCCCGTACCGGCCTCCCCGAACAGGGGACGGAATGTGGTGACTCAGGGCTTTTCATAGAACTTCACTGAAGCCTACTTGTGACAATAAGCGATTATTATTATTATTAGCTGTCTTTGATGTGGGGTCTAAATAGAAATCTGTTTTTGTAAGAGAATAACCTCTTACGATTTAAAAACTTTAAGTGGGTTTTATGAATGAGTCTTTTTCTCATTATCAAGTGTATATGAGCGAGAGTTCATCAGATTGTTCGAAGTTTATCTTTTTACACATCTCCACATGGTTCCTGAGGTCTGCCTATGGTGGATCCTGCGCACATGGCAATGGAGGTGGCATGGAGTGTACGAAGAGCCATTCGGATGGATGAGGGTCATTGGTTGGTGGGAGGATATGGATGACTGTGGGATGTTTTGTGTCTGTGGGGAGGGCAGGGGCCGGGGGTGGGGTGTTGTGAGGAATGAAGGCGAGAAGACCTTACAGCTTCTGAAGCAACTGGGCCCAAGTCCCAGAGAACCAAGGCTGGCCTAACCAACCCACATACATTCTTCTTCCCGGATCGGTGAGCATTGCTCTATCCTGCAGCCCCATAGCGAACATTGCGTGATTGGGGCACTTTTGGGCACTTTTCCTAGAGTTAGGACTGGTGGGAAGCCACCTTACGCAATCTACTTGCTTTGGTGTCGAAAGCCCAGCCCTAGCTGTCAGCAAGTTATTCAACTGTGGAGGGAGCATCACAGTCAAATCAGATTCTGTCGACGGCCACTATCAGGCGCAGTCAAGAATGAAATCTGTATCCTTCCTTCTCCTTTACAACTGATGTCAGTATGTTGTACTCGGCATCGTCAAATGGTGAAGGAAGAAACCAGAGTCAGTCTCTACTTCAAATAGATTTATTCAGAGTGGAACATTAAGGTATATATCTCCTGACTCTTCTCTACTCCTGGGTCAGCAAATGTTTCTTTCTCTGTGCTCAAGTAACCATCTGATCAATGCCTTTCGCCTGTATGTACTTGGCCTCATTTGATATAATGAACAAAATATTTTGTCCCTTTCCGCTGCATTGGCCAAGTCAGCACAGATCATGGCCTGGGACTTTTGTGCTGATTGATAAATCAGCTCCGATGTTGTGGTGAATCAGGCCTGGGGGTTGGGTGGTGCATGGCGGTAATTTGCATGCACTGATTCCCATCGCTGTTCCATTGGCAGCCGCGCTCTCGGTTAACTAGCTCTCAGCTCTGGAATTCCCTCGTTAAACCTCTCTGTCTCGTTACCTCTGTATCTTCCTTAACGACGCTGGTCAAAAACCTTGGGCGGGATTCTCCGAAGTGGCCGCGCCGTCGTGAACGGCATCGAGGTTCACGACGGCGCGGAACGGCCCCGGTCCCGACCGATTCAGGCCCTGACAATGGGCCAGTATCGGGGCCGCGTCATCTAACCGCGCCAGGCCTTGTCGCCCGCGTAAAAGCGGCGCCGATTAGATGACGCGGCCAGCGCCGCATAACGGACGTCATCCGTGCATGCGCGGGTTGGCCGGCGCCAACCCGCGCATGCGTGGTTGCCGTCCTGTCCAAATCCGCCCGCAAGAAGATGGGGGACGGATCTTGCGGGGCCGCGGAAGGAAGGAGGTCCTCCTTCAGAGAGGACGGCCCGACGATCGGTGGGTACCGATCGCGGGCCACCCCACATTGCAGGTGAAGCCCGGTGCAGGATCCCCCCCTCGCCCCCCCCCCCCCCACAGTCCGCCCCCCCAGCGTTCACGCACCGCACATGACTGTAGCGACCAGGTGTGGACGGCGCCGGGGGGAACCCGCCATTTTGGCCTGGCCGCTCGGCCCATCCGGGCCTCAGAATCGCGGGGGTGCCGGAGAATCGCCATTTTAGGTATTTCCGGCGATTCTCCGGCCTGCGGCCCGCGAAACTCGACCGGGCCATTCCCGCCGCTTGGGAGAATCGCGGGAGGGCGTCGGATCGGCGTCCCCGGAAATCTCGGCAGCCCAGGCGATTCTCCAAACCGGCGTGGGAGTGGAGAATCGCGCCCCTTGCCTCGCCTGTCTTTGTATCACCTGACGTGGCTTAGTTTGAAATTTGAAGTTCCTGTGAAAATCTTTGGGATCTTTTACCATGTGTAATGGTGCTACATAAATGCAGGTTTCCATTATAAGTTAGAAACAAAACCCATCACCACACCATTTTCTCATGGAATTCATCCTTTCCCAGAATTTCAAAGCTGTTAAATTCCTTGCCTCCCTCAGTATTTCCTTACATCCTACAATCCACAGGTTCTTAAAACCCAAACTTGGTGTCAGGATTTACCGCGGCCAGGGCAGCACGGTGGCGCAGTGGTTAGCACTGCTGCCTCACAGCGCCGAGGTCCTGGGTTCGATCCCGGCCCTGCGTCACTGTCCGTGTGGAGTTTACACATTCTCCCCGTGTTTGCGTGGGTCTCACCCACACAACCCAAAGATGTGCAGGCTAGGTGGATTGGCCACGCTAAATTGCTACTTAATTGGGGAAAAACAGTGAATGGGGTACTCTAAATTTCTTTTGTTTAAAAAAAAAAGGTTTACCGAGGCCGGGATTTTCAAGTGGGGCCCCACCAGGATGGGACTAAAAATTTGGCGGAGCAGCAAAAAGTCGATTGGCACTCGATGGAAACTCCTGGTGGGGGACCCAGAAAATCCCGGCCTGCCTCTTGCCTCCACCTAAGTGTCTGCAGCGACCATTCATCCAGGTTCCAAAACGTCCTGTGTGCAATTGTTGAGAAATGTTTTCCAGCTTTCTATTTAACTGTCATTCCCATGTGTGGAACTGGGTCTCTGACGTGATTGGTATTTCCAAGGTTTTTGCATGTGGCCAATAGGCCCTGGGTTCTGGAGTTAGAACCTCAACCCCCATGTCTGTTTTCTCACTCATCTACCGGCTGATCAGTTTGTTGGTACTCAGCCCAGTCCAGCCCAACCCAGCCCAGACATGTTGTGTGGGGAGAGGGTAGGGTGACAGAGTGGTAGAACACAAATACAGTCCCCTACCCCAGTACCACTATTACACATGCAATAGTGTGCATTTATGCAGCGCCTTTGACATAGTTAAACATCCCCAGGAGCTTTTCAGGGGAGGGTGGGGGGGGAGAAATGTTATCAAACAAAACTTGACACCAAGCCACGTGCGCCACTTGGAAAGATGATCAAAGACTTTCTTAAAAGAGGGAGGTTGTGAGGAGGAGAGTGAGGCAATGAGGTTTAAGAAGGGAAGGTCAGAGCTTTAGGTCTTGGTAGGTGACTACGTGGCCTCCAATGAGTGATGGAAGTCGGGGATGTGCAGAAGGTGAGAATTGGAAGCAGCAGAGAACTCTTGAGGATTGTAGGCCTGGAGGAGGTGTAATGGTAGGATTTCAACCATGTGTTCAAAATGGTTAGCTCCCCTTTGTGTTCAATTCCACTTTTCTTTACCTCTTCTTTGATGCTCCACATGTAATTAACCCATACCAAACTTTTTGGGTGATAACATGCTCGAAGAAAACACAGGGGTACTTAACCATGGCATACTACTGACCGACACGATGAGTAACGACAACAGCTGGCATTTATACAGTACGTGTGAGGTCTCACCAAGTCAAGTCCCAGCCGAGAAGGTGACAGCGGAGGACACTGTTTTCAGGGGAATGGCAAAAAAGTCAACTTGAGCAAAAGCTTTTTTGAAAGCACCGGAAGTGGTCGGGACTTGTAAAGCCCTGGCAGAAATCGTGGCGGATGCAGACTTAATCAGTTTTCTTAGAGAAAAAGTGGAATCAGAAACTGGAGCAAAAATCTTTGCAGGGATATGGGAAAAAAGGGAGGCACAGTTGAGATGGACCGAATGGCCTCCTTCAGTAATGCAACAATCGTGTGAAACCATGGCTGTGATAGGAAGGATGTGAAAGTTAAAATTTGAGGCGTTGCCTGATTGGGAGTCATGCTAAGTCTGTGAGCCCCCATTAGTGTTGTTGGTACCTTGGTCATGGCTTTGATAAGCCTTCAGTATGCATCATGTCAGATTTAACAGCACATTGAGAGAAGGCTGTCATTCTTTACAGACAGATCAAACAGTCTCAGCAAACCCGATTAAATTCAGAAAGGGTCACGCAATCGCAATGAGGGTCAGTCCAGAATCAAAAAGGCTCCTGAGCTTCTTATCAGTCATTGTGCACAGTTGAACAGTATCAGGCAGTGCCAGTGGTCTCCATTTGAAAGGTCAAGTCACATAGAGGCACAAATCGGGAGATAACAGGGGAAATGGATATATGGAGAAGGGAGACGGGCAGAGAGTTCCAGCAAGGTCATTGCTGAGGGTCACTTGTCTTGCGCATCAGAATGCTTTCAACTATTTCTCAATCATTCAACCTGAACACATGCAAGTGTGGCCTCATTCCTCTCTGCAGCTCCTGTGGGCGATCGAGGCTGTAGCAGGTAACTGGGGCACCAGCTAGTTCTGTGAAATATTTGCAGTCTACAGTCCACTGCTCGTCTTGAATGGTTAATCTGCAATCCTCTCCTGATGGTCAAGTCCGAGCAAGAGGAGATCTCAGGGGAAAGCAAACATTGGAGGCCCAACTATTCCCCCTGCTCTTTGTAGATGCTTCAGCTCAAAATTTAAACTTGTAAACACTGCAGATCAATGTGCCTTGAATTCCCACCTATCTCCTGAACAGGGAAAAGAATCACCTGAATGACTTTTCTTGTTTTGTTGCTATTTTATTGATCTGCATTGGGCGGAAAACTAATCCTGTGTGGAACCGAGGCAGCAACAGACAACTCTGGACTGACTGTCACTTAAGCTTTGTTATGCTGTCAATTTAGAGAGACATAGAACAGGCGAGTCCTGAGTTCACACTCACCAGCTGGACAGTTTTAGAAAGAAGAGCGAATGACAGACCGATGGCAATTGTTGCATTTATTCCCCACGGAATTGCTTTTCTACTGCGTGTGTTATTTCAGGATGAGGGATAACAGGAGAATGGAAATGTTTTTAAAAACTTTTTTTGCACCCAATATGTTTTAACTTCTGTTGCCTGGTGTTAATGGCACTTAGGAATCAACATTAAACCCAGTGTGACTGTGGTTCTCCTCAGGGCTATGTGGGTGCTGGAATTTCTGACAGGCTAGCTTCCGATCCCAGAACAAGCGTTCACTACAGTGCCAGTATAGCCCGTCTCTCTGAGGGCAATTGGCAATTTACAGCCAACTATTCCAGAATTTCTGCGAGTTTTGTGTCCATAAGAAAAAGGATTGGCTTGCTCAACAACAGTGACTTGTATTTCTATGGCGCCTTTAACATTGTAAGACTTCCAAAGGCACTTCACAGGGATGTTATCGAACGCAATTGGACACAGACACGCAAGGAAGTATTAGGTCCTTTGACCAAAGCCTGTGACCAGAGAAGTAAGTTTTGGAGAGTGTCTTTGAGGCCTTGGGGTCTTTGGGAGGGTACTTGAGGCCTTGGGGCCTAACGACTGAAAGGACACCTGCCAATGTTGGAGCAATTAAAATCAAGGATGCGTAAGCAGTTAACTGATCTTCCCTTGCTACGCTCTCAGCTACAGACTTCATCCCTCTCCCTGGCAACAGTATGAGATCGAGCCATTCTGTTCACAACCTTGATGTCACATCTGACTCTGAGTTGAGTTTCTGATCACGTATTCCCATCATCATTAAGACCGTTCATTTCCACCTCCATTACATCGCCTGGAGTCGCCCTTGTTTATCTTCTGCTGAAACCTTCACTCGTGCCTTTGTTACCTCAAAATTTCCCCCCACCCCCATAACCGTGCGGTCTTTCAACCCCCTGCTGCTCATGTCTTGACTCACAGCAAGCCCCTTCTCCTCCCACCACTGTGCTGTAATATTCTACAGCTCCACAGCCCTCTGAGATAATCAGGCTCTTTAGACATCCCTGATTTTAATGGTTTTTTGTGAGGGGCAACAAGTTGTGGAGAAAAACAAACTTCTTTTTATTTAACAAGGTAACTATATACACAGCTCCAGTAGTTCCCTACCCGGTGCCTGACTGACCGACTCTATTTATACAAAGGCACATTGCCTTAGTTAAGGGTCCCCCGCCCTCTCACCGGGGAGCTCGTATTCTGCAAGCTAGTGGATCATCTCTACCCCGTGAGACCCGTGTGGGGTATAACATCGCTCCACCATTGGTGGCTCTGCTTTTAGATGCCCAGGCCCTAATCTCTAAAGTTCCCTGTGTATCCCTCTCTGACTTTTTTTCCCTCTCTTAAAACACTCATTAAAACCTCCATCCTTGACAAAGCTTCTTGTCATCTGACCAAATGTCTCCTTCTGTGTCTTGGTGTCATTTTTGTTTGGAAACACTCCTGTGAAGTGCCTTCTGGCGTTTTAATACATTAAAGGTGCCATGTAAAAAGAGGTTGTTGTCAGACAGGGTGAGTTTATAGAGATAAGGGCAGGGCGAGAGAGGGATTTGAATACATGGGTGAAAACTAATTCAAAGACAGACTTTTACAGGCTTTGGACAGGGGACACCTCAGTCCATCAGTCTCTGAGTTCGATTCGAAGAAGGGGTCCCAAAGAGGTCATGTTGGACTTGAAACATTAACCCAGTTTCTGCCACCATCAATGCTGCCGGGCCTGCTGGCTTTCCCCAGCATTTTCTGTTTTTATTTGTATTAGGTTCCAACTTGAGCTGTAGAGCTCAAAGGTGTGTCCGATTCACACCACCAGCCAGTATTCCCCGCGGAACTAATTGGGAATCAATTTTAATATTGGGGTTTCATTTCATGGACAGTCCTTTTGCAAGGGCATTGTAATATGTGTCAAAATAGCACAAAGAAAGCAATTTTACCCCCAGCCACAGGACAATTAGCTTGTGTTGTAATATACCTTTCAAAGGAAAACAACATGTCATCACTGGAAGGGAAATGTGTCATGTGATTTAATCACAGTTTCACTTTTGCTTTGAGCAGAGTGTGCACACACACAACTCTGACGTCTTCGAGCTTTATACCGATGCACGTGTATTCCCATGTGCCTAGTCTTAATAAATAAACCCACAACGTGCTTACTGAATTCCTTATGAGCGATTAGGTATGATATCAAACCTCATAAAGTCAAGTTTATTTTTAAGAATGAAAGGTTTATTTTAGCAAGAACACGCTGTACTCCATATCAGAGCCACTCACCAATTAAGTCCAGGGATTGACCTGACAGTGCTTAGAACCGTCACTGGAGGTGCAAATCTCTGGCACCGTCAACAACTTGAACAGATTAATGTTGAGGAAATTGTGGCTTTGGTCCATAAATTCATCTCCAAGGCTTGGAAGGCGCAATGTTCATATTTAGTTTGAAGAGAAAGTGTCAGACCACTAATATCTACTGATTATGAGTTATGTCAAGTAACATATGGCAGTGCCTCTTGCTTTCCATGCAGAAGATAAGTAGTTCTAGCTTTGGATCCTGAAAGGAGCATAAACATCGGAGAATTTGGCTTGTCTGCTGTGTTGCAGGTCATGCGCACGGAAGCAATGCAGTAGCCCAGGCAAGTGTTCTGGTGCCAGTAATAAAGGTATAATGAGCCTAAGGCTACACAATGGGAAGTAATCCTAAAGCATGTGGATTTCTGCACAGGAGGAGAAATTAATACTTTTAAGAAGTCCAAATTTTGCCTGCTAAGTTGAATGCCGAGCGATTGAATTTTCACGTCGACACTGGCTCCGCACCCACCCCGCTTCCCTCCCCGAACATTTCACCTTTGTTGCTTCTTAGCTCAAAACCTCTTACCCCACAGGCTCTCCTTACATCCCAGCTATGTTAAAATAAAGAACAACTTGCATTTGTGCGGCGCTTTCAAAGGTAATAGGGAGTTTTACAAGAGTGTTCCTGGATAAAACTGGACACTGAGCCTTCTGGGGAGATCCTGGGACAAGTGAGCAAAGCCTCAGTCAAAGAGGTAGGTTTTAAGGAGCGGCCAAAATGATGAAGAGAGATTGAGGGAGGGAATTCCAGAATTTGGGTCCTTAGCGATGGGGCTACCACAGGAAGGATGAAAGATTTGGGGATGCCTGCAGTTAGTGCAATGCAGAACTTTCAAGAAGGGGGGGGAGGGGCAAGGCCACAGGGAAATTTGCTCCTAAGTATGAAAATGTTGCAACCGCAGCATCGCTGGACCCTGAGGCTGATGCTGTTATCGAGCACAGGGGTGGTGGGTGAAAATAGAGACTGACTTTACCATAGACTGGGGCTGTACCACCGATTAAAGGGAGGAAAGAGGAGGTAAAATAGGAGCGTCTAGCTTAGGTTTCGAAATCTGTAAGCTGAAGAGAAGACGCACGAGCTCCATTCTTCTGACACCCCAGGAGAGTTTGAATTAGAATGGCAGATGGAACAATCTACCTCAATTTTAACACATTTGGCGGTGTAGAGGAATGATGGTGGAGCATTTGGGTCGGTCTATTTGGCAATTAAAAGGAAGACGAGAGGAATGTGGAGAGGAACACAGTGCATTGCAGTACCGACGTGATTGAAGAGGGTCATCAGGCTTGCCAAGGAGATTGGGAACCAGAAGTCTTGGAAGCCACATTAGTTGAATTTAAAGAAAACGGGGATGCAGAAAGCGTCAGTGGGTGCGGGAGGGGTTATTAAACATGAGCTCAGTAAATCTGTACAATCCCCATTGGTAAACGTTGCCCAATTGCACTCACCACAATGAGAGCTCTGCTTTTGAGCTGGGCTTTGTTTGTGATCACCACTGAAAAACCACATCTGCTTATTTTATTGATCAGACAAAAAGAGGTCCTGAGTGGATAACTTGAATGTGTGTAAGAGTTAATATAACATAGTGAGGGAAGGATGTGATTCATTCTTCAGCAGAGGGATGAGCGAGAAGATTTGGATTTACCCATTCCTTTAAGGGCATTTAGACTCGAGTCCTCTCCTGCTTGTTTGTTACTGTATCCCTGCACACTCTCGAGGACATTCACACTTGCACACATTCACTGCCTGCCCTGTGTTCCAGCTCTGTTAAACTTGGAAGTGAAGGCAGGTCGGGGCTGGGTTTGAAATTTTTAAAGGTTTAACATCTAGTTGACCTTCATTAACCCAAATATTTTGGGGTTGTATTTCAGCCCACACACACACACACACACATACAAGGCGATAGAGACAGGAAGACCGACATTGTGACAGAAACAGAGACACGCACTGAGACAGAGGCGGGCAGATAGATAGACACACATGGGCACAAAGATGGAGACATACACAGACATGGAACGGATATCTGGAGAGAGTGGCAGATACAGGACCACTCTGTTCTGCAAACTTGATCTTGTATGACTATAATTATGCTGAGCTTTTGCAAAGCGAACCAACATAATAGGCAGCAGGGTGGTACAATGGCTAGCACTACTGCCTCACAGTCATAGAATTTATCATAGAATTTACAGTGCAGAAGGAGGCCATTCGGTCCATCGAGTCTGCACCGGCTCTTGGAAAGAGCACCCTACCCAAGCCCACACCTCCACCCTATCCCCATAACCCAGTAACCCCACCCAACACTAAGGGCAATTTTGGACAGTAAGGGCAATTTAGCATGGCCAATCCACCTAACCTGCACATCTTTGGACTGTGGGAGGAAACCGGAGCACCCGGAGGAAACCCACGCACACACGGGGAGGATGTGCAGACTCCGCACAGACAGTGACCCAAGCCGGAATCGAACCTGGGACCCTGGAGCTGTGAAGCAATAGTGCTAACCACAATGCTGCCGTGCTGCCCCACAGTGGCTAGCACTACTGCCTCATAGCGCCAGGGACCCAGGTTCAATTCAGGCCTTGGGTGACTGTCTGTGCGGAGTCTGTACATTCGCGCCTTGTCTCCGTGGATTTCCTCCAGGTTCTCCGGTTTCCTCCCACAGTCCAAAGATGTGCAGGTTAGGTGGGGTTACAGGGATAGAGTGGGCCTAGGTAGGGTGCTCTTTCAGAGAGTTGGCACAGACTCGATGGGCTGAATGGCCTCCTTCTGCACTGTAGGAATTCTGTGGTTTTAACCAATCTATTGAGGAAGAATGTGGGAAAGTCCCCAGGCAGGTGGTGACCTCTTTGGTTGGATGATTTTTAAAAGATTTTGTGTGAGCCATCACCAGTAGTTGTGTGTTTGTTGGTGGCTGGTGCAATCATTTATTTTTCATCCTTGCTGGTTTCCGTCATGTCCAGGCATGCTAGACTAATGACGTTGGCTGTAGTGGCAGAACGAGCCCCTGATTTGGCCCTCAAAACTTTCTCTCTTGAGGTGGTTTCTGCTGAATAGTTTCCTTTTGGTCTGGAGAGAACCTGTTTTATGATTTGCCCGTGTATCCCTGGCTGGCAGAGTGCCTTCCTGCTATATATGCTTTTCATTGTCAAACTGAATGTACTTTGTTAATACAACAAGCGTTGTAATGCAATATTGAATTATCTCTCTGCAATATTGATGTTCCCTTGGAAGGTGGTTGCCAACAGAAACAGCGTTTTGCTTTGGAGCAGATTGGGTGTCACGGCAACAAATGCTTTGGTTTATTGAGTTGAATGATTCACAGTTCCCAAGATAATCATTTTTTTCCCCTTTTGACCATTAGATCATTATTGGTTTCCTGTGCAATTAAGGGTGACACCAAGTCAATAGGGCACTTCCCTTGGCCTTCAGTTGAGTTAAACACAATTGAGAAGGTTATCTTTTGAGAAATGGACACATGCCTTGTCTTGATAGCACAGGGACAGACAGACCTTTCCAGTACTTGAATACTGCATGCATCGATGGCAAGACTTTACAGTTGCAATGGATGGATTTAATAATTGTAAAGTCCTATACAATGTCCTAAAGTCTTTCAGGACTCTACAAGAAACGCAAGGCTTTTTTTTCTCCTTCTCTAACAATCCCCCAACTCGCTCTCTCGTCAGAGCAACTTCCATTGCTCTCCAGATCACCGCTCAAGTATTGTCGGCTGTGAGGTGTCAACAAGAATCTGGAGTTTGTCTACGTTCGGCTGTCACTGTTATCACAGCTTTGGTGTCGCAGATTAAGAGAGTTTCTTTAAAAAATAAATATTCAATTGACCTTTTGGCCATGATAGTTTTACTCATCACCACTTTCTCTTTTTGAGGGGAAGTGTTTGGTCTGCATTTGGCAACTGTCCAAAGTGGAACGATTGAAATCAAGAGCACAGTGTTAATTGTGGGCTGCACGGCAGCACTTTAGAACAATGATTAACACTGTTGCTTCACAGCGCCAGGGTCCCAAGTTCGATTCCCGGCTTGGGTCACTGTCTGTGCGGAGTCTGCATGTTCTCCCCGTGTCTGGGTGGGTTTCCTCCGGGTGCTCCGGTTTCTTCCCACAAGTCCCGAAAGATGTGCTGTTAGGTGAATTGGACATTCTGAATTCTCTCTCTGTGTACCTGAACAGGCACCGGAGTGTGGCGACAAGGAGCTTTTCACAGGAACTTCATTGCAGTGTTAATGTAGGCCTACTTGAGACAATAAAGATTATTATCTAGTATTTACCACATACAAACAAGCCATTCTGCCCCTTTGTTCTATATCGGTGCTATGCTTGACACATGACTCCTGCTGCCCTACTTCATCTAACGCTATCAGTATAGGGGAAGCGGTAGTATAGTGGTATGGTCACTGGAATAGTAATCCAGAGACCCAGGATTCTGGGGACCTGGATTCAATGGTGATGGGCAAATGGTGAAATTTGAATTCAATAAAGATCTGGAATTAAAAGTCTAATGATGACCGTGAAATCATTGTCGATTGTTGCAAAAAACCCACCTGGTTCACCAATGTCCATTAGAGAAGGAAATCTGCCATCCTTACCTGGTCTGGCCTACATGTGACTCCAGATCCTTAACTCCGAAATGGCCTAGCAAGCCACTCAGTTCAAGGGCAATTTGGGTACTAAATGCTGGCCTGGCCAACGACACATTGCTCTTGGACGATCTAGCTTCCCCTTAAGTGCATCGATGTGATTCATCTCAACCAGTCCAGCAGTTGTATCTTTTTCTGGTGACGATCTAGATGAGTTCTTCCATGGAAACATTTCCAAATCTGCTGTATCAAGCCCCTTTGTAATTTTAAAAACCATTTGTCAGGCACCTCTCAACCTTCTTTTTTTTGGACAAATTACCCTCAGCTTTTGCAACGTGTCTGTCCTGGAAACCTCATGCACTGACGGTGTATGATCACTCTGGGCTGCATTGTGTTGGAACATGACAGTGAGTGGTGCTTAGCAAATGCAGTTCAGGATTGTTGCTGTTTATCACAAGTACGAAACACAATTCACCCTCAGAATTGAGAAATCACTCGAGGAGGATCGAAATAACAGGAAGTTAAGGGGCAGGATTCTCCCAGCCCCGCGCCAGGCCGGAGAATCCCCGCAACCGTGCCACGCCGGCACGCGATCCTTTGCAGAGCGGAGAATTGGTGGCGGCGTGATTGGCGCGGCGCCGGTCGTGGCCCGCTCTCCGCGGCTGGGCCGCCGATTCTCCGGCCCGGATGGGCCGAGCGGCCGCTCTTAAAAAGGCGGAGGCTGGCCGGCGCCGTCCACACCTGGTCGCAGCCGGCGGGAGCTCTGCGCGCAGGGTTGGGGGGGCGGCCTATGGGGGGGGGGGGGGAGGGAGGGGGGCTCTGACCCCAGGGGGGTGCCTCCGATGGGGTCTGGCCCGCGATCGGGGCCCACCGATCGGCGGGCCGGCCTCTCGCTCCCCGGGCCTATCTTCTTACGCGCCGGCCCCTGAACGCGCCATTTTGCGTTGGCACGTTGAGGGAGGCCGCCGCGCATGCGCGGGTTGGCACGGCGCACAGTTCGCGCCGGAACGGGAGGCTGGAGCGGCGTGAACCGCTCCAGCGCCGTGCTGGCCCCCTGTAGGGGTCAGAATCTGTACTCCCAGCGGCCCGTTCACGCCGTTGTGAAACGCGACGGCGTTTCTGACGGACACTCTGCCGCCGAATGGGAGAATCCCGCCCAAAGAGTTCTTAAATTGATTCTTGGGATCAGTCCCTGGACAGGATTTGGGGCAGCAGAAATCACATTTCTGTTCTGATATTATAAGATTATTCGGTTTTTTTTAATGTTCTTTTTGAAAAAAAATGCTGCTGCATTATATTTCAGGTGGTGTTTGGGGGGGGGGGGTGGGTTTGTTAACACTGATTCTCTGAATTCTTGTTAAAGGTTGTCCTTCAGTCCATCAGTGCGGACGTGTTTATGGGGATTAGGGGCCCCAGGAAAACTTCATTGTGAGATGGGGCTTTCAGGGAATGTGCCATGTTTATAGAGCGAGGGTCTCTGGGAGTGTGTCAGTATCTGCAGGGGGTCTCTGGGAGTGTCAGAGTTTGCCGGGGGTCTCTGGGAGTGTCAGAGTTTGCCGGGGGTCTCTGGGGGAGTGTCAGAGTTTGCAGGGGTCTCTGGGGGAGTGTCAGAGTTTGCCGGGGGTCCGGGGGGAGTGTCAGAGTTTGCAGGGGGTCCGGGGGGAGTGTCAAGAGTTTGCAGGGAGTCCGGGGGGAGTGTCAGAGTTTGCAGGGGGTCTGGGGGGAGTGTCAGAGTTTGCAGGGGGTCTCTGGGGGAGTGTCAGAGTTTGCCGGGGTCTCTGGGGGAGTGTCAGAGTTTGCCGGGGGTCCGGGGGGAGTGTCAGGGTTTGCCGGGGTCTCTGGGGGAGTGTCAGAGTTTGCAGGGGGTCCGGGGGAAGTGTCAAGAGTTTGCAGGGAGTCCGGGGGGAGTGTCAGAGTTTGCAGGGGGTCTGGGGGGAGTGTCAGAGTTTGCCGGGGTCTCTGGGGGAGTGTCAGAGTTTGCCGGGATCTCTGGGAGTGTCAGAGTTTGCAGGGGGTCTGGGGGGAGTGTCAGAGTTTGCAGGGAGTCTGGGGGGAGTGTCAGAGTTTGCAGGGGGTCTGGGGGGAGTGTCAGAGTTTGCAGGGGGTCCGGGGGAGTGTCAAGAGTTTGCAGGGAGTCCGGGGGGAGTGTCAGAGTTTGCAGGGGGTCTCTGGGGGAGTGTCAGAGTTTGCCGGGGGTCCGGGGAGAGTGTCAGAGTTTGCAGGGGGTCTCTGGGGGAGTGTCAGAGTTTGCCGGGGGTCCGGGGGGAGTGTCAGAGTTTGCAGGGGGTCTCTGGGGGAGTGTCAGAGTTTGCAGGGGGTCTCTGGGGGAGTGTCAGAGTTTGCCGGGGTCTCTGGGGGAGTGTCAGAGTTTGCAGGGGGTCTCTGGGGGAGTGTCAGAGTTTGCAGGGAGTCTGGGGGGAGTGTCAGAGTTTGCCGGGGTCTCTGGCTTGTGATCGGTTACTGAAGCGAAATGTCTCCCGACTAGATATTGGTGGAACCTCTCGATGCCACAGATGAGAGCCATGCCCTCTCTCTTTGTTTGTGAATTGTTATTCCTCGCATCTGTCAGAGTGTTTGATGCACCTCCCACAGGTCTCTCCAACCCATTGTCCATTCTGGGGGATAAAACTGCCCCAACAGCATATGTGGATGCATCACCTATGCATGGAAGCACAGGGCGGGACTGTCCGACCCCGCGCCGGGTCGGAGATTCGCTGGCGGGCCGTGCGAATCGCGCCATGCCACCCTGACGCCGGCACGCGGAGAATCTTCCGGCGCGGTTGGGGTGGCACCGGTCGCAGGCCGCTCTACGTGGCCGGCCCGCCGATTCTCCGGCCTGATGGGCCGAGCGGCCATAAGAAAAGAGCCGAGTCCCACCTGCGCCATTCTAACCTGCTCTGGGCTCGCAGGACCTCGGCGTGCAAGGGTCGGGTGTGGCCTTTGGGGGGCGGGGTGCCTGCGATGTGGCTTGGCCCGCGATCGGGGCCCACCGATCGGCGGGCCAGCCTCTGAAGCTTGGGGCCTCCTTTCCTACGCGCCAGCACCTGTAGTCTTGCGCCAAGTTGCGTCGGGGCCGGCGCGTTGAAGGAGGCCACTGCGCATGCGCGTGTTGGCGCCGGTGCCACTGCGCATGTCCTTGTTGACGCCGGCGCAACTGCGCATGCGCGGATTTCGCGGCGCACAGTTCGTGCCGGGATCTGCAGCTGGAGCGACGCGAACCGCTCCAGTGCCCTGCTGGCCCCCCGGAGGGGCCAGAATTAGTCGTGGGAGCGGCCCGTTCACGCTATCGTAAAGCGCGATGGCGTTTACGACAGCATGGAGACTGCCGCGGGATGGGAGAATCCTGCCCACAGTCTTTGAAGGCAGTCTATTTTTAAGGCAGAGCCGAATAGATTCTTGCTCAACAAGGGGGTGAGAGGATATCGGGTGTGGGCAGGAATGTGGGGTTGAGGTTACGGTCAGATCAACCATGATCTTATTGAATGGCGGATTGACTGGAGGGGCCTACTCCTGCTCAGAATATGTATGTTTGTATGTGACATGGGTTGGCATGGATGGGCCTGCAGATAAGTGCTGTATCCCCGAGGCAGGTCTTTCACCTAACCTGCCTCCTCACCTGTCATCCTCCTAGGTTCTTCCTGGGTCATCTACCCCAACTTCCAATCCCAATTTCTAATCCACCCCTGTTGTCCGTTCAGCCATTTTTCACGATAGGATTCGCAGAGCTGGGAATTCTTCCTACTCTGCGTCCGACTCCCCGATGGAAATCCAGGCCTCGGTGTTTGCGGGTCAGTTTTTGCAAACAATGTGAGAAGAAATGCTTTCGAATCTGTGCTTTTATCGGTTGTTTTATCGTGGTCTTCCCCCCCCCCCCCCCCGGACATTCGTCAGGCAGATGAGTCGCTGCTGAATATAGAGCAAGCGGTTCTCAGAGTCTGTCTGTGCTCGGAAGAGACTGAGAATTGTAGGTCTCCAAATTCCCGGAGAATCAGCAAGATTTATCTACGATATAATTTTAAAACACATCATATTTTTAAACATTTGCACCTCTTTAGTTTTATAAGCGTGAAAAGAGGTTTGAATGGAATTCATTAGTACTTTGCAAACCAATGCAGATTTATTTATTTGCTCCCTGCATTAACCTTGATTATCTATTTTTTTTGTACATACGAAGCATTTAAAGGCCAAAGTACAATAGGTCCTGGTGGCAACAATGCTGATTTAACAAGGTAAATTCAAACAATTGCTACATTCTCTCCACTCATCACCCTCTGCACAGGGCAGCACTTTGAGCGAATTCCCATCTCCAACGCATTCGGCCTGGCCTTTTGCAAGCCGAGCAGCTGTGAATAAAGCCGACACTGCCTCGTGTGTAATCGAAAGAACTGCCTTTATGTAGCGCCTTTCACAATCCCGGGATGATCCCAATGTCAGGAATATCCAAAGTGCTTTACAGCCAAGTGGTCACTATTAGGTGGGAATTACCTTGTTTGTCTCCCTGAGTGAGAGCAGGCGAGCAGGGCCTCAGTTTGAAGCCTCATTGGAAAGTTGCATTTAAGGTGGATTAAAATAAAGAATCCCTGCAGTGCAGCAAGAGGCCGTTTGGCCCGTCGAGTCAGCACCGACCCTCTGAAAGAGCACCCCACCCAGGTCCGCTCCCCCGTCCATCCCACCCTATCCCCGTAACCTAACCTGCACATACCTGGCCATGAAGGGGTAATTTAGTACGGCAGATCCACCTAACCTGCACATCTTTGGACTGTGGCAGGAACCCGGAGCACCCGGAGGAAACCCACGCAGACACGGGGAGAACGTCCAAAGTCCACACAGACAGACACCCAAGGCTGGAATTGAGTTTGGGTCCCTGGTGCTGTGAGGCACCAAAAAAAAATTACTTTAAAAAAAAGTAAATTGGGAGAAGAAAAATAACTAGAGTGAGTGATCAGGAAGAATTTTGTGACAGTGGCATTTTGTACATATTTTTGCACAATTTTAAAATAAGCGGGAAGCCCTTTAGGACCGAGATGAGGAGAAATTTCTTTACACAGAGGGTTGCGAGCCTTCGGAATTCTCTGCCCCAGAGGGCTGTGGAAGCTCAGTCATTGTGCATGTTAAAGGCAGAGATTTATAGATGTTTGATGAACGTAACTTGAAGGGTTATAAGGATAACGAGTTTAAAAAGCACTGGAAGTGCCTGATCAGCCATTATTGTATTGAATGGCAGAGCAGGCCCGATGGGCTGAATGGCCTCCTCCTCTTCCTATGTTCCTACATGAGAGGGGGAATTTAGGGGGTTCATGTCAATGTGTGGTTGTCAGTTAAGTACAAGTTCCCTATCTCTATCGCCTCCTCCAGGCTCACAATCCTCTCTGGTCCCCCAATTCTGACCTCTTGTGCATCCCTACCACTTATCATTGCGCTACCACCAAGGTTATTTAAGGCCTTCGATTCATTAGGTCTAAACTGTGGAATTTCTTCCCAAACCTCCCTACCTCTCTTAACTCCATGAAACCTCTCTCTTGCAAGCACTTTGGGACTTTTTGTTCAATGAAGGATGCCTTCTGAATACAAGTTGTTGTTTATTAGAACACTTTTTTCACGAGGGATGACTTTGAAAAGAACATCGAACTAAAATTCATGTTTCTAACATTTGAGACGCGAATCTATACTATAACTTTTAAAGACTCGCCGGTTGATGCTGATGTTGTGCAAGTACTTGTAGAACATTTAAGGGCTCCCCTGAGATCTGAGGCTGTGATGCCAGAGTTGGGCGTTAGTCCGGACACAGTTCAGACCCTTACCTCACATAGAGCCAAATGGCTCCAGGTTTAAGGGTCACTCGAGACCTGAACACAAGCTCTAGGCTGACGCTCCAGTGCGGCGCTGGGGGAGTGCTGTACTATCGGAGATGCCATCCTTTGGATGAAATGTTGAGCTCTGTATGCCCTAACAGAGTGGATGTAAAATTCACGGCCTTATTTTGGATAAGAGCATGCATGGATTCCTGACCAATCGTTATCCCTCAGCCGTAATCACTTTTACAAAAGAAAAGATTAGTTGGTCTTTGTTGCTTTGCTCTTAATGGGACCTGGCTGTGTGCAAATTGGTTGCCGCGTTTTCAACATTATAACAGAGGCAACGCTTCAACGAGCATCCCATTGGCTGTCGTGTACTATGGGATGTCCAGACGTTGCGGGAAAGAGCTTTACCAATGCAAATCTTTCTTTCTTTCAGAGGGCAGGTGGTTGATCAGAGGACTTACTCGTACTGACTGAGTAACTCATCCATTTTCAGTACAGTGTAGTGTTACCAGTGTCTTGGCATTTGCATTTCTGCCTTGGGGTGGGGTGGGGGGGTGAGAAAAGTTATCATTGACCTATACTCTGTCATCCTGCAACTCGTCAACTTTGGTGATACTTCTGTGAAGTGCTTGAGCTGTTTTACTGTGCTATTGGGGCTACCTAACTGCACACTGAAGTTGTTGACATTTAACCTGCTCACACAAACCCTCATCTCGTATGGATGAAACCCACTGGAAACGGGAAAGGAACAGTGAATGCTGTTCGACTTTCCTTTCCTCCTGCAGGGGAGCTCCAAGTTTTAAGCCAGGAACATCAGAAACAGCTGACATTCAATGTCTGCTATTGAGATTATGTCAAAACCTGTCTCTTACTCGTTCCGAACAGTGGGGATGCTCACCGCATGATGTTGAAAGAAACTCTGTCAATAATTAATATTTAATTACAGATATGAGCTTAATTGCGACTTGAAAGTTGAGGGCACGCTTTTATCTCTTTATTTTACCCTTAGTACCATGCTTGTAACATGAAAGAAAGACAAAATACTTACAGATCTCCAGTCAGGTAAATGTCGAGCCCTGTTTTTGTGTCATGTTTGTCTGCTGGTTGTTATTTTTTGATCTGTCGAGCAGAACCTTATTTCAATCATTTCCAAAGGTCACTGACGATGGAGTGAGCTCAGTTTGCAAACCCCCGCACTGTTGTGCGCCGAACTTGCAGACTTGTACAGGTCTGCAAGCCAGAAATTTGCTGATGCAAGTGAGTATTGTCCCATGCGGTGTCTTCTCTCATTTGTACTGTCCCCGCATTTCACTCCGAGCACTGCACGGAGCGTTATAAAATGATTAGAAGGCTGCAAATCTGATTCCGGGTCCTGACAACACTGGGAGACGACTCTCCAATCTTGAAAGCCATCCAAGAAGAATGTTTTATTTCGTAACATCCTCGTTCATGCTTGGTTTTATCCAGCTTTGATACTAATTATAAATACCTTCTGCATTCCTGATGCACGTTGATGTTTACAGTGAATGGGTAATGATAGTGACGATACTGGAAAATCATTGAGGCCCAATCTCTGCTTGATAATGGCATATTTCTGCTGCCAATGTCAATGGTATAAGTAGCACTTATTTCCAAAGCCTCCTGCATCAGTCTGTAAGGGTTTAAATGTAATGTCACATGTATTTTGTAATATATGTAATATTACAGTTTGTGATTTATCCTATGTTAACAAATATACATCTCAAAGAAAAACTTGCATTTATATAGGGAGCGATCTACCCGAGTGAGAACTGTGGTGATATGCATCACTGTGAACACACAAGGGGTTAATGTAAATGCACTAAGACTAAGTAAACACTAGAGGGAGCACCAGAGACGTCATGACATGCAGACATACTGCTAATGAACACATGGAATAGGACATGACCAATGGGCAGTCAAGACACCCAGAGGTGACACTACCACAAGGGGGCATTACAAAACCCATATATAAAAGGACAGGGCACACATGCTCTGTCTCTTTCCACAGGCGACACTTAGAGAGAAGGACAGGGGCAGATCAGAAGCATCACACCCACCATGTGGCTTCGAGCAGACTGGTTAGTTAGACTGAGTTACTATAGCAAGATTAGCAGGAGAGTCGAACTCATAGAGAACTGTGCTAATGGTTCAATAAATCACATTGAATTTACTTCAAAGTCTGGAGTATCTTTTGGTCAAAGCTGCATCGAGTTGCAGCCTGTGTTATCCCAGAGTACATAACACATCAGGAACAGCGCTCCATAGCGTGTGTGATTAGCAAATCGAACGGCCATTTGGGTCAATCAGGGGCCTCTGTGGGGAACGGGTAGCCGAGGCTGTACTTAGTCCCATTTTCTGCACTGAGGCACTCCGCTTATTAAAATAGCAAATTTAAAAATTGCGTCCCGATCTCTCGAACCCTGCTCAAGCCCCAACTCACCTGTAAGGTGAGGGGGGGGGGGGGGGGGGGTACTCGTGCAAGGTACCCCCGGGCCCGATCCCTGTCGTGCGAAAAATGTCAGCATGGCTCCTTGTCCATATCAGCCAGACAGTGCCCCTGCCAGCTGGCAGTGCCGACTGTGCACCCTGGCACTGCCAAGGTATCAGGAAGACAGTGACAGAGTGCCCAGGTGGCACCAGCAATGCCAGACTGCCACCCTGCCCAGAGGGCAAACACCTGGGGGTCTGCAATCCCCTGGGAGACCCCCATGCGTGCTGTTCTGTCTGGTCCCCGTTTGTTGAGACCAGTACTGAACGGCACTCGTCCGAGGTCTCCAAAGCGAGGGGGTTAGATCCGACATCTAGGTTAGATCTCGAGAATGGCTATCAGAGTTAGACTAGCTGTCTCACTCTAATATGCAGATTTGCCAGAAAGTGATGTCGCCCACAGTGGGCCGGATTCACATTGTGACGTCTCGCTAGGTCGCGGTAGATTTTGCCAGGCATGGCGAACCGGGTAGATCCCGGATGAGGGGGTCTCCTGGCATCTACCGGCCATGTCGCACTGCTGTTTGGCACAATGCGGCTGGTACTTCGTGCCCATGGTGTTTTCATAAGTGACTTGTTGTCACTGTTGTAATGTGGGGAAGAATGATTGCAGGGCACAAGGAGGCCATTCAGCCCATTGAAAGAACTGTCCAATTCGTGTTACTCCTCTGCTGTTTCCACACAGGCCTGGAAATTATTCACTTCAAGTATTTATCCAGTTTGCTTTTGAAGGAAAGTTTTGAGTCTGTTTTCTCAACATTTCAGGCATTGTATTCCAAATGACAACAAGTCACTTTTTAATGTTTCCTTTCCTCATGGAACCTTTGATTCTTTTACAAATTGTCTGAAATGTGTACCCCCCACTCGTGGAAACGGTTTCTTCTTGTTTACTCTATTGAAACCCTTGGTGATTTTGGACACCCTCATCAAACAGCCGCTTAACCGTCTCTGCTCTCAGAAGAGCAATCTCATTCCTCCCCATGACTCTCTCCAGCAGGTGGACTGAATGCCCTCCTTCTCTGCCGCCGTGGCTGCGTGACTCTGTTCCCGAGCTATTCCTTCAGCTGGAACAGTTTTCAGAACTTGGGTTGACGTAGGCACGTTCATGGCACTTGGGGAGGGGGGTGGGGGCCCGGTGGTTGATATCTGGGCAGGATGGTACCCTGGCACTGCTGATGCCACCCAGGCTTCTTGGCTGGGTGGCATCAGCGGTGTCAGCCGGGCACTGCCAGGGTGCCAGGTTGGCAGTGCCTGGGTGGCATTTCAACCACGCCGTGGATTGGGCCAGGGGGTGCACTGCCTGTGTGAGGTGGGGTCTGGGAGACTAGAGGACCCCCCCCCCCCCCAAACAGGTGAATTGGGGCATTGGGAGTGGTTTGGGGTTCCCGTTAGGGGCGTTGAGAGCTCCTCAGTGCAGGAAATGCGACTAAATGCGACCATGGCAGGTCGTTTCCCGTTGAGGCCGGAAAAAAACAAGCGTGCCATTAGATTGCGGGGTCGTAGCGCCGGGAACGACCCCCCCAATCCTGCCCAGAACGGACTGTTTTAGCCCTTTAGCCCAAAGAGCAATATCTAACTCCTTGAACCCATACAATATTTTGGCCTCAACTACTTCCTGTGGTATTGAATTCCACAGGCTCACCACTCTTTGGGTGAAGAAATTTCTCCTCCTCCTCAGTCCTAAAAGGTTCACCCCATATCCTTCGACTGTAACCTCTGTTCTGGACTACGCCCCCATCGGGAACATCCTTCCTGCATCTACCCTGTCTGGTCCTGTTAGAATTGTTTAGGCTTCTATGAGATCCACCTACACTCAATCTTCTGATCTCCAGCAAATACAATCCTAAACGACCCGATCTCTCCTCATACATCAGACCCACACCTGGGAACTTTCTTGCCCTGAGTCAGAAGATCGGGTATCGATCCCTATCTCTGAGACTTGAGGACACAGTCTAGGCTCGTACACCAGTGCAGTACTGAGGGAGCTATTGTCAGCAGTGCAGTTCTTCGGGTGAGGCATTACCAAGGCTCAGTCTGCCCACTTAAGCAAATATATGCCATGGCTCTATATTTGAAGAAGGGTCGGGGAATTCTTTTAATATCCTGTGTAAAATTTATCCCTCAGCTGACATCTAAAATTGATGTGCTGGTCATTCATTTCATTGCTGTTGATGGAAGCTTGCTGTGCACAAATTGGTTGCCATGTCATCCACATTACAATGCCCGCGCTTCCGCACTACTGCGCCGGTTGTAAAGTCTTTTGGGACATCTGAATGCCATGAAAGATGCTGTACAAATGCAAGGCTGTCTTTCTTTCAAATCTCAGCTAGAAATGCTGCATACCGACCTGATGCCCCACCAATTAGTCTGCTGATGTCCTGAAACAATTAAATCTGCAGCAACTGAATCCTTGCTGACAACTATTACCTTGGGACGAGATATATTGGACTTTTGAGTATCTTAATTGAGTTTAGTGGAAAGAAGCGTTGAATATTTATTGCAATAGATCATCGTCCTCTGCATTTAACAAAGAGAACTAGCTATTATCTTAGCAGACAGAGAAACAAACAGCACAGCGCACTAAAAATCAATCAAACTACATAATGCAACTAAAAGGCATCGGCTTGTGGAACCAAATCATTGGAACTTCCTGACATCATGTATGGGCCATGATATGTTTCAGTGGATTCAAATTATATTTGGTATACAATGGAACATGCACACCAGAAGGTGTTGGGAAGGGTGAGATAGTGCAGGAAAGAGAGCAGGAGAAATATTTTGTCACGTGGTTTATGCAAGTCACTCCAGATAATATTTCAAGCAGACTGACAAACATGACATTGTGCCACTCTTATCCATTCCTGATCTAACTTGTGCCCAGTGGGTGGCACAATTGGAGGTGACCCATAATGGATCATTCTTGGCTGTCACTGGGTAGACAACCCGAGCAGTGTTCCTCTATCTGTGCTCAGGTTGTGGCTGACTTTGAGCAAGGAGCCACTTATTGTGTCTTCAATGTGAAGGGACTACACTTCCAAACTACCTAATTCGCTGTAAACTACTTGGGGCATCCTGAGGAAATGAAAGGTACTATATAAATGAAAGGGCGTTCTTCTTTATTCATGCCAAACCCTAGTTGCCCTGACAGCTACGTGGCTGGCTATAAATGACCTTAAAGAGAGCATTAGCAGCCAATGATGTTGCCCTTTCTTGGACATTATTGACCTGGTTGCAAGTTTATTGAAAAAAAAAAATTTTTCCTCTGTTGCCAGCCCACAGTTGACTAGATCTAGTGGATTCTCAGTTGCCATGATGGGATATGAGCTGATGATCTCGGCATTGCTACAGCAATATGACGGCCACTGGGGCTACCACACTCAATACCAATGATCCCGGAGCAGGCTTAATGGCCAAATGGGGTGGTTGGGAAGACCTCAGGAGCTGATTTCATTTGGGGTATCTCCTGTTCCCTGTTTAAGGTCAGTAGAAAGCCCTAGTGGGTTTTGTCCCGAAGTTGGGATGAAGGAGTGCAAGAGGTTCGAAGAAAATCTGGTCCCTTGAGATAATGAGTAAGCATAGAAATAATAAAAACAGACGGGATAAGTAACTCCCAGTGGAAATGTATAGGTCCCAAAGATATGCAATGTTCACATAGATCAAAATGATCACATACAGAAATGGATCAATTGAGTCGGATTGATTTTGGGAATGGTAAGGATATTACATGGATATATTGCAAATCATTAACATTCACAGAAATATGATAGGTGTTTTGTTACTATCAATATTTAAAATGACATGAATTAAAATTCATAAATATACAGCATTGATTAGATGGGTCCAGTAGAGTAGGGAGGCTGTTAGTTCAAGCCCCATTCCTGTACTAGGCTGATGGTGCGGTATTGATAGGGATACTGCCCAGCTGTAATAACCATTGACCATATAAAATATTAACTGGTCAGTAATCCATGCCAATGGTTCCAGTGGAGGTTAAAGATTGCTTGGCACTATTTGACGAAGAGCATGGGATTCCTTTTATAAATTCTTTCATGGGAAGCGGGCATCTCTGGCTCGGCCAGCATTTATTGCCCATCCCTCATTGCCCTGCAGAGGGTGGTGGTGAGCTGCCATCTTGAGCTGCCGGAGTCTGTGAGGTGTAGGTACACCCAATGTGCTGTTAGGGAGGGGGTTCCAGGGTTCTAACCCAGTGACAGTGAACGAACGCTGATATAGTTCCAAATCCTCTCTTCCCTGGCCAGCGTTCCCCTCTCACCGATCGCCAATTGATTAATTGGCCGTTTGTCCCCATTTTTGTGTGTGACCTTGATGAGCACAAATCAACTGCCATGTATGTGACAACACGTACTGCTTTGATATAGTACCTTTAATGCGGCAAAGCATCCCAAGGTGTTTCCCAGAGCATTAGCCAAACAGAATTTGACACCAAGACACATACTTACGAACACATGAACTAGGAGCAGGAGGAGGCCACTCGGCCCCTCGAGCCTGCTCCACCATTCAACAAAATCATGATCTGCTGGACCCTCCACATTCCCGCTTACCCCCGATCCCCTTTCACCTCCTTGTTTATCAAAAATCAACCGAGCTTTTTCTTTAAAATGTTCAAGGACTCTGCTTCCACTGTCCTTTGCGGAAGAGAGTTCCACCCCCTGAGAGAAGAAATTCTCCTCATCTCTGTTTTAAATGGGCGACATCTTATTGTTAAATAGTGACCCCGAGTTCTAGATTCTCCAGCAAGAGGAAAGATCTTCTCCACATCTGCCCTGTCAATACCACTCAGGATCTTGTATGTGTCAATCAAGTCGCCTCTTACTCTTCTGAACTCCAGTGGACACAATTAATAATAATTATTGTCACAAGTAGGCTTCAATGGAGTTACTGTGAAAAGCCCCTAGTCGCCACATTCCGGCGCCTGTTCGGGGAGGCCGGTAAGGGAATTGAACCCGCGCTGCTGGCCTTGTTCTGCATTACAAGCCAGCTATTTAGCCCAGTGTGCTACACCAGCCCCTAAACAAGCCCTGCCTATCCAACCTTTCCTCATAAGACAACTCTCCTATTCTTGGTGTTAGTCTGGTAAACCTTCTCTGAACTGTTTCCACTTCATTTACATCCTTCCTTAAATAATACTCGACACCGTACTCTAGATGTAGCTTCACCAATGCCCTGTATAACTGAAGCAGAACCTCCTGACCTTTGTATTCAATTACCCTCATAATAAAATCCTATCAGCTTTGTTAAGAATTTGCTGCACCCTGCATACCAGCCTTGTGTGATTCATGCACTCAGCCACCCAGCTCCCTCTGGCCCTCAGATCTCTGCCATCTCTCACCATTTGGAAAATTTGATTTATTTTCTTCCTGCCAAAATAAACAATTTCACATTTTCCCGCATTGTACTCCATTTGCCAGATCTTTGCTCGCTCACTTAACCTACCTGTGTCCCTTTGTAGCCTCCTTATGACCTCTTCAGAACTTACTTTCCTACCTATCTTTGTGTCGTCAGTAAATTTAGCAACCATACCTTTGGTCCCTGCATCCAATTCCTTGATATAAATTGTAAAAAGCAAAAGCTCCCTCATGGACCCATATGTACACCACTGGTTACATCCCGCCCACCAGAAAAATACCCATTTATGCCGACTCTGTTTTCTGTAGCTGACCAATCTTTTAACCAAGATTACCCCCTACACCATGAGCTTTTATTTTCCACAATGATCTTACCAAATGCCTTCTGGAAATCAAAATGCAGTACAACCACCGGTACCCGTTTACCCATTTACTCACAGCACATGGGGCTGGTTTAGCACACTGGGCTAAATCGCTGGCTTTTAAAGCAGACCAAGGCAGGCTAGCTGCACGGTTCGATTCCCGTACCAGCCTCCCCGAACAGGCGCCGGAATGTGGCGACTAGGGGCTTTTCACAGTAACTTCATTTGAAGCCTACTTGTGACAATAAGCGATTTTCATTTCATTTCATGTGACTCCTTTTGAAGAATTGTTTACCCTTTCACAAAACCTCGCTGGCTCTGATTACCTTGAATTTTCCCTGCGTCCTGCTATAATGTCCCTATCAACATCTTCTACCATTTTACCGAAGGCCGATGTTAAGCTAACTTGCCTGCAGGGTGGCACGGTGATGCAGTGGTGAGCACTGCTTCCTCACGGCGCCGAGGACCTGGGTTCAAACCCGGCTCCGGGTTACTATCCCTGTGGAGTTCGCACATTCTCCCCATGTCTGCGTGCCCCCCCCCCCCCCCCCCGCCAACCCAAAGATGTGCAGGGTTAATGAAGAAGCCTTTCCAGTAGTCGAAATGTATTAACTGGAATCAACCCCCTGGTTCTGCAGTGCTGGATCAGTACCGTGGCTCCTGTATTTAAGAGGCACTGACAGGCTGAGTTCACTCCCATGGCAGATAGATTGAAGGAGACCATGTATTAATGCCACCCTTGCTGCAAATTTTTCATACACCATGGAACGTTTTCTTGCTTGCTAAAGGGGTTTTCTGTTACTGAGATTCCCTCTGATTGTATGAATGAATCTTGCGCTTTGCCAATAAGTCATGGTTCCTCTGGTCAGGATTTACTATCTCCTCACAGTATTTTAACACACTGCTTTTCATGGCAGTCTGCTAAGCTGCATAAAATGTACTGTGCTAAAAGGGAAGGATGTATGAAGTGTGACACATGCGTTAAGCCTCTTTGTTGCTTTCATAGGAAGAAAGGACAAGATAGAGCAGAGCGAATTCACTGACTGTAGCAGCTAGCTTTGGATACTGAGCCATCTAGAACAACTTGCATTTATATAGTGCCTATACCAGAGTAAAATGCTGCGAGGCACTTCACAGGCTCTCCATCAAATGAGATTTGACAATGAGCCAGATATTCGGACAGAGAAGAGATAAGCTTTCAGGAGCAACTTAAAGGAGAAAAGAGAGTTGGAGAGGCTTAGGGAGGAAATGCCAGAGTTTAGGCTCTCGGTAAGTGAAGGAACAGCTGTCAATGGTGAATTGATTAAAATTGGAGATGTGAGAAGACTAGAATTAGAGGGGCGTAGAGGTTTGTAGGACAGGGAGAAGGAAGGAGGCCATGGAGAGGGACCCTCCGACACACAGAAGCAACCGTATGCACCACCTACAAGATGCACTACAGGAACTCACCAAGGCTCCTTAGGCAGCACCTTCCAAACCCAACCACCACTAACATCTAGGAGGATAAGGGCAGCAGATTTCTGGAAAAACCATCAGCTGGAGGTTACCCTTCAAGTCACTCATCAACCTGACTTGGAAATGTTTTGCAGTTCTTCGCTGTCACTGGGTGAAAATCCTGGAGCTCCCTCCCGAACCTACACTTCGGGGACTGCAGTGGGTTAAGGAGGCAGCTCACCAACATCTTCTCAAGAGCAATCAGGGATGGGCAGTCAATTCTGGCCTATATAGCGATGCCTGCATCCCCTAAATTAATTTTGTTGTCAAACGAGGACGGGACCTAAACGCCGAGGTGTGGGTCTGACAATATGATGTTGGTCAGTCAGCACCAGGATTACAGGCAACCGATTGCAGAGTTTCAGATGGAATCTTTATGGAGGGTGCAAGATGGTAGGCCAGTCCACAGTGCACTGGAGTAGCCAAGCCTCGAGGTAACACAAGCATGGATGAGGATTTTATCAGCAGTTGGGTTGAGGCAGGTGAGGTTACGGAGGTAGAAGTACAGGCTGAGTAATCCCCTCTGCGTCTATGAAGATAGGAACAGAATTAGGCTATCTATTCCCTTCAGCCTGCTTCACCATTCATTTCGATTGCAGCTGACCTACGCCCTTTAACCCCATTTACCCAATTTAGCTCCACATTCCTTGATACCCTCACCTAATAAGAATCTATGGATGTCTATCTGGATGTACCAATTATATCCCGGCACCAGCTGGCTTCTGGGGCTGAGAAGTCCAGATTGCTGCAATTCTTTGTGCGTGGAAGTACTTCCTGATTTCCTTCCAACCCGAAAATCCTCTTTGATTTCCGTGCTTCTCCAAATCTGGCTTCATGCTCAACCCTGATTCTGTTGACATCGCCATTGGCTGTGCCCTCAGCTGCCTGGGGCCTAGCTTCAGGCGTCCCCTCTGTAAACCTCAACACCTCTCCAGCTCTTTCTCTCCCCTCCTTTGAGACATTTGGTCGCATCTAAGTACCTTCTTTCATGTGGCATTTTATGAGCCAGGGATTTAACAGCAACTTGTTACTACAGAGTTGCATCAACACTGGAAGATGTCGCGGAGAGCACAATCTGGGGAAACTGGAAGGGAGGCAGAAGCTGAGCGATTGCTTACACAATTGCTCATTTGATCCAGTTAAGACGAGTGGAAAGTCTGGCGCTGTTGTGCTGATTCCTGTCCCTCAAAGGATTGCATTGAGATAGGAGACGATGGAAGGGTGGTCGGGATGTGGAATTAAAAAGCAGTGCATGCCAGCTCAACTAATAATTATAAATCTAATATCGAAAGATGTTTTCCTAGCCGAGGGCAACAAGGGATATGGAGCCAAGGCAGGTGGATGACATTGGAGGACGGATTGGACAATAGCTCACTGATTGGCAGAACGGGTTTGAAGGGCGGAATGGTCTCTGCCTATTCCTAAGCAACGGTTTAAGGAAGCATTTCAGGGTTAATGCACTCAAGGGTTACAGATGAACGTACTAATTACTCATTTAGGTAGAGATTGCAGGGCTGGGGTTGGCCAAGACACTTAGCAAGAGCATCTGTTTATTGCTGGGAGGGTTGTTTGTTGTGTTAGGTTGCAATGAATACAGATAAAGAGGCAGAACTGTGATAATGTGTGTATCAACAGCTGGTCGAGATGTCCCCCGATAACCAACCTTTTGTGAGCCATTGCAGTGATGTTTCAATACAAAACTCTGTTAATCAAAAAAGACTATTGGCTTCTGCTGGAGGGAATTATCGGTTATAATCCCCTTGGCTGATATTTTGCGGGATATGATTTAATGAAACATTACTCTGTCGCCGTGATCCTTGGAATGAACCTACCAGCTTTTGTCACTGCACAAGTATACTTCTGTGACTTACTTAAACAAAACAAAATGTTCAGATTTTTAAAAAATAAAATAATATGAGGCGTGCAAGAATTTGGGACGATGTCCCAGTCCAGCCTGCCGCAACAGATGCTACTCACCATCTGAGGGAAATGAAAGTGAAGAAAACAAATAAAACTGAGATGGAAAGAGCGA